>NC_088685.1:44790237-45415237 GCF_028017835.1 Emys orbicularis | reverse complement strand
GCATGGCAGGACCAAATACTGTCTAGACCATCCCTGATAGACATTTATCTAACCTACTCTTAAATATCTCCAGAGATGGAAATTCCACAACCTCCCTAGGCAATTTATTCCAGTGTTTAACCACCCTGACAGTTAGGAACTTTTTCCTAATGTCCAACCTAGACCTCCCTTGCTGCAGTTTAAGCCCATTGCTTCTTGTTCTATCCTTAGAGGCTAAGGTGAACAAGTTTTCTCCCTCCTCCTTATGACACCCTTTTAGATACCTGAAAACTGCTATCATGTCCCCTCTCAGTCTTCTCTTTTCCAAACTAAACAAACCCAATTCTTTCAGCCTTCCTTCATAGGTCATGTTCTCAAGACCTTTAATCATTCTTGTTGCTCTTCTCTGGACCCTTTCCAATTTCTCCACATCTTTCTTGAAATGCGGTGCCCAGAACAGGACACAATACTCCAGCTGAGGCCTAACCAGAGCAGAGTAGAGCGGAAGAATGACTTCTCGTGTCTTGCTCACAACACACCCGTTAATACATCCCAGAATCATGTTTGCTTTCTTTGCAACAGCATCACACTGTTGACTCATATTTAGCCTGTGGTCCACTATAACCCCTAGATCCCTTTCTGCCGTACGCCTTCCTGGACAGTCTCTTCCCATTCTGTATGTGTGAAACTGATTTTTTCTTCCTAAGTGGAGCACTTTGCATTTGTCTTTGTTAAACTTCATCCTGTTTAACTCAGACAATTTGTCCAGATCATTTTGAATTATGACCCTGTCCTCCAAAGCAGTTGCAATCCCTCCCAGTTTGGTATCATCCGCAAACTTAATAAGCGTACTTTCTATGCCAATATCTAAGTCGTTAATGAAGATATTGAACAGAGCCGGTCCCAAAACAGACCCCTGCGGAACCCCGCTCGTTATGCCTTTCCAGCAGGATTGGGAACCATTAATAACAACTCTCTGAGTACGGTTATCCAGCCAGTTATGCACCCACCTTATAGTAGCCCCATCTAAATTGTATTTGCCTAGTTTATCGATAAGAATATCATGCGAGACCGTAGCAAATGCCTTACTAAAGTCTAGGTATACCACATCCACAGCTTCTCCCTTATCCACAAGACTCGTTATCCTATCGAAGAAAGCTATCAGATTGGTTTGACATGATTTGTTCTTTACAAATCCATGCTGGCTGTTCCCTATCACCTTACCACCTTCCAAGTGTTTGCAGATGATTTCCTTAATTACTTGCTCCATTATCTTCCCTGGCACAGAAGTTAAACTAACTGGTCTGTAGTTTCCTGGGTTGTTTTTATTTCCCTTTTTATAGATGGGCACTATATTTGCCCTTTTCCAGTCTTCTGGAATCTCTCCCGTCTCCCATGATTTTCCAAAGATAATAGCTAGAGGCTCAGATACCTCCTCTAGTAGCTCCTTGAGTATTCTAGGATGCATTTCATCAGGCTCTGGTGACTTGCAGGCATCTAACTTTTCTAAGTGATTTTTAACTTGTTCTTTTTTTATTTTATCTGCTAAACCTACCCCCTTCCCATTAGCATTCACTATGTTAGGCATTCCTTCAGACTTCTCGGTGAAGACCGAAACAAAGAAGTCATTAAGCATCTCTGCCATTTCCAAGTTTCCTGTTACTGTTTCTCCCTCTTCACTAAGCAGTGGGCCTACCCTGTCTTTGGTCTTCCTCTTGCTTCTAATGTATTGATAAAAAGTCTTCTTGTTTCCCTTTATTCCCGTAGCTAGTTTGACCTCATTTTGTGCCTTTGCCTTTCTAATCTTGCCCCTGCATTCCTGTGTTGTTTGCCTATATTCATCCTTTGTAATCTGTCCTAGTTTCCATTTTTTATATGACTCCTTTTTATTTTTTAGATCATGCAAGATCTCGTGGTTAAGCCAAGTTGGTCTTTTGCCACATTTTCTATCTTTCCTAACCAGCGGAATAGCTTGCTTTTGGGCCCTTAATAGTGTCCCTTTGAAAAACTGCCAATTCTCCTCAGTTGTTTTTCCCCTCAGTCTTGATTCCCATGGGACCTTACCTATCAGCTCTCTGAGCTTACCAAAATCCGCCTTCCTGAAATCCATTGTCTCTATTTTGCTGTTCTCCCTTCTACCCTTCCTTAGAATTGCAAACTCTATGATTTCATGATCACTTTCACCCAAGCTGCCTTCTACTTTCAAATTCTCAACGAGTTTCTCCCTATTTGTTAAAATCAAGTCTAGAACAGCTTCCCCCCTAGTAGCTTTTTCAACCTTCTCAAATAAAAAGTTGTCTGCAATGCAGTCCAAGAATTTGTTGGATAGTCTGTGCCCCGCTGTGTTATTTCCCCAACATATATCTGGATAGTTGAAGTCCCCCATCACCACCAAATCTTGGGCTTTGGATGATTTTGTTAGTTGTTTAAAAAAAGCCTCATCCACCTCTTCCACATGGTTAGGTGGCCTGTAGTAGACTCCTAGCATGACATCACCCTTGTTTTTTACCCCTTTTAGCCTAACCCAGAGACTCTCAACACTTCCGTCTCCTATGTCCATCTCTACCTCAGTCCAAGTGTGTACATTTTTAATATATAAGGCAACACCTCCTCCCTTTTTCCCCTGTCTATCCTTCCTGAGCAAGCTGTATCCATCCACACCAACATTCCAATCATGTGTATTATCCCACCAAGTTTCAGTGATGCCAACAATGTCATAGTTGTATTTATTTATTAGCACTTCCAGTTCTTCCTGCTTATTACCCATACTTCTCGCATTTGTATATAAGCATCTAAGATACTGGTTTGATCTTTCCTCCCAGTTTTGTCCTGACCCTCCTTTCTCTCTGCCAATATAGCCCACACTCCCTCTCGTTTCCAACCCATCTCCCAGGTCTCCATGTTCCACACTTACCTGCAGGCTTTGCTCACCTGTCCCCGTCGAACCTAGTTTAAAGCCCTCCTCACTAGGTTAGCCAGTCTGTGTCCAAATAGGGTCTTTCCCGTCCTCGAAAGGTGAACGCCATCTCTGCCTAGCAGTCCTTCCTCAAATAGCATCCCGTGGTCTAGGAAGCCAAAGCCCTCCTGGCGACACCATCTTTGCAGCCAGGCATTCACCTCCATGATGCATCTGTCTCTGCCCGGGCCCCTACCTTTGACAGGAAGAATCGAAGAGAATACCACCTGCGCTCCAAACTCCTTCACCCGTACTCCCAGAGCCCTGTAGTCACTCTTGATCCGCTCAGTGTCACACCTCGCAGTATCATTTGTGCCCACATGGATGAGTAGCATGGGGTAGTAGTCAGAGGGCTGGATAATCCTCGACAATGCCTCCGTAACGTCTCGGATACGGGCTCCCGGCAGGCAGCATACCTCCCGAGATGAAATGTCAGGGCGACAGATGGGCGCCTCCGTCCCCCTCAGCCGAGAGTCTCCGACCACCACTACCCTACGTTTCCTATTCGCAGTGGTGGCAGCAGACCTCCCAGCCTTAGGGGTACGAGGCTTCTCCTCCTTTACTGTAGGGGGTGATGCCTTCTTTCCTGTATCAAGAAGAGCATAACGGTTACCTATTACCACAGCAGGAGGGTTCGGAGCAGGGGTGGAGCACTGCCTGCTGCCAGAAGTAACCAGCTGCCAGTGTCCACCCTGAGCCATCTCCTCCTCCACCAGTGGTGTATCAGCAGTCCTGTGTACTGGGACAGCTACCTCAGCTGTCTCCACATGGACACTGTCCAGGAATTGCTCGTGGATTCGGATGCTTCTCAACCTAGCCACCTCCTCCTGTAGCTCTCCCACCTGCTGCCTGAGAGATTCCACCAGCAGGCACCTTTCACATTGGATGGTCCCCCCAGCCTGGATATCAGTAAGTGGAAATTGCAAGTTACAGTCTCTGCAAAACCACACCAGGATCTGGGTAGAAGCATCCATGCTCAGGCGCTCTGTCTGGCTACAGGCGCAGGTGGAGGAGACAGAAGCAGTGCTGGCACAGGTGTTGCGGGTCTTCCTAACCATCGTAAGCCTCCCTCTGTCAAACTCCCGTCTGAAGCCCCCTGTCTGCTGAAAGGGTTGTTTAAGCAAGAAGTTTTAGGTTTTAAGGGGAATAAAGGGAAAACAGATAGAACCGGCAAGGGACCCGCGCCCCTTCCCACTCCCCTTGCAAAACTCCCTTGTGAAACTCCCTGTTAGCAGCCCCTGTTCGCAAAAGCTCCCTGGTCGCTTGTGCGCTGCTTTATAAAGCCCTGGCCTGTATGAATGCCCCGCCCACTAATTAAGGCTCAGCCAATTACCAGAGGCTTCTAGCTTTCAAACCTTCCTTTGAAGCTCACAGCTTCCAACTGCCAGCCACAGCACATGGTCCTTCAAACAACCAACCAACCAAACAGACTGACAAACACAAGCTCAGCACACAGCAAGTAACCTCCAAACACAAACAAACACACACTACAGACAGTCACTTACCCCAAAAGGGTGCTGTATTGCTCCTCCTTCACCTGGAGAACTCCCTTGCGAAACTCCCTGTTAGCAGCCCCTGGTCGCAAAAGATACATGACTCAGGCTGGGGAAATTGCAACCTCAGTCTTGTATTTTGTCAACTATTCACTTTTCTGAACAGTTGTGGCAGGCTTCAAATAACATCACTAAAAGTATAGTGCTCAAGTGATACTTTATGGAATAGAATTGCAGAGCAGATTCTATGATGTCATTCAAGGAATTCTGGCAGCACAGTGAAGGTCTAGCTAGTGTGTAGTTTTGAGATAGCTTAGCTACTCTGCCATAAAAAAACATATTTTAAGTTAATTCGACTACGGCAGATTTTCCTGGCACTGGAATATAATAGTGCAATGAGAAAAAATAGTTTTAGATAGATTTCCTTTTTAATGGAAACCACTTTGCCAGCAGGCTAGAAATCAGCTGAAAAAGAGAGAGTTACCAGGCACGTGACAAAAGTGGAAGCACTGCTAAAAATTGTCCATGTGCTTTCATAAGGTAAGTCAGAATAGTCATGGATATTTCTTCTACTACTGGACTGGTTAACTGGGCAGTTCACATATACAAAAAGATGGAGGGGAATGCTTGGATAGCTATCCATACAAAGCACTTTTCTCCTTCTGCACTGACATTAAATCCATTTAAAAAAAACACACAAACAAAAGCCTAGAACCTTGACCCCAGTACTCAGCACACAAAAAAGCCTTAAAGTTGGCCTGAGTAGCCAGTTGAGTAATCCCCTGCCATAGGAGAACTTGATATCCAGGTGATGTAGGGCTGGTGTTGCAGACATGTTGCAAAGTTCAGCTGGCAGGGTCAAATCTTTCAGTTGTGTGCCTCCAAATCCCTTCATTTCTTCTACTCTTCCATTTTTGCTCATTTAGGTCAAAGATCTCTCTCACCCCCCAAGGTCTCTCTCTCACCCCCTAGAATACCTCCATCACTATGCTGTTACTGCCTTTCTCTTCTTTGGCTCTTTCAACTTGCTGCTGCGGCACATATGCCTGATGCAGCTCTTGTAGCATTGATTCCCTGTATCTCTGAGCAGTAGCACCCTGATCCCTCTCTTCACAGAGTTCAGAATGTCCTTGTTAAAGGTATGATGGTTTTCTACAGAGATGGTGCAAAACACTGCAACATGTGATATTCATATATACATAATAGTTCTGCAATAGTGTTGCCTAGTACTATGGTTTTATAAAGGTGATGGTTCATGGAGGTGCCTGTTTAAGGGCAAGATACCTATCCTATGCTTACTTATCTCAGAGCTTGCAGGCTTGGAGCAGTGGTAGCACATTACATATTTGAATGCAGAACATCAACACTGTATAAAATGGGGTACCTATTTTTTTTAAAAATGTTTATATTGTGTTTGTTTCCATCCTGATTTGTCACCAATGCCACATGTGTTGCACTTCCTATACTTCACTTCATATCTTCCTCCACTTCCTGACTCAGCACACATCTCAACCCTTCTCTCCATTGCTCTCTTCCTCCACCATCTCCAACTCTGTGCATGTATTTAATGAAAAATGTATACATGTTATATCTCATTTCTCTCTTTCCCCTTCCAAACTACTGTCTTCCCCTTCTACAAGCCTACATTTGGGTGATAAGGCCTCAAATAAGAGCCCACAAAATAACCAGTAGCCCCCTTTTCATGTCCCAAAAGTGCTCACTTTTTTGTTCTGGGGGGGGAAAATGAACAATTTACAAATGTACAGTTTGAGATAAATACCTGATTTGCGCGAAAGGAAAACTTTAGTATATGCTGTGTGAACCAGAAGGATTCATTCAAGCTCTAGTGTGAAATAGTAAAGTACAACTCTGTAATGTTTCAAAAATGTAATATCGTTTTCTTCAGTAACTATACTAGCTGCGGATTTATGATATGTCACTACTTCTAAAAAGGACCTAGTATATTTTTTTAAGAATCTCTAGTTGATTATATTTGTATGAGTCTAGATTTTTCTGAAGCTGACACTAGGAATACAAATTGGGTTAGTGAGCTTACATTTGTAGGCTTTCCATCAGACTATGAAAATAATTAAGGTGGAGAAAAGTACATGTAGGGAATTATTGTCTAAGGAAACATAATTATGGGAGGGAGAATAAAGAGTACATAAAATAAGAGGTAAACTAAAGATATAGGCAGCTATGTGCCAGGAAGGGCAAAAGGGATCAAATAAGTAATTAATCAGGTTCCAGAATTAAAGGGGGTGATTGGAATATACAGCTGGGAAAAGTATTTAATCAAGAAGATGCTCAATGTATAGAGATGAGTGAGAAATTAAGGAGGTGGAAGTGATTCAATAGTGAATAAAAAGATTTTTAAAAAGTAGTTTATCTTTCATTAGTAGTAGGGAAAAGAAGTCGTCATGTAAAAGGTCTGATTGAGGTTCAGAGCTAAATACTTTTCTGGCCTCCCAACTGAGTGGAAGGGTCTGAATGGGAAGAAAAACATTAATAGAATTGTCCCCTGGTCAGAGATGGCAAGTTTTTGGAAATTAACTTTGTCTATTTCTGCAGAACCTGCCAGACATTAAAATATTAGTATAACTTCTCATCTATGTGTGTCAGGTCAGATGATTCACTTATCTAAACTGTGAATAGCCATGTGATCTCCTCATCCTCCTTCCTTCCCTATTCCCTCCCTAATAGGTGTTATCTTGGTCATATCAAAAATCTCTCATTTGTTCTATAAAGCATGCAGAACACTTTTGGGGGCTCTGTAAACAAAAATAATAAACAATTGACCAAAAGGGCCTCCTTCCTGATTCTGAAAGCTAAAATTTTGCTTATTTTTACCATCTTGGAAAATCATAACGTATGCATCTTACCCATAAATACACACACAACATGCAAGCAATCTATACAAAGAAAAGTTCCATTTACACACTTATGCAAATTTTAACTAAAACCATTGTTTTCTACCTTCTTGGTCAGCTTTGATCAACTTTTCTTGCTTATTCATTTTCTTGCTTATTCTTGCTTATTTTCTTGCTTATTCATTTTCTAATGAAAGAACTGCTGAGTCCTCTCAATAACTCTCATTCCTTTTTTCTTAGCTAGTAAACCTTTAGTTAGTTTACTATAGAATTGGCTACCAGAGTTGTCTTTGGTGCAAGATCTAAGGTACTAGTTGATCTGAGGTAAGAGATTGGTCTCTTGGGACTGGGAGCAACCTGGATGTGGGGTGATTTTTGGTGTAAGTGACCATTTATCACAAAGTCTGGTTTTCTGGGTGACAAATAGACTCAAGAGTCTAAGGGGACTGTCTGTGACTCTATGCTAAGACTGGTATAGAGATCCATGAGTTCGCATTTGTTACTGGCTTGGTGAAATCTAATTATAGAACATAACACCAGTTTAGGGTGTCTGCCATGTTTTCTGATAGTCTGCTCTGAAGTAGGCACTCACAGTGGTGAGCCACTCCAGACAGCATTACACTCCCCTTTCAGTCTCTGCAGGCTCTGCTGTCCCTCTTCAGGCAAGGACAAGGCATGCTCCAACCTCCGAGCGTCCCCCTTTGGGTGTCCAGTTCCTAGTCCACTGAATGCTCACAGAATTTACAAATAGCCAAAGGACTAGTACACACCAGCTTACCAATTTTGCCTCAGAATAACCGCTCACTGAGCACACCAGTACTTAGATATGTTGATAGTGAGAACACATATAACTTTGTTAAATAAAGAAGAGAGACTAGAGAAGAACCAGGCAGAGTTAATGGAAACTTTGGATTACATATAAAATACAATTATACTATGCCTGCTAGACTTTAAACTTAACGAAGAAGGTACACCTCTGTACCCCTACATATTCAATCAATCCATTGTCTTTACTCGTAAACAAGATGCACACCTCACCATCCCTGTCCCCACCTGCTGGTTGTTGTCCCCTCCCGCCCCCAGTCCCACCCCAGTACACTTCTTTCCTGTAGATTTGGCTCCATATACAAATAGACTGACATTGTAAGATACATGCTACACAATAATAACAGGAGTACTTGTGGCACCTTAGAGACTAACAAATTTATTAGAACATAAGCTTTCGTGGGCTACAACCCACTTCTTCGGATGCATATAGAGTGAAACATATATTGAGGAGATATATATACACACATACAGAGAGCATGAACAGGTGGGAGTTGTCTTACCAAGTCTGAGAGGCCAATTAAGTAAGAGGAAAAAAAAAAAAAACTTTTGAAGTGATAATCAAGATAGCCTTGCTTCTTAGTACTCCTGTTATTTTTGCGGATACAGACTAACACGGCTGCTACTCTGAAACATGCTACACAATGGTCAGCCATGGAGATAGGTGTCTCCTACCCCTTGCCTGAACAGAACCTGTTTATCACCTTCTGGTGACTTGTCTTAACTTACATACTTTAATGACATAGTTTTTAGTATAGATGAATAGCTCCTTAAATAAATATAATCCAGCCATACATCTCACAATGATTAGTACAACCAGTGCATTACTGGCTATTTGCAGAGATCTCACATGCCACCCTTTGACACATTATTATGTAGATATCAGACCCAAGGTACACCTGTAAACTCCTATGCATCCCTTATGCCCTCTGCCAGTTGATATAAGGGATTCCTTATGTTACACTCACCCAGGGACGTTGCATTACACAAATAGATGTGGAAGAATCTATGAAAGATTTCCTTCCCCAGAGGAGAACACCAAAGATTCTTGTATCTCTAAGGCATTGGAACAGGCTATTTTGTTTATCTAAATGATCTGAGTCTTTACAGTGTTTGAGCTCAGAATAAGGGTATGTCTACACTACAGGATTAATCTGAATTTATATAATTCGAATTTAGGAAACCGATTTTATAAATTCGAATGTATTCGGCCACACTAGGCACCATTAATTCGGTGGTGTGCGTCCAAGCTACCGTAGTAGCATCGATTTCCAGAGCGTTGCATTGTGGGTAGCCAATAACATCTAATTGCCAATAACATCGAATTGCGGCCACACTAACCTTAATTCGGATTAACAATACCGATTTTGACGCTACT
The DNA here is from genome assembly GCF_028017835.1 of Emys orbicularis. Taxonomy (NCBI): domain Eukaryota; kingdom Metazoa; phylum Chordata; order Testudines; family Emydidae; genus Emys; species Emys orbicularis. Next base: position 45,405,736 of record NC_088685.1, on the reverse strand, counting down.
CCTCTCGTCGAGGAGGAGTACAGAAATCGAATTAAAGGGCTCTTTAATTCGAATTAAATGGCTTCGTTGTGTGGACGGGTCAAGCGTTAATTCGAATTAAAGCAGCTAAATCTGAATTAAAGTCGTAGTGTAGACCAGGCCTAAAAGTGTCAGACTGGAAGGGAATAGAGACTGGGCAAATCAAGTGCCATTCAATTGTTTGGGGGAAAGCAAAAGAGTTATGCTATACAAGTTTTTATGGAGTGCACAGGGCTGACTAGCTATGCATAGGAGAGGAGGGATCATGGCCATACTCCTGCACGTATATAGACACTTGCCCCTCTGTTGCCCTGATATGTATCAATAGGAGAGATGGAAGGGCATGGAAAAACATGAAATGTGACCAGGTCAAAGGTGCAGGCAGAGGTTGTGATGAAGTGCCTTGAAAACAAGGATAAGAAATACTGATTTTATGTACCATGCAATTGGGAGTCAGGGAAGTGACTTAGAAGGAATGATGTGATGGAGGCAATGGCCAGAAAAGATGATTTGGGGAGAAGCATTATGAAAAGACTAAACATGAAGAAGGTTGAGGAGATGAAAAGAGGAGATAGCCGAGATGATAGGTAAGACAATTTTCTACAAATTGCAGAACTTCTCACATGGATAGACAAAAGATGTGTACAGTGCCTAACTGAGTAAAGAATTAGAGGGATAATAGGCTCCACTTCACTGATTATTAAACAAACGTGAAAATCTAGAAAGGTCCTTAAATTTTCCGTAAACACATTTTAAACACACAACGCAGAGTCAACTTGTGGAATTGTTTCTCAGAGGATGTTGTGAAGGCCAAGACTATAACAGGATTCTGGCATATTGGATAGTCATCCTAGCACCCGTGCCTAGTCCCATGTTTTGGACAAAGTGTTTGTTGTTAAATGTAAAGTTGTTATGGGTGAGGATGAAATGGATGATTTTGGCAATGTACTTGGGTGGTGGATTTCTGAGTGTTGTTCATTGTCTTGTAGATATTTGAAGCAGGTAGTAATGCTGTCATAGTGAGGAACATTGGTGTATAGGAAGGAACATACATTGTGGCAAGGATGGTGTTCTGAGGAAGGCTATTAATGTTGTGGAGTTTCTGGAGGAAGTGGGTTGTATCCTGCAGGAAATGGGCCTTTTGTGTTGTGAGTAGTTTGAAGGTGGTTTCTGTGAGTTCTGATATTTCTTTTGCAAGAATACAGTGGCCAGATATAATGGGTCTGCATGGTTTCCCTTGTTTGTGTATATTAGGAAACATGTAAAATGTCCTTTGTCCTATGACAGCAGAGGTGTTAACTGCCCACTTCATTTTAAGTGGTTTCCTAAAACATGTGTGAACCCCTTATGCTTAGCAATCTGTTTCACCTTGGACACTCTGGTTACCTTCCCCTGACCTGAGGAAGAGCTCTGTGAATCTCAAAAGTTTGTACTTCCACCAACAGAAGTTGGTCCAGTAAAAGCTATTACTTCACCTACCTTGTTTTTCTCATATCTTGGGACCAATATAGCTACAACACTGCAAACAATTGACACACATGTCAGTTTCAGCACAGCTATTCCATAGCAGCCATGAAACTGACAAGAATGTGAGTTTTATATCAGCACCTCCCAGGGTCTGTACCTCTGGGGGAGTCACACTATTTGTACTGCCTCAGAGTCAGGGAAGCCCAGGCCTGTGGCAATCCACAGGCCAGGGCTTTCAAGCCTGCCAGGTTCCCAGTTCCACGACAGAAAAAAGAAAACCTGACTATAATGGAACAGTGTAACTGAGCATTTCAAAAGTGCTGTCATATATCCCAATAAGGGAATTTGACTACAGTGAAATAAACTAAGGCTCCAACATGCTCTGCATGGGCAGGCCACTCCACCCAAAAGCACCCAAGTGATGTAGAATCCTATCTCCCATAGCAAAAGAGTCATTAACTTGCAATGGGAATTAGGATTCTAAATTGCTTATTACTTTTGAATTTTTTACCCAAAATGGAAAAATATAGAAAAATAGTTCCCCTTGAATCTTTCAGTTATGTAGTAATCCTAGGTGTTGCTTTACAAAAATATTAGTTGAAAATCAAATTATGAGACATATGAGTGATTTTTAGGAAGTCTCTTTCAAAATGCCCTTCTGACTATAATCCAGGAGTATGGCTTGGAAATGAAAAGGGGAAACTTGCTGAGTGACAGATTATTTTTACATTAAAATGTTACTTTTAATATTAATTGAAACAGCCATCAGGAGACTTGAGACCATAGAGATGAGAGTTCTTTGGAAGATGGCAGGTGTAAAGTGGAATAATTTTCAGACAAATGAAGAGAGAGAGTAGGACATGAAATCAGGGTATGGGATTGGCTGCAATTGAAAAGATTGAAATGATGGGAATACTATGGAAGACAAACAGATGATGGAATGCCAAAAAAATAATAATGAAAAACATAACCCAGATCAGTTCGACCTAGAGATCGACCATCGACTAGATGGTGGGACATCATATGCAGGAACGTGACCATGGTGGGCTTAATGGAAGAACAAGTCATGGACAGAAATGAATGGTGAAGCTGTTCCACTCCTGGTGTCTGTAGAGATGTTTTAGCATAAGAAGAATATTATTAGTAAATACTTACTATATGTATCTCACTCTCAACAAAAAGAAAATAGTGTTTCTTAACAAATTTGACATTTTTAGAATATTTTTTTGTTATTTAAATAGTAGGAAGAAATGTGACCTCTGGCTCAGTTTCCATTTAAAAGAAAAAAGGAAAAATATGTTCTGGCATTAGTTTTTATAGATTTGAAAGTGGGAGTAAATAGTCCAATGGTTAAAGACCTAGGTGCCAGCTGGATATGGAGTTAATCAATGAGTTATTTGGTAAATATGAAACCCTTCATATCATCTTAACACCCATACCCAATGATGTTTCCGGACTTTATGAATCTGGCAGTTCAACAATTTGTCAGTTGGCCCAGACACATTCTCATTACTAAATTTATATCACTGAGATATTTACAATGGCAGTTTTAAATGTTCAGGTTCATGACATTAATTATTTTGTCTGTTTTTTTTTTTATATTAATAATTTATAGATGCCCCAATTCAAATATCAATAGGAATGATTACTTGTGATAATTGTATTGATATGTTTTCTGAAGTTAGGAATTATATTAGTGAGATACAATTATATGCTTTTCGGGAATGACTTAGGAAAAAATGCCACTTACTAAAGAACTAGTAGCTGTTTCAGTGATACTTTTAATAAGTCATGCTAAATAATGCATGCCCATGCTTCATTTAGAACTCTTTAATGCTGCAATTTTCTTTAATTGATAAGCCTTACATAATGTGACTGGAAATGACAATATATCACTTGCTGGTGCTTTATGAAATGTCAGTCAAGTTTTTTAATTTAATCTATTCTGTTGCTAGAGATGTAGGGGGTAAGGAAAAGACTTGGAGTGACATAGCAGGAAAAAAAACAGGTTGTGTTTTTATAGCTGACTATGAATTCTGTAATATTTAAAACACAGCTGTGTTTTTATCAGCTATTTTACAGCAGTAACATAGTAAAATGAATCCTAAATGATCTGTCAAATCAGGAGCATGCAGTGTGAAGTAAAATTGAATGGAACAGCCTTGGTAATCTGAGTCCAGGTTTTAAATTAAGTTTAAAAGGGTTAGACTGAATTGGTTTAACTGCTGTTTATTTTATGTGCTGTGCGATAAGCAAATAAGAACAAACTCACACTTGAGTGATTGCAGTTTGTTTATTTATTAATTTGTTTAAAGATACATGACAGCATAAAGCACTGGGGGGGGGGAGCCAACCCCCCCCCCAACTTAATTGCTATAAATTGCTGACTGTTAGATCCAGCAAAATTACTATATGTTACCTAACCAACAAAAGCAAAGAAATCCTCTGCTGAGCCTACCCCCTGTCCTTAAATTTCCCTCATATGCCTGCTTAGCAGGTGATATATTATAGAACACTTCATTTTGTATACTGTACCGCTATGGAAGTGCCACATTTGCTCTATATCTAAAACAGAGTTGAGGTTAACATTTAAAGCATGGATAATACTTCCTTGTTAGGTAAGGAAAAGCTAGTCAAAAATGCTTAATTATCTTTTGTGAGTTCTTTTTCCCCCCAAAATTTTCCTTGAACATTTTCATTTTAGTCAAAAAACTATTTCTGGTTGAAAATGTGTCAGATTTTTCACCGCCTCTAATATAAAGTGTGTGTGTGTACGTGCATGTGTATATGTTCTAGGAAGTCGAACCCATTTGAGTTGGCACCTCTTTGAAATTATTTTGGGAAATCTAACCTCTAGCAAAGAAGTACTTGAAGTCTGAGGCTTTGTGAACACTAAAATAACATTGTTGTAGTTACACAAGTGCACACTCTTAATGTAGCCATGCTGCATATGTTCAAAGTGGGGTATAGATGACAGCTCAATCTTGGAACATACTAAATTAAGTTGCAACAATGTGAGCCCTGCTTTGCCTCAGCATAAAGCGTCTATGCTAGGGATTGTGCAAAATCTCTAAAATCAGTGGCCCTGGCTTTTTTGAACCTGTTTAAATGTGCCCTTCCCATTTCTAAACTGTGCTCATTGGCTTCAGGGTTCTTAGTATGGGGGGGTTGTTGTTAGTCTGCACTACTGTGTCCCCCACTGAGCAGATTTGCTGCCAATGGTGACAGACAGCCTGGGTTCCATGGGCTTTCGCTAGCAGAGCACAGTGTGTGGACTCAGTCCACTAAACGGAATTCCCCCCAAATGATCAGTTATGCTATTAATTGACAAAGAAGGGATCCTTGGGACCAGGACTATTTGGTCTAGAGCAGTGGTTCTCAAACTTATTCTGCCGCTTGGGCAGGGAAAGCCCCTGGCGGGCCGGTTTGTTTACCTGCTGCGTCTGCAGGTTCGGCTGATCGTGGCTCCCAGCGGCGGGCTGAGGGGCTTTCCCTGCACAAGCGGCAGAGAAGTTTGGGAACCACTGGTCTAGCGAGGGCTGCAACAGAAGCACTGAGCAATTCATATCTAATCACTGCTGGCTAGTCACCGCTGCCAACACAAAGACAAGGGAAGATGAACCCTGGCATCCCTTTCAGGTTGGGTCATATCATGACCTACCTAAAGGGGGCAGTCAGTGCCCAAGAGCTGTCTGTAACTCTGAATCAGCAAGTGTAGAACATACTGTTAGCTGCCCTGGGGGAGAGGAGCAAACATTATGGTGGATCCAGGCTACATCTAGCTGTAATATACCCTTGTTAACTAAAGAAAGGATACTCAAATTTTGGCCAACCCTGTAACAAGAAACCCAAAGAAACAAACAACAAGAATAAAAAAGACTGGCAGAATCTGGCATCCCTCAGATTAATTTTTTTTAAATGATTCAGTCCAACCCTGACATTGGTGCTGACCCCAGTAGAAATCAATATCTCTATATTAGTTTGTGTGCTGAATTATTGGCACAAAATTTGTCAAGTTAGTTGTTTTCTCTACTGGATTAGAAGATAATATGAAGTGAAGTGTTTGAAATTTACAGGGACCTCATCCACTTGAAATCTAGTGAATTAAAATAGTTCCAGGTAATACTGTTTTACCTGACACTGACTTCCCCATCTCATTTCTTGTGGATTTTGTTACTTTAAAATGTTTTTTATTGTCACTACTGCTTTAAATTGACTAACTAACTCTACTTGGGAAATAGTGAAACTGAGTATACACAAAGTACTCTAAAATTCACAAGTAAACAAATTAGAAAAAAATAGTGATTTCCCACTCCTCAAATCTTTTCAGTTAGCTGTTATTTCTTTTTTGCTTAAAAGCAGGCACAAATATTTGAGGAAGGATTTAAAGGTTGATAATGTCCCTTTCAGTTATGAAAATGTTATATGAGTTACACATGCTGTGTAGAAAGACTTATAGGTTTGGATCCTTACAAGTTTGTACTCCACATTATTAAAAAAAAAAAGAATTTGCACATTTAAAGTTACAAATTATAGTATTGGAAGAGGAGTTATAAATATGGTCTTATTGCTCAGAAAAAAAGGAATGTTTTATTAGCGTGAATCAGTTTTGGTTTCTACGGGTATGTCTACACTACGGGATTATTCCGAATGTACAGAAACCGATTTTTGGAAACAGATTGTATAAAGTCGAGTGCACGCGGCCACACTAAGCACATTAATTCGGCGGTGTGCGTCCATGTACCGAGGCTAGCGTCAACTTCCGGAGCGTTGCACTGTGGGTAGCTATCCCATAGTTCTCGCAGCCTCCCCCGCCCATTGGAATTCTGGGTTGAGATCCCAATGCCTGATGGGGCAAAAAACATTGTCGCTGGTGGTTCTAGGTACATCCTCCCCCTCCCTCCGGGAAAGCAACGGCAGACAACCGTTTTGCGCCTTTTTTCCTGGGTGAACACTGCACTGCGGACGCCATACCATGTCAAGCATGGAGCCCGCTCAGCTCAAGACAGCAGTCATGAAGATTGTAAACACCTCGCGCATTCTCGTGCAGTTTATACTGAACCAGGACCAGAAAAACCAGGCGAGGAGGAGGCGGCGACTGCAGCGCGGCGACGAGAGTGATGAGGACATGGACATGGACACAGAATTCTCTCAATCCGCGGGCCCCGGCGCTTTGGAGATCATGTTGTTAATGGGGCAGGTTCTAGCCGTCAACGCCGATTCTGGGCCCGGGAAACAAGCACAGACTGGTGGGACCGCATAGTGTTGCAGGTCTGGGATGATTCCCAGTGGCTGCGAAACTTTCGCATGCGTAAGGGCACTTTCATGGAACTTTGTGACTTGCTTTCCCCTGCCCTGACGCGCCAGAATACCAAAATGAGAGCAGCCCTCACAGTTGAGAAGCGAGTGGTGATAGCCCTGTGGAAGCTTGCAACGCCAGACAGCTACCGGTCAGTCGGGAATCAATTTGGAGTGGGCAAATCTACTGTGGGGGCTGCTGTGATGCAAGTAGCCAAAGCAATCACTGAGCTGCTGCTACCAAAGGTAGTGACGCTGGGAAATGTGCAGGTCATAGTGGATGGCTTTGCTGCAATGGGATTCCCTAACTGTGGTGGGGCGATAGATGGAACCCATATCCCTATCTTGGCACCGGAGCACCAGGGCAGCCAGTATATAAACCGCAAGGGGTACTTTTCAATGGTGCTGCAAGCACTGGTGGATCACAAGGGACGTTTCACCAACATCAACATGGGCTGGCCAAGAAGGGTTCATGACGCTCACGTCTTCAGGAACAGTACTCTGTTTAAATGGCTGCAGCAAGGGATTTACTTCCCAGACCAGAAAATAACCGTTGGGGATGTTGAAATGCCTATAGTTATCCTTGGGGACCCAGCCTATCCCTTAATGCCATGGCTCATGAAGCCATACACAGGCAGCCTGGACAGTAGTCAGGAGCTTTTCAACTACAGGCTGAGCAAGTGCAGAATGGTGGTAGAATGTGAATTTGGACGTTTAAAGGGACGCTGGTGCACGTTACTGACTCGCTCAGACCTCAGCCAAACCAATATTCCCATTGTTATTGCTGCTTGTTGTGTGCTCCAGAATCTCTGTGAGAGTAAGGGGGGGACCTTTATGGTGGGGTGGGAGGCTTAGGCAAATTGCCTGGCCGCTGATTACGCGCAGCCAGACACCAGGGCGATTAGAAGAGCACACCAGGAAGCGCTGCGCATCAGAGAAGCTTTGAAAACCAGTTTCATGACTGGCCAGGCTACGGTGTGAAAGTTCTGTTTGTTTCCCCTTGATGAAAACCCGCCCCTTGACTCATTCTCTGTAAGCAACCCACCCTCCCCCTTCGATCACAGCTTGCTTTCTAAGGAAATAAAGTCACTATCGTTTAAAAATCATTTATTCTTGATTAATTGATTATAAAAAGAGGGCGATAACTGACAAGGTAGCCCAGGTGGGGTTTGGGAGGAGGATAGGAGGGAAGGAAAAGGCCACTAAAAAAGTTCAAAGTAATGACAGCCTTTTGGTTGGGCTGTCCACTGGGGTGGAGTGGGAGGGTGCACGGAGCCTCCCCCCCACCCCCCGCGTTCTTACACGTCTAGGAGAGGAGGCTATGGAACATGGTGAGGGGGGAGGGTGGTTATACAGGGTCTGCAGCGGCAGTCTGTGATCCTCCTGTCGTTCCTGAAGCTCCACCAGATGCCGGAGCATGTCCGTTTGCTCACGCAGCAGCCCCAGCATTGCATCCTGCCTCCTCTGATCTTCCTGCCGCCACCTCTCATCTCGAGCGTCTCTCCTCTCCTCACGTTGGTCCCTCATGTCTTCACATTGGTCCCTCCTGTCCTCACGTTCACTGGCCTCTTTCCTGTACTTTGAAACCGCGTCCTTCCACTCATTCAGATGAGCTCTTTCATTGTGGGTCGATTCCATGATTTCAGAGAACATCTCGTCTCTCGTCCTTTTTTTTCACCTCCTTATCTGAGATAGCCTTCGGGATGGAGGAGGGAGGCTTGAAAAATTTGCAGCTGCGGGAGGGAGGGAAAAAAGGGAGAGAAGTATTTTAAAAGATACATTTTACAGAACAATGCTTATACTCTTTCACGGTGAACAACACTATTCACATTACATAGCACATGTGATTTTGGTACAAAGTCGCATTTTGCATCTTAATATTGAGGGCCTGCGGCTTTGGTGTTAGAGAGCACAGACGCAGATCCGGGCAACAGAATTTGGCTTGCATGCGGCCATGGTAAGCTACTGTCTTTCGGCTTCTGTAGCCTTCAGAAAAGCAGTGCCCTGCTTTCGCACATACCAAGCAAAGCCCATTGAGTGCTGCGGTTTTCCTGTTAACGTGCAGCAGCAGAAACCAAACTACTCCCCCCCCCCCCCCGATCCAATTCTCTGGGATGATCGCTTTATCCCTCCACCCCCCCACCGCGTGGCTGGTATCAGGGAAGATCCCTGCAGAAACCAAACTAACCCCCCCCCCCATCGCTTTACCCCTCCCCCCACTGCGTGGCTGGTATCAGGGAAGATCCCTGCCAGCCAAACGCGAAAAGCTCAGCGCCAATGATTCCCCCTGCCCCCCACTTGGCTAACTGCAGGAAGGATTTCTTTTCAGCCACAGGCAAACAGCCCAGTAGGAACGGCCACCTCTGTCCCCTTAATTAAATTCCCGTATTTCAACCAGGTTACCATGAACAATATCACTCTCCTGAGGATAACACAGCGAGATAAAGAATGGATATTGCTTGAATGCCAGCAAACACCGGGACCATACGCTGCCAGGCTTTGTCATGCAATGATACCAGATTACTTGCTACTAGCATGGCGTGGTCAAGTGTCCTACCATGGAGGATGGAATAAGGCTGCACTGCCCAGAAACCTTGTGGAAAGACTTTTGGAGTACCTCCAGGAGAGCTTCATGGAGATGTCCCTGGAGGATTTCCGCTCCATCCCCAGACACGTTAACAGACTTTTCCAGTAGCTGTACTGGCCGTGAATGCATCCCAAGTCCTCAGGGCAAATTAATCATTAAAAAACACTTGTTTTTAAACCATGTTTTATATTTTAAAAGGTAAACTCACCTGAGGTCCCTTCCATGGGGTCATGGTCTTGGATACTGCCTTGGGAGGGTTGGGAGGGTACTTCAGTAAGGCTGAGAAAAAGATCCTGGCTGTTGGGGAGAATGGAGTGCTGTGTGCTCTCCGCGAGCTCATCCTCCTCCTCCTCCTCCTCTTCCCCGTCCGCAGAATCCTCAGGCATGGCTGAGATTACCCGCTCCTCGGAATCCACGGTCAGAGGTGGGGTATTGGTGGCGGCCCCCCCAAGAATTGCATGCAGCTCAGCGTAGAAGCGGCATGTCTGCGGCTCTGCCCCGTACCTTCCGTTTGCTTCTTTGGTTTTCTGGTAGGCTTGTCTGAGCTCCTTAACTTTCACGCGGCACTGTAGTGAGTCCCTATTGTGGCCTCTCTCCATCATGCCCTTGGAGATTTTATCAAAAGTGTTGGCATTTCGTCTTTTGGAACGTAGTTCTGCTAGCACTGAATCCTCTCCCCATATAACGATCAGATCCAGTACCTCCCGTACGGTCCATGCTGGTGCTCTTTTTCGATTCTGGGACTGCATGGTTACCTGTGCTGATGAGCTCTGCATGGTCACCTCTGCTCTCCACGCTGGGCAAACAGGAAATGAAATTCAAAAGTTCGCGGGGCTTTTCCTGTCTACCTGGCCAGTGCATCCGAGTTCAGATTGCTGTCCAGAGCGGTCACAATGGTGCACTGTGGGATAGCTCCCGGAGGCCAATACCTTTGAATTGCGGTCACACTAACCCTAATTCAAATGGCAATACCGGTTTCAGCACTACTCCCCTCGTCGGGGAGGAGTACAGATATCGATATTAAGAGCCCTTTATATTGAAGTAAAGGGCTTCGTTTTGTGGACAGGTGCAGCGTTAATTCGGTTTAACGCTGCTAAATTCGAGATAAACTCCTAGTGCAGACCAGGCTTACAAAAGAAGATTTAGGCTTTGTCTTCACTACCCGCCGATCCGGCGGGTAGCAATCGGTTTATCGGGGATCGACTTACCGCGTCTGGTGAAGACGCGGTAAAATCGATCCCTGATCGCTCTGCAGTCGACTCCGGAAATCCACCTCGGCAGGAGGCGGCAGCGGAGTCGGCAGCAGCGCGGCAGCGGTCGACTTTCCCGCGTCCTCACCGCTAGGTAAGCCGACCTAAAATACGCAACTTCAGCTACGGTATTCACGTAGCTGAAGTTGCGTATCTTAGGTCGGACCCCCGCTGTAGTGTAGACCTAGCCTTAGAAGGAAGAATGCAAACTACTCTTTGGAGCTTGTGTATGTATATTAAATTTATTGGGGAGGGGGAAATCTAATCTGTACAGGAATTTCCAGTCCATATGATAGCCTTTGCTACACACTTTTTATAACGTTATTCATTTTTAAATTCAAAGGCTACTTGGTAAATAGCAAAAGAGGTGGTAAACTCTACCACAGGTGTCGGCAACGTTCGGCACGTGGCTCGCCAGGGTAAGCACCCTGGCGGGCCGGGCCAGTTTTATTTACCTGCTGACGTGGCAGGTTCGGCCGATCGCGGCCCCCACTGGCCGTGGTTCACCGTCCCGGGCCAATGGGGGTGGCGAGAAGCCGCGGCCAGCACATCGCTGTCTGTCTATCTCATAACAGCATCCCTTTGCTCATGCTTCAAGTGAGTTCATTCTCTTTCTTCAAATCTTTCATGAAAATTCACTTCCACTGCCTAGCCTTTCACCTCTGATCTCCTACAACTCTTCTCCCAATCTTGTATCTAGCCCTTTAATTATTTCTGCAATATGTATCCTAATTATATTGTAGGTCCCTTGGGGCAGGGACCTTCTCAACCTATTTGTTTTTAAAACTTCATATACACCTAAGAGGCTATGTAAAGAAAGATAATAAAATGAGTAAAAATTAAACAGGTCTGTCCTTGTGATCTTCCGCTTACGCAGAAACATTTACATTTATTATTGCTGTAGCTATGTAGCCATAATACGAATCACTGAAGACAAATTACTGAGTTTTTAATTTTTCATACCAATAAGCTACATGGCTGACATGTTTTTTGTAATTATATATGTTTTTATACTGAATGCTAATATTTGTCAGAGTACATTTAAAGCTTTCAGTGAAATTATATGGGGAAAGAACTGCAAACTCCTTACTTTCATGTAGAATAACATTCTAAAGTTAGCTATATATTTCTGTGCTCTGTCTCATGAAGCAAGATAATATATTGTAAGAAAAATATATGCTATTAACTAGGACGTGCAAAGTACAAAAGGTTCAGTTAAATGGTTGTGTAGACGAGCTCTTCCTTGCTCGCTGTACAAATTAGCCGGAGACCTCTTATTTTGCAACCCAGTGTCCATTTATTTCCCTGTGTTCATTCCCACCACCATCTATATACAACTCTATGTACAAGTCAATTGCAGTTAGGTAGCCAGCCGGGGGACAGCTAGCGCCTGTTGCTAGGTAGGAGCAGCAGTTTCTTACTCCTCCTGTGTCTCCCCCCCTTTCCACTTCCTTCCTGTCAGCTTTATAGGCCTTCCTCTCAGCAGGCTCAAAGGTGATTGCTCTTAGGCTCCTTTAATGAGCCACACCCTGCCAGCTCCAATCAGTTCCCCTTTATGGGAGCTACGCTAGCAGGTTCTGAGCTAACGGGCTGGTTCAGCACCCTGTTACAGATTGGTTATTTATAAAAACTTGCAGCATGTAAACCAGTTTATTCAGGAAATCTCTCTAGACGTGATTTCGACTGTAATGATCCAATCTACAGTGATGAGCGTGATGGAACAACCTATATAGAATAGAAATTGGTTATTGCCATAGGCTTTCTCACAAGTTTTCTAGCAGTTCCTGGTTTTGGACATGTCACAAGTCTGCAAGAACAATCTTTACTGTTGCAGTTCTGTCTCCAGTTACGGATGACATATGGAAGCAAAGAGACACATGGCAATTTGGGATGGGGTACGGGAGAGGAACAAAATGTGCTAACGTTTTTGAATGGCCAGCAATGTTTGGTCTGATATAGTTCAAGTTCCGAGCAAAGAATTTTGTTATTACTTTATCCTGAACAGTTTGTCCATCCCTATTATAAACTCAGGTGATCCAACAGCAGGGTGTATTGTATAGCAACCGGTAAATGGGAGTCAAGGGGCAAAACCTAACCCTGATCATGAACACAAGCCCTTCTTGCAGTAGAATTCCTGTAGTTTGGCTCCATGGCCATGAATGAGAGAACAGAATTTTGTGGCCATACAAAAAGGTAGTAATAAAACAGTGGCACTTGGTACTACAAAGAACTACAACATTCCACAAACGTTCTGGAAATATCTGACAGCTTTGAAAATTGTGAAGAGAGTTCTTAAAACTCTTTCCAAATGACTAATATAGAAAATCCACAGGCCAGGGTCTCTGTTGTGCTCAACTTCTGCTGAATAAATTAGAGGCAGAGCTGTCAGACAGTCAGCTATGCCCCAGTGATTCTTTGCCTCAACCCTGACTTTGGTGCTAAGGTATTCTCCACCAGCAGAGCATTTGGTCATTCCTTCTCCCCACCTCTGACAAATACCCAGTGCTGGGTGGTATACTGACTCTATGCTCATACTGGATTCAACTATGCCAGGGCTATCTCTAACCAGAAAAGACTCAAAGGGGACAGACCGGACCAGAGAATCTGGCTCACAACTGTTACTTTACAAACATATATACGTTTTTTGTTTGTTTGTTTGTTTGTTTTACATTTTCTTAAATGTGGTGCATTTTTCCAGTAGTGTATACTAGTGATCAATTTTCCATGGTAATTTAAAATATTGCTATTTTGTTTGCTAAGATAACCTCACTTCATTAGAAATTGTTGTTGTATTCATCAGCTGAAGGTGCTTGTGGAGGAACTCTACGTGGGACAAGCGGAACTATTTCAAGCCCTCATTTCCCTTCGGAGTATGAAAATAATGCTGACTGCACATGGACAATTCTGGCTGAACCAGGAGATACTATTGCTCTGGTCTTTACAGATTTCCAGTTAGAGGAAGGATATGATTTCTTAGAGATCAGTGGAACTGAAGCACCATCAATCTGGTAAGTCCAGAGATGGGACAATCATCCCATTTTCTATGTTCTTGTTTGATGATGAGTATTTCTTTAGGACAATTGATGATTGTGTTTCGTTTGTATATGTTGTTGAGCATTTTGTTGTAAATCTCTCTTCAGGCCTCTAGATCATCCAGAAACGAAAGCATTATGATTTGGGCTTTATCTGTCTACACATCCTTCAATCCCACCTTCCTCAATCCAAAAAAGGAATTGCATTGGTAGAATACATACTCTTTGGGTTTCATACACAGGATTGTTTGTTTGAACTTTGACAATCAGAATATTTCCAACTATTACACCCAAACTAGTTTTTCACACTTTGATACCCAAACAACAAAAATACAGTGGAAGAAATCCTGGACCCATTTAAGTCAATGGGAGTTTTGCTATTGACTTAAAAGGGACCAGAGTCTCACCCATTGATTTTAAGTGATATTGGAGTGATTCTGATTCACTAGCACCCTAATAAATCAGACATACTTTTGTTGAGGTGAACTGTGGTGAGAGATTAGAATCAGTTCCTTATTTTGTTCAGTAGACAAACAAATTTGGTTAATTGCCTATGTCAGTGGGACAGCTATGTATTATTTCACATCTGTTGTGTCTTTTGCTCTTTACACAACAAACATAATATGAAGGAACTGCATTTAGTGGGGTCCAAATAACAGCGTTTAGTAACTAAATGCAGTTTTGACTGCTCCCTTTCCTCTGTTCTACTCAGAGTCCGCCTGGCTCCTCAGAACTGCTCTACTCTGTGTTATAATAACTAATGAGCACCATTATTAATACTGCCAAAAGAATATCTTTTTTTTTTCTCGCAAGTGAAAGGCAGTTCTTATTTTGTTTATATAGCAATTTGGAATTTATGGCAATTAATTCATTGCAGAACATTGCACGGCTGTTGCATTAGCATTTCTCTGAAGTCTAGATGCCCAGGGTCAAACTTCGTCTATCAGGAAAGAGTCTGTGATGGTTAATATGTGTGTGTTTCTTGTTCTCGAGTTTAGCCAAGAGAAAACATAAGTAAAAGTTTTTTGACTAAAAGTATTGCAGACTGCAGAAACTATACTATGCAAATACAGTCTGTAGCATCTCTCTCTCTCATGCTTGCACTTCTAAACAGCAAACTTTCTTTAGTTCTTTACTATTCCAAACACAGCCTTTAAGGACCAGGAGTTCAAAACCAGAAGATGAAGGTTTACCTGCAATTCTGCGGATGCACATGAAAACTAGTTAATTTTATGTGCAACTGGCTAATAGGATATATACTGAGCTATTTGCACTTTCATTCTCCCAAACTGTAGGGCTGTTGTAGTGAATGCACACACAAATATCACATTTTCCGATGTGCAGATGGTCTGGCATCTTTTGAAAATTTGGCCATAAAAGTTCCCTCCCCCCATAAAATGCTGTTTTTCATAGATGAACCCATGAGATCTCCTTGTGAGCAAGAGGCTGAACAGAGACTAGTAGAAATCTAGCCAGCACTAATTTTATATTGTTAAGAGGAATCTCTCAACTGAACTGGTTTTCCTGATTTGCTTGATTCAGACCTATTTATTACACTAAAATATCTGATAAGTAAACAACAGAGTTCTAGTATGCCATCGTAGAGCCTTCAGTTTCCACCTGCAGGGTGAATGCTAATTCATAACACTGACTTCTTGTTTAAAAAAGAAAGAAAGAAATTACACTCCCTTCCTGCAGAATAGATGCCAGAAATGTGACTCACACTTGCACTCTCTCTCTAAACCACCCGTACAAACACAAAACAGAATTAACTTGAAGAATATTCTCTCTTGTCACCACTATATGAAAAAAGTTGCTTTGTGAGAAATTGAATCAAGAACTTAATAGGATTCTCCATCATTCTCAGCTAATTTGGAATGAAGTTACATACCCAGTCATGTTTAAGCAAGGACTGCTACCATAGCTACACTAGAAATATGCTAAATGTAGTGTATGATGTAATCTGCTAACATGAGCAGTATGTTAAATGTGATGTTGTTCAGTATTTAAACCTAATGGACTATACATGTATCAGTCAAAAATGTAATTTTTTCCCCCAGTTGCTCCTGATTTGTTCAAATCTGGTTCTATTACAGAATTACTATTTTTATTGTATTTTGTGTGGCCCAGTAATGATGATTGTTCTTTCAATTAAATGAATGTTTATTAGTGGGACTGGGCAAAAATTTTCCTAGGTCAGTGTTCAGGGAGACAGAGGATATGTCATTACTAAAGGTAAAATGGAAGAGGGGAAGGGGAAAAAAATCAGACTAATGGTTCTGTAGTTTGTCACTGTTATTTATATAGTACAACAGCTGTGCATGATACCTTGCAAACACTAAGGCTATGTCTGCACTTGGAGTGAGTGGTGTGATTCCCAACTTGTGTAGACATACTTGTGTTAGTTTTTGTCAGACTCATGTGCCAAAAATAGTAGTGTAGCCGAGGTAGCCCAGGCTGCAGCTAGTGGCAGCACACCAAGCACATACCCACAGGGTTCAGGCGGATTTGTACACTGCATTATTTTTTATAATACATTTCCCTGAAAATGTTGTAAATAATAGAAAAGTTCATTTGACTAAAATAGCAGATCATTCTTGAAAATGTTATAATTCTTGGGTTGTAGAGGTAATGCAACGTACGTAGCATGTTTAGGAGACATTTTAATCTCTCATTAAATTGATTAGACCTTGGACCCCACAGAAGTGTAACTTACTGAGTAGTTCAGTTTACTATAATATAAAACTGTTATTTTAAAATGCTTCTGAGTAGTGTGATGGAAAAGTATAAATTACAGCAGTTTATTGGTTGTTGCCATAACTGATCTACTTAATGTTTTTTTTTTTCTAATTTTGTATTTTCTTAGTTCACATATATCTGCATTTTAAATTCTCAGGTTTTTTTGTTTTTGTTTTTATTTTCTATTTGTGTTTCTTGTCAAGAAATACTTCTTTATACAAGAGAAAATGTTGTTTAACATATTTCAATACAGCATAAATTTATATGCAAACTGTGTAAACAGCATTTTATCCCATTTTTTTCTGGATAAAGAATTGTACAGGAAAGCTAAAAATGATCTGAAGTAGTCCTTAAACATTATTTATAAAGATAGGTGTTGAGTGTGTTACTGGAAAGAGGATACATTTTCTTTGGAGAATCATCAATACATTAGAACTAATATACAAACTTCATTTCTTCCTCGAGTCTCTCAAAATGTATATATTCCACTATTTTCCGTACTTCTTGATATTATTTTGAGCTTTGTCCTAAGAAGCAAATGCCTAATTTCTTTCTCTTTTCTCCTAAAGTTAAAGCAATTTCATGGAGGACTGATTTAGAGAACAGAATAATTTTGTCCAATCTAATGCTTCTTCTCCAAGTAATACAATATTTCATTGCTTAAGTTCTTTTGTAGTGGTACATGCAGTACTAGTTTGAAAAGAACCTTAAATGCTCAGTGACTAGGAACCTTAACATTTTCAAACTTTGAACTGACCCATTCTAAAAACATTCTGAATTCAAACAATTTAATGTATTTTTAAAAGCTCAAGTATCTCTAAAGTTTTCTTAACTTGGAAAATAATGGAGGAATTTATGTAGCAGTTTGCAGATGGATTGGCCATTTCAGTGGGTTGAAAACAACAATTTGCCATGTTTTCTTTTTCAAAAAAGAATGTATTTCAAAATAGCTTATAGAGCTTTTAGCATCCAAAAGGTCCAGGTGAGATTGTCACACTTTTCATTTGATGTCCATTCATGTAATATCATTGTCTAAAAATATCATTTAGATGTTGCTTCCGGGTGAATGCCATTTATAACAAGAGAGTAAGAAGTAATTGCAAGTCAGGGTCGTTTATAAACACTTATGCCCATGCTTAACTTTAAGCAAATGGGTAGTCCCATTTAAGTCAAGAGGACTATCCACAGGCTTAAAGTTTAGCATGGGCAAAAGTGTTTGCAGAATCTGAGCCATAGACAGTTAACTTATTCTTGTACCTAATGAAAGGAAAACATTTTTAGAATTAATACATTAAAATAATAATTAAAGATTTTGTATCAAATTTGCATAATTTACTTTATTTGCTTTTGCATATTGGGTGGTTGAAATTTTAAAAAATAAATTTGATCTGGAGCAGGGGTTCCGCTTCCTGCAGCTCCCATTGGCCGGGAACAGCGAACCGCGGCCACTGGGAGCTGCAAATGGCCATACTTGCGGATACTCAGGTAAACAAAGTGTCTCGCGGCCCGCCAGGGGCTTACCCTGAACAAGCCGCGAACCAAGTTTGGGAGCCCCTGATCTGGAGGGATGTTCTCTAGATTATTCTTTTTATTTTCAGATCAGGCATAGGTAGTAATTCACAAGGCCATAGGTTAGGTCAAAACCATGTATGCTAATATAAACCTTTGCATCCGTCCTAATTTTTGCAAGATTGAAATGTTTAAATTGACACAAGGTTCTCCCTGATTGAGTATTAAAGTATTCATATTAGACTACAACAAAGGTGATTATCATAATAGGTATAAGCCTGCAATTATGTATCTTGAACTTGAAATCTTTAAACTGGATCTATTCATTCTAAACTTGAAATTGTGTATGTGGCATTTTTGCATTACAAGAAGAACATTATTTGATTGTGCAGTGTTTTTGAATCCTTCTCTGATTTACTTGCCACACAAATAAAGGAGAGTGAAAGGCACTTTTTGGATTTAAATCCTTTTCTTATTGTTACAGCTTAGAAAAACCTACAGTATTATTTCAGTTTCTTAGGGAAGTTGCAATGATTTCCAGTTAAAAGGCTATAAAAACTATATGCAAATTTCTCAGGGAAACATGGAAGAACAACAAACTACTGTTACTTTTGACATTTGATCTTATGTAATCACCAGGGGACATGAAGATCTTGGTATTAATATCTAAAGCTTTGGGTGATGCTGCTTAGAGGCATTTGAATGGTGCTTCCAGCCTCTGTGTTCATAATTTTTTTTTAAAAGGTTGTGTCACAATCCTGTTTTATATTACTTAGATAAACTTTTTGTAGAGTTTCTTAACAAACAACCTTCAAGTAGATCATATACAAATGTGTACACATTTCTTGTACTATTTTATGGAAAACCCATCTTAACCTTACCGCACTTGCTCCGAACATTCTGTATAAAAGTAATGTGCCAAATTTTCAGCTGGTGAAAACCAGGGTAGTTTTACTGGAGCCTATGGAGCTATACCAATTTATTTCTGCAGATGATCCAGACCAGTGTTAGGTAGGTACCTAATTGATGCAAATGGCACCATCTACTGGCATACAAGGTATATGCAGCATTGCTTATAAGTTTTTAAATTCAATAAAGTTCTTGTTGTTATGCAGCGAAAAAAGTTTCCTGACTGTACCTCTTAACATTGCAGAACTCTCTTTTATTTTCTTTTTCCTCAACCACCAGAAGAAGAGACAGACTTGTTCCTTTTAGGCTAAAAGGAAAATTACCCTTTGGCTCCCTTCCACTACCTTCCATATGTAAAGTGCCTAGAATATTTCAGCTGCTGCATGAATATTAATCCAAGCATGTAGATTCTTATGTCTGAGATTCAGCATTAACACCACTCATCCCTTGTACCTTTTTTTTTTTTTTTACATTTACAAAGATATGTAACAGCATTAACTAATATGGCTTTGTAATCTGATTGCACATAGAACTTTATAAATGTACAAAGTGAAACTTAAAATATGTTACAAAGGTAGAAATACTTGCAAAATGAGTGTGTGTGTGTGTGTGTGTGAGAGAGAGAGAGAGAAGCTCTATAAATGTGAAGAGAGGGTGGGCAGGGTAAAAATGGATGTTTGTTTACAAAATCTTTGTCTTGAAATAGTTTATAAATCATTTACATGAAAAGGATTAGAGATTGCAATGAGTTATGTTGACTAAATATAGGATTGTTGCATAAACAGACAATCAAATTCCATCTTCCTTTCCTTCTTGCTAACTATTTTTCTCCCTCCCCATATATATTGAATCCTGCTACAGCAGATGTGATCCTTAAGGGCCTGATTCTGCTACAGTGTGAATAAGGATGGCAGAATAAGCCCCTAGCCAAACAACAAAGCTTTCTACTTGGTCTTCATGTCCTTTTCTCAGTTTTCAAGCTTCCTATGCAGCTAGAATACAGACACACTCTTCCTTACCGTGTTTCCCCAGCCTGGGTTTTCCCTCTATCTCAGTCTCCCTCCCACCGTTGTCAGTTCCAGTCTATTGTGTCTGCCAGTCTCTGGAATCTGTCCAAGTCTTTTTTTTTTTTTTTTTTTTTTAAGCTTACAGTTGTTGATTAAACTTAAACTATTGCTAAGGATGTTAAGCTAGGTTAAATTCTCTGAATATATTGCCTCTGGAGATCCATATTCTTTCATCTGTTACACCACATAGCTCTCAACAGGCCAAGAAGAAAGAATTTAGGGGCCCTGTGCACTATGGAAATCCCTTCCCACCACCACCTTGAAAGCCCCCCTGCCTATATATACCCAACCCTATACACAGATCCCAAAATGCCTCTTTCACTCCACACCCATACAGAGACCCCCAAATGCCCCTGCTACTCCACATATACCCCAATAACCCTTCCCCAGGCACCACTTATCCTGACAGCCACAAACACTTGTGAGCAGTCCTGACCTACATACCACTCACTGCAGTACCAATCATGACAGAGGGGTAGCAGGGCCAAATATAAGTGAGAGCCATTGTCATCTGGTGCTGGGGCTGCCGCATTATTGAGGTTTTTTTTTTTTTTTGTAGTGGTCGGAGGCCACCCAGAGATGGGTGCCTTGTGAAAGTACACTGAGTACACATTGGTTAATCCAGGCTTGGATCTCAGAATAGTATCAAACAGTTAGTCCCAGGACTGATTATGGGCTCAAAGATTAGGGAATTTTGGAAAGATAAGAGCTGCTATGTTTACATACAATATTGCTGCACTATCAGTTTTTAATGTATTACTTTGCAAAACCTTTTTAAAATCTCCTGAGTGGGGAAGGTGCTAGTAATACATATTATTGGACTGGGAAGACATAAGATGTCCAGTGTCTTCAGTGCACAACCAGTTGCAAATGGACACTAAATCTTCTTCAGTTGTTTTATTACTTTATTCAAAGAGTGCTTCACTCTGTCAGAAGGTAGCCTTATTTCTGACAGTAGCAGGTTCTGATACACTTGATGTGTTTAACAGTTTTCAGGTAATTCAGGCAGAGCAAGGTATCCGTGAAACTGTATTACATAAATTTGACAAAGTACTGCACTCCAGGTAAAAATGAAACGTGTGAGAGAGAGGTTTTTAAGCAGAGTGTACAAAAAGAAGGGAAAACCATAGAAGAGTTTGTGACTGATCTAAGGCTGAAGATCCAGACCTGAAAAAAAAGGGGGGAGCGGGGGGGAGATTGGCAAATAACTGAGACCCTGATTGGAGACCAGACTGACTGGGATCTAGAACAAAAAAAATTCAGAGAGTTTACTGGAAGACAGAGAATTAATCCCTGACAAAGTCATTAGAATTTTTCTAGCTGGAAGTCACCCAGTCCAGAATAAAGCTTATGGAAGGTAGACAATGCTCTGATTAAGAATCCAAGAAAAGAGACCTGTGGCAGAAAGGAATACAGAGCTCAGATTTGGAGTCCAGAAAAAGCAGCACATGGAGCAGAACACTTTATGGCAAGCAACACAAACCAAGACAATGCCTGGAATATGGGAAAAGATTCTAAAAATGATTCCATCACTTTGCGAGAGTTTGCAAGCACCAGCGAAGTGTGCACAGCCTGGACAAAGAGGATAGCACCCCAGCACAGATGAATGCTTCACTGGAGCAATGGACGATGTTACAGCCCAAGATTATTAGACTAACAATGTGAAAGCAAATGCAACATTTATTTCTTCGAAGTTGAACACTGGCACACAAGCTAATGTGTTGCCAGAACCAGTATTTCTAACACTAAAAGAAAAGCCATAGATACTGGAGGGTAAACAGGTAAAACTAAGGGCTTACAGGGGTAAGCTTATCTCCATACACTGAAGGTGTATGTGAACTAAAGGTCTGAATAAATAACATACTGCAAAAGATTCAGTTTGTAGTAGTACATGACAAAGATACAATATGTAATAGTATTAGGGAAAAGAGAACCTATTATTGGGTTAAAAGTGTGTCAAGCCCTTGTTCACATCGAGACAGTGCACTCTTTGGAGGAGCAGGGAACCAAAACAATTGAAGAAGTCTTCCAGAGGATAAGAAGTCCTCAACAGAGTACAGAATAAGCTGAAAGAGCCCAATTACCCCAAAATTCATGGCCCTAGGAAAGCTCCCCTCACTGTAAGGCAGAGGCTAAAGAGGAGCTGGATACATTCATTCTTCTGGGAATCATAGAGCCAGTAGAAGAACCAACAGAGTGCTATTTGTTGGTTATTGCAGAGAAAAAAAGGAGCCTTTCACTTATGTATAGACCAGAAGAATTAAATAAATATGTGAAAAGGGAACATTTTACAATACGTACAAGGGGAAAAGTTTTTGGAGAGATTGCTGATGCCAAGTTTTTGTTTGTTTGTTTGTTTGTTTGTTTGTTTGTTTGTTTGTTTGTTTGATGCTTGATGTGTCCTAGTAGCTGTGGTGTTGAAAAATTTAAGAGATGGGCCAGAGATATCTTTATACTGGCATCAAATGAACAGCAACACTGAGGAAGCTGTTAAGGCTTGGGGCATATGCCAAAAATACAGGCCAACTGAAGTGAAAGAGCCCATGGTGGTGGCACGGGATAAAATGTCCCTCTGGAACAAAGTAGGCATAGATTTGTTTATATTGGCTGCAAAAAACTATGTACTTGTCCTAGTTTATTATTCTCACTTCCCTCAGACAGCCTTCCTAAAAGAGACTACAGCTAAACAGATGATTGTGCATATCAGATATATATATATTTTTCTAGACATAGTAATCCTGTCACAGTAACGCCTGACACTGGGCCATAGTTTAGCAGGCATCAGTTTAAGGAGTTTGTAGTGAAGTACAGGTTTAGATATGTAACTGCTAGTCCCCATTATTATCCCCAGTACAATGGGTTGGTGGAAACTAATATCAAATAATAAGGTGCCTACTGAAAAAGGATGCGGAGTCAGACTCTGATCCGTATTTAGCACAGTTAAGTTACAGAAAGATAGAAGTGAAGCATGGGTTATCAGCTGCAGCCATTCTGAAAACAAGACTGCCTGAACTGTTAAAAACTGATGTCAGAGGCACTGGAGACTTACAGATGTGTAAAGAGAGGTATCAGGCAGAAAAAAAAGTATGATTTGGAGTCAAGGGACCTGCGACCATTTCACAAAAATGATACTGTTCATCTCTGTGGTGGGACACAATGGGCTCAAAAAGCAATGGGGCCACAAGATGGGGTCCCACAGTCTTATGATGTTGTCACCCACGTAGATACACAATACAGAGGAACAGATGACACCTTCTCACAATCCCAGGAGTGATGGAGACAAGGGGCACTGAGTCTGTCATTTTTCCTGAGAGGGTCTCAAACAGGCAACCCCTCAGCAGGTGGAGACAATTGATTCCCCAGACATGGAGCAGCCGGAACAAGTGGGTTTGCCACCTCCTAACAGCAATAATACTGATGTCCCAGAGGATTAATTTAAGTCCAAGCAACAGCACCTCAAAGACTAATTGAACATTGTTAGTAAGTTTAGGTATTAGGTTGGTTATAAGTATTTGTAATTCAGTGTTATATTAATGTTGATTTTTTTAAAAGTTATGTTATTAAGTTTTGGCTTTGGGGAGTGGGGATGAGATTGTGCTTTTAAGGGCTCAACTTCCCAGACAGAGTGTCTAGGCGGGATGCTGTGAAGGTCTAGTTGTTAAGCAGATCCATTTGGAACTGCTCACTGAATAAAGCGCCTTAAGCACTGAGTGATCACTAAACACCACAGCCACTAAGATAGCTCCTGGCCTCTCTACTTAGCTATTTGTTTCCTACTGCCTGCCACAAGCCCTTTAGTTTGCACAGAATGAGTCAGAGTAACAGATGTAGAGTTAAGTAGTTGACTCATTAGTAATTAGATAATAGAGACTTACAGTTGAACACGATACATTTCCTGGAGATACTTAGTATTTAAAAGCTTTTAGATTCCAGATCAATGAGATTATATGTCTAGACTTAAGAGCTACAAATAATTATATTTTGATCCATAATATTTGAAAATTAGTTCCTGCTATACTTGCCAAAATATGAATTCAATGTTTGGGATCCACCCTTTAAGAGAAGGTAAAATTCCAATCACATGAGAATATTCCTGATACTATCAGCTCATTTTCTAGAAGTTAGTGATGTCATCAAATCTTCAGGTGCAAAAACTCGCACAACATTTTAAACTCAAGAAATATAGTTTTGATTTTCAAACATTTTATTTTTAGACTTCATGTATTAAAGATGGGCCACAACAAAAACTGTGAATCCAATCTCCTTACAATTTTCAACAGGGGATCACAATTTGAATTTAGCCAATTAGTTTTCCTGTTCCAATTTGGATGCAGATGAAAAACTGAGAATAGCCAAAAACAAGAAAATGAAAAGTTAATTCTCCCAACAGCACATACCCTGTGTTCTTCCTCCCACAGACACCCATCTTATGATTACTACCATATATCACAGACCCCAAATTTTAACTCTGCCAGTTGAACTGTGCTTCTGCACACACGCCTTCCCCAAATAACTCCTTAACACCATTAGTTGTGGCTGTTTGGTGTAGCAATTTGTTGTGTAGGGACCAGGGGTAGGGTAGGGTAGTTTGGTAAAGGGCGTCGTAGAAGGCTGGTATCCTTGGGCAGAGGGAAAATAGAGTTAAGGTCAGGTTAATAAGTATGTTTAGTCTGCATCTATATCTGTTGCTGCTTTGGGATATTAAATCCTGCAAACCCCCTGAAATTCACATTACCAAATTTGAAATAATTGTCTCACCAGTGCTGTTCCAATGGGTCTTGCAGAGTCCTGCCATGGAAATGTTGTGTTGGTTCAATTCATGTGACAAGAGGGTAGGAACAGCAATGGTTTTCAGGGTGGGTATGTTCCAAATAGCAAATCTACATTGTGTACGTAGATCCAAAACCCAGGAGTCCATCATTCAACTACGGGGGTCTGTTCCAGGTTCCAGTAAGCAGCAAATGCCTGTGCCACATCCATACCAATAGCAGGTGATTCGGGTGTGCTGACTATCCAGGCCTGCGCAAACTTCGGAGGACTATGATTAGTAGGAGAGCTGGAAGCCATGATTGGGGAAATCATGCTCCATGAAATACATACCACAACAGGGGCTCCACAAAAAGTATGTCCACCGCCACCTCCCAGGTGGAGCGGGCTCTCTAAAAACGGGTGATCTGAACTGTGCACTCTACATTCCAGCAGCAGGAGCAATAATGAAGGATTACTGAGTGAATATTTTAAATAGGCAGAATATTTTAGTGTTAAAGTACTTTGGAAATGACTTTCCCTTTCAGTATTTCATCCCCAAATAATATATTTACTGGTAGCTTTGTGTGCAAAAATGTAAGGAGAGATTACAAAGATTCTGGCACTAAAGTAAGTATGATGGCAGATGGACTTAATGATAGTAATGGTGGCAATAAGCTAGTGCAATATATTGCCCCTCAAAGCTCAAAAAAAGAAGTTCGTGCCTAGACTAGGCATCTATTCATATCACATGTGTTCTGACTATGGGGTGAGGTCTACAGAGGCAGTAAATTGATGCTTAATTTACAGAACATTAATGCTTATTTTGCACCTGCTAATTTACCACTGACTGTGCCAAAAAAGTATAAAGGCTTAATTCATATCCATCATACTACATCACAAACTGAAAAGAATAGAGGAGTGAGTGGACATGCTTAGGGAGCACCATGACCTATAGTATAATTTCCGACTGCATTTCAAATAACATAAAAGAGACTGGATTTTTTAAAACAAAGCGAGCAAACAAAAGTTTTAGTATGTAATTGCCAGATTCCCACCCTTTTTTCCTAGGAAAATCAGAAATAATTACACAAACCAACACTAAAGATAGCTCTTCAGAGTAGGAACCATCTTTTTATGTATTTGTACAGTGCCCAGCACAATGGGGTGCTGATCCATGATTGAGGCTCCTAGGTTCTACAACAATACAAATAGTAATAATTATCATCATCATCACTTCATGTGGGCAATCTTGCCATTATCTATGTGTTACATTGCCTTGTTACCATAGTAGCATAGAGCCTACCAAGTAATAAAAAGAAGTAACAAAAAGCAAAAACAAAAATAAATTAACTTGCTCACTCTCCCTTCCCTATCTATGGGGAGGGGAACTTGAATAAGTGGCTAAAGTGTATGTGTGTGGTTGATAACTTATATGTGCATGAAGAGTTACTGTGGGAACACTCCCTCTAAGGCAAGTGAAAAATTCTTAAGGCCAACCATTGTAGGTGTAATGTCTAAATGTGAAAAAACTAAAAGATTGTTCCGATAGAGCTTTAGCCAAGTTCTGGGTCAGTTTCTGATGTCTGATTCAGGAATAATGTCAGGCTGATCAATTAGACATGGTAGGTCAAACATATTGCCATTAATATTTATTTCAATGGGAGCTGAGGGCGCTCAGCATCTCACAGTATTCGGGTTCTACTACGTACAGCTGATAACTTTTGTGACATAGTACAATAATGATTGTAATTCTAGCCACAAACATTCCTCTCACTTAAATGTTTTGGTTTTAGAACTCTTTATGTTTTTCTAATAATATATTGTTTCCAGCTCTCATATATATGGGACAATGACAGGTTAGGTGTTTTTTAATAGTCTAACACATTGTCACTTTTCAGGAAGGTCTGCACATTGTAAAAACATTCCCACAATCAAGATGATCCCATCATTTAAAAACAATATATTTTGTAGAACAAAGATATGAAATTTAGAAAATTTAAATTAAAGTGTGAGCCCTGTTCTTATCTTCATGCTGATTATACCCAAAGGACAGACATATTCAGCTAAAATGTTTATGCTATTCTGTTTTAATATATGTACTCAGCAAGATATATAAATGGATGGAGAAATGGATAAAACAAACAAACAAACAAAAACTCCACTGAAAGCTTTATTGGCTAGTTGCCATTCTTTGAATGGTTCCACTAATAAGAATAGTACTGTAGTTTACATTAGCTCAGAGTAAACTCATTAATGAACTGTTCCCACAGTAATGTTCAATAAACACCTTGGCCCATGGCATTACTGTTTAGTTAGCACACAGGATCTATTGATTACTTCTTTGACTCTGAAAGAATGCTAAATTGAATTTAAATAACACATTCTTTGACAGCTACACTTTTTTTTTAAATGTCTGCACAGTAGGCTGGTCATTTGTCTTAGCATGCTTGGATTTTGCTGTGCAGAGATTTGCACTGGGAAAATAGTGTGCTGCTTGGCTTCTCTGATGTGGTGAAGAAATACAGTTATGATTGTACCAAAATCCCAAGTACCAATGTAGGCCGTGACTGTGAGACATCATTTCTATTGTTTCCATCCCCAAGTGAGTAATTGAAAGGAGGTTCACCAGTAAAATTAAATGGCTTTGAAAAAAGAAAAGGAAGAATTTTTACTGGCTGGAGATTTGAATGAAACTTGCAGCATATTCAGAGTGATTACTGGGAGTAGTGGTGATGTGGAGCCTAAAATGAATACTAATGCTTAGCACTTATACCCATCAACATCAGAATATCCAATGGATATTGGTTAATTGGTTAAAAAATCTTTCAGCTGCTCTTTGAGGTAGCTAAGTAGTAATATCCTACTTCTAATGATGGGGGAAACTGAGGCAGCGTACGCAAGTGACTTTTCCAAGGCCATAGAGCGTCTGTTTTTGCACTAGTACTGTATCTTTGGAGTCCCGGCCTCCCAAAATCCCAATCTTGTGATTACAGAGAGGACCACATGTACCTCAAAATATCATATGAAGATTTAAATCATGAAAGAGAAAAGTTTATGGATTTGCACAAGTTCAAATAAGGGATGGGCTTTTCATTCCCCAAATTCAGAGGTGTTCAGCTGTAGGGTTTTGATTTGGGCCTATCTTTACTGGAAACCAGTAACAAAAATTGTAACAAGGCTGGGAATAGAAGCTCCAACCTGAATTTGTCCTAACATCTAAACCAAGTCCAAACTTTTCTGATGTTAAAAATATCTGTTATCTTCCTGTTCCTTGTTTCCTTTGAACTTAGAGACAGAAGTTCCAAAATCCTGATAACTGTGCAGGCTGCCTTGGAAATAGCATGCACATGTTTGTTATTTTACAAACATTTCAAAGGAGGCTTTTTAATATTTACAGTCCATGATAATCTACAATATGGGGTCATGTAATGTATTGGTGTCATGGAGAAGTTTGCAGTACATTTTTAAGTGGAAGATTAGAGAAGATATATATTCATATATACTTTACATATAGATTTGATGGAGTGTCTATATATACATGTATTTGTGTGGAAGTATTTGTAACAGCCTGTTAAGTGATCACTAATGTTAGTTCTTACATGTTAGCTACCATTGCATGTTCCATCCTCCAGGTAGATTATCCATTTGCTAACCATCTGCTAGCTACAGCTTTCCATTTAGTCTTTGCAATCATGTTAATACTAGCCTATATGCAAGGGGAATACTCCAGTGGCCATCTAAGCTGGTTTTCACGTTGCTTTGTACTGTCAGAGAGGCACAAAGCAGCCTTCACAAAACAGAGAATATTGGTATTTAAACTTCATTAATTTAATAGTGCATGCTCTGAGCAAAAGCCATTGATTGAATTAAAGCCTGGAAGTCAAGTCAATGTTTCTAAATCCAGAATTCTATAGAAATCCAAAATACTATTTCTGCTTATTTACATCAACCTTTTAAAGCCATTCTTTATGAGAATACTCTAACTTTCAGTGAACGCAAACTTAAAGCACTGGTGTTAAACTCATGTAAGTAGGAGGATAATCAACCTCAGAGTGCTCTCTGAAGGCTGAAATATCAACAGAAAATGACAAAGCTAGTTTTATTTTCAGAAAAAAAAGGAGAAAGCACAAAAAGAAGCACAATTATAAATCTCAGATTCAGAGGATCCAAACTAACTTTTGAAATGTAGGACACATACATATGTGAGAACTATTTAAAGAATGCTAAAATGACCTTTTGATATTGTCATTTTAAGTGATGTTGTGACAAGAGCTATAATGTAAGCCTGGGAAAATCCTTTGGGACGATTAAAATAAAAATAAAGATTGCACCTGGGAAGAGTTTAATTAAAGTCATCATATGATAAAAATGGAAAATTAGGACAGCAAAAACTAATTAAAACTACTAGACCATTAAGTGAAAATATCCTCGCTATCAACACCCACGCTTAGAGAGACTTTAGATGCCATTCTCAATGCTCTATGATGGTGAAAAGTGAGGCTTTATTAGTGTGAGTTACTCCAGTCATCACCCAGACAGGAAGATCAGTGTTGAATGCTACTGTGATGACATGCATAGGATTCTTATTCACTGCATTTCTATTCAAACATGATGCGTAACCTCTCATTGTTATTTGTCTTACACACCATTCATTCATCGGTGGCAGAAGCTCCAGTAGCAACTTCTAGATGAAAATCCCTCAAGTTTGTTGTTCTAGTATATGGATTGCTTTTAGGGTGCTAACAACATTCCTTGCTGTTCTAAAATTGCTCCTGAATAAATACTGAAAAGATTAATGTTTATATACCGGACAGTAAAGAATTTTAAACCTTTCATTGACAGGTCATATTCAGCCTCTGTCAGAAGTGGCCAGAAATAATTCCCACTTAACTATAACTCCTACGAAGTGAGTTTGGTGGTCTGCATCCAGTTTCTAGTTGTGTCCATATCATATAAACTATCACAACTGAAAAACTGACAATTTGAGAAGAGAGGCTGAGAACTGAATGGGCATGGAAAACTATCCACCCTCTTAATCAGAAACATAGTGCAAGATGGTGAAACTTGAGCTGTGGTATATCTGAAATCCTATTTTGTGGCTAAATCACAGTCTCTCTGACAGTCAATCTATCAATTTTTATAAGTACTAAAACTATACAAAAATGGAAACAAATTTAAAAAAAAATCACAAATATACTCCAAACAGTCCATAGTTTACAAATGAGCATGCATAACTCATATCAGAAGAGGAAGTACTTTCCAGTTCATTAGTAAGGGAGGAGGATATTAGATAATATCTTCTAGCATCTAATCAGTAGGCAGTAGGTTTGGATAACTTGCACCCACAAGAGGTGGCTGAAGAGGTCTCTTGCCTGATGATGATAATTTTTAATAAATGTTAGAATACCTGGGAAATTCCAGAAGACTGGAGAGGGTGTGAATATTGTGCCACTTTTCAAAAAAGGGCACAAGAGATGACTTGGGTAAGTGTGGGCTGGTTATTGGATAACAATCCCAGGAAACATAATGAAAAAGCAAATATAGGATTCACCTAATAAAGCACGGGAATATAATTAATACCAGTCAACATGGTTTTATGGAAAATAAGTCTTTTCAAACAAACTTGATTTTGTTCTTTGAGATTCCAATGCCAATTGATGAAGGTAACTGTACAAATGTCATATACTTAGTTTGGAAGGCATTTGACTTAACACCCCATTACATTCTGGTAGATTGCCTATCTCTTGATGTTTTCAAATCATGACTGGATGCCTTTGGGGAAAAAATGCTTAAGCCAAACATACACGTTTATTGGTCTCAGTACGAGGGTAACTGTGAAACTAATGTCCTGTGATATATAGAAGGCTGGACTACATCATCTAAAGGTCCCTTCTGGCCTTAAACTCTATGAGTCTATGAAAAAGCTTCTCCTCCTGCATTCTACTGTATCTTTCTTAGTTACTGTTGTCATCAGGCTACGTTAAGGAAGTGAGTCTTGCACTTAGCTCTGAAGATGTTGAGATCTGTGTTCATTATTACTCATGCCAGTTATTGAGAAAGCTCTATATCTTGCTTTTGAGTGATCCTTAAGATATATATTCAACTGGAAAGATTAAATTATTATTGTCAAGGGAGATTTTGGTTCCTTCAAACTGCCATGGAGGATTTTAAAGGTGAACATTACTATTTAGAAATTAACCCAATGTCTTCTGGGTAAGCAATATAGTGTGAAGATCACTGCATGGTTTGTTATCAGTAGCTGCTGCACTTAAAGTTGAGCTGCTGCATTTGGGGCATATTGGAGCTTTTTTAATGTGTATGTACTCATTCCCATTCACAGTATATTGCAGCAATCCATTGACAGCCTATATTAGCTTGGGGGGATTGGATGAAGAACTTATATCAGCATCTGTCGATATATGGTTTTGAACTTGGCATCATTAGGACCAATCATCAACAGGTTTTTTTACAAAAAATCCACTAAACCACAAACACACCACCCAATGACAGCTTGGACTCTTTCATATTGGAGAGTCTCACACCACTGTCAAATTTCAAACATTAATAATCTGCAAGATTAACAACTTTACAAACTCATGCACAATTATTTCAAATTTGGAGACAATATATACCTCCAGACCAGTGGCACTGCTATGGGCACCCGCATGGCCCCACAATATACCAACATTTTTATGGCTGACCTGGAACAACGCTTCCTCAGCTATTGTCCACTCACGCTCCTTCTCTACCTATGCTACATCTTCATCATCTGGACCCATGGGAAGGGGACTCTGGAAGAATTCCACCACAATTTCAACAGCTTCCACCACACCATCAACCTCAGCCTGGACCAATCTACACGGGAAGTCCACTTCCTAGACACCATGGTACAAATAAGTGACAGTCACGTTAACACCACCCTATACCGAAAACCCACCGACCGCTATGCCTACCTTCATGCCTCCAGCTTCCATCCCGGACACACCACACGATCCATCGTCTACAGCCAAGCACTGAGATACAACCGTACCTGCTCCAACCCCTCAGACAGAGACCAACACCTACAAGATCTTCACCAAGCATTCTCAAAACTACGATACCCGCACAAGGAAATAAGGAAACAAATCAACAAAGCCAGACGTGTACCCAGAAGCCTCCTGCTGCAAGACAAGCCCAAGAAAGAAACCAGCAGAATTCCACTGGCCATCACCTACAGTCCTCAGCTAAAATTTCTCCAGCACATCATCAGTGATCTACAACCCACCCTGGACAACGATCCCTCGCTTTCACAGGCCTTGGGAGGCAGGCCAGTCCTCGCCCTCAGACAACCGCCAACCTTAAGCATATTCTCACCAGCAACCACACACCACACCATAGTAACTCTAACTCAGGAACCAATCCATGCAACAAACCTCGATACCAACTCTGCCCACATATTTACACCAGTGACACCATCACAGGACCTAACCAGATCAGCCACAACATCACCAGTTCATTCACCTGCACATCCACCAATGTAATATACGCCATCATGTGCCAGCAATGCTCCTCTGCTATGTACATCAGCTAAACTGGACAATCCCTACGTAAAAGGATAAATGGACACAAGTCAGATATTAGGAATGGCAATATAAAAAAACCTGTAGGAGAACACTTCAACCTCCCTGGACACACACAATAGCAGATTTAAAGGTAGCTATCCTGCAACAAAACAACTTCAGGACCAGACTTCAAAGAGAAACTGCTGAACTTCAGTTCATTTGCAAATTTGACACCATCAGCTCAGGATTAAACAAAGACTGTGAATGGCTAGCCAACTACAAAAGCAGTTTCTCCTCCCTTGGTGTTCACACCTCAACTGCTAGAAGAGGGCCTCATCCTCCCTGATTGAACTAACCTCGTTATCTCTAGACTGATGCTTGCCTGCATATTTATACCTGCCTCTGGAAATGTCCACTACATGCGTCTGGCGAACTGGGTATTCACCCATGAAAGCTTATGCTCCAATATGTCTGTTAGTCTATAATGTGCCACAGGACTCTTTATCGCTTTTTACAGATCCAGACTAACACGGCTACCCCTCTGATACTTAACAAAAGAAGAGCCATCCTTTTCAAAATAATTTCTTAAGAATTTCAATGTGCTTCTCAGACTAATGAGGAGAATTATTATATAGATACCAATCTGATTTTCAAAGGGATTATGTGCAGGTTGTGGTCTCCTCCAAAGTTTGAAAATATGTCATGAACTTTTACTTCTCAGAAGTTAGAATAATCACTTTGCTTTATCCAGAGTACAGTATTTGGAACTATGTTCTCTGTTAAAGAGGAAACTATCTTTCTATTATGTATTGAGTTTGCACTTGCTGTTCTAGACTTCTCCCCTGCTTTAGGGATTTGTGATGTAAAACCACAACTTCCATTGAATTGTGCATGTTAGGTATTTTTATTCCAAAACTTTAGTAGTTTCTAACTGATTGGAGTATATTCAGTTTTGTGAGTATCTGATGAGCTGATACACACTCTTATTCATAAAAGAAATCTTGCACCAATAATTTCTGACTGTGTTTAAAAAAAATCATGAACTATTAGGCCAAAGGGGCCATTATGGTCATCTAGTTTGTCTTCCTGTATAACACAAGGTAGAGAACGTCCCTTGATTAATTCTTATTAGAACTAAAGCATATATTTTAGAAAAAAAATCCAATCTTAATTTAAAAATTTCCAGGCCAATGGGAGCTGCTGGAAGCGGTGCGGGCCGAGGGACGTACTGGCTTCCAGCAGCTCCCATTGGCCTGGAGCAGCGAACCTCAGCCACTGGGAGCCGCGATCCGCCGAACCTGCGGACGCGGCAGGTAAACAAACCGGCCCGGGCCAGCCCGCCAGGGGCTTTCCCTGCACAAGCGGCAGAACAAGTTTGGGAAACACTGGTCCAGAGAGATCCTCACCTAAATGTATTTATAAATACCAAACTCTAGGGGAATAAATAAGAGCGTGGTTTAGCAAACTTGTACTTCCCAACACAGGAAATGACAGATGTGGAATTTGTGAACAAATTTAATAAATAATGGGAAAAAGCAAAGTGTAATCAGTAAAGAATAGTTCACAGAACAACAACATGGCATTGAAAAACCTATTTTATCAATAATTCCTGATTCCCCTGCAGTAGACAGTTCTTCAGCAGAAAAAGTTTGGAAGCTGAAGCTAGACTAAATTGGAGTAGCAACAAGGTGCAAAAGTGGGGGTAATTAACCATTTGAACAACTTACCTAGTGATATAGTGGATTCTTGGTCACTTGCAGTCTTTAGGTCAAGACTGAAGTAGTGGGTTTAATTATTGAGTGAGATTCTATAGCCTTTCTTAT
Organism: Emys orbicularis; assembly: GCF_028017835.1. Lineage (NCBI taxonomy): Eukaryota > Metazoa > Chordata > Testudines > Emydidae > Emys > Emys orbicularis. The sequence continues at coordinate 45,371,747 of NC_088685.1, read as the reverse complement.
GCAGGAGGTCAGACTAAATGATCATAATAGTCCCTTTTGGCCAGACCTGAAGAAGAGCTCTCTGTAAGCGTGAAAACTGCTCTCTCTCATCAACAGAAGTTGGTCCAAAAAGAGATTACCTCACCCACTTTGTCTTTCTGGCCTTAGCATCTATGAATTGTTGTCCTGATAACAGAAACTAACTTTATGCACCCTTTGGATGCAAAATCTGTAGTTAAATGCCCAGCCTACTGGTAACCTCCTGCTATGAGCAAGACCAATACTCCTGCTCCACCATTTTGTAATTAGCAACTGGACTGCACTAACAGAAACTGGGATATGATGAAAGTAGCTGGGGTGAGATGGAATGAAGTTCACAGAACCAGGTTCTCCCTCTTTTTACATCTGATTTTTTCCCCATATCACTTGTATAGGAAGTGGTTATTTCTTCACGGTAGTGAGTATGGCTATATTTTTTGTGGGGGGAGGGGTCAATTTCAAAGTGTTTACCTGTCAAGCAGGCCTCTAGCTCTAAACAGGATAAACTCTGAAGGAGTTATACTTATGTCTCAAAGTATGGACTGGCTCCTCTGCAGAGCCAGACGAGTACCCAGAAGTCACCTCCTACAAGACAGGCCCAACAAAGAAAATAACAGAAGTCCACTAGCTGTCACCTTCAGCCCCCAACTAAAACCTCTCCAGCGCATCATCAAAGATCTACAACCTATCCTGAAAGATGATCCCTCACTCTCACAGATCTTGGGAGACAGACCTGTCCTTGCTTACAGACAACCCTCAACCTGAAGCAAATACTCACCAGCAACCACACATCACTGAACAAAAACACTGACCCAGGAACCCATCCTTGCAACAAAGCCCGATGCCAACTCTGTCCACATATCTATTCAAGTGACATCATCATAGGACCTAATCACATCAGCCATACCATCAGGGGCTCGTTCACCTGCACATCTACCAATGTGATATATGCCATCATGTGCCAGCAATGCCCCTCTGCCATGTACATTGGCCAAACCGGACAGTCTCTACGCAAAAGAATTAATGGACACAAATCTGACATCAGGAATCATAACATTCAAAAACCAGTAGGAGAACACTTTAACCTGTCTGGTCACTCAGTGACAGACCTGCGGGTGGCACTTTTGCAACAGAAAAGCTTCAAAAACAGACTCCAACGAGAAACTGCTGAGCTGGAATTGATATGCAAACTAGATACAATCAACTTAGGCTTGAATAGGGACTGGGAATGGCTGAGCCATTACAAACATTGTATCTATCTCCCCTTGTAAGTATTCTCACACTTCTTATCAAACTGTCTGTACTGGGCTATCTTGATTATCACTTCAAAAGGTTTTTTCTCTTACTTAATTGGTCTCTCAGAGTTGGTAAGACAACTCCCACCTTTTCATGCTCTCTGTATGTGTACATATATCTCCTCAATATATGTTCCATTCTATGCATCCGAAGAAGTGGGCTGTAGCCGACGAAAGCTTATGCTCAAATAAATTTGTTAGTCTCTAAGGTGCCACAAGTACTCCTGTTCTTTTTGCGGATACAGACTAACACGGCTGCTACTCTGAAACCTGTGAGAAATGTTGACTGTTTAATGAGAACACATACATAAAAATAAATACATCATTAAGGGAAATATTTTCAAAAGCTCCTATGCAACTGTGCCTTAGGTTCCCAAGTCACTTAGGCGGTTTAGAAATATTTACTATAGGTGACTGCAGGAACAGTCATGTAAAGTGTGTATTATAAGTACGTTGTGTCTGAGTTAACATTGCTTTGGGAATGCTTTGACTACAATTTTGGAATTTCCTGTCTTTGATTAATTAAATTTTAAAACTTTTTTTTTTTTGCATTCATGAATTATGGTTTAGTGTGGTTGTATCAAGTGTATTTTTAAAAAGAAGAATAAATTAAAAATGTATGGTATGAATTTTTTTACCCATTCAGAAGTTCCTCTCTCCATGTTTCTGGGGTTATTTAAAAATTCTCTGTTCATATTTAGCTTCCTGTGCTGAATTTGCAAGCATGGAGCTAATATTCTGATCAATTAGAAGCCTGATTGAACAGTTTATTGGGAGTAGTAAGCTCTACTAATTTCAATAGCTGTGCAAAACCCAAAAGCTTAGGAAGAAGCAGAGAAAGTAAATCTTGAAAAACGTATGAAAAATTAATGAAAAAAATAATTTTTATTCTCAGCATGTTACTAGAAACAGAACGCATCTGACCCACCCAGCAGCTGCATCATGTTGAAGCTCTTGAGAGTGCTTGTGGAAGTGAGGAGAATATAAATCACAACTTGAGTGATAAAACATAGACTGAGAGACAGGGATACCCTGGGTAACCAAGTGCAATTTATCTATTTAAAAATTGAATTTAGGGTTGTTTTCTTTCCTTAGTGCAAGAGGCAATATGCACGGAAAGTTTAGCATTTTTATGTTAAGAAAAATAATTTCTCTTTATTTTTTTAATGCATTTTGCCATGAAAAATCAGTCTGCACATGGAAGCCAAGACAATACAGAGTTAACAGAGCAGAAGAGATGGTTTTGATTTTATATATGAATTTATATAACGTGCCAATTTAACTTTGGTAATAATAGATGAAAATTAAACTAAGCAGGGTGATTTCCAATATCAGTGTCACTAGAATTTCTTTGTAAATATGTATTTCTAAATAAAATGTGAAGTATATTTTTTCTTTTGTAACTTCATCTCTAATATTCGAATTCTGTTCTTTACCATCCCAATGTCTGTAACAACCAGCCACCAATAACATAGACTATCTTTTTGCACAAATCTCGAACTAGTGGTTCAAAGTAGTATTTATTCTCTTCATAATACTGTCTCAGCAATCACTTTTTAAAATGACCCTTTTTATCTACAAAATTGATATCCACAAACATTCTACTATTAATCAAGGTAGCTAATAATTCCAGTCTAACTCAGCACTATGAGAATACAGTACTAGCTGGATCAGCCAGAAAGCCAGTTATGGGCATTTTATTTTAACTGCAGCATGGGTTATAAAGAACATTTTGAAGATTTTAGCAGTCCGTTTTTTATTATTATTTTTTCTTGAAATTCATTTAATTATGACACTTCTAGTGAACATTTCTTTCATGAACAGGAACTGGGAAGTTCATAGTTTCATCTTCTACATAAAAGCAATTCTAAGAAAACCCCCATATTCAGTCAACTGTAATCCTTGTAATGAGAGAGCATATTTTTCTTTCAGCTCTTATTTTTTCTAAAGCAGATTACTCATTAACATGATTACTTAGTTAATATATTTTTTTCAAGATGTGAAGTATTAACTTGACCTCAAGAAAGTGTTGACTAACAGTTTTCACCTGAGACAAAGGATTTCAAATTAAGATGAGGCTAATTAAAGAAACCATTGTATATAGATTACAAAGAGCATTCCGTGTGCAGGAAAGATCCCTGATTATCAGATCATGTCCACTGCATCCACAGAACAGCATCACTGTATGGGCTATTCCACTCCACCATGTATACCTCAGTTCAGTACTGGGCTTCCATGTCCACCTTTGTGACTGCTTTTATTAGAGTTATGTCAAATTTTCATCCATTTATTTATTCTTTTGTATTTCTAGGCAAGAGTGTGATGAGCAAATTCTAATCCCTGTTTGGTGAATCTAACCATAGGGTTTTGGTTCTGGCACAGAACCAAACAAGAAAGGTCCATTTTCAGTTTCAGTGTTTATACAGGTTAAATATTGTGACTATAGTTCATGAGATTTGTTATTATCAACTCCAAAGTAAAAATCTAGGCCCAATTTGGCCTCAGATCAGTCCTCCAAACCTTACCCTAAACCTGAGCTGGATAAAAAGTTAAAATTATGGTCCCACTGAAGTCAATGGGAGTCTTTTCCTTTTTACCTACAGGTTTTCTAAATCTATAGCCCTATTGTTACTCTGTTCAGAGTGGAATAATATATCAGTAAGTGACAGATTGCTTAGCCAAATATCTTTTAGAAAGTGTCAGAAAGTAAAACAGATGAACAGCAGAGTTGTTCAACTGAATCCTAAAAGAGTGAAGATGCTGACTAATAGCAGGATGGCCACATATATTTTTTTATATAATATTCATGCTAATTAGTTGTCATGCTACCTCAAGGATGTTTTAAAAAGAAACATTTTGACAGATTTAGATTCCTAAAAAGAAATTCTGCTTCTGCAGTTTTGTGTGGGGTTTATTTATCTGTTTGGGTAGTTACTTAGTGGTAGTTAAACAATGTTTTTCTATACAGTGAACTGTTCTATCACGTTGTAATATTTTTCCTTCCACTTGTCAGACTGCTGCTTGCATTTCAGAGAGATCATGATAATAGGCAGAATGGTTAAAGAAACTGTAAATGTTTGCATTTCTATTCTGAAGCCCTGATTCATATTCAGACCTTTCACGACTGACACATTATTACTAAATTGCTGAAAAGCAGAACTGCAGTGCAGATTAATTCATTTTCTGTAATGATGGATATTGTCAATTTCAGAGAATCTCACTAACAGTGAAGCTGTACAGTATCAGAAACAGGTTGAGCCATAATTTGGTCCTGCTTCTTTCTAAAGAAACTGACTAGTGTACTCTGAGCTATATTGATAGGCAATTGCAAATGAATAATTACTGCAGCTCAGACTAGCAATGACCAGAGCCAACTGATTTCTATAGCACCTTAAGGCTCATTTTTGCAGCCATTAGTTTGATTCTGCAACAGGAAATTTGGTTTCTGAGGTACATTCTGTTGTTTTCCACACAATGCAAGTTTCACAATTTTAAACAATAGAATAATAGAACTTGTGTAGTAATGAAGAAGTCACTATACATAAAAATACATAATTTATGCAGTGTAGATAACATCTCTTTGTAACTTAGGTCGAATATTTTTAAGAACCAACAATATTCAAATGAGAGGCAAAAAAATAAATGAAGAACATTGAAAAGGAAGGTAAGAAGAAACGAACCATAAAGGAGGACATGATAGCAATGAGGACTCGTAGTTCAGTAGATGGAGGGCTAGATTACGACTTTCCTGGGGCTCTGTGTAAGAGGTGATCTATAGCTGCACCACCCTGGAGTAGTCCAGGAAAGGAAGTGTGTTTTTGAGAGTGATGATACTTTCTCTTTTCTTTACCCGTTGTTTCACATGAGAAGTGATCTCCTATTGACCCATAGCACTAGCAGATTACTTCCCCCTCCACACAGTCTCAGCAGTGCTGGCTGGCACATCACCGGTTGGATCCAAGAATATCTTCATCCTGATCTACCTGTGTGTGTGTGTGTGCTGCTTTCCTCCTGTCCTTGTGTACACACTGGCAATGCCAGGCGGCCACACGGGTGAGTAAGGAAGTGCCTTATGCTTGCCTCATTACTTCCCTGTGCAGCTGTGTTGGGCTAATCACAATCTTGCCCTTAATGTTGATCAGCTGATCAACATCTGACTCTGGAATACTTCCTATGTTAGTGAAGAATGAATGACCATAATGTGCTATGTTCATTCAAAAGATGATGGTCACCTCTACAAATATTTAGTTCAGCTCTCTTCTGTTTGACATTACAAGTGCGATATAAATGCCCTGCCCTCACAAAATGCATGGTATTCCCTCCCCTCTTACCTCACAGACAAACAATAAAAAAAAAGTTATTGGAAGCAATTAGAAGTTCCTGTTGTCATGATGGTATGGTGCTTGCAGATGGGTTTCCAGCATGTCACCTGGCATATGTTTCATGAAACAAAATGTGCTGTAATTTTAAATCCAGCAAAAGTATGTTTACATTTTACAGCCTTACAGTTGAGCTAAGGAAAACATGTTTCTGTACTTAGGGAGTGGAAGTTCCATAATGATATACACCCTCAACTTCCATTTACATTCTGGCTATCTTGGATACTTATATGGCCCTCATTACTATAGTATCTGAGGGTATGTTTACACTGCAATTAAAAACCCATGGCTGGCCCATGCCAGCTGACTCAGGTGCATGGGGCTTGGCCTAAGGGGATGTTTAATTTCAGTGTCAAAATTTGGGCTCAGGCTGGAGGCCAGGTTCTAGGATCCTGCGAGGTGGAGGTTGGGCTGCAGCCCGAGCCTCAATGTCTACACTACAGATAAACAGCCCCTTAGCTACAGGCCTGCAATCCTGAGTCACAGGCCAGCCACAGGTGTCTAATTGCAGTGGAGGCATACCCAGAGTGTCCCGTGATCTTTACTGTATCTAAATACAACACCTCTATTAGGTAGAGAAAAACTGTTATCTCCATTTGCATATGGGGAGGTGAGATACTGAGAGACTAAGGCCCGGATGCACAAAAGGAGTTTGGCACCTAAATCCCTATTTTAGGCACTGAAGTCCCAGTTTCATTACCACTGTGATGCACAAAACTCCTACTGAACCCTATAGGCACCTATGCTCAGTCAGTGCCTAAGTTTTTGCAGTAAAAGTTCCCCAGACACCTATATTTCTGCCTCTGAGCTTGTGCACTGCTGTCTCCTTCTAAACATCCGGGCACCTATCTGCCATGTAGGCTCCAGAGTGATTGACAAATCAAGGAAAGACAAGTGTCCGGCCACCGAAGTCGCATGTGGGGTCCAGTCGCATAGGCATCCTCTGACCATGCCTACCAGATTGGGCCCCTCAGGCAAGTTCACACAAAACAGCATGGGATGGGGGATGAGAAGGAGGAATTCCCTCATAACTTTTAGTGCAGTAGTTGGAGTACTCACCTGGGATGTGGGAGACTCCTGCTTCAAGTACCCCATTCTGAGTGGGAAAAGGGAGTTGAACAAGGATTTGCCACCTCTCACCTGAGTAATCTAACCAATGGGCTATGGAATAGTCTGATGTGGGGTGGGGGAGGGGTTCCCTCAGTCTTTCCTGTTGAAGCTGTTGCACTTTAATTAGTTATCCAAAGAGTCATTTGGACCAGAGAGAGGGAGCACAAGCATAAAAATGGCTCTATAGCCTGGTGGTTAGAGCACTTGCCTATGTTGTGAGAGACCCAGGATCCAGTTCTCCTGCTTCAGTGACTATATATGCATGGGTGGGGGGGAGCTTCAACTGGAAAGACTGAGGGAACCCCACATCAAAATGTCCCATAACCCACTGATTAGAACACTCACCTGTGAAGTGGCAGATCCCTATTTAAATCCCTTCTCCCCCTCATGTGGAGGGAGGACCTGAACCAGGGGATTCCCACATCCCAGGTGAATACGCTAACCCATGGGCTAAAAGTTAGGAGGGAGGCTGCGGGAATGGCAGTTGAAAAAAGTGTTCTTTTGGAGGGTGGGGCCTCTTGGTACTAGCTCTAGGGGTGATAGGCACTGCTGTGTCAGGAAACTGACTGCATTAAAGTTTGCAGCAATTTCTAAACAATGTGTGTCCTACTCATTCCCAGTGTTTCATTATTTTGTTAAACCTCTGCAACAGTAGTTACTTGTGGTGGATATTGAAATTAATATATTTTTTTCTTAGTAATGCACATGAAGATGCCTATATCTTTTATCATCAAAATAATGTATTGGTACGAGTACCCAGGTTCCAAAGATTTTTGCTTTTATGGAATCTGAAGTGTCAGCATCAGCAAAAGCAGATGATGTTGAGGTATATTACTATTCTATGAAACCAATCACTGCCTAGCCAGTATGTACTGAAGACTGCTTGCTTGTTGCTGAATTTCTAGTAAAGTGTTCATTTGACACTAAGGTCATTTTTGTTCAGGGAAGAAGGGGAAACAACTTGTTCTATTACATGAAATTCTTCATATAAAAGTACAGGAACAATCAAACCCTGTTTCGATACAGGATTGAATAGTCTGGACTTTCTTTTTTCAGATACTATGGATCCAGCATTCCCTTGCAGAAATGGGTATGTGTAAAAGCCGAAGCAAACCTCCTTCAGTTTTTTGTCATTATTGTCCTAAAATCCATGCCTCGGATTCTATCTTGTCTAGCAAAACTACGTTCAGTACAGGACCACGGTCAGGAATGGGGGAAGGAGAGCAATGATGGCTGGTATTGTCGAAGGCCTGGAGTTTTGGACTTTAAAGACATCCCAGCTATGCCCCTTTTTTCTAGATATGCCCCCTATAATAGGAGGCAGTGGCATAATATTGCCACTAAAAATCCCCCCAAGCGTGTAACTGGATCCAATGGGTTTCTGGCTACATTGTGCCATTACAGCAACAAACAGCAGCTTCAGTGGGTCTTCTGTGTACAAACCTCATTCATGTTTAGTACATTTTTTAGGATTTCCTGGTACAAAGTATATTGAAAAGCTGTTAAATTTCATATCTTTTCTATCATTTCCTTATTTAATCTTCTATTGTCCTTTTAAAAAATCCCATCTCATAGGAATTTTAAATATATTTTTCTTTTAGCCTATTTATCAGCAATGTATTTATTTCCTTGTCAGATTATTATTATTCATTGGCCATCTTGGACTATTTAATTTGTTTGAGTAATTAGAAAATGAGTGTCAAAATGTTTGAGGCTGTATTGGCAGTTCCTGATATACTTATTTATCTTTGGTACAATGGGTCTGACTCTCCTTAATTTACACCACTTTTACGCCAGTGTGAATTCATAGAAAATGAAATCGTTATTCTGGATTGACACAACTGTAAGAAGAGAAGCAGGCCATACTCACTTTTACATAAATGGAAGGAAACTAAATGAAATGCAATTTGGCCTTTCATAATCTGAGTTTTGTTTAGAGTTCTGATTGATATTACAATAGACATCTTAGTTTTTTAAATTTAAGTTGTTGGTTAAGAACTTATCAAAAATTTTCCTCTTAAAGGCACTTACAACTTCATTCAGAAAGACAATTTCCCATATAACACATTATAGTTTTTGACATTCCTTATTTTAGTTATTATTGAACATTTGATCTCAACACTTATTACACAACATATCAAGGAGGTTGCTGTAACCCAAAATTGCTTTCTTGTTTAGACTTTGCTCATTAGGTTCTCCTCTATTTCCCTCATGCTATATATTATAGCAACCGAAGCACAGATATTTACTTGCATTACGCTAAACTTAACATTTGCTGTTTCATAACTTTGTAGCATTAAATAAAGTTATGTCATTCACCTCTTTGTTTAATGTTCTCTGCCTAAAATGATTTAGTCCTATGTTAATGGAACTTAGTTTTTTTGAATAAAGGAGCCACATTTCTTGAATTAACATTCATTTACATTTAATTGGAAACCACTTAAGAAGAAAGGAATGGTGTTCACACAGAAGTATTCCATAATGTATCACGTGTGAAATCACCACAAAACTACTTGTTAAGGAAGACATTACTACTCAATAGTAAATCACATGGGTTTTTTTCTACCCGCAGAAGCAAGCTATGTTTTTTTTTTTCATATTTACCTCCCCTTTTCATACATGTTTCTGCGTCAAAAAGGAAATATTATTGCTGATGGCTGATTTGATAATCCAGCTTTTCGGATTTAAACCATACCCTTTTCACATATGCATATTTTTCAATATTATAGAATCGAAAACTGATTCAGATGCCTGAAGCTTTGTTTTAACCAGTGAATTTGACCACTGGACAAAAGTGAATTGAAATAATACCAGAATTGTTAATTCATGTACCTGGGTTACAACTATTATCAACAACTAAGAGTCAAAATAATGTATTTGCACATCAAGGCTACAGTTTACTCTAGTAAGTCTGCAAAGCATTATTAGCCATGATAATGCTGCAGGTTACATTTAACCAGTCTACTAAATGAACATAAGATGTATTGTCTTGTGCACTTCTTTTCTCTGTTTGAGGTGGGAAAAGGCAAGAGACCATAAAGTAATAAATAATCTGTATGTATCAATCAATGCCTATGATCATCAGTTTTACTGTTAGTACAGCAGAATAGTCTATGTGATTACACACTGCATCAGGCTAACATTCACTCTCATGTGGCCAACCTTAAGGAAACACAGTTCAGGTTGCAACCCTAAAAGTGGACATTCTCCTCAGAATAATGGTTGGGCCCTCATATGAACAACCAATTATATTCTCATATCGGGAGCCCATTTCTAAATGCTGTTGCCAGTGTTTTGGGAGGAAGAAGCTCATCTAGTTACTATACAATAAGAAAACAGCTATCAGAGAGTTACATTTTGAACATATAATCTCACAATAAGCAGCTACCTAGGAAAACCCAGAAAGCAGTTGCAGATAAAACATAATCATTAATAAAGGAGAGAGTCTGAATAATTGCTGTCTTTAATCTCTGCATGAATGACTAATCAAGCACTTGGTCCCCTGCAGAGGTTAGTATACCTCCAGTGTTTTCCTCCTTGGTCTTCCATCTGTTAGTGGAGCCTGTGACAACTTGTTCAGGACATCCAGAATCATGAGCCACTGCCTCATCAAGTGAGAGTTTTGCTGTTTCTAAGTTATGTGTCAGTTCCCTGACAACCAGCCTCTCTAACTTGCTAGCAAACGCTTAAGTACTCTTTCAGACCAACACTTGCCTTCAAGGTAAAAGTCAGTGACCCCCAATTCACAAGTTCCTCCAGAGACATTTCTCTGCGGTGCCCTGTCCTTGAGACACTGACAGAAATGATCAAGTTCACTGCCTCCAAAAAGACAGTGCACACACAAGCTTGTTGGTTTAGCTGAGGACTTGTGCTCCACTTTAACACACAGCACTGAGATAGTTTTGTAATGAAATACAAATCAGTTTATTAACAAGAAATAGAGCTTTAAGGGATACTTAGCAAGAATAAAAGAGACAGGTATGGTTACAAGCAAAAAAAACCACCACATTTTCTAGTTACTAAAACTTAATTTCAGCAAGTTAGGGTCTTTGTCTAAGCAGGTTTCTTATATACATCAAGTTTCCAGCAGCACTTGGCCCTCAGGCCAAGAGGATCACACTTTCATGAGCCCAAAGGGTGCTGTACCCTCTTGTCCTCTCAGTGATAGATAACGAAAATATATTTTTGTTCCCCTTTTATTACTCAAAGTCCATTGTCTCTGCTTCCAGAGACTAGAAGTCTTCCTGGGGTGCAGATACTGTCCCTCAGTGTGATTGTTAAATGGTCTTCTTCCCCACTTGTTTAGCTTGATGGCTTTGTTTACCTTATATGCAAATGTACTTCTACTGTCCTTTGCCTGTAACCATCCCAGTCAGACAGATAAATACACATTCCTTTGTCTAGGTGGGCTGGGTTCATGTTCTGCCTCCCAAAGACATTTTTAAGACCATATGTCCAGTACATACCTGTAACTCGGTACACAGTCAGTACATACATCACACAGTGATTTTCAGGACCAACGTGTCACCAGTTTGCTTATGATACCTTACATGATGCCTTTGAGATATGACAAGAGTGTACTGAGGCAATGAGCGTCCAGGCCTGATGTGAGTTACAATATGGGGGAAGGAGGACTCTGCCAGTTGGCATTGATGGGCTCCTAGGATCATGGACTCCAACAGACACACAGCAGGAGAGGCTTGTGAGGTTCAGCTCCCTCAATCCAGAAATATCACAGCATCCACAAAAGGCATGCCACCAGAGCTTCCTCAACCATTGACTGAGCACAAAACCCACTCAGTGGTGGGGCTCTACACTGAGGCGATGAAGGCCAGTTGCCTTCACTAACTTATAGGTGCATTCTCTTTAGTGTTTTGAGACAGGGGAACCATTCAGAAAAGGGTGGTTGGCCCCATCCTTACTCTTCTTGACTCCATGCAAGCCAAGAATTTGGACCCCATGGATGATGTGGGCTAGGTAAAAGGAGGAGTATACTACACAGTCTATGCTTGTGCCTTTTTGCATCTCCCCAACACTACCTGAATATGCACATGTGAAATGGAGGGGAGAAATATTGATTATTTGTACTACAGTTGCATCTAGAGGCCCCAATCACAAACCAGGTCCCCACTATGCAAACAAATAACAAAAAGGCAGTCTTGTCTGAAGGAGTTTATCATCTAAGTAAAATTAGGCTTCTTGAGCAAGAAGTTCACCTGCTCCATATGTCCAATTCAGTAGATTGGTGAACAAAGCAAAGTGTGATATTTTTTATGTGGAAATGGGCGTTTGGCGCACAGAGGAGGGAATCTTATTGTAAAGGGCCAAAGCTATCCAAAGCAGGACTTATTTTGAATTTCTGGATTAAATTGCAATGATTATGGCTGTAATTTTTTATAAAGGAGATAAAACTAATAATCAAAAATTATAATTTAGTCATATGTTCTGATTATACTCGGTTAAAAATCTGTAAACTGTTTTCCTACAAATATGTTTACTCATTTGGTTGAGGAAATGAGTTCTGTCAACCTCTTCTTTAGCTTTTTTGCCCACTTATTCTGAAAAAATCATTTTCTCTATGCTACTGGCAAAAAATTATTCAGGCAAGAACCTCACAGTGTGCTATTGATGAAAATAATTTAAGTGAAACTTGAATTCTCTTTTGTGTGTTTTGTCGGCACTTGAAGTCATCCAATGTGAATGAATGTTCTTTAGATCCCACCACTTTGTTTTCTAGAAAGGAGAAAAACAAATGGAAATGCAGCTATAAATAAAATGCAAATGTATTCCTCAAAGTAAACTTTGTACTTTTATTGTTGGATAAAATAAAACAGGGGATCTCTCTCTCGCGCACGCTTTGTTTTATTGATAAATAATTATATGCTGTGCAGTTTTCTTTTTTGTTTTGTTTTGTCCCTCCTCCTCCTCCTTCCCCTCTCCCCCAACAGTAGCTTTAAATGCAGTCTGACACGCCAAAGTATTTGTGTTTGAAGTTTTGCTCTGGAAAACATAGAAATGCTTCTGGTAGAAAGGGACACGCACTACCCTATCTGTCTGTCTGTCTGTCTATGTTGTGTTAAGTGTATTATTTATAAATAAAATGGTTAATTATTTAATACCATCTGTGCAGCTGAATTTCAGCATGGTTATTCTACTGCTATTGACTCTATATGTTAATGTGCATGTTGAAGTAGCTAGTAGACTGGGGAAAACTGACATAACTTTTTAAATCTGTAAAAGTTAACTCCCTAATGTGATAAAATTTTAAATGAATAGTCAGTAACTTTTAATTAGGTTGTCTGGTGGGACCTTCCCAAGACATGCATGGGCCGCAGATTATAGAACACTGCTTAATTGAATATTCTTTCTCAGACATGTGTGTTTAATTATTGCAGCTGCATGCGAGTTGGTCATGAAATAGGGAACTTTGATTTTCACAAGATCTAATACTTGCATTTGTTTATCTCTTGCAGTAGTAGCCACTGAATTCTTTTTGACAGTAATAAAAATTTGAAAAGTACTATTGATCATTTAATTAAAATAATAGGTACTATAGGCCAAATTCATTTCTGGTGTAACTATTGATTTGAATATTATTTTAATTAACAATTGTCAGGTTCTTGTGCAGGCAGGAAGTAAAACAGTTTGAGAGCAAGATGTAAGAGAGTGCAGTTGTCAAGCTTAAAACTTCTCCAGTTTTCTTGCAGCATTCTCCATACTTAGTGTAAGTAATAATGCAAGGTACTTAAGCAGGGGCTTAACTTTAAGTATGTGGGAGTCCCATTGACTGATGTGGGACTACTCATGTAGTTAAACAGGACATAACATAAGTACTTTACTTCATCAGGGCCATAGTGAGGCAACATTATATAGTTATCTAGGGCAATTGACAAATTACTAAACCTGAAGCAAACACACTCTGCACGTATCATTACAGCAACTCACAGCAAACAATGGCAATCAGTTCCATTCAAAAGTCACAACAGAAAATGCACAGAACTGTGTTCTTATGCCATTCCAGTGTTTTTTGTCAGTTTGCTATGGGTCACTCTCCAGCCACCTCCACTGCTCTTGGTCACCGGTGTACCACTGTAGGATCACATTTTGTTTGCATACATGGCAACTACTACACTCTCATTTCAGGAACAGACCCATTAGGTCAACTATTGCTTGACTAGGTCAACTATTGCTTGACTTCAGTCAGTGCTGCAATACCATTAGTGATATAGTAATGATTATTGGTAACTATGTAGGGAGTTAAGTATCAGAGGGGTAGCCGTGTTAGTCTGAATCTGTAAAAAGCAACAGAGGATCCTGTGGCACCTTTAAGACTAACAGAAGTATTGGAGCATAAGCTTTCGTGGGTGAATTTCTTAGACACCACAGTACAAATAAGCGATGGCCACGTTAACACCACCCTATACCGAAAACCCACCGACCGCTACGCCTACCTTCATGCCTCCAGCTTCCACCCCGGACACACCACACGATCCATCGTCTACAGCCACGCGCTGAGGTACAACCACATCTGCTCCAACCCCTCAGACAGAGACCAACACCTACAAGATCTTCACCAAGCATTCTCAAAACTACGATACCACACAAGGAAATAAAGAAACAAATCAACAGAGCCAGACGTGTACCCAGAAGCCTCCTGCTACAAGACAGGCCCAAAAAAGAAACCAATATCTCCCTTCTTCCAAGGAGGCTGTACCTAATACAGAGGTATTTCCTGACCGCCTCCTCATTGTACCTTTTTACAGTTGCAGTGAATCTACCATTGACAAGAGTCCCTGAGTTGCTAGCACTAAGGCTTTTCCCAACAGTTGGGAGATGATGAGCCTAGATTTTAAAATTAATTTTATTAATCTGAACTAAAATTATTTGATTGCATCTAATCCAAAAAATGCTAGGTAGGTTTTATTTTCTGTTTCAAAATCTAAGTGTGAGAATCTTAATAATTTCTGTCTACCCATATTTGAGAGGCAGCACAGTCTATAAAACTGAGCACAGAGGTGAGAGAGGATGTCCTGAATTCTAATATTGGCACATGTAAGAGGCAGCTGGTTTAGGCCAGTGGTTCTCAAACTTTTGTACTAGTGATCCCTTTCACACAACCTCTGAGTGCAACCTCCCCTGCCCCTTATAAATTAAACACACTTTTTTATATATTTAACAGCATTATAAATGCTGGTGGCAAAGCAGGGATTGGGGTGGAGGCTGATAGCTTGCAACCCTCCATGTCAGACCCCTGAGAGGTCCCGACCCCCAGTTTGAGAACCCCTGATTTAGGCAGCTAGCACAGAGGGGAAATCCTGAATTCTAATCCCTGTTCTTCCATTGACTTTTTTGAGGCTTGTGCACGTCAGTAGTTCAATTTCTTCTTCCCCCCCCCCTCTTTTTCTTCCCCAGAAGGACTGTTTTTGGAGATGGTGGAAAGACACCAAAATAAAAATAAGTAGTCCATACATACAATTCACAATGTATATCAAGTTAACTCTATTCAAAATATAATACAGGCTCAGTTATATTGTTGCAGAGAGGAATCAGTAACTTGTTTTTAGTGACAAAGGCCTTTTTCCATATGTATCTACCTACCTACATATATGCATACGTACAATAAATTATCATTAAAATTAGGCCTTTGCATAATCTTAATGGTCTGTTAATATAAAACACTTATGAGACTGTAAGCAAAGGATACATCCACATTTTACTGTGATTTATTTACGGTTGATTTATATGAGCCTGGCACATGATTGGCATTGCTAATTGTAATGGAATGTGTTACTATTATCTTGACTTCTAATTTTGCTATTCCATATTTACAGTCCCTCAATCTCTGAGCACAAGGTGAGAGTTAGTTATGCTTTTATCTTTGCAATAGCTCCTGGAGCACTGTGCTGATTGCTAATAAAGCCAGCAGACCATTTTGTGAATTTTAAAAATTGGCAATGAAAGTTTAGCCATTCATCTTAATGAACAACGTTTATATATAGGAGAAGAAACATGAATTGGGACTGCAATTACAGGATGTCTTTGCAAGGTGTAACCATTAATAAACATACTATGCCTCTTTTGCTGAGGCATTAAGTAATATAGTTCTGATCTCTTGAATACCTTACCAGATCTGGGCAAAGTAATATGCCATTAGCTCTTTCCTTTCTCCATATACCTCCCACTTTTGGGGTCAGCTGTTGTATGTTGATATATTCATTTGTTTGTGTTATTTGTTTCTCTAAACCAAGAATCTAGTACAACTGAAAGAAGAATCCTGTGCATTTCTATGAGGGGAATTGAATGCTTTAAAAACAAGTTGTGCCTAATCAGAAAATAGCTAGTTATCTCTGTGTTACTTTAAAAACCAGATGGCAATTACGTATTTTGGCAGATTCTGGAATGTCGCTAATAGAGTTGCCAACTTTCTAATGGCACAAAACCCAACACCCCTGCTCCACTCTGCCCCTTCCTCAATGCTCTGCCCCACCCTGCCCTTCTCTGATGCCCCACCCCTGCTTGCTCCATCCCCCCTACCTCCATCACTCGTTCTCCACCACCCTCACTCACTTTCACTGGGCTGGGGTAGGGGGTTGGAGTGTGGGACGGGGGTAAGGGCTCTGGCTGGGGGTGTTGGCTCTGGGGGTGGGGCAAGGGATAAGGAGTTTAGGGTGAAGGAGGGGGCTCTAGGCTGGGGCATGGGGTTGGGGTCTGGAGGGTGAGGGCTCCAGCTGGGGGTGTGGGCTCTGGGGCGGATGGGGAATGAAGGGTTTGGGTGCAGGAGGGGGCTCAGGGCTGGGGCAAGGGGTTGGGGTATGGGAGGGGTTTTGGGGTGTGGGAGGGGTTTCAGGGTGTGGGGTCACTGCAGGTCCAGGTCGCTGCAGCCCCTAGGCTCATGGATGGCCAGGGAGGTTCTGTGTGCCACCCCCTCGACCGCAGGTGCCTCCTCCACAGCTCCCATTGGTCAGTTTCCCAGCCAATGGGAGCTGTGGAGCCGGGCCTGGGCCGTGGCAGTGCGCGGAACCTCCCTTGCCGTCCATGCACCTAGGGGCCGCAAGGACCTGGCAACTGCTTCCAGGAGCCATGCGGATCTAGGGCAGGCAGGAAGCCTGCCTTAGCCCTGGGCCCCTGCTGTGCCACCGACCGGAGTCACTGGGGTCCCTTTTCGACCTTGCATTCCAGTTGAAAGCCTGGCAACTCTAGTCTCTACAGATCATGAGTTTGAATGAAAGGACTCATTTAGACCCATATTCTGCAATCCTTTTTTATGTTGAGTAATGTATAATCCCACTCAATATCAGAGTTGCAAAATATTGTCTTCAGTGAATACCAGATTTAAGCTATAGAGCTAGAAAGCAGTCGTTTCTAACCTTAACCATTAACCTATAGAATGGATTTCACCATGGCACAAAGTCTTATCTTCTGTCACCTGAGGTCCTGGGACCCAAACTACAGGTTCTGTTTTAACATGTTTTGGGAGCTGACTGACCTTTTATTTACCATCCATTGATGATAGATCAATTGTTCTCTATATACATCCACATCTCAGGCAAAAATTTGCCATCATGCTATTATCTACCACCTTCCCAGATATAGACTCCACTTTTCCTCTTAAAGCCTCTTTGCTAGAAGCTAGAAAGGATTTGTGTGTGTGTTTGTGTGCGTAAGCCTCTTTTCTAGAAGCTAGAAAGGATTTTTGTGTGTGTGTGTAAAACATATGATCATGTGGTGTGGTTGTCAAGGCTGTATCCCTACTTTGAACTTTAGGGTACAAATGTAGGGGCCTGCGTGAAGAAATCTAAGCTTATCTACCAGCTTAGTTCTGGTCCGCTGCCACCATCTTAAGAATTCCCTCCCTGGGAAGCCTTGAGAAACCTTTCACCAATTCCCTGGTGAATACAGATCCAAACTCCTTGGATCTTAAACAAGGAGAAATTGACCCTTCCCCCCTCCTTCCTTTCACCAACTCCTAGTGAATACAGATCCAAACCCCCTTTGGATCTTAAAACAAGGAGAAATCAATCAGGTTCTTAAAAAGAAGGCTTTTAATTAAAGCAAAAGGTAAAAATCATCTCTGCAAAATCAGTATGGAAAATAACTTTACAGGGTAATCAAACATAAAGAGCTCAGAGGACTCCCCTCTGTCTTAGGTTCAAAGGGTAGCAAACAAAGATAAGCACTCTAGTAAAAGGTACATTTACAAGTTGAGAAAACAAAGTAAATCTAAGACGCCTTGCCTGGCTTTTACTTACAATTTTGAAATAAGAGAGACTTGTTTAGAAAGATGGGGAGAACCTGGATTGATGTCTGGTCCCTCTCAGTCCCAAGAGCGAACAACCCCTTAAACAAAGGACACACACAAAAGCCTTTCCCCCCCCAAGATTTGAAAGTATCTTGTCCCCTTATTGGTCCTTGGGGTCAGGTGTCAGCCAGGTTACCCGAGCTTCTTAACCCTTTACAGGTAAAAGGATTTGGAGTCTCTGGCTAGGAGGGATTTTAGTACTGTATACAGGAGAGCTGTTACCCTTCCCTTTATAGTTATGACACGCCCCCCAAATCACAGATAGTGTTGGACGTTTGGTTCCACACTGGCTGTGATTTCTTTCCTGGAGCTCTAGGAGAAAACAGAGTTAATAAGACACATGTACCTTTAGACATACTACTGATTATATAAAAACTAACAATATGTTTTATTTCAAGAACAATTGTTAACCAGTTAACTCTGGGAAACTTTCCCGGGAGAGTGCATCAGCCACTTTGTTAGAAGCTCCCGAAATGTGTTGTATTTCAAAATCAAAATCTTGGAGAGCTAAACTCCACCGAAGAAGTTTTTTGTTATTTCCCTTGGCGGTATGAAGCCACTGTAGCGCAGCATGGTCTGTTTGTAGTTGGAAGCGCCGTCCCCAAACATATGGGCGTAGCTTTTCCAGCGCGTACACAATGGCGTAGCATTCCGTTTCGCTGATTGACCAGTGGCTTTCCCTCTCAGACAGTTTCTTGCTGAGAAACACGACAGGATGGAATTCTTGATCCGGTCCTTCCTGCATTAAAACTGCTCCCACGCCTCGCTCGGATGCATCTGTGGTTACTAGGAACGGTTTGTCAAAGTCTGGGGCCCTTAGCACAGGGTCAGACATGAGTGTTGCCTTAAGCTGGTTAAAGGCCTTTTGACACTTATCAGTCCACTGAACTGCATTTGGCTGTTTCTTTCTGGTTAGGTCTGTCAGCGGGGCGGCGATTTGGCTGTAGTGTGGTACAAATCGCCTATAATATCCGGCCAAGCCTAAGAAGGATTGGACCTGTTTCTTTGACTTTGGAACCGGCCACTTTTGGATAGCATCCACTTTGGCCTGTAGGGGATTTATAGTTCCTTGACCCACCTGGTGCCCCAGGAATGTCACTCTGTTTTGGCCTATTTGACACTTTTTAGCCTTAACAGTTAGTCCTGCCTGCCGGATGCGCTCGAAGACTTTTTTCAGGTGCTCCAAGTGTTCTGTCCATGAATCAGAAAAAATGGCCACATCATCGAGATAGGCAACTGCAGATTCTCCCAATCCCGCCAAGAGACCATCTACAAGTCTTTGGAAGGTGGCGGGTGCATTTCGCAACCCGAAAGGGAGTACATTGAATTCATACACCCCTGCCTGGGTGACGAAGGCTGACCTTTCCTTAGCGGGTTCATCTAGTGGTACTTGCCAGTACCCTTTGGTTAAGTCTAAAGTAGAGATGAATTGGGCATGTCCCAATTTTTCCAATAGCTCATCTGTGCGTGGCATTGGATAGTTGTCAGGACGAGTTACAGCATTTAGCTTACGGTAGTCCACGCAAAAGCGTATTTCCCCATCTGGTTTGGGAACTAGAACCACTGGAGATGCCCATGCACTGGTAGAGGGGCGGATTATACCCATCTGTAGCATGTCCTGGATCTCCCTTTGTATAGCAGCTTGGGCATGAGGTGACTCCCGGTAGGGTGGGGTTCTAATTGGGTGAGCATTACCTGTGTCAATGGAGTGGTATGCCCGTTCGGTCCGTCGTGGAGTGGCTGAGAAAATCGGTGCAAAGCTTGTGCACAGCTCCTTGATCTGCTGTCGCTGCAGACGTCCCAGGGTCGTGGAGAGGTTCACCTCTTCCACGCCACCATTCCTTTTTCCTTCGTAGTAGACACCTGCAGGCCACTCCGCGTCATCTGTTTCCTGGGCTGTAAACTGGCAAACGTTTAATTCTCTAGAATAAAAGGGCTTAAGAGAATTAACATGGTATACCTTAGGCTTTATGTTGGAGGTGGGGGAGGCTATGAGATAGTTAACAGCTCCTAGGCGCTCCTGGACCGTGAATGGTCCTTCCCACGACGCTTCCATTTTATGGGCCTGGAGCGCCTTTAAGACCATGACTTGGTCTCCTACTTTGAAGGACCGTTCTCTGGAATGTTTATCATACCAGGCCTTTTGCTCTTCCTGAGCATCCTTTAGGTTTTCTTTAGCAAGGGCTAAAGAGTGTCGGAGGGTGTTTTGTAGGTTGCTTACAAAGTCTAGAATGTTAGTTCCTGGAGAAGGCGTAAACCCCTCCCATTGCTGCTTCACCAACTGTAATGGCCCCTTAACCTCGCGGCCATACACAAGTTCAAATGGTGAAAACCCTAAACTGGGATGTGGTACAGCCCTGTAGGCAAAAAGCAACTGCTGCAACACTAGGTCCCAATCATTGGAGTGTTCATTTATGAATTTACGTATCATGGCCCCCAAAGTTCCATTAAACCTCTCCACCAGACCATTGGTTTGATGGTGATGAGGGGTGGCAACCAAGTGATTCACCCCATGAGCTTCCCACAGGTTTTTCATGTTCCCTGCCAGGAAATTAGTTCCCGAATCTGTAAGGATGTCGGAGGGCCAACCTACCCTGGCAAAAATGTCTGCTAATGCCTGGCACACACTTTTAGCCTTGGTGTTGCTTAAGGGTACAGCTTCCGGCCATCGGGTAGCAAAATCCATGAAAGTCAGTACGTACTGCTTTCCTCTGGGTGTCTTCTTTGGGAAAGGACCCAGAATATCCACAGCTACTCGCTGAAATGGGACCTCAATTATGGGTAGTGGCTGGAGAGGGGCTTTAACCTGGTCTTGGGGCTTTCCCACTCGTTGGCACACCTCACAAGACCGGACATAATTAGCAACGTCCTTGCCCATTCCCTCCCAGTGGAAGGACTTCCCCAACCGGTCTTTGGTTCTGTTCACCCCAGAATGGCCACTGGGATGATCATGGGCTAAGCTCAAGAGCTTTACCCGATACTTAGTGGGAACTACCAACTGTCTTTGAGGATGCCAGTCTTCCTGGTGCCCACCAGAAAGAGTCTCCTTGTATAAAAGTCCTTTTTCTACAACAAACCGGGATCGGTTAGAAGAGCTGAGAGGCGGTGGGGTGCTCCGTGCCGCTGCCCAAGCTTTTTGAAGGCTGTCATCTGCTTCCTGCTCGGCCTGGAACTGTTCCCTTGATGCTGGAGACATCAGTTCCTCCTTGGACTGTGGACTGGGGCTTGGTCCCTCTGGAAGCGATGCAGGTGCTGGGGCTTTTTCCATTGACTGTGAACCGCTGTCCGCTGGTGCACTATGTGGTATTTCAGGCTCTGGCTGAGCCTCTTGGGTAGGGTTATCTGCTGCTTCCGCCAGTTTAGGCTCGCTGGTGCCCTCTGGCATTGGAGTTGTAGACGGGGTTGCAAGCGCTGGACTCAGTGCTGGCAATGGTTCTGGTGCTGGTTGCGTTGCCAGTTCCGGTTCTGGGACTGGCTTTGGCTGGGTCTCTGGGATTGGATCCACTACGGCTGTTGCAGTCGTTGGTAGGGGATCCGGTTCCACCACCTTCGTTTGGGTCTCTGGTAACACAGACGGGGTCCTGGTGGACGGCTCAGGAACAGGGATGGGGGTGGAAGCTTGCTTAGCCTGGCTGCAGGTGACTATTCCCACCCTCTTGGCTAGCTTCACATGGTTGGCCAAGTCTTCCCCCAGCAGCATGGGGATGGGATAATTGTCATAGACTGCAAAAGTCCACATTCCTGCCCAGCCCTTGTACTGGACATGCAACTGGGCTGTAGGCAAGGTTACAGACTGTGACACGAAGGGTTGAATTGTCACTGTAGCCTCCGGGTTGATGAGTTTGGGGTCCACTAGGGATTGGTGAATAGTTGACACTTGTGCCCCAGTGTCCCTCCAAGCGATAACCTTCTTTCCGCCCACTCTCAAGGTTTCCCTTCGCTCCGAGGGTATGAGAGAGGCATCTGGGTCTGGGGTTCTTTGGTGTGATTGGGGTGTAATGAACTGTAATCGGTTGGGGTTCTTGGGGCAGTGAGCCTTTATATGCCCCAGTTCATTACATTTAAAACATCGCCCTGCTAAGGTATCACCGGGGCGATGTTGGTTGCTGGAGACTGGTGTGGTGGGGTGAGAAGGTGTCTGGGGTTTCCCTTGGGATGTGGGTGGGGCCTTGGGTTGTCCCCGTTGATAAGGTTTTGTTTCGGCTTGCCCCTTCTGATATTCGCTCCAACTGCTACTAGCTTTTTTCTTTTCTGTCACCTCCACCCATTTGGCTCCAATCTCCCCCGCCTCGGTTACAGTTTTGGGCTTCCCATCTAGGATGTACCTTTCTATTTCCTCAGGAACACCTTCTAAAAACTGCTCCATTTGCAATAGGAAGGGCAACTCTTCCGTAGATTTAACATTTGCTCCTGATATCCAGGCATCCCAATTTTTCCCAATGTGGTAGGCATGTCGGGTAAATGACACATCAGGTTTCCACCTTAGGGCTCTGAACCGCCGACGGGCATGCTCAGGTGTTAGCCCCATTCTGATTCTGGCCTTGTTTTTAAAAAGTTCATAACTGTTCATGTGTTCCTTAGGCATTTCAGCCGCCACCTCTGCTAAGGGTCCACTGAGCTGCGGCCTCAGCTCTACCATGTACTGGGTTGGAGGGATGTCGTATCCAAGGCAGGCCCTTTCAAAATTTTCTAAGAAGGCCTCAGTATCATCGCCTGCCTTGTAGGTGGGGAATTTCCTGGGATGGGAAGTGGTACTTGGAGAGGAATTGTTAGGATGGTCTGATGCATCCTGCTTAGCACTTGCTGCTTCCAGTTCATGCTTCCTTTCTTTTTCTCTCGCCTCCTCTTTGGCTTTTTCCAGCTCCATCTCTCTCTTGTGGGCCTCCTCTTTGGCTTTCTCTTCTCTTTCATGGGCCTCCTGTTTGGCTTTTTCTTCTCTTTCATGGGCCTCCTGTTTGGCTTTTTCCAGCTCCATCTCTCTCTTGTGTGCCTCCTGTTTGGCTTTTTCTTCTCTGTCTCTCAGCTCCATCTCTCTCTTGTGGACCCCCTCTTTGGCTTTCTCCAGCTCCATCTCTCTCTTGTGGGCCCCCTCTTTGGCTTTCTCTTCTCTGTCTCTCAGCTCTATCTCTTTTTCTTTCAGCTCCATAGCTCTCTTGTGGGCCTCCTCTTTAGCTTTTTCTTCTTTGGTAGTCATTTTCCTGGTTTTCTTGTGCTGGGTCTCACCCTCTGCAGTTGACTGAAACTGGGATGTATTTAGCTTAGGCTCCTGCTGAATGCTGCTGAGTTAACAGAGACTTTCTAACTAGCTACTTCCGAGGATGTAAAAAGAAAAAAAAACAATTCAGCGTGTAAATTACCTTTACTAGATCAAAGTTTGCTCACTTATTGAACCGTTCTCTTAACAAAGGACCTTGTTAAAAAAACTTAACACCTCTGCCTTCAGGCAAGGAGAGATAAGATATGCATCTATCTACCTTCAGCTCTGCTTTCCAAGCAGCTAGAAGAAAAAAAAAATCTCTTACTGGCTTTTGGGTTTAAAACGATCCCACCGCTGTGCCACCATGTCAAGGCTGTATCCCTACTTTGAACTTTAGGGTACAAATGTAGGGGCCTGCATGAAGACTTCTAAGCTTATCTACCAGCTTAGTTCTGGTCCGCTGCCACCATCTTAAGAATTCCCTCCCTGGGAAGCCTTGAGAAACCTTTCACCAATTCCCTGGTGAATACAGATCCAAACTCCTTGGATCTTAAACAAGGAGAAATTGACCCTTCCCCCCTCCTTCCTTTCACCAACTCCTGGTGAATACAGATCCAAACCCCCTTTGGATCTTAAAACAAGGAGAAATCAATCAGGTTCTTAAAAAGAAGGCTTTTAATTAAAGCAAAAGGTAAAAATCATCTCTGCAGAATCAGTATGGAAAATAACTTTACAGGGTAATCAAACTTAAAGAGCTCAGAGGACTCCCCTCTGTCTTAGGTTCAAAGGGTAGCAAACAAAGATAAGCACTCTAGTAAAAGGTACATTTACAAGTTGAGAAAACAAAGTAAATCTAAGACGCCTTGCCTGGCTTTTACTTACAATTTTGAAATAAGAGAGACTTGTTTAGAAAGATGGGGAGAACCTGGATTGATGTCTGGTCCCTCTCAGTCCCAAGAGCGAACAACCCCTTAAACAAAGGACACACACAAAAGCCTTTCCCCCCCCAAGATTTGAAAGTATCTTGTCCCCTTATTGGTCCTTGGGGTCAGGTGTCAGCCAGGTTACCCGAGCTTCTTAACCCTTTACAGGTAAAAGGATTTGGAGTCTCTGGCTAGGAGGGATTTTAGTACTGTATACAGGAGAGCTGTTACCCTTCCCTTTATAGTTATGACAGTGGTGTATAAGTTTTATCAGTTAACCTTAAGATGCCCGCATGAGTGAGTTATGTGAATGGTGCCAAAAATATCTATATATTCTGAGAAACATTTGTACTTCAGTGGCAACATGACAGTTTACACCAAGTAGGGTGACCAGACGAGAGGAAGAAAATATCGGGACACATGGGGGCGGGAGGAGGGGATGCGCCAGCGGAGCAAGAAAAAAAAAAGTAGTGTTGCCGGCAGAGCAAAAAACAAACAAACATCGGTCGGGACACGGGACAAACGCCTAAATATCGGGACAGTCCCGATTTTATCGGGACGTCTGGTCACCCTAACACCAAGGATCTATCCTAGTGCTTCTTACTGTGTGTTTGCACAGCACCTAGTTCTCTGTATCCATGTAGCTACCTATTATGGCCCCTATCACATAATACCTCTGCACCCTGCAAAAACATTAGTAAACTCATCCTCACAACTTCTGGGGAGGTACAGGAGTAGCATTAGTCCTTAGAACCGAGGTACAGAAAGATTAGATGTGTGGTCAAGATCACAAAGGAAATCGGTAGTTGAGCTGAAACCAGGCCTCTGGTGCCTTCACCACAAAACTATCTGCCCAATCCTGACCAGTCCTCTGAGCTATACTGCAGTACGGATAATAATAATGAAAGTGCATTCCTGTGAGAAGTGAAATGTAACATTAAGCTAAGTGCTTAGTCTCTGGGGTAGCAAGTATTCATGGTGGTGGTGAGGCAACACTCTGAGCTTATATTTGGAGGGGGAATGGCATAATACTATTTTAATTTAGATACTGTTTAGAAAATGCTACAGAAATACCTTATCTCTACATTAAATAAGTTTGCATTGGCTGGTATACCAGCCAGGTTTTGGGTTCCATGAAATGCTCTGCCATGTCAGCTTTGGGAATCTTTAAATATCAAGGCTAATCTCAGCTTTGATTAAAAAAAATAAATTCCAGCACTTTGGGGTTGTGAAAATAGCTTCCACAATATAAATTGATTACGAGGGTTAAGTCTGCCACAGCCATTTTTACTTGGGGGAGGGGGGACAACAACGTTGGGGCTATGTCTGGTTCCTGCCACAGGGTCGTTTTTGGAAATCACAGAGTCTATGGTCACCCTGTTTTTGGATACGGTTTACGTAATGAAAGCCTTACACAATGTCAGGGAAAATCCTTTACTGGCTGTTTATGGCCAGCTTTCAGAGAAAGGTCTTTTTTACCAAATTTATCCTCCAACTAGTCAATCTATTACTTAATGCTGCCGGTAACATTTTCAGAGATCAAATAACCCTACTTAGTGTAGCTCCTGATTGCTTCACTCTTTAGAATGTGAACCTGGAAAATTTCCAGGTTATACATCTGGCCCCTTAACCTAGACCACAGAAAATAAGCCTGTAGTGTGAAGAAGTGAGAAGGATTAATAAATGACTTCTGCACTCTGCAACAACTTTGGGTGATCTCTGAATGATTATCCACCAGAATAATTTAATATGCACTTACCATTCGTTTTACACAGGCTGGACCAGCAAGGAAGGGGAAAGAAATACAATAGAGAAGGTCAATTGTACAATTAAGAAATCTGTTTCTTCTTTCCTGATCTGTCTTCATCTCTTATTTCTATGATATTCCTTGATGCCATAACAGTGGATTTGAATGATGTTGAAACAATAATACTTAGGCCAGCTAAGAAGCAAACATTTGAACAACTTTAAAAATCAAAATGCCTGAGCAATAAAGTTGGGTAACAAGTAGATCAGATCACCTGAGATCATGTGGTTATTCTGCTCGAGTGCCCCCTCTTTACATAGGGCTAACATATTCTCTTCAATACCCATATGTACAGAATTTCCAGGGATATAAAAAGGAAGTTTTGATCTGTAGAGTGAATAGAAGAACCTTGAAGAGATCTACCCTGCCAATCAGAAAAGCGAGTTTAGCACATTTAATTATCTCGTAGTTAGCAAAGCTGCATTAAACTAGAAGGCTTTAAACCTTTTTGTTTGTTGGTTTTAATAACTTTTGGCAAACTATGCAAGAACTATCACCACCATTATAATATATATTAAATGAAGCAATTAATTTAATTTCTCATTAAGTCTTAGGATCTTTCTGTGTACTTTTGGACTATAAAAATTCTCTCTCTAATCTGTTCTATCCATGAGCACAGTTAATTTCCTTAAGTAAGTATTTAGCTTTAGTTCCTGCTATTCTAAAAAAAAAATAGTTGGACTTTCACTCCAATTCTTTTTGTTTTACTCTGATACCCATATTTTATATCTATTGTGCAACATACAGATGAACAAATTAATTATTTTAATGCCTTTCTTGCATTATTACCAGTGTCTCATATTCATGGGCATTTTATACTGAAGACACTTCTCTTTTAGAAAATTTAATCTTTATATCAATGCTCTCTGAAGTTGGCCAAAAATGAGAACTTTGGCTTCTCTATGGTTTCTTTTTTTTGAGTCACTTAGGGCCAAATAAGCAAAAGCAGCACTTGCCATTTATGCAATTTTACTTCATATATAAAATATTTAATCTCATGGAGAGGTTATTTGGTCTCTATTCTTATGTATTTTACTGCAACTTACAACTTAAATGTCCAAATGGGTTTTTCTTTCTTTCCTCATTATGGCACTGAACACTCTTTGTATCCTTTACTCTTCCATTTACCGTGAAATTAAAAAAAAAATGTTTTCATTATGGGAAAACTAACAGGGCAGAAGGGAAACTCCAATTTGGCAGCAGTTGACAGAAAGTGGCAGTGATTCAAGTGTAGTAGTTACCAACAAGTTCATGTGTGATTTTTTCAATGGTAATAAATTCTTTATCTCCTAATTAGAAATGCCACTAGCATAGTTCTAAGCAATGTGAAAATGTCACTTTGTTTTACTTGTATTTATTAGTACAGTTATATTTGAGTTTTTAAATTGTATTGTTAAAACTGGGAAAGACAAAGTTTTGCAATTGTGGACCTGGGCAAAGAAACTCCACATCTATATATATTTCTTGTTTGTGAATTACTTTATATTAAGCTTATTAATTAGGCTTGCCAAGTCAGTCAATTGGCTGCCTATTATTTGACTGTGGTCAAATATTGTAAATATTCCAGCAAAAATTTATACAAGGTCTACTCATCTGTGTAAAATTATTCATGTCCATAAGTGTTTGTTGGATCAGGGACTAAGGCCCCAAATCAGGAAATCAACCTTATTCAGAACAGCACTTAAGCACATAAATCCCTTTAGCACATGCTTAAATGTAAGCACATGCCCAAGTGCTTTCCTGACCCATGGACTTCACAGACAAGTGAGGACATAGCAAACATGAGGAAATGTAGAGCTGAGGAAAGACTTTGGCTACAGATATATCATTACCCAGTGACTCAATTTAGGTTTACATATGCTTCACTTTGTTTATTTTTTCTGCAATGTGAAACCCTTTGTAGTAATCCTGCAGAAGTGGCTTTTTGAGAGTGATTTAAATAAAATGAGAGTGGGGGCTTGATGAATAACTTTCTAGCCCTTAGAATAGCTTTCTCCTTGGGAGAGTTCTGTAAACACAAGCAGATAGTCTATTTCCATTTGAAATATGACACGGTGAATTCACAATAGTGTTTCAAGCATCAGAAGTTTTTTTTTCTTCTCATTATTGATATTCTTAGGTTACATTCAGGGGTGGCTCTAGGCACCAGCAAAGCAAGCACATGCTTGGGGCAGCCCATTTGCAGGGGCGGCAGGGATCCAGCATGGGAGCTGAGAACCAACAGGGGGCCCTGGGAGCTGTAGTTCCTTGGTTAGCTCCCTACCTATAGAGCCAGCCCTGGAGCAAGGAAAGAACTAAATTTCCCAGCATTCCCTTGGCCACTACCAACAGGAAAGAGGGGGAGGGAGTGAGGAAGCTGAGACCTCACGCTGCAGCCTGCTGTGAATGGAGAGCTGCACTGTGAGTAGGGATACCATATTTTAACATTCAAAAATAGGACACTTCACGGGGAGGGAGGGTAGCCCCACCCTGCCCCCATCCACTCCCTCTGACTACCCCCCACAGAAACCCCAACCCATCCAACCCCCCTGCTCCCTGTCCCCTGATCACCCCCTCCCGGGACCCCTGCCCCAACTGCCCCCCAGGACCCCACCCCCTATCTAAGCCCCACTGGTCCTTGTCCCCTGATTGCCCCCTCCTGGGACCCCACCCCTTATCTAAGCCTCCCTTCTCCTTGTCTCCAACTGCCCCCTCCTGAGACCCCCCAACTTCCCCCCTAGGACCCCACCCCCTACCTGTCCCCTGACAAACCCCTGGGACTCTCATGCCTATCCAACTGCTGCCTGTCCCCTGACTGCCCCCCCCCCCGAACCCCTGACCCATCTAACCCCCCCTTCTCCCTGTCCCTTGACTGCCCCCCTGGAACCCCCTTCCCCTTCTCCAACCCCCCAGCCCCCTTACCGTGCCACTCAGACCAGCGTATCTGGCTTTGCGCAGCGCCAGACACGCTGCTGCATACATGCTGCCGTGCTCCCCTGCGGAGCCACAGCCGCCCTCCCCCCCCCCCCCCCCCCCCCAGCACCTGCCATCCAGATTTGAACACCTCAAAATTCAGGAGTGCTCAAGCTCAGTTTGGGCGGCTGTTACTTCATTTCTCCCAAATCAAATATACTGATCCACTGTAACTTGCTGTAGAAAAAGTAGGATAAAATTGAGCAAGAAATGCTTCCCAGTGGTTATTAGGACTGGAATTGCTATTTTCAACAGCCATTGCCTTTTGTTTGTTTGTTTGTTTGTTTGTTTGTTTGTTTGTTTGTTTGTTTGTTTAAAAGGAAGACAGTGATATTGCATTGGCAAATTCCCCATAGAAAGAAAGAGTGGAACAAAAGAATAATAAAGGCACCTCAACTTTTCCTCATTTATGTAGGACAGTCTTATAATATGCATCCAGATATCCTCCAATCACACAAGCTGAAAATTGTTCCACTTTACTGCAGTTCTGTAACCATATGGGAACCAATCCTGTCTGTGTTCTGTGCACACCCAAAATTCCTGCTGAATGACCCGCCCTGGGAGCGAGTTACCAGTGACCCGGGCTGCGGCGGAAGGAGGGTGCAGGGCGGGGGGGGGGAGAGCCCAGGGCTGGGGTGGCAGGAGGTGTGTGTGTGGGGCAATGGTGGGGGGGTAGGGGGACCCCAGGGCTGGGGCGGCAGGGGGGTGCGGGTGGGGCGGTGAGAGCCCAGGGCTGGGGCGGCAGGGGGGTGCGGGTCGGGGGGGGAGAGCCCAGGGCAGGGGGTGCGGGTGGTGGGGGAGAGCCCAGGGTTGGGGCGGCAGGGGGGTGCAGCGAGGAGCCCAGGGCTGGGACGGGGGGCAGCCAAAAATTTTTTTGCTTGGGGCGGCAAAAAACCTAGAGCCGGCCCTGGTTACAATAAATGGGTCAAGCACTGTGTATCTCCAGGCTTGCATTTCCTCCCATCATTTCATTGGCTCAAATACTTGGTGTCTTTATGTATCTATTCAGGGGTGGGAAGGAAGAGAGGAATGGTTGTGTACACCTGTATAGGTGTACAAAACTGTACCATGGAGGTCTCGTTGTCTATTAAAAGCTTTTCCCTTATGAACCATCATGTACTTATATTAGAATTGTGTAGGCAGTAAGATATCCATGGAAACAAACTGTTCATGGATACAGTACATTGAAACTGCATGCCTTTTAATCAAAACATCTCAGTCATACATCTCCAATATGAATTTTCAGAACATAATTGAGAATTATTATAGAAAGTAATGTTGTGAAACCCAGGACTAAAATAGCACATGAAGGTGTTTATTATTATTCTGTTGTTCTTGTCTTGTTGATCTTGGCATCAAGGTTTGTCATTTCAGCAACAGCTCCCATATTCTACTGTATATAGCTCTGTCTTGTATATGAATGTATGAATCCCTTTCTGATTTAAAATATGATTAAAATAAGAATTATTCATTGTATTATATCATCATATACCATAAATATATGACACTCATTCAATGTGGGTTTGATCTGTACACAAATTTGGTACCTTTCAAGGTATTTGCATTCATAAAACAAACTTAAATACTGAATAATTAACATGGTTGCTGCCACATAGAAACAGCTCTTTAAAGCATGCTGCAATTCCCTCCTCACACTGCTGTGGTGATTCCCTTCTATTACCCTTCCTGTCTCTATTACCCTTTCCATTCTTTCCCACCACCTGTCCTGGAATACCTGAACTGCTCCCCAACCACTTTGCCCAGTTGCTGGCATCCCCCTACCTCCATTATGCTCAGGTTTAGTTTTTCTATCTTTTAATGGTGACACTTGGCAAATGAAAAATAAACAATTCATTCCATTCCTAATTAATACTTGATTTTATTAGTCATACCAACTTATCAAAGTTTTCTTACAACAGTATAACTGTTATATAGCCTTTTTACTTCAATGGGAGTTGGATCAGGCTTATACCCACAAACCAGTCCTTCAGTGTGCATCTGCACCTCTTTTTCCAGGCTGACTAGCATGACTGCAGCTGCTAAAAGCATGCCATCTGGCTAGCCACTTCTCAGAGTTCCCTAGCCGAGGGCACATACTTTTTAGAGTAGAAAACCACCTTAAATCCAGATCTCTAGTTCTCTAGTTCTGTTTTAAAGTTCTGAACAAGAAAATGCTCCCATTGAGACCAGTGAAACATTTGGGCCCAGTAAAATAAATTAAGTAACAATATTCTATGCCAGTTCAAATATTTTTGCCTCTTTCTGTGATATGGGGAACCCATAGTGTCAGTTTATGATTCTGGTAGAGATATAGAAATAACATCAATTTTTCCATTGAGTGCCATAAAACTTCATTTACAGAGCTAGGGTTGCCTGGGGATACCTCATGCCCTTCCAGGGTGGCTAACATAAACCTCTTAAAACCAGGACACATTGCAGCAGAATTAAAGTTGCATTGCATGGGTAGTGTAAAGCTTAACTTTCTATTTCCTCATTTTCAGAGGTTTAAGTTATCCATTCCCCACTTTCTGGAAGGGCATGAAGTACCATTGGGCAACCTTAACTCTGCCCTAGCCAAGTCAAATAGGCATTTAATTTCCTTCAAATTAATAAAAAGAACAGGAGTACTTGTGGCACCTTAGAGACTAACGAATTTATTAGAGCATAAGCTTTCGTGGGCTACAACCCACTTCTTCGGATGCATATAGAGTGAAACATATATTGAGGAGATATATATACACACACATACAGAGAGCATGAACAGGTGGGAGTTGTCTTACCAACTCTGAGAGGCCAATTAAGTAAGAGAAAAAAAACTTTTGAAGTGATAATCAAGATGGCTCAGTACAGCCATCTTGATTATCACTTCAAAAGTTTTTTTTCTCTTACTTAATTGGCCTCTCAGAGTTGGTAAGACAACTCCCACCTGTTCATGCTCTCTGTATGTGTGTGTATATATATCTCCTCAATATATGTTTCACTCTATATGCATCCGAAGAAGTGGGTTGTAGCCCACGAAAGCTTATGCTCTAATAAATTTGTTAGTCTCTAAGGTGCCACACGTACTCCTGTTCTTTTTGCGATACAGACTAACACGGCTGCTACTCTGAAACCTTCAAATTAATAACACTGCTCTACAGCCAAAATGCTTCTGAAATAAATGTAGTCAAACTTTACTAATTCTGGGTCACTGAGAACGAAAATGATGCTTAAAATTGTTGATTGGCTCTAGTTTTCAAGATATGCTATTGGGTCAGTATATACGACCCTTGACTTGGGAATGGCGGAGGATAAGTGAGTTATAAAGGGAAGGGATCTCAATTTAAACCAGAAATGACTAAAATACATCTTTGACTGGATCTATGAATAAATCTATGACTGGGTTTGGACAGTACTTGCTTTTTAGGCAAAACAATGAGTGATGCAATCTGAAGCTGGTATTGCGTCATACATGATATGAATTGCATCATGTTATTCCTAGAAGTCATGGATGATGCAATCATAACGAAGCTTACATCACTCTGCTGAACAAATTGCCCTATATCAGCTCTAGAAATCATACAGTGTCGTGCTCTCTTATTTGTCAGTGTTTGATTTTGCAAAGGGACACATTTCTGTTTAGCCAAAGTGAGCAGAGATGCCTTGTACTTGTGTGAACAGTGCAGATAACTTCTGCTATGTTTGTGGTGAAGTGACTTTTGCATCACAAAAGCGCAGTATAACCACTATGGTTAAGAAAGCCTATCACCTTTATTTTGGCTGCAAAATTGGAGATCAGGACAAGAGGTGGGCCCCACACATATGCTGCAATACTTGTGCAACAAATCTTCGCCAGTGGTTGAACAGGAAAAGGAAATCTATGCCTTTTGCAGTGCCAATGATTTGGAGAGAGCCAACAGATCATACCAGCAATTGTTACTTCTGCATGGTGCCTCCAGTTGGGAAAGGTGTGTCAAAGAAGAAAAAGTGGACTGTGCATTATCCAAACATTCCAACAGCTATATGCCCAGTACCCCACGGAGAAGGACTGCCGGTTCCTGATGCACCAGAATCATTCTCACTTGAGTCAGACGAGGAAGAGGATGAAACTTCTGGTCCTGAACCATCAATGTCACAGGACCCACATTTTCTCCCATCCTCCTCCTCTGAACCACACCTCATAACACAAGGTGAACTGAATGACCTTGTCAGGGATTTGGAACTACCCAAGAGTAAGGCAGAGCTGTTGGGCTCCAGACTACAGCAGTGGAATCTCCTGGCAGGTGATGTTAGGGTTTCCATGTTCCGTGACCGTCAAAAGGATTTTGTCCCATTCTTCTTCATGGAAGGTGATCTTGTAGCCTGCAACAACATCGATGGTGTGATGGCAGCCCTCAACATCATTCACGATCCAGAGGAGTGGAGACTGTTCATTGATTCATCAAAGACGAGTCTTAAAGCTGTTTTACTGCATAATGGCAATGTTTTGCCATCAATTCCAGTTGGTCATGCAGTCCATATGAAGGAAACCTATGACAACATGAAACAACTTTTGAGGTGCATAAACTATGATCAACATCAGTGGCAGCTTTGTGGCGATTTGAAGGTTGTTGCTCTCTTGCTTGGTCTGCAGACTGGATACACAAAGTACTGCTGTTTTCTCTGCGAATGGGATAGTCGTGCAAGAGATTCCCACTACATCAAGAAAGATTGGCCACTCCAACAGTCATTGGAGCCTGGGAGGAAAAGTGTTCAGCATCCACCACTTGTTGAATCAAGGAAGATTTTGTTACCACCCTTACACACCAAGCTGGGTCTGGTGAAGAACTTTGTCAAGGCCATTGACAAAACACAAGCAGCTTTCAAGTACCTCCGTGGAAAATTTCCAAGGTTAAGTGAAGCTAAGATAAAGGAAGGTGTCTTTGTTGGTCCTCAGATTCGTGAACTTCTTCGAGATGATGTATTTGACCATGCACTGCGTGGCAAGGAAAAGACAGCATGGAAAGCCTTCCAGTTAGTGGCAATAAATTTTCTCGGAAACAACAAGGCAGACAACTACAGGTTGTTGGTGGAAAACCTCCTCAAGGCATACAAAAGCCTTGGTTGCAACATGTCTCTAAAGATACATTTTTTGCACTCTCATCTAGATTTTTTTCCACCGAACTGCGAAGCAGTGAGCGACAA
The DNA here is from genome assembly GCF_028017835.1 of Emys orbicularis. Taxonomy (NCBI): domain Eukaryota; kingdom Metazoa; phylum Chordata; order Testudines; family Emydidae; genus Emys; species Emys orbicularis. The sequence continues at coordinate 45,337,604 of NC_088685.1, read as the reverse complement.
GCACGGCGAGCGATTTCACCAGGACATTGCAACAATGGAGAAACGCTATCAGGGCAAATGGAGCCCATCAATGCTTGCAGACTATTGCTGGACAGTGACAAGAGATGCTCCATTTAATGAATACAAGAGACAAGCCAAGATGCACCGAGTAGACACTGAATAGGACTAAACTATGTACATAATAGTTTTTTGCCTTTTGTTTCATAATAATTTTTTTTTATATAACACTTTTGCTGATTTTTAAAGTGTTACATAAACAGGACATGTGAAATATTATCATGTAAAGCAACCATAAACACATGAAAAGACCTAGGTTTACAATTTATGATTAAAACTCTACTATCTACACAATATACATAGACATAAAATGTAAAAACTTAAATATCTTAGAAACAGTAGCCAATCAGTTGTTTTAATTGTCATATTTGAATTCAGCACATCAAAATACATAATAAATAGCACATTTTATCTCTGAAGCAGACGACTTCTCAAAAATTGTAGACCAGTGTAATCTCTCAGTGTCCTCATATACCACAGCCTAGCTCTCTCAATTCACTGTCGCTGCCTTCTTGGTAATAATTATCCTAACCACAGAATGAGGTTACTTCATGTTAGTTTCTTCGCTGCCCCTTCATCATCTGCTTGTCTCCCATCTCTCTGCCTTTCTAGAACATCCCAATTTCCCTTTGTTGGCCCTATTCCCCAGGGAGAGGCACATGCTGGCACAGGAACTGCAGGCTGAAGGGCCGTGGAGGGGATGTAGGAACAGCGCATGGACTAGCACAGTGTCTGTGGAGACATTTTTTGGTAGGGAAGACAGGATGGAGGGAGGCCATGAGAGGAAGGATTGTTCCAAGCCTCCCACCCAACTGCTTTGAGTCCCCCTCTTCACACACCAGTTCCACCGTCCTCTTAACCACTCCATGCTCCTTGTAAGCTTGGAGAGGTTATAGAGAGGTGGGGAAAAGATAGGGCTGTAAGGAGTGCATGTATCAGATGGAGGCAGGAAAGGGCAGGGGAGTAGAGATGCAGAGTCCTTACTCCAATTCTCTGCCTAGTGCATAGGGAAGGGACTACACACATCCATCTACAGCATAGGAAGTTCAGAGAGGTTTGAGGTGGCCCATTCATCTCAATGAGATGTTCCTGTTTCCCTGAGAACACCCCTTGAATACAGCCTGCAACAGTAGCTCTGAGATGTGTGAACTGCTTCATTCATCACTCTCTCCATTGTCAATGTGTGAGTGTCTGTGTGAGCATTCTCAGTCCTCACCCAGAAAGACAGGCCCCCTTAGATCCTGGTTCACACAGTGGGGGAGAGGGGAGGCAGTGAAAGAGTCTCACACACACCTGGAGGGGCAGGACCCCACTATCCTGGTTTACCTGGGGTACATAGAGGCTCAGGGGCATAGCTCCTCCAGGTTCCAACTTACATGGGGTGGCAGGAACAGGGGTTATAGAGAAGGACCATAGGTATAGTTTAACTTCTGCATTGGGGGGTCTCCCCTACCTCCCAAACTAGATCCATGAGAAGAACCCCCACCCAGAAAATGATTAGAGCACCTTCTAAAGTAGCTGCACTACTTAGGGCACAGTTCCCCAAAATATAAAAGCTCTCAACAGAGGCAGATAATAGCACAAATGGCCACTGATCATTCTAAGATTTCTACTAAAAAGCTTGAACTCCCAGTGTATGGCAGGAACTCAGTTAAATGGCCTTGGCATATCCCTTTCAGTCACCCAGTTACTTGAACAGTGGACTGCCAGGAAACCCTCTTGTTTCAACAGAGGTCTTGTTGCACTTGTCGATTTCATTCTCTTTTGGCTCTAGCTACTTTCCTAATTTAACTCTGAATAACTTCTTAAATATAACCAAATCTTCCAAAGAAGCAGTGAGTGTCATGTGCTAGCTGAGATAATTCACTTGTGATTGAGAGTTGTTTAGAGAGGATCCGAGCCATATTTTGGGCCCTTGTTGTGGCAGGGCAACAAACAAACAAAAAACCCCAAACACATTACAGGAACAAATTGATTTATTTAAAATTCTGTTTTCTGCAGGGTCTATATATAAGGATTCTCTTGGCCAAATTTGGACTACTAACACTTACTTTCTAGTACCCTGATAAGGCAGAGCATATTTCAGAACAATCCAAGTAAATATGATGAATTTAAAGCTTTTAGAGGAGTCAATCCTTACTACAACAGAGTATAATTATTTTGTGATATCAGATATGAAAGAAACAGAACTTCTATCACATACAACAACAACAAAAGAAATCTAGTATTACTCAAAGAGCTGTGTTTTGAGAGAGTACTTTGGATACATGAAAAAGCTTGGATGATGTGAACCTCTATATCTCTGTACTTGAAATCTTTCACTAGATATATATTCTCTGATTTCTTCGCATAAAAATATCATTCCAAAGATGTGCAGTACTGAAGTCTTCTAATAAAATTAGCAATTAGATCAGAGAAATAATGTGCTTTTGATGAAATAATAATTAAAAACATCTGAGGAGTAAAATCCATTAATCATTGACAATGGATAAAGATTTATTTGTATGCTATATAATAATATAAACTAATGTTCCAAATGAATAAAACATCTTCTTTGCAAAACTATGTCAAAACTTTAATTTTCTTTCCTCATCTTATTTAGTGTAGAATTTAAATCTTGATATTGTAATATAAATGTTTTTATTCTTCTTGGATACTGTTGCTTGTGTATTAATTGTGGTGTTTAGAAATGTTTGTTTTAGAATAGTATTATTTAAAAGTAGAATACCAATATAGCCGGGTTTCTGCACAATATGTTAATTGCAGGGAAAGCTACTTTTTAGATCTAAGCAAGTAATGTGTCCTTTCGAAAGCACAATAATTCAGTAGTGAATGGTTTTAATTGTAGATTTGTATATAGCTCTTCATAAACCAAGCAGTTAGCAAGGCTATTCCTCGCTGGCTGCCTGCTTAGTATTTATTACTATTTTAGGAACTAAGACTCCAGAGACTTGGGGTCAAATTTTCAAAAGCACCTAAGTGTGACCGAAATTCCATTTTCAAAAATGACTGTGGTATTTATGAGCCTATGTCCCAATGACTTTCAATGAGGGATCCTAAGATTGGGTGCTATCTGCTTTATAAAAAGGAAGCTCCTTCAAGGGGTCTCAGATTGCATGGAGGCTCCCAAAATCTCTAGTCACTTCTGAAAATCTTGGCCTTAGTCTCCCTAAGTCACTTTTGAAAATTTTACCACTTTACCTGGGCCTGATCACTCTTTCTCGTGGTAAATCCCTTGAAGGCAGGCTCAGATGAAGGGAAGCCACCATGAAAGCAGTTCTTGTGGCTTTCCAGTAGAGGGGATCCAGTATATCACAATGAGATTTGGGGCCTATTGGGGCATTCTTAGATCCCGAGAGATGGGCCAGGTTTAGTTGAGTGGGGCAAGAACCTTCTGGATCGTCAGAGTGGCAGGACTGACAAATTTGCACAGGACTCGTCTCATTTGTCAGAGAGAAGGACTATTAATAAAGTTTGTCCTTTCTGCCAATATTAACCTACATTTGTGTCTTCTAATTTTGGCCTGCCCAGTCAGTGGAAACTCACAATAGTATTTTCCTATTAAATTATGTCTGAGATGCGTGCAGAGACTGCCTTTTTTGTGTACATGTTAGGAAGGATCTATTGCATTTGAGTCTATCTGAATCAAGAAACCACCCATGTGTTCAATACAAAAGATAACTCATTGATTAGTATTAATATTTAAGAGAAAATATTACCTAATGTTAATATTTTTCTTAAATGTTGAAGTTAATTTGTCCTGCTTTTAGAGGATGTCAGGCTAAAGTAATATAAATAAATAACAATGTACCTCATCCTGGAAAATAATCATCATACATAAAACTAGCTGAGATTTTTGCACTGAAGCTTTGGAAGAATATAACATCATTAAAAGTTTATGTTTATGTTATTGCCAGTTTACTGCATCTCTTCTGTTTTGTGAATATACCATAAAACTCAAAGTAAAATCAGTAACATATTTGTAGTTTTATTGCCTAGCCTATTTGTGGCTTCCTTAACAACTTGTGAAATGTCAGAATAAGTGTTCACTAAAAGATGTCATTGTATCTAGACTCAAACTAGACAGAGTGCTAATTAAACTGCAATCAACAGAACTTTAACTATATGAACTGATTGATTTAATAAGGTTAACAGCTGTCACTTTTCAATAAGCTTAGCATTAAGACCCTACATATCAATGCCTTATTGCCAGACTTAAGATTGGTTGTTTGAGATAAATACCAGTAGAAATGTCAATGTCTTTGGCATATGTTGCAAGTCAAGAAAAGTACCCAAATGGTATTCTTTATCTGCACTGGTGACATAATTGATATGCAACACTAACTGAAGAGTATTAATATTTGTATGGTACTGTAGATAGTACATTGATTCAGTAGAACTACAGTACTTTCCAGGTTCTAAACTCTGCTCAGATTGGGTTTACAATTCCTTTACCATGTATTTATTTGGATGTTCAGTATCAGAGTAGTATTGTTTTCTTATAGCCTCAATGAGTCGTAAAGTGATTATTTAAAGTGGATACATTTCATGATCTATATTTATTTTCAAGGCTGGCCTTAGGCATAACTAACATAGCTAGTAACTTGTGTGATGTTGCACTCCATAATGTTTTATGGAAATATGCTTATGAGTGTGAATATAATGTAACTGGAATATGCTTCATGCAAAAGGTCTCTTGTAAGGTATCATTACAAAGCTTATGATCTACTGAGTGTGTTCATCCTATTTGTTTGCATGTATTATTTCTGTGTCTGAAGTTAGGAAAATAAGATATAAACTCGTATTACTGATGTAAACCCATTAAGTGAAAGCCATTAAGGGTGCTTCAGAATCAATGACCTGTAAATGGCTCTATTTACTTGCAAAACTTCCCGGGTACCTGGGTGCGGGCCAGCCCTGGCAGAATGGAGGCTGGGGTCTCACAGGACATGTGAACATGTCACCTAATACTGGAATCCATCTTAAACCTGGTGCTTTTCCTTTTAGAAGGAAGGATGGGGAACCAGAGAGACAAAAGATTCCCGCCTTGTGCCAAAGCTATAAAAGGGGGTGGAACAGAACAAAGGAGGCTGCAGTCATGAGAATACCCCTAGTTTATACCAAAGATGTCTGCTAACAAGGACTGTATGAGTTGAAAGGATTGGGCCCAGACTAGGAAGGAGTCTAGTCTGTGAAAGAAGCTTATTGGAACATCTCTGAGAGTGAGATATTATCTGTAATCAGTTTCCTAATGTATTAAGCTTAGACTTGCATGTTTTTGCTTTATTTTGCTTGTGACTTACTTTGTTCGGTCTGTTATTACTTGAAACCACTTAAATCCTACTTTTATACTTAATAAAATCACTTTTGTTTATTGATTAACCCAGAGTAAGTGATTAATACCTGGGGGAGCAAGCAGCTGTGCATATCTCTCTATCAGTGTTATAGAGGGTGGGCAATTTATGAGTTTACCCTGTATAAGCTTTATGCAGAGTAAAACGGATTTATTTGGGGTTTGGATCCCATTGGGAGCAGGGTGTCTGGATGCTGGAGATAGGAAACCTGCTGAGCAGTTTTTAGTTAAAGTCTGCAGCTTTGGGGGCGTGGACCAGACCTGGGTCTGTGTTACAGCAGGCTAGCATGTCTGGCTCAACAAGGCAGGGTTATGGAGTCCCAAGCTGGCAGGGAAAATGGGGTCAGAAGTAATCTCAGCATGTCAGGTGGCGGTCCCAAGGGGGTCTCTGTGACCGAACCCATCACAATTTGGGTCCCCAGAGTTTGGTGGGGAGAAATATAATCCCATGCTGACTCAGCGATTCATGGACCTGCCCCTGAAAACAATAGGCCTAGAGGAGGGAGGGACTCACTGCAAGTTCAGGTCCCCTTACTGGCACCGTATCTAGAGAGACTGGCAGCTCACACTCTGATCTTATTCCCTTTTGCCACCCTGGGACGTCTAATATATTAAGATTGTCCGAGGTTCTAATCCAAATGCTGCTATTGCCTAGATTCTGTGCTGTACCTTTAGAAGCACAGCAGAGAACTTGCAGTTCAGGGGGAAGAGGTGGCTACAGTGGTTTTAAACCATCTTTATGCCCTCTGGATCCTGGACTATTACTTTTTAAATTATAGCAAACTCCTAAAGCTTTTCTCTGGGCCACCGTGCTGCCTGGAATCTGTTCAGTACAGCATACTGTGGCCCTGCCCCTGACACACCCCTTCTATCCTGTTCTCACCCCTGGTAAGTACCCTATGCAAGGGATTGCAAGGGTGTCCCCAAACTGCAGCCTTACAGATGTCTTCTGTAGCACCTACTTCACAGGACACCTCCCCTGTCCCAGACTGGGGATTTTACAGTTTCTTTATGCTGCTCAAGCCCTTTATCAGGCATAAAAGGGCCAAAGGGAGGAAGATGATCTCACTCAAAAATCTAATCCAAATCCCTATACACAATAGTGCTGAGCATTCTCAACTCTCTGAAGACAATGGAAGTTGAATGGTACTCAGCACCACGCGGATCAGGTTCTTTTTTAATATGTTTATAAACTTTTGTAAAACACTTTGAGTTTCTTGTATGAATGGTCCTATATACTATAAGTGCAAAGTAATATTGTAAATGCAGCCCAGTATCTGAAAATTAGACTATTATATTCACTCTCTTTCTCTCAGACATCTCTAATAGAACTTAGTAAATAATATATTTGATACATTTATTGTCTTCTTTTGTTTGCAAATTGTCTTTGAGCAGCTTATGATTTTCTCAGATTTACTCATTATTCAGAATTATTCACAGGCTAATTTAAATGAACAATTATTGGCCTATAGATTGTTCATGATGAGTTTGTTGTGAGCATTTGAAATCTGAGCTTTGTTGGTTAATTTCTGATTTAGAACAAGTCACCTGATCTTGCTCCAGTTCCCTATATAGAAATGCACAATTTCTAGAATAAGTTTATTGTTGCAAATAGGCTCAATTATGAGTTCAAAATTATTTTCTGTAACTATTCTCGAATATTCATTTACAATTTGGTATTTCTGCAAACATTCATGCAAGTAAACTTATTTGCTAGAATATTCACAGAATATTAATATAAAATGGCTGCAAACCTAGCTAAAGCAAATGCAGGGGTTTTTTTTGAGCATATATTTGCAGAAAGAATTTTTAAAATGTATTTCTGAGATAAAGAAAGGGTTAGAGGTCAATTAGAAACCAAGTTAAACAAAGTTTTAATAAACCTTGAAAAAATGTTATCAGAAGGTTGGTTACCTACAGTAAAACCCAAAGTGACTGGTGTTCCTGTATAATAAATTGAGAATGAGGACTGTGGACTTTGCCCAGATGGCATATTTTAACACATTTTTTGTCATGGATATTTAATTATACAGCAGGCCACTCAAGGAAGAAACGCCAAGTAAAGTGCTCTGGAGTAAAAAATAACCCAAACTTCCTGAAAGGTTTATGAGAAGGTATATTTGTTGAAGAGTAATGGCACACCATATCAGTTCATTAAATCATATGTCTGCATACTCTATCGATATTTTATGGACAAATCAAATATATATTTATATATTTCATGTTCTAGGCCAACAGTTCTCAAACTTTGGCAACCCAAGGAACCCCATTTTGATTTAAAAATTTTCGCAGTCGCCCAGCCCCCTGCTCAGCCCCAGGCCCCGCCCACACTCCACCCTTCCCCTAAGGCCCCACCCCACCTTTTCCCACCCCTGCTTCTCCTCCTCCCTCCCAGTGCCTCCTGCACACCACTGAATGGCTGTTCCGCTGCATGCAGGAGGCACTGGGAGGGAGTGGGAGGAGTTGATCAGCGGGGCCAATGGCCCCAGACATGACTCGCATACCCCCTGGAGTACCCTCACAGACCCCCAGGGGTCTGCGGACCCCAGTTTGAGAAATGCCATATGGCATTACCAACCGATGGGGGTTAAAATAATATTTTCCTGTGTCGAGGTTATTCCATGATTGTCCAATACTGGATTGCTTGCAACTTTTACTGAAGCATCAGGTATTGACTAGTGTCAGTGACACAATACATTAAAAGAAAAAATACTGGTCTGATCCAATATGGCAATCCCTATGTTCCTAATTTGGGGTCATCATGTACAATCTATTTTTAGGCATAACTGCATTATAAAATTCTGATTAAAATGTTGGTATGATATTGTCCTTTGTATATACTTTTCTATTGAATGTGGGTAATATAAATCTGAATTTGTTCTTCCAAACATCTGCACACCTCTAATGAGATTATCAGGAGGCAAACCACAGAGCTTCAACTAGTACTCTGCTCAGTTGGGAGCCTATTGGCATTCACTTCAGATGCCACATTTGAGACATTACCTACTGAATCCTAGTTACTTCTATCAAGTATTTTATGCATTAATTCTCTCGTCTTTTATGTTTCTTAGAATGTAATCCTTGCTGTGTTTGTTTACTTCCTCTTCCTGGTATCTTGCATTGAAAGATAGGGAAGGAATGACATTCATGGAGGGGGAAAATACTCAATAACCTGTGGAACTGTATACATTTTAACACTTGTTATAACCTTCCCATTTATCCTGAAGGCAGCACGATTAGATAAGGCTGTGAGAGAATGTGAGTCAGGCAACCTGTCTTCCATTTCCAATTCTGCTGCTGAGTTGCTATATTTCTGTAGTGCAGTCACTTTACCTCTCTGTCTCAGTTCCCCAAACCATAAAATAGAAATGATAACTATAGAAGCTTTCTGAGGAACCAGAGAAAACTTCTACAAATGCTGCTTAAAAAAAAAAGTAGTAATAATTTAAGAAAAGTTGTAGTAAAATATGAAAAAGAAAAGAGAGGACCTACCACTACCCAATTGGAGGAATACTCTATCAGCTACATCACAAGTATGCCTAAAAGCATATTATTATGATTTAGAGCTAGGCTTATGCCTTCTCACATTTCCCTCCAGCAGTGCCTGACTTCTGTGAGGTGAGGCCTCCAGGTTGTTCATCTCAGCCCACTCTGAAATAGGATTTCACCAACTGTCCATCACCTAAAAGAGGGCATTATTGTTCCCCTGAGACTGTGGGAGGAGGAGATCTCTCCATCCTATGTTGAAAGAAGGCTCAGTTGCCTCTGCTATAATGTCTCTCCCCTTCCTTCTGATTTGGCGAGGTCCAGTGATTTTGTGAATGGGAAAAGGGAAGGGTGTGGATTGTCACAGATGCACTTTAATGGAAATTCATTTGAAAATAAGTATATTAACTTAAATTCGTAATAATGTTTATGTTCTTTAAATTTTCACATGTTCTTTGCATGACTTCGATACTTTGAAATATATAATTTATATGTGAAAATAAAATATAGTGATAGATAGAATGGATTCTCAAGTTCCTTATTTTCAAGTAAAACTAAATCCCAATACAGACAAACCTTATTACCGTATAACCTTAAGTTTGAATTAACATTAGTTAAGTGAAGTTTTCTTTTAAAATTCAACTACAAAGTATTTAAGTAATAATAATAGTAAACAATGTGTATGTATTTTACAAGTCAAAATAAGATATAGTGCCTGTTCCAAGGAACTTACAATTCAGTATGGAGATCATAATTACACATGACAACTTGACATTCTGGATACTTGCATATTTTGGGTATATTTTGGGTTAATGCCAATGTCCAGCTGAGAATTAAAAGTACATTAAAGTCAAATTTACTTGTTGACACTTTCTTAGAATGCATAGATGTTGTTTAAACTAGAATATTGCTGTGACTAAATTATACCAGACCATCCATAAAAAAAGAATGTCAAAGATAACCTTTAAGTTTTATCTTATAGTATGTTTCTTTTCTCTCTCTCTCTTTTTTAAAGTAACTCTGTCAAAATGGCATTCTGGGGTTCTATGTTTATTGTCCTTCAATGATTTCTGAATCACAGTAAAAAGATGTTTGCTTGCTTTTTTTTCATAATTGGCAGCTCTGTAAATAAACCTGGGATTTGGGTTCTTTCCTTCCCACATACCTCCAATAATAAAGGTTCTGCAGGCCACATTATGTCTCCAGGAACATGAGTGAAAGCACATTGCCTTTTGTGAGTTCACACAGCTGCAGCTGTTCTGGTAATAGTAATTTAGTAAATTCCTGTTGATCACACACACAAACTAATGGAATCCAGCACACTCCCTTTTAGTTGTGTTGACTGCAATATAAAGTAGTGTGACAGGCCCCACTGCAGAGTCGCTGTGATTGCTGTGGTAAAGTAGTCCCCCAGTTGTTTGGTAGTGTGCTGGGTGTACCATATGCTTGGAGGCAAGAATTACAGAGACACTCCAATCACTTGGCTGTTCAGGCTGTAGGCTTGGTGGGTTCCCATAAACACTCAGAGTCAGATCAGCAACAAAGGATCTCTACTTGGGCTGCCAGAAAATAAACATTGCAGTTACCATGGGCACAGCTGCTTTAGGTTACAAACAAAAGATAACCCATCAGTTCCTAACTCAACTCAGAAGGGCAGTCCTGTACAGGGGTATGAAGGTGGTGCTCCTCCAGGTGCCAGGAATACTCACTGCCAGGCCACCCCTCTCCCTGAGGCAATCACATGTTGTCCTGCAGATCTCCAGACCATAAGTCAATCCTTTTTGCCCTATTGTGCAGACCTAGCTGTATAGCCCCCCTATTTGCTGGCTGCTTCCCAATATCCACTTGTTTCAGCTATCAGTGGCTTACTGGGCAGCAATAGGATGCTTCCCAGGATAGTTATCAGTCTTTTAGTCCCAGCACCCAAGATGCCTGGCCTTTTTTCAGCAGCCGGCTCCTGATCCAGTAGGCTGCTGCGTCTTCCAGCCTACTGCTCCTGCTCCAGTGCAGCCTTTGGCTCCCTACTGGGCAAAATTCCATATGACTCTACTTCCTTTTTTGTGTGCTGGAGCAGTGTTTCCCAAACGGTGGGTCCAGGACTCACTAGTGGGTTTTAGGAAAATTCTAGATAGGTTGCCATATGCAGGGTCGGATTAACCCATCACTGGGCTCTGGCCTAGGCAAACGTACACTTCTCCTAGCCCAGTGCAGAGGGGAGGAGTGGGAGCTGGAGAGCAAGCCAGCTCTGCACTCATCCCACAGTGATGGCTCCTGTATCTCAGGGCTTAGCCTGGGTTCATGCTCCAGGTATTGCAAATTGGCACATAGGGTTGCAGCACCACAAAGGTTTGGCCCAGCTGCTCCTCTGTCATAATGGCCAAGCCAAACCTGAATGACACTGCAACCTCGTGCTCCCAGTCGCAACACCTGGACCAGGGAGCTGGGCCCAGCTTTATGGGAAAGGAGCTGCTGTGTCTGCTGGTGAGTGGGATGGTTCACTCTCCAATCCCCTCCCCTATATCCTCCACACCGGACTGAGTTTAGGATTGTAGTTTAGGGGCAGAGAGTGCATATAGGTAATGATGAGTTGCCAAAAAATAAAGGCAAAATACAATTGGTAGGTCACCTTGGTAAAACATTTGGGAGCCACTGTGCTGGTGGAATAGTGGAGCTCTCTTCTGGCTGGATGTTGAACTGTTGGGGTTAACACAGTGGCCAGTAAGGAGCCAGCAAGTTCTTTACAGTAGTACACACCTATTTTTGTCACTAGAGTGAGTAGATAAGACTCTTAACACAAACAATGAACAGATGTAATGAGTAATAATCTGCTGATAATGGTATGTTAAAAGAACTGTGGCTTTGATCCTGCTTCAGTCAAAGTCAATGGTGAAACCCTTAGTGACTTTAGTTTGAGCAGGCCCTACCCACCTTTCCCCATTATTTTTTTCCATTTACCTTATCTTAAAATTAAAACTATTAAGATAACAGAAGCCTGTACAAGCTAAACACCTGTGCCTGCTCTTTATATACAGTCAGTGTTTGTCTATACAGAATGCTAGTGTGGCAAACAGGGGTGTAACTCTACAGCATTATAGCATGCTGTGTACTAACTGGTTGTGCAGATCCTACTTCTGCACACTACAGTTTTCATCGTGCAGTTGGACCTACTGCTGTTTCAAACATGGAGCAAAACAGCAGTAGGTCAAAGCACAGTACGGAACTTTTAGTGTGCAGCAGCTGGGTCCTCACAGCCAGTTAGTAGTACACAGGCTAGTACACTGTAGATTTAAACCCCAGCTTGCTGCACACTATCTCTCTGTAAAGATGTTCCCTCAGTTTTGCAGGCTCTGTATCTCACAGCAGAGAATTTGAAAATGTATGCCAGATCAAACTGGAAAGATTGAGCACTTTTCAAAGTAGTGTCCATTTTGTGGGAAGGCAAGAGAACTCATTTTGGAATTGAGATACTGTGTGCAAATGGGTTTGTCTTGCGGGGGCTGGAGGGGAAAGGGGGGTTGGCAGTGGGTGTTTAAAAAATATCTTCATAGGGTGATGTCCTTGTCAATTTTCAGTACTCTGTTACTTGAAACAAGCTGCAAATATAAACTAAAATGCTCTGTTCTCCAACTCAGTCACTGCATCCACTTTCTGGGTACTGAGGTCAGATATGATGGGACTTTCACTTCCTAACGTTTCCAAACAGTTGTATCATTACAATTGTGAGGTAAAAGGCAATAAAAATTCAATAACTAAGTGGTATTAATAAACATAACATTAATGAAATCTCAACAACATAAAATTTAACATCTACCCCTGTAAGCAAAATCTTTTAATAAATTGGTTTTATTCACATATAAAAACTGAGGGGGGGGGGATCATTTTGGGGGAAGGGATAGACAGAGACTCTTCTTTTGAAATATGCCACAATACACTGTGAGCTTGCTGAAGGGCTCACTACCTGCAAACCTTGTGATCGTTGCTCACCTTTTTTGACCTCTAAAAGTGTACTGTGAGAGAAATACATTGTGAGTCAAATGAACTAAATATGGATTGCAAATGCACACAGAGACTAGTTGCAGCACCGGGGATTATAGTATTATATGCTAGAACTCTCAAAGGGGAAGTGACTAGGGATTGGAATAAAAGAGTTGGTGCCCTCAGAATATTTTTTCCATCCCATTTAATATGGTGCAGCCTTGGCTACTGTCATGTCATATGGGGCACTGAATAAGTGTGGATACTTGGCTGGGATTTTTTTCTTTAAATTAATAGCTGTTGGGGAACATGAGTCTTATTCTGGTACAAGCAAAGTTTGGATAACTTAGTTTGTACTATAGTATCTTTATCATAGAATCATAGAATACCAGGGTTGGAAGGGACCTCAGTATTTTAAAGAATCCTTATTGAGGTTGCAGGAACAAACCATCCCGATGTGTAGAAAGAATAGTAAATATGGCAGGTGACCAGGTTGGCTTAAGAGTGAAATCCTTGCTGATCTTAAACACAAAAAAAGAAGCTTACAAAAAGTGGAAGATTGGACAAATGACCAGGAAGGAGTATAAAAATATTGCTCAGGCATGCAGGAGTGAAATCAGGAAGGCCAAATCACACTTGGAGTTGCAGCTAGCAAGAGATGTTAAGAGTAACAAGAAGGGTTTCTTCAGGTATGTTAGCAACAAGAAGAAAGTCAAGGAAAGTGTGGGCCCGTTACTGAATGAAGGAGGCAACCTAGTGCCAGAGGATGTGGAAAAAGCTAATGTACTCAATGCTTTTTTTGCCTCTGTCTTCACGAACAAGGTCAGCTCCCAGACTACTGCACTTAAATTCTCATGGAGTATTTCCCAGAGCCCCCTGCTCCCCCACCCAACATGCTATGGAAAATATTTACTGGAGCTCCGCTCAGGACAGCTCCAACTGAATGTAAGCCATGACTGCTACTGCTTGAGTTAAGAGTCAAGGCTAGGTAATTAGTGGCTGTAACAACTCGTTATCCTCTGTGGATCAGCACAGAGAGGGGACCCATACTCATCAGTGGGTTACACTGGCACAGTTTGAAGCATTTGGCCAAATGAGAATACTTAAATTGCTTTAAAACATTTTACATTTGAGAGGAATGTGGATGGCCTCCTCTTGATATGCTCACAAAATGGGAATTTCACAAGCTCATCAATAGTGAATGCCCACAGTGGGATTAAAAAAAAAGGAAATGGCTGCCAATTAGGATCATAATGATGTAAAAGATCCATGCGTCAAATGGAGGGGCCTTGGAAGAAAACAGAGTCAGTTAATTAAACTAAACCTGTCTGTGGCCAATTTGGCATCTTACTGAGTCTTTAAAAAAGGAAAATATATATCCCTAGAAGTTTAATATCAATGGAGTTTTTAAACTCTTGAAATTATTTTGAAAATAACAAGTAACTTAGTTCAGTGTTTCAATACAATTGCCCACAAATCGTGTCATTATTTTAGCAAGTAATAATTAAACCCCTCTCCCTATAATCAATCATGATGAGATGTCCTGGACCATAGCCTATGCTGCCATTTTCAGCCTATTTTCCATTATAGATAATCACATATAGTTCCATTTGTGATGTATAAATATGAAATTGTGATGCTTCCCGGGGATACCCACTGTTAGGGGCACCTCACTTCCACCTGCCCTTTGCTTGAGGTAGTCTTGTCTGTGTCTGCTGTGGATCAGCTCCCTGAAACCACCAGCCCCTGGCAACACAAGAACTGCCTTTCAGGGCTCCACAACCTCACTCTCTCTGTACAGGTTTGCAATAGGTTCACACCAGCCTCCGAGTTCTCCGAGAATTTCCTGTAGTGTCCAGCTGGGGGTCGCGAGCTGTCAGCCTCCACCCTAAACCCCGCTTTGCCTCCAGCATTTATAATGGTGTTAAATATATTAAAAAGTGTTTTTAATTGATGGGGGGAGGGGTCGCACTCAGAGGCTTGCTATGTAAAAGGGGTCACCAGCACAAAAGTTTGAGAACCACTGTGCTAGCACTCATTAGAATTTGACTTAGAATGCTAAGGGTTGCTCATTGTGATGCAGACGTTACTCATTTTACATGTAAACAGATAGATGGATAAACGTCACTTGCCTGGAGAAAAACCTGCTTTTCACCTTTCCTGCATAATTTAAAAAATATATCATTTTCAGTAGACATACATAACTCCTTATGTAGTATCTGTACATACATTTCACATTGATATTGATGACCAGAATGACACAGGCTTTTATTAGAGACTTCACTTGACATTCTTTGCAGAACTCGAATGTAAATACCAGACCCAGGGGATTCCTGTAACTTTATGCATTCCTTCTGTCTGTTATCATTAAGAGATCCCATGGTCACAGGAAAACAGCAACATTTTTGAAATTTACCAAGATTGCTTTGAAAAGGTGCAGATTATTTACCATTTTGGAGTCATGTAGGTGGCCTGCACATGAACAAGTTGTCAGTATTTCACAGTATTTTTCAATCTACTCTATGTTTTCATTTTAACATATAGCTTTATGCCTTATAAGAAAGAGATTGTTGTTTTGTCATAGCAGCTGTTCTAATTTACAGTTTTGTATAATTGTTTTAAAACAAACAAAAACACGTTTGTGCAGGTGAGTTAGATTGTACTGTATTAAAATGCCATTGCATTACATGTGCCAATAAAATATGAAGTTCACTGGTTGTTCTATTAATATGTTGTTCACTGGTTCTATATTATTGACTTTCATACGAGGCATATATAAACCTATTCCATTTTCGCAACAGAATGATAGTCCTGACTTTATGGAATAGTGATAGTGATAGTCCTGACTTTATGGAATCCCCCTGGGTGCACATCAATGCACATCAATGTGAAATCAGGATTTTGCCCTATTTCTGTACATTAATTTGCATATTAGTGAGAAATGTTATATTTTCATGCAACTAAATCCTGGACACTAGAGTTTTGGAAATGGTTTTGATGGAAGTCTATCCTAATCTAAATATTTGTTAGTGATATTATTCCCCTCTTTAAGCTTAGTAGTATATATTAGCTATTTATTGAAATCTAATTCTCCAGTTAACTAGAGGTTGAAGTAATTGAACTGTATTTTACAGTCATAATCAATGTCTATGGAAATGGAAATGCGTATGGAATGACAAATGCAACCTAAACATTACCACTTAAAAAATAAAGCCAAGAGTGTAATTAAAGTAAGTGCCAAATATAATCTTGTAGAGCCTTTTAAGTTTCAAAGTAGAGGTTGAGTTAAATAAAATGCTGGTTTATCGATACTTTTCATGTCATATTGCAAGCAAAGCGCTGCATTCAAAACACTTTTTATTATACATGAACCTGGTGACTTAATTAGGTGATTAAATTCCTGGAAAGCAATCCACGTATGAACTATTGAAACCGAAACAAAGGTAGATTGTAGTAGATGAAAACAAGGAGGTGTTAATAAAGAGGTTAAAGTTAATTGATTACAAATAAGTGAATAAAATTCCAATGAATGGTGTAGAAATAAGACAGCAGGCTATAGTCCATAATATCTAGATTTTCAGAGATATATCACATGATGTATTATTGGATAAATGGGGAATCATTAACTCCACAGGATAACTCTCTGGCTATATCTATATTATGAGATAGGAATGTGATTTCCCTGCTCACGTACACATACTCAGAGCAGCTTGATGACAACTAGTGCAAGTATAAACAGCAGTGTAGCTGTAATAGCACAGGGAGTGACAGCAGAGGCACAGCTGTGCTGAATACAAACACTCCTGAAATCAGAGGCCACATATTTGGCATGGATAAGTTCTGCCTCCACTACTGCTACCATGGCTACACTGCTATTTATACTCATACTAGCTCTCATTGAACTACTATGAGCATGCGTACATGAGCAGGGAAATCCCACCCCTAGCTCATGGTGTAGACATAGCCTATATTTCCCCTTAGACTGTGGTCGCCCCTTAGCAGATACTATGTGGGGATCTGGCTCCATGATTAGCTTGCTCCCATGCATTACCTATCAGTGGGTACAGCATGTGAGAGCAAGTTTCCATGGAAAGCTCTGTGTGTCATGGCTGGGAGAAGGCTGACTCTGATCTCTGTCTTCTCTTTAGACAGTATATTGGGTATCCATGGTAGTACTAAGATTCACAGAAAAATGAGGAAGAAATCTCAGTGAAATAAGCTTGCAGAGTTTTCCATCTCATACATTCCCTCCCCCCCCCCCACACACACACATGTAAGGTATGTTTTTTCCATAAATTGTTCAAAAGTGTGAAATTCTTCAGTCGGTTCTTCAGAAGAGGGTTTGGAATTTTTAGATTTTCAAGCCAGAGCCAGTAGGGACCATTACATAATCTAGTTTGACCTCCTGTATAACACAGGCCATAAAATTTCACACAGTTATCCCTGTAGTGAGTCCAGCTTGTGTTTGACTAAAGTATTAAAAGGTATATATTCTTTGACACTCATCAGGAGTGGATTTTCCCAAGGCTTCATATAATAGGACCAACATGATTGTTAATATTTTTCACTAATTTAGATATGATCATTATATGTTCAGATTATATCAAACTAAAGGGAGTGGCTGGGATTCAGAGGATATAGTTGATTTTCAGGATAGTATTGAAAAAAATATGCTAATATACTTAGTGTTGGAATAGAACATTGAATGTGTCTAAGTATAATATGATGCAGCTGCGTAGAAATAAAACCGAAGCTAAGCATAGTTTAAATGACATTTAATTAATTATTATGGGCAGGGATTCGAGTATCCTCATAGATGTAACATTTACATTCCTGAGCTGTTGGGAAGTGCCTAGTAAAGATGGTGAATAGAAGTTGGCTTGTATCAAGAGCGGTATAATATACTAGTTGACAGTTCATCCTTTGGGTTGATGCAGCTGTCAGCATCAATGCCTGCTGTATAGTCACTCAGCTTCAATATTTCTCTTGGCTAAAATTTAATAAATAGAACTGCTGACCTCAGATGTCATTAATATCTATAGACTGGAGGCCTCATACCTCCTATGAATACCTCTTGTTAATGGTTCTGCTGGTAATGTCTGATGAAAAAGTTAACTTTCAAGTATGTTTTTCTTTATCTCATCCTTAGTGGCCCATAATAAGAAGACTAGATTTCATGATACTAGCTCTGGAAACATCGAACTTAATTGTTTCTCAGTTACCTCCTTACAAGTATCTACATTATATTAGAGCCTCTGTATAAAAACAACATTGCAATAATTTAAGTTTGGGGAAAACAACAACATTATATGCTCACCTTTAACTTTTTCCCCTGGCATCCATGCTTTATAATACAGTCTTGATCACATACTATTATTTCTGAAGGACCCCTATATAGTGAGTATACTGGCTTGAAAATTTGCAGTGAATGAGGCATCTGAACTATATTTATTTTCATTCATGTTTTTCAAAGAATGAACTCCTGCCTTAATACACGTTTGTTCTATGCCCAAAAGAAACTTTCATTTGCACTGGTATAAATTTGGAGTATATCCATAGGCATGAATCTGCATTCTCAATACAGCAGAGGTCATGGGAAATAATAACTGATATATGATCAGGTAATTGAAGACTGCATCAAAATACTGATGGTTGAGGAGACAGAGCTAAGGTTGAACATGCAACCTTAATTTTGGTATTTCCTCAAGTGCTTCATTCTGAAACTTTAATGGTGTGTGTGCTTGTGTGAGAATATAATTTTTGGTATATAATTTCGTAAGTGGTGTGTGTTTGTATTAATAGTACTAGTTGTTGGGTTTTTTTAAAAGAAAAATGATAATACACATTAATTTCATAATGTGGAACTATTTCCTAGAAAGCAGTAGCATGCTGTATCCTGCATAAAATGTGCATTCATTCAGTGTGATCCTTGCCTTATTAACACAGGGGTCCTGTGAAAGTCAATGCACTAGAACCTAAAGTGGCTGAAAAAAAGTATATGTGGCGAGGTATAACGAGGGGGGCAGTATCATTTTCTAAAGAAATGAACGTCACGTGTGCCTGTTCTACAGCTCCCCCTCCCCCCATCATTTCTGCTTCCACATCTGTGAGTCCTAGCTGAACATAAATTCTGTTCTCCCCCCAGACACCCCTCTATTGCTCCAGCACCTCCAGGAGCTTTTCCCTTGTGTCCAAGATCTGAGCCCGGGGGCGGAGAGTGTGGCAGAGAAAGGGGGCGGAGCAAAGGAGCCATCCTTGTTTCTCATAGGAGAGGAGGAAGAAGTTAAGCCACACCATGAACTGGTAGGCTACTTGCATCCCTCTCCCCTGCCCCCTATGCAAATAGGCTTCTAAGGGGAAGAGGAGAGACTCTGACTGGCTACTTATATCTCAAAAGGAGAAGAAGTGGGAAAAGCAGCCAATCAGAGGGGGATTTCCCCTAAGCAGGGCTGAAAAGTAGCCCCTCAGTGACCTGGATGGAGTGGCCTCTGTAACCCCTTTCAGTCAGGTATGCTTTAAACACTGCTAGGTGCTCAGCATCTCACAAAATTAGGTCACTTATAGCCTAAATATGGATCTTAGGCACTCAAGTTTAGAAATTTTGGCTATACCTCCTATATGCTAAACATATTCCATCACACACACACATGATTTGGATATTCTGTAGTGCACTTTCAAGTAATGAATGTGGGTTACCAATATGGAAGCTCATACTGGTTCCTATTTTCTCTATTTTTTAAGGGATGATCATTTTTTTTTAGATGTACTTGCTATTGTGCTTTTTTGGAAGCTGCATAGATTTCTTACCACTATGGTAGGGTCATATTGAAGGCTCAAATTCACATTGTTGGTTATGGAAAGGAACTAAAAAATAAGATGTAAAAGCAGAATGATGTAAGCATTTAAAATAGAAAATAAAAATAATGAAAATTAATCCAGTGAAAAAGAAACTTACAATATGCTATAGTGACAGCCTTCACGCTGTATTTCCTTATTTACATGAGCTTAATGTAGACCATTTTAAATGTAAAAATTCAGTGTGATGTGCAGGAAATTAACCATCCAAGCCCCATTAAAATCCATAGGAGTTATGTAACTAATTCCAAGAATATCGAGTGACATTTTCCCCTGATTTAACTCCATTGTAATCAATTGAATTATTCTGGGGAAGAATAGGGCCTATTAAACTTTTTTTCCCTTAATACATTTTGTCATGTTTTGTTTGATGATAGAATGAGTATGCCATTGATGACAGGTTACAGTAAACACTTTGTTTTCTGATCTTCATTGTTGGAGGAAAGAGGCAATGTCTAATGCTGTGTCCAACAATAGCTGAAGTAATTTAAAATATCTTATTACTAGAGACTATAGAGTTACAAAGCAGACTACAATCATTTGAAATTGTACAAACAACATATAAATGCATAGTAGTTCAAAAAACATTCAACTCATTTCTCAGTGTAGGTCTGATGTTCCCTCCTCTGACTAATGTACATCACCTTTCACATGTAAAACTTGTACTGAATTTTAGATGCTTTGTTTGTAGTTTATGCATATTAATAATGTGGTATGAGTTCTCTTGCTAATGAAGCAAAGTAACTTTGATGTAATGATTTCTTAAACAGAGTAACTACAAATCTTAAAAGTCATATCTACAAGCCTGATGTTGCGATTCAAATGTGTACAGTGACTGTCTTTGTGCTGTTTTTCTCGTGTTTTAAATGTTATTCTCAAAACCTTTCATGAGCTAGCAATATATCTAAAATGAAGGTGCTTATTCTCTTCATCTATACAATAAAAACCTTCATATTTGGAAATGCTTTGTAACTCTATATGATTGGTTGTGGGAGAGATCAACCTTTACAGAACATTCATCTTCCATACAATATTTTCAAATGCAAATCCTCTTTATTTTTTTCTGTGAGTTCCTCCATGGTCCTTGTTCACAGTTAAGAAGAAAACATATGTACAGTTACTATTCAGTGCTTTTTCTAAAATTAAAAACCACAATTATCTACTATTCAAATACAGATAAATACTTCAGTATCTTAGATACAAATGTGGATAAATACAGGTAAATATTTATCCTTTGGATCTATAATCATTGGTTGAGCCCCATTGTTACCCATGGAGCTGGCTGTTACCACGAATTTTCAGCCAACAAATCTTGTAGTAGTAGTAGTAAAAGTAGTAGTATTGATGGAATTTGTGATCCCAGCTCACTTAGACATTTCTGAAAATCCCAGTCTATGTTTAAATACATGATGAAAATAGGGCATGCAAGTAACTTCCAAATAATTCAGCCATGACACTGACATCTAGTTCCGTGTGGGCCTCATGAGAGAGGTGTGCTTTCAGAAGGGAATGTGAAGAGAGTAGGAGATGACGTTGCCATGGAAGAATGTATGGAGACTTCTGTGTGAGAAGATGACAAATTAGTGGGCAAGGCTGGATTGGCAAAATGGAGGGGGTTGAGGGGATTATGATACAGAACAAGTCAAGGTCAGATAAATAGTGACAGACAGTTTTCAGTAGAGGTTTGAAGGTGAAAAACAGGAATCTTGAACTTGATGCACTCTAGAAGAGGAGGCTAGTAGAGGGGACTAAAGATGGGGGGAGGGTTTAATTAGAATGATGGACAAGGAAGATGATCTTGCTGGCAGTAATGGGAAGAATCAACAACAATGTCAAGAAGGCCAGAGAGGAGGAGATTGGAGTAGTCAAAGATAAGAGATGATATAGGCCTGAACAAGAACTTTCATTGTGGGGAAATATGAAAAAGAATGGAGTGTAAAAATGTTAACCAGTAGCATTACTTGGACATCCTTGGATGTGAATATCAAGTGAGAAAAAGGAGTCAAAACTGATCCCCAGGTTATAGGAAGGGTGGTGGCAGAGAAAGTTGTAACATAGATGGTTTAGGTTGGAAGCTCAAGATTTCAGTTTTGACTACATTAAGCTTATATTGACAGATTAGATATCCAGAAGGAGATGTGAGATACAGGCCAAGATTCAGGACAGGATGGATGGAGATGAGTCAGGAGTGGAAGAGTAGATTTTTGAGTTGTCACTGTGGTAGTTGTAACTGTTTGAGTTGATGAAGTTGCCCAAGGAAATGTTGTATTGTGAGAAGAGGAAGTAGCTGAGGACAAAGCCTTGTAGGATGCCTACAAATGGTGGGAGGGTGGAAGTGGAGGACCCATTTAAAGAAACACTGAAGGAACAGTCAAAGTTGTAGGAAAATAATGAGAAGAGAATAGTATTGCAAAAAACCTGGATGGATATGTCAAGGAGTTTATGAATAACAATGTCAAAATTGGGTGAAGAAGGATAAGGTTGAAGTAGACTCCTTGATAACTGACTGAGAAGAGGGTAATAAACAACTTTGTGAGAAGAGTTTCAGTGGAACTGAGAGAGTGGTAATAAAAGACTGGAGAGTATCAAGGATGAAGTTGGAGGAAAGAAGCTCAAGGCAACAGTCAGAAATAGTGTATCTGATAAGCTTCAAGGTGAAGGGTAGAAGAGAGATGGTATGGTAGTTGGAGAGGCATATGGGAGTCAAGATACGTTTTCTGGAAGACGAGAGAAACAGTAGCACATCTGTATTTAGCGGGGAAGAAGTCAGAGGAAGGTGAGAGGTCAAGGCAAAAAATAAAAAAGGGGGGGGCAAGGGAAACTAGGAAACTGGAGGTGATGGAGTTGTTGGGCAGGTGGAACGTTTTGAGATGGAGAAAAGGTGAAAAACCTCAAGAAAACAGTAGATCTTGCTGATTCCCTCCTTCTCTCCCGCCCCCACACCAGAAAACATCAGCAAAATCCTGTACAAAGAGAGGTGGGTGTAGAAAGGGAGAGGTTGAGGAGGTAGACAGACATGGTAAATAGGTGATGGGAACTGCAGGAATGAGTCAACGAAGGTTGAGAAATAACACTGTTTGGCAAATAATGTGTCACAATATAAAGATGAGAGAACAACTTTTACTGGAGGAATTCTGCATAGTGATGAGACATTCACCAGAGGAGTTCAGTGAAGCAGGACAAGGAGTCAAGGAAGCCAGTGTTGGGAGTAAGCAGAGTTGAGGTAGTGGGACAGACTCTTTGTTGCTAGGTCTAGGAAACCATGTAATTACAACATTATGCACATCTTGGTTTTTGATCTTTTTTTCTGCATAAATACTTGAACTAAAGAGTGAGATTCTCCTCTCAGATCTACTTGATAAAACTGAATAACAGACAAAAATGAGGGATATATATGATGTGTAACTGGGGCCACACTCTGCATGCTGCCCCAACTTGCATGTTCAAAGAAAATTGGATGGAATTAGGTTTTTACAAGTTCTCTTTTCGCACACTGTACTTTTCTATCTACTGCTTATTCATAATAATGTACTCTGGGGGTAAAATGGATACTTGTAGAATAGCACCTGATTTGTTTTTATATTCGTAATAGTTTAGGGAGAAAAATAAAACACCATGTATGTAATAAAATTCAAAGAGAGGAGCTGATTAATAGCTTAATTAGCAATATTGGGCTGTTTTCTTACTAACCATAATAGCTGTATATTAAAATAATTTGTCTTTCTCCATCTTGGAACCAAAACACTAATAGATTTGGAATAATTCCTGCAAAATTACTTTGCATGCATTACTTTAAACCTAACACACACACACATACACAAAACCATCATGTCTACATGACTCAGAAATAGAGCTAACCACAAATTATTTAAAATATGTATCTTTGGAAGATTCTTTAATTCTTAATTCTGTTTTGCTGATTTTGCCACAGACAGAGTTTTCGACTGTACAGCAAGACTAGTGCTTTTCAGTCATAAGAGGTTATGCAATTATGAGATGCTTTAAACATAGTGGGCCACTTTAACAAGGAATGCATGTATCTGGATCTGTTGATCCACGTGTGTATGAAGGTGGATGGCATTTCTTCTTAAGACATTAATGATACCCCGTATTTGCAGTTTTAGTGAAATATGGTCTAGATCAGTGGTTCCCAAACTGGGGTTCGTGAACCCCTGGGGGTTCACGAAATGTTACAGGGGGTTCTCGGGAAAAAACTCCCTAATGGCGGACAGAGCTGTCCCTAGGGACTCCAGGCAGCACAGGGCCAGCTGCCCGAAGCCCCTGAACATCCAAGAGCTAAGAAGATCAAAGCAAGCATTTCTATCACACTGAGAAGATTTAAACGTCAAGATTCCTTATAAGAAATGGAAAGGGAGGTGGATATTTTTTGCTGTTTTTAAAATTAAATAGGCAGCTAGTATGGTTTTTAAAATTATTATGAAGAACAAGTTTAAGCTTTGTTGTAACGTGCGTTGTTTGCCTGGACTGCTCAAGACCTGAATGCTTGTGTAGGAGGAACTCTTTGAGTTGTTTTCTTAAATACCTTCATGCTGTTTCACATCTGATACTCCTTGATGAAACATAGGAGCCTTGTCTTATAACAGGCTTATTCAAAGTGATACAAGCTACGAAAGTGAGATCTTGGAAGAGTGTTGCCATTTTCATAATGTAATACAAATTCTGTAATGATAAATAATAATTAATAATTAATAGTGTGTAATAAGCATGTCATAAAAACACATTTTATATTTCCAAGATCACTGCTTTTATAATTTATACTCAGATGAAGGAGAAAATCCCTGGAAATATTCATTTTTAGGAGGGGGTTCGTGAGACTTGACATTTTATTGAAAGAGGTTCACAAGTTATTAAAGTTTGGGAACCACTGGTCTAGATGAAACTACTGTTATGGGGTTGCATAACTGGTTGAAAGATCATTCAGAATTACTCTTTGAGAACAGTTTGCTGTCAAAGTGGGAGGGTATATCAAAAGCGGTCCTGCTGGGCTCTGTCCTGGGTCTGGTACTAATCAATATTTCATTAACAACTTGGATGATGGAGTGAAGAGTATGCTTATAAAATTTGTGGATGACACCAAGCTGGCAGGGGTTGCAACACATAGGAGGAGGATTAGAATTCAAAATGACCTTGACATAACGGAGATTCCTCTGAAATCTATAAGATGAAATTTAATAAAGACAACTGCAAAGTAATACATTTAGGAAAGAAGAATCAAATCCACAAATACAAAGTAGGGAATAACTGGCTAGAAAAAGGATCTGGGGATTATAGTGGATCACAGTTTAAATATGAGTCAACAGTGTGATGCTGTTGCGAAAAAGGCAACTTACATTTTGGGGTGCATTAACATGAATGTCATATGTAAGGTACAGAGAAGGGCAACAAAAATGATTAAGGATATAGAACAGCTTCCATATGAGGAGAGATTAAAATAACTAGGGCTATTCAGCTTGGAAAAGATACGACTAAAGGGGGGATACATCATGAATGGTGTGGAGAAAGTGAATAGGAAATTATAAACCCCTTCCGATAGCACAAGAACCAGGGATCACCCAATGAAATTAACAGGCAGTTTTAAAACAAACAAAAGGAAGTACTTCACACAATGTCAACCTGTGGAACTCATTGCCAGGGGACATTGTGAAGGGCAAAACTATAGCAGGGTTAAAAACAGAATTAGGTAAATTCATGGACGATGCCTATTAGCCAAGAGGGTCAGGGATGAATCCCAGGCTCTGGGAATCCTTAGACCTCTGACTGCCAGATGCTGGGACAGGATGACAGGAGGTGGACCACTTGATTGTTGTTCAGTTCATTCCCTTTGAAGTGTCTGGCATTGGCCACTGTTGGAAGACAGGATACTGGGCTAGATGGACCATTGTTCTGACCTGGTATCGCCATTCTTATGTACATCTACACTGACGGTGGTGTGTCAAGTACACATACTACAAGACCACCTAGGATGTGAGTAAATAGCAATGTAAATGGTGAGGCATGGTTTAGGCAAGTAGAATAAAGTGCCTTACATGAGCAATCCCTAGGTATTTACCCTACATAGGCTCTGTATATATGGCTCACACATCTATGTTGCTGAATTTACCCTTGTAGTGTCCCATTGCTTCCCTGCTGCCAGAGCCTTTCACTGGATATAACTACATACCACAGTGACAAGTGTGGATGCAGCCTACCTTTCACTGTGGTGTGTAGCTATATGTGTAGTGCCTATACACTACACACTACTGTAATTGCAGACAGAGCTTCAGGAAAGGGGCAAAACACTCCTAGCCATGGACATTCAAAACCTAGGATGGGTCAAAGACCCAGGATGCAGATAGTTGAATACAAAGAACTATGCTGCATTATCTGTGGTATAAATACCTCCTGAAAATGCCTTCTGATTTTTAATATTTTTGTTTTGTTTGGGAGGGTTTTTTGGGGGTGGGAAGCTAGAGATATTTTCATTCACTCTTTTTTTTATATTTACATATCATTATTATTTTACTTCACATTGTTAGTCATAGTAGATGTAGAATAATAAGGAGAAGGTTGCAAGTCCTGCTTTGAGACCTAACTCCCATTAATTCACAGCACTGAAATGAAGGCAGTACAAAACCCTCAGTGAGGCATAAGGTAGCTCCTGAGGAACTTCTGCAGCTGCTCAGTTATGGCAGTCTAAACAGGGAGCCTGGCACTGTGCCTTTTAGTGGACTAGGAGGGCAGCATTTGTGTCTGGACCCCTGCCATAGAGGGTGCAAGCCTCTTGTTGTCTTCTCCTTCCTTTGTACACCTCTGCAGGCACTGACAACAATGTGGCCATAAGAGCCTAAGGCAAGATCCTGCAAGGTGCCGGTGGCCTTGATTCAGGTTCTCTAGTGCTTTCTCATTCAAAGCTCCTATTCAAGGAACATATCACTCCACGGAAATTACTATTTGCAGTTAAACTTTTTCATGTTAAAATGGATGAAGCTGCTTGGGGTTTTTTGGTATTCGTTATTTTAATTTGAGGAATAGCTTGTGTAATACCTGAACTGGCAGACCAGTTTATTTGTAAGTACTGATGTCAGGTCTCCAAGGTAGCCATTTTCTCTCCCCCTGCCACCCAACTCCTAAATACTTTGAGTAATGAAATCACAGCATAGAAAGGAAAGACTAAGGCACGGGACTGGGATTCAGGAGATCTGGGTTCCTTTACCACAGACTGCCTGTATGGTCTTGGGGAAGTCATTCACTCTCTCTCTGCCTTAGCTCCTAATCTGTAAAATTTGGATTATACTACTTCCTTCTCCCATACCTTGTCTGTCTTGTCTTCTTCAATTGTAAACATTTTGAGGGAAGAGAATTTCTCTTACAACATGTCTATATAGTGCCCAGCAAAACAGAGCCCCAGTCTTGGTCAGAGTCTCTAATCACTACCAAAATACAACTAATAAGCAATAATAAATCTCCTGTCTAAAATGGTGAAGTCACTCTGAGGAAAATAAACATTTTCAGAATTATTATTATCCCAATAGTGATCTTTAAGAAAGTCATGCACAGTATTTCAATAACAGATGAGACCCTGAATGGGTTTTATATATATATAAAAGAGTTGATTTCTATGAAGGTCAAAGAGAGTTCAGTATTACAGAGAAAATAGTGGCTTTTACCTAATCGTATTAGCTGCTGAACTGCTCTGATGGAATCCTTTATTTAAAATGTCAGAGTTGTAATTCACAAATATGTGATTTTTGTGAAGCTGCTATTGATAATTTGTCACACACAAATAATGTCACAGAAAATTGGTGGCACTTTTCATTTTTAATAGCAACTTTCCTTTAATGATTTAAGAAAATTATGGAATTTATTCTCTGACAGCCCTCCCACCTTCTTGTCAGCTTCTTTACTTCCCCAGCTATAGCCTTTGCCAGTCCCTCACTTTCACCACATCTGCCTCTCCACCTTTCAATGTCCATTCCCTCCTCCCTGGAGATATTTTAAATTTGTCACAAGGAGCCTTGTTCTGGCATTCCTAGTAAGGTCCATCAGACAAGGACTCTGCTTTGATGTATCTTAGTAGAAAGTCTGTCAAATGAAATTCCCTCATTCGGAAAAGCTGTTTTTCAGGTGCTCTGTTCATACTTCCCTCTCTCAGTGACCCTTTGCCTACAATTTCAGTCTCTTATTTGTAGCCATTGAAGGAACAATACTAACTTAGGCCACAGAAGTAATGTAATGTAGAGTTTGACACCAGTAGTTTGTCTGGCAATAAATAACTTCATCTTAGTAAGATTGGAGTTAAACTTGTTCATTTGAGTGAGATTTCAGGAATTGGATGCGTGCATTCTGGCTACTTGTATACTTTCAGAGGCAAAGAACCTGTGAATATGTTTGGTTCTGTCATTTGGGTGGATAGTGTGGAAGTTAATGTTGTTCTAACTGAAGATTTCTTTGATTTATATTGATAGTTTTGATAGGAAATACACTTGAGAAACCTAATTGTAAGAGAGTAAAGTTTTTGTCAGGGCTGAGACATAGGCAGCCAGGTCTAGCAATTGGGGCAGGGTTCAGAGCTGAGAGTCAAACCAAGGATCAAAGCCAGAGTCTGAGATGAAGGGCAAGGATCAGGAATAGGTCAGAGAAGCAGGAGTCTGTCAAAAGGGAGGGCCCAGTGTCCCAGCCAGATAAAGCCCAGTTGTGCAGATAACTTCCTTTGCCTCTCCTTAGAATTAAATAGAAAGCCCTGATCAATCAGAGTTCATGGTATTCCTCCAATCAAGCCCAGGGAACTGCCTCCCTGATATAACTTCTGGTTTCATGGTTTCTCTTGCTGAGCTGATTAGCAGCAAGCTGCTGGATGGGAACAGGGAGATGACAGTTGACTGGGAAGACTGTGCACACAGGTTTCAAGTACTACAGTGTCATGACTTATTTTGTATTGGGTATATATGTGTGTATGCCAATGAGTGTACAGATATTTAAGTAATGTTGAAAGTCTTGGTAAAGATAAAAGCGGCGGGGGGTGGGGGGAGACAGGAGTGATGTCATACTATAGACCACCAAATAAGGAGAAGATGTATGAGGCATTTCTAGCACAAATAGCAGAAATATTCAAGACACAAGACCTCATAGTAACTATTTTTCTGATAGATGCCTGTATAATATGATAAAACACAAAATGTCCAATTAGTTCTTGGAATGTATTGGGGACAAATTTCTGTTTTGAAAGGTGAAGGAAGTAACCAGGGGGACATGCATTTTAAGATTTGTTTCTGACTCATAGGGAGAATTTGGTTATGAATTTAAAGGCTGAAAGCAATGTGGGTATAAGTGATCATGAAATGATAGATTTTGTGATTCTAAGGAAAGGAAGGATTGAGAGCATCAGACTAAGGAAAATAAACTTCAAAAAAACAGATGCTAACAAACTCAAAGAATGGGTAGGTAAGTCGCATGGGAAGAAAACCTAAAGGATGAAGGAGTTCAGGAGATCTAAGGTGGGTGAGATAATATCTTTTATTGGACCAACTTCTGCTGGTGAGAGACAAGTTTTTCATCTTACACCAACCTTTTGTTCAGGTCTGGGAAATGTACACATGAGGTAATTGTCCCACTGTACTAGATACTGCTGAGGCCTCAGCTGAAGTACTGTGTCCTAGGCACCACATTTAAAGATATGGAGAAATTAGGGAGTCCAGAGGAGAGCAAGAAAAATGAAAGAAGGTGTAGATAAACTAACCTATGAGGAAAGGTTAAAAAACTGGGCATGTTTGGTCTTGGGAAAACAGTCTTCAAATATGTTAAGGGCTGTTATAAAGAGGATAGTGATCAACTGTTCTTCATGTCCACTGAAGGTAGACATAATCTACTTAATCTGCAGTAAAGCAGATTAAGGTTAGATATTAGGAAACCTTTCTAACTATAAGTGTAGTTAAGCACTGGAATAGCTTCCAATGGAGCTTTTGAAATCCCCATCATTGGAGGATTTTAGGAATAGGTTAGACCAATGCTTGTCAGGGATGGTCCAGGTATACTTGGTTCTGCCTCAGTGCATGTTGCTGGACTCGATGATCTTCTGAGGGCCATTCAAACCCTACATTTCTATGATTCTGTAATATAAATAACAAATGAGTTAGGATACTGGCTGCAGGTGTTAACTTGCACAAACTTGGCAGCAGCAATAAACAGACGTGTGTAATAGAAAGTGTAAACCTTCTTCACTTATATTTGTCTGCAACAGTCTATTAGGTTCACAAAGGACTAATTGACATAAACACTGGTCCAGAAGAAGGGGGTGGAAATTGGACCCAAAGGAAACACTGCTTTCAGGTTTAATAGTGCTGGGTTTACAATGTGCTGCTGCACCCAATCCTAAGGTTCCATAATATATGCTATTAATGGACTTTTAAATAAGAACATATTATTTTTAAAGCTCCACAGTTTTGGACATCTTAACACAGTGGGCCAGATTCAATTCAGGATCAATTAATGCTAGTATGGGGCCCTCATGGCAGACATTCCACTGGCAGAAAAGTTTGTGGCAGCACAAAAATAAATCTGAAAAGTCCAAAATGTTAGTGGCTCTGGCAGGGACATGGCCACAGCGACCTAGGGATGAAGTGTAATTCAGCCTCTATTTTCTGAAGCACTTGGCTATTTAAGTATTTATCAACAGTGGAACAGTCATTGGACCAGACAGAGAGAGAGAGAATGATTCTATAGCCTGGTGATTAGGGTACCCATGTGGGAGGTGGGAGACCCCAGATCCTGTCCTCCTTCTCCAATCACTCTTTAATTATTTATTCAAATTGGAACAACTTCAACAGGAGAGACTGAGGAAACCCCACATCTGGCAGAGGGGAGTATTGAGCCTCGGTTTCCCACATCCCAACCAAGTGCTAACCACTGAAGTAAAAGTTATAAGGTGAAGAGGCAGCACTGTCTCCACTTCTGGCTCTTTTGTATGGATAGAGGCAGACCCCTGACTCATTCCCATAAGAAATTACTGAGGCATCTAAGCCACCTAAGTCCTGTAGACCGGTTCCCATTCATGAATCACTAACAAAGTTAAGCACCTCCCTGCAGCCTGAATTTAAGCACTTATCTCTGAGACAGAGTGGGATTCACACATCCTTCTGGTCAGTATCTCCAACTGGCTCTTTTTAGCAGCTCCCAACCTAGTATGCTGGCTTTTGTGTATTGCATTCTCTAGGGAGCATAGGCACCTAACTCAGGTTGTGTGGATCACAGTGTTGTTCCTGTAATTTTCTATGTGCCTAAAAGTTAGGTGCTAGAACACCAAGCATTGCAACAGCTAAGAACATTTGTGGATCTGGGCCTAACCTACCTATCTGAAGGGTAATCTCACCCAGACAATCAGCAGTCAAGCCTAGGTTTCAAACACATCAAACGTGGGTGGTGGGTATCACATGCTGGGGGAGTCTGAGCCTCCCCAAACAGCCCTGTGTGGCCCTGCCCATGCTCAGCACCCAGTTTCCCGCCGGGTGCTCTGTGGCTCTTGCCCTGTGGCTAAGGCCCGGGGCTGGGGCTGGGGCTGGGGCTAGCAGGTCCAGCCTGTGCCAGGGACTCCGGGCGGCCAGAGCCAGTGCTCGTGCTGCCCACCCGCTGGGAGCTGTGGGCCGCGCTACCCGCTCAGTGCTCTGGGGCTGGGGGGATGGTGGGGGGGCTAGCGGCCTGGGGGGGAGGGGCACTCTGGGCTCCGGAGGGGGAAGAGGAGCGAGAGGGGTGGGGCCTTGGGCCTGGCTGTTCACGCACTGCCCATGACACCAAACATGGCAAACCAGCTCCAAGTCCTTCCAAAGTCAATGTACTACCAAGTATAGAAAATTGTTCTCTTTTGCCCCTCCCAGCATGCCAATCAATAGCAAAAAGAAATCAGTACCCCAGAGATACTCACTATCTGGCTAACGCTCTAAGCCTCCCAGCTGCATTCATCTTAGCAAACTCTGGGAACCTGCATGATCTTTAAAACCTGCCCCCTTACACACACACACACACACACAGCTGGAATGGGTGACTCACCCCCTTTCACTGTGCTGCCTCTAATCACTTGCCTATTCAAAGAAGAGAAGCAAAGGAAAAAGTCCTCTGAAATGAAACCATTTGTAATCTTGAAATGAAACCATATGTAATCTTTGTTGTCCGTATATCCTAGGGCAGAGATGTAGAAGAAGCGAAATAATGAACTTCAGATTTTGAGCTAGTTTAACACACAATATCACGTTTAGTAACTAAACTATACCTGCAGTGGATCTACACTACACCTACATTTTTTAAAACGTTAAAACTATTTAGATAACACTGATATTATGAGACAGCGCTTGGTTTCAGTATGTTCTGGAAGTGAGTTCCAAAGGTCAATTTGGAGTTGTGAGGAGGTAGTAATCAAATTTTGTTCATTTATTCATCAGAAGAAAATTAATATTTTCTGACCATCTATGATGTTTTGTAAAAATAAAATAGAAGCATTTCCTTTTAAGTGTCAAATTTGTTACTTGTTAATTCCATGTTAATTTCACTGGGAAACTGTTGTTTTCTTAAAGGGTAAAGGGGAGCCCCCAACCAATGCTCTCTTCAATATTTATTATTTTACAGTTCTCTACCATGTAACATCTTCTATGTCTCCTTTCTGAACTAAATAAGTGTAATATTTTTAATATCTCATCATATGGAAATCTTTCCATGAGTAATTATTTTGCTTCTAAGGCATAATGTCGCTAACCATAATTCACTGAACATCCTTTTTTATTATTTGGATTGCAGCTGAACACTGAGCATGCTGAAATGGTTACACTTTATTTAGAACTAATTAATGTATGTGAGTAGTTCAGAGTGGCCCTTCCAATGTGCATTACCTTGCTTTGCTCTCCACTGAATTTCATTTGCTTAACACTTTGCAAGGGCTTTATTAGAGTACTAGTAACCCAAAAGCAAGTATACCAAAACTAAGAATTAAATAAAAGCATGTGGCAATCTGTGTCAGTCAGAAGTAAGTGAACCTTCCAGAGTATTTACATGGATATCCCCAGTGGTCAGGCTCCTACAGTTCATAAAATTGAAGCTTCTGAATTCAATACATATCACACAAGGAATCAGGGTAGAATGAAATGTGCCTCCCCTCACTTGAAGATTACTTGTTTGTGGGGCAGCTAGAAAGAAGTTTTTAGTACATTTCTACTTACCCAATGTACTGCCTCTATCCTCAAACTCCCCAGAAGCCTAGTAAAGACATAACTAAATCCCAACTAATCCCAGAATTCTCAGACATATTCAGCTATCACTAGCATTTCTTATCAAAAGTACTGATGGTGGAGTATACTTCAATACACAGAGAATAAAAAACAAATTGTCATACATTAATTCCTTGCTGTGTAACTCTCAAAATTTGACTCTTGATCCTTCTCACTAATTTATTTTTCCTTCATGCAGTTGCCTTGTAGAGGCTGCTGTAAAATGTATAGATGCCTCATAATAAACTCTAACAATCCCTCTTCTTCTTGAGACTACCGCCTCTGGTTCTGTTTGCCTGTCATTTAATGTCAGGATTACAGCATGTTCTGAGGATTGACATCCACATTGTTTCACCAGAGCATATTATGGTTAGTTAACACTTGGAAATTTAGGCTTTCATTCTGCAAGCTATTGGCAGACCCCTGCACCCACCTGAAAACCATTCAAGATGGAGAAATGTATCACATGTCCTTAAACAAGCTAGTTTCGGACCTGTAAATGGTTTGTTGATTGGCTTATCTAATTACTATTTTATTCTAATAGAAATTAGGTCTGTTAGATACTATGGAATGTAATTTTCCTGTGTAAGTTCTTAGAACATTGTAAGCAGAGGTAAAAATTGAGTTCCCTTTAAAATCTCATATTTAGGCTTATCCAAGGGGGGAAAAAATCAACATATCTGAGTTAGTGAACCTAAATACCACACTGCTGTATGAGCTTCAAATTGACATATTGATGCAGGAGATGCTTGCCCAGTAATTCTAGTTGTTAATCAAGAAAGTAATTTGTATAGTTGGAAGCATCAGAACAAGATCAATGCACTTTTTTTCCCTTCAATTACTCTCCCTTGTTAGCAGTAACATTGAACATTTATTTTAGCTTCAGCGATGAACATTTATTTTCTTGTAAATAGCACAACACTAGCAACAAATCAATGTAGAAATGCAGAAAATAATTTAAGTAAGTTTTGTTGTTGTTGAAAGACGTAAAAAAAAATGTGTATTGGGAGGACTTTTCTATTCCTGTAATAAAATAAGTGTAGATTGTTTTATGTAAGAATAATAAAAAAAAAATGTAATATATAGATAGAGGTCTCTCTGTGTGTGTGTGTGTGTGTGTGTGAGAAAGAGAGAGAGAGAGAGAGATTTATATCTCATGTTCGTATCAGAAGTCTTGAATATAAAGAGAGAAAAATAGAAATTCAAGAAGAGCTCATACCAACTGGTTGTTAGAAAAGGTAGTTATGATCTGTTTGTCTAATGTATGACAATATTTTAAAGCTAATAATTTTTCTAGAGTTCTAAAAGTAAATGCCTGGATTCTAAAGCTTCAAATCTTAACTACAGATGGCTGCATGAAGAGATGGATTGCTGACTTTGTGGCTTTGCTTCCTGGCAGTTAGGGGTGACTGATAAGAAGCTGATGTGCTGGTTTATTGAATTTTCAGGTTCTTGGATAAACACTTGACCTCCACTATTTGGTTTAGCTTTACAAAATACAGGTGCATTTTGGAAGATTTCTAAATGCATCACTTATTTTCAGCTGTCGGCTAATCACTTTCTTGTACTGTCATAAAACCAATGTATTTGTCCTTAGAAAAAGTTAATGAAGCGTACATTGAAAATCTTTTGTGTCCAAACTAGAGAAGTGCAAGGAAAACCGAATTAAGTAAATTCAGTATGCTTAGATGAAAATTTTTTTAAAAAATACTATGTAGGAGTCCTAGTAACTTCAAATAAGTACTGCATAAATGTAGGCCTTGATCTATAATCGGATTGACATGGGCAGATTTTTTGCCCCAGTGAAAAGCTGCTGACTTCAGCTGATCT
Source organism: Emys orbicularis (assembly GCF_028017835.1). Taxonomy (NCBI): domain Eukaryota; kingdom Metazoa; phylum Chordata; order Testudines; family Emydidae; genus Emys; species Emys orbicularis. Next base: position 45,302,801 of record NC_088685.1, on the reverse strand, counting down.
TCATGTGTGTGGATCAGTTTGCAGGAAGAGAGTCTTAAATACTAGAGGCTAGATTTAAAAAGATAGTTGGGTCTCTGAAGATGTAGGTGGGCACCTAATGGGATTTTCAAAAGCACCTAAGCAGGTTAGCTGCCTAACTCCCATTACTTTCAATAGCAGTTAGGCACCTAATTGACGAAGATGCTTTTGAAAATACCACTAGGTGCCTATATGTATCTTTATGTGCCTAAATACCTTTGTAGGTCTGGCCCTAGGAGCTTAAAAATAATAGACGTATAATGTTTCTTGAAGAGTGACTATATTTAATAGTAATCTCTTATCAATAAATAAGAAACCCTAAGTAAATAGAATAGTGTATTTTAAGAGCTGCAGCGGGGACACGGAGCGCCTCGGGCCCCAAGGCAATAGCCGGGGTACAGAATGTGCCCCTCCAAAATGTCCTACCTGAGGGACTGCCTTTCCCCCTGTGCCATACTACCAGAGTTGCAAACAACAGGGGTGCTCAAGCTTGATCCCCCTTTCTATAAAAGAGAGGAGGCAGCTGCTAGGACCTTCTCTGTGAGAGCCTTGAAACTCTGGAACTTTCTCTCCCACCTGTGCTGAAATCATTTGAATTTGATGACCTGCTGAGCACACTTAAAAAGACAACTGTTTAATAGGGCTGTAGGATATGCTTCCCAGAACCAGTAAACGATAGAGGGGAGTTGTTTTAGGAGTTGTCTGGCTGGCTGAGTTCTGTCATATTGATTATTTTAGTGCTGCTGAGATTTAATTCTATTGCTAATGGCATGTCAGGTTGCCTAAAGCCATGGATAAGTTTCTTTGTAGGTATTATTTAAGTTCAAATAAATATTTTAATGAAAGATTATTTTAATGAAGGAAGACAATATGTTTGTATGCTACCCACTAAAAATACCACAAACATATCTGAAGTAGATGGAGTAGAAGGTGTGTTTTGATGCATATCTGTTTACTTATTTTACTCAAATTTTTATTTTGAAATAGATATCTCCATAAAATGCACTAATAGGGGTAACAATGGATTTTCTGGCGGGGAAGGGAGGTCTATTCCCTCAAGGTGCTAAACAGTTCTTCAAAAGGACTGAGCTGTCTAGAATCCCACTGAAGTATTGGTCCCCCTAGGTGTGCAGGTATTTATAAATGCATATTTGGGATTTAAAAAAAATCTTTTGGATAAAAAGGGCATAGACAGGAGATGCTTTTTGAAATTCTTCTACACACACACAATTCAATCAGAGCTATAGTAGCTCAAAGACCACTACTGTACTGCTGCTTCATAAATAATCTTCAGGGTGTTTTACCAGTAAATATGTAAGGGGTGCATATCTGCAATGTATTTTTGATGCAATACATCTGTCACAGTTCAGGGCAAGTGGTCCAGCAAGGGCACTTACACTTAGGATTCCAGTTCTCCAGTCATTGCCTTTCTTGGGTGGAGACCCTCATCCTGCTCTGTTCTGATTGGTGTACTTGCAGCCTGCATAGTTCCCTGCCTTCATTGTGTTATTTCTCAAGCAGACCTGCTTGCTTTCTCTTCAGAGTTGGTTAACAATGTGACCACCCACAGTTGCAAGTTACCAGACAGCTCTTTTTAAGGAAGCCTATTTTATTCCTAAGCAGGAGCACGGCTCCCCCAGTAATTGGTGGGGGCACAGAACTCCCCTGGCCGGGGGGCCCAGAATGTTCCCCTCCAAAACCAGTCATTTTTTATTCCTGCACACGCCTCTGTTACTAAGATAAAAGCACTACACAGAAAACATCAAAACAATAAAAGAACCTACACTCATGCTAATAATCTTACCAGAGATCACCTCAACACTAACATGGATCTGGCAAGAGCAGTTCTTCAGTACTCCACCCAAGGGTTTCCTTGTGGTTTGAAATTCCTCACAGCTTCAGCTCAGAACAAGCACGTAGAACAGAACAAGTCTTATGGGGCCTCAGTAGGCCAAGTCCTTCCAATACTTTCCTAAGGACTGGGACCTTCCATGGACCAAAGGTCCTGTCTGTTTGCTTGATCAGGAAGAAGGCCCCGAGTCTTTTTAAAACCAGGCTATTTATCCAAAGATCCCTGCTATGTCTGTTGGTCCTAGAGAATCCTGTTTGAACTAGCGTATATCGGTCCGGAGGGGTGGCTTCAGGGGCTGATAACGGGAGGAATTATATTAGCATCCCATCCTTCTAGAGCAGTTGCATACAATTCTACAGCACAACATACACTACTGCATTTTTTACCCCAAATGTATTAAACCTAATTCAATATTATTTAACTTAATTCAGTAAAGTTTATCTTAATTCCATAAGGTTTACCCAAGATATTGCAGGATATTGTCAGTCTATCATGACATCAACCTGGATTTTGAGATCCTGGCTGATGATGTAGGGATAAAGTGCATATGACAGCATTCCATTTGTTCCACTATACTCAAGGTTCTGCTGGTATTTCAATTTTTTTGATTCTGTTCTCCAAAAAAAAGTGTTGCTTTTTGTGTCTCCTCCATCATAATTTTAAAAGACCAGCATAGTGGCTTTTACTTTAATGATCAGGAACAGTTAGTGAGTTTCTGATTATGTGAAACTATTAATATCCTCTAAAAAGTTCTAGATTTTTCAGAATTTCCCTCCCACACCAGTGACCTCTCTCTTTGCTTCATGGTCTTTACTTTTCTGTAGCTGTAACCAGTCTCTCATCCTGTGATGTTAAGATCTCCTCTTTCTTATCAGATGTCTCTTAAAACTGTGTTAGGCTCCGATTCCATAAATATGCACATGCTTACCTTTAATACCTTGAGTGCTACAGTTGAAGTAAATGGAACTGTGCACACGCTTAAAGTGTAGTGTAAGTGTTGGCAGGATTGAGGCCCTACATGCATACTACTACTACAGATGGCTCAAAAGAGCTTAACCATGTGCTTAAGTGTTTTGCTGAATAGGGATGACTTTAAATATTTGTTCAAAGATATGTGTAGTTAACTGCTTTACTGAATCAGGCCCTGAGATAACATACCGGTAGATAGAGTTGCTTCTGTTTTCCTCCTTTTCAGGTATAAGAAGTATAGGCTGAAAGTCCTAACTTCAAGCAGTGTGGGCTTTTAGAAATAATCATATTACCTGTAATAACAGCAGTGCTGTTAAGAATTAGTGTATTTAAATGAGGAATTTGAATGAACAGTGTGTTTGGTATGCAAAGAATGGGAGACCCTTTAGGCATAGGGATTGGCACAGGAGAAGTCAGGCTGACAACTGGAGGAAGGAGCCATATGGGGTGCATAGAAGAGAAGTTTGAAAGGAGGATTTGGAACAGCCAAGATTTGAAATTATAGGAAGTTGCAGGTTGTACAGAGTCTGGAAAGTGAAAACAACACGCTTGCATAGTATAATTATTAGTGGATGTGCAAAAAGCCTAATAGCCTTCAATAGCAAAATATCTAAGCAGCCTTCAGTATATGCAAAATTATCAGGATGGGGTGGGAATGAGGACTGGATGTTCTAGGAATTCCTTGTTTTATAATGAGATTGAGGTATTCATACTTGACCATTTATTCAAATCTTGCCAGCATTAGTACTGAATGACAGCTGATACACCTCTACCCTGATATAACGTGACCCGGTATAACACGAATTTGGATATAACGCGGTAAAGCAGTGTTCTGGGGGGGGGGGGTGGGGCTGCGCACTCCAGTGGATCAAAGCAAGTTCGATATAACGCAGTTTCACCTATAATGCGGTAAGATTTTTTGGCTCCCGAGGACAGCGTTATATCGAGGTAGAGGTGTACTATGTTGTGTATTCAATGGCTTATATAGAAAGGTTTGATAATTTCAGGCCAATTATTTGTAGACAGGTGGGGAAAAAACCCATCACCCCAACTGGCATTTATTGGCATTCATTTTGGCAGTCCCACCAAAGAGAAGAGGCAAACTGAATGGACATTCTCCTAGGAGTGAGTTGAGGCACATTAGTGCATGGTGGTTGCTCATGCTGGGTATGTTCTGAGGGTGAGGAGGATCTGAGCCTCCAGTGCATTCAATCATCCGCATTTCACTGTCACTAAATTAATTTTAGAAGTTACTTCTCAAAGTTTTGACTTTTTGTAGAAGAGTGTTAGTGGCACTTACACATAATCTAACTTCATTAAATAAAATAATCATGTAGAAAGATTGTTATGAAAATATAACATGGGGTTCATGTTTATAAGGGCCAGATCCTACCACCCTTGCTCAGTACTTAACACTTGGAAATAATTTGCATTTCAATTGGACTGTGTATATAGTGAGTTACCACTCAGCGTGAGTGAGGGTGGCAGAATGTGGCCCTTAATGATCAGCTTTTGTTGTTAAGCAATGAAAAAGTGTACAACAAAAAATTAAAAAGGTAAAAAACTGTATGTGCTTTTCAAGCAAAATAAATAAATAAAAACAAAAAACAAAACAATAAAACAAACAAAACAAAACAAAAACTATTTCCCCACATCATTAATATTGGCAGCACCAGGCTTTTTTTTGCTGGAATTCTGAAAATACCAATGGCTTTCTGGGATGCCAGTTCTTCTTAGTTAATTTCTCTCTTATTTGTCAGATCATAAGTTACTGCCTGTGAAAATATGAAGGAATACATATTGCATATGACAGTCTGAATTCTGTATTATTTCCATCTTTTCTAGATATTTCTAAGATTTTACCCATATTGATGAATTGTTTTTCATACCATATAAAATTAACTTATACAGTTATAGTGAAAGCCATTATCTTTGTTAGGGCATTAAGAAGGACTTTTCAGAGTAGTTTTAGGACTGACTGGTATCCTACATTTCCTATATAAGAGAACTGAAAATATTGTGAGTTTGGGCTCATTGGCATTTCTCCTGGGAACTGAGTTTCGTAAAGTCCAATGGGTTGGTTTCCTTTAATCCTGGAGGATTCCCAGAGGCTACAGGTTTGAGTTCACGAGCTTCTAAGCACTCCCGTGAGATGCTAAGTTCCCTTAATTGCGACTGTCATACATGGGATTTGAATGCCATTAGCACCTTGCAATGTTGAACCCCAACTGTGAAATGTTGGGGTTCAACAGTTGCCCCACAGTTTCATAGCTTCTGGGCCCTCCAAGCCCCTATTTTATGTGAGGCTGTGATCATCCATTGTGAACTAGATCATCCTAGTTACTTGGGAACTGTGATATCATGAAATGTGGCATTGTCCCCTACCCTCCCGTAGAGTGTTTTTTGTGGTATCAAGAGGAAGAGGGAGCATGCTACAGAGCTGGCTCTTGGCCTGGACACAGAGGCTGTGGCTCTCTTCCATTCTCAGAATCTTCCCTTAGCGTCTATCTCTTAGATTCTAAGGCCATATGTGGTGATTATGATCACCTAGACTGACCTCCTGCACAACACAGACCTTTGAAATTCCTGTTTGAATTAGACCTTATCTTTTAGGGGGGGAAAATCCAATCTTGATTTTAAATTGCCCAGGGATGGAGAATCTACCACCTAGGTAATTAACTTCCATGAAACTACACAAAAGCAGAATGGAAATAAGTATAATTTTGGTTGTTTACAATTGTATTTCTTATAGTAATGCTAGTTCTAGTGGTATGGTACAAATCAATTACATTCAGCTAGGAATATAGTACAAACAAGGTGTTGCATGAGGATATACTTCATTTTGAATAAGGTCCTCAAGTTTTCAAATAATATTTCCTGTGGGGGGGGGGAAATAAATTGGATATGTTTCTTTTTCACATTCATGTTAAACTTTAAATGCAGTATACTGGTTTAAATGGGAAAATTGTCTATTGGAACTGGCATTGCACTTTGTTATACCAGGCTAGGTCAATAAAATCTGTTGTTGTTGCAGATGTCTTTGTTTGTAATCTCTGCAGGGAGAGCAAATGTAAACAGCCTTTCCTGTGGTTTCTTTCTGATTTATCTAGAAGTCAGAACAATTTGTTAATCACAGGATATTATTTATGCAACAGGGCAAATACCATGTGGGTGTTAGTTTTCTTGAACTTCACACATTTCAGGTGGGAGCAGCAAAGCAAAACAAAATCAAAATTGCTGAACTGGATATTACTGGATATTTGCTAATTTTGTCCCTTTTTAGGAAAAGAAAAGACTGAACTTACCCAGTTCCTGCTGTTACGTGAAAATTCTTTTCTTCCTAATATTAATACACAAGACCAAGCTTTTGCAAGTGAAGTTTCAACTGTCACTCATATGCATCATGGTCTTTCTCTCATTTTATTTTCAGTGTTATTCCTTGGTAAGATCAGTTAGCTAATAAAAGTGTTCCTGACTCTGAATAAATGTGCATAAATACTCAGTGTTCACCCTCATTCCCTCATCATCAACTAAATTTCTATTTCATCCATTGGGACGATGCCAAAAAGATATAATTTTTCAAGCAGTGTATCATTGCTAGCATTATACATCAACCAGTACTTCAATATACTTGTACTTGGGGAGAAAAAATAAAAAATAAAACAAAAACTAAAGAGGTGATCAGTGTGAGTGCAAGGATTTTCCATCTCTTTCAGCGCAGAAATAAGCTGATTGATTTAAGAGTTTGTTGAGTAATTGGACACGGTAAGTGTTTCAAATGAAAAAAACCTATCAGGTTAGCATGTTTTGTTTTGCTAAGCCTCCAGATTTGGATATCTGTCAAATCCTGAATGTAAATAAAAATAGACTTTTGAAAATTCCAGTTCTTCCTGCAAATAATGCAAGAACAGATGTGTCTGAATTAGTGTGACACTGTATTTTTGGGTCCCAGAGGGAATGTACAGTACAAAATATAAAATTGAAAAATATTACTATGAAGAACCTATACCTGAAATTTTTTCGACCTCAAAATGTCTGGAACATTGAAAGTATGGGGAAAAAATCAAGTTAGTTCATATTTTACCTAACTGGTTCATCCATTCTTTAGTTACCCTTTATTGGACTGAAAGCAGGGTTGCCATACAGTAACTGTACACTTCATTCTCATTCATGCTCTTGGGGAAGAGGGACATATGATCCTCATGGTTGTGGACTATTTCCGAATACTCATATAAATACCTATACTTTGGGAGAGGGCTGCTATTAGCCAGTCAGAGTGCAGGCATTTGAATAATAACTTTATAGTTGCTGGTGAATAATGATACATTCATTATACAGATCTCTCTGCTCTGGTTGGCTACTGCTCTCAGTACTCCCAAAGCCTACTTCCAAAACAAACATGGCCACCTCAACTTCTGACCCCTTTCTCTTTCTCTTGGCCCATATTCAACTTCATCTACTCAAGTTATTAAATATAATTTAATTAAAAAGCAAATCTTAATGAGGGAGGAGCAGGATTGGCAACATCTAACAGGCTAGAAGAAAAAGGGTAAGGACTTGAGTTTAGGTGGGGGGACATAACAAATTGTAGATCAGAAACTAAGGTAGTCGTGGCCATATTTGTTGTGAGCATATGGATGGGGAGTTCTACAAACTGTTGCCCCTAGAGCAAAATGATTAAAAATACTGAGCAAAAGGATTTAAAATACTCCACATGAACACATAGGTGACAGCACATTTCAGTATGAAAATAATAACTTAAGGGTGCTTTAGTTATGTTAATTTAGTTATGTTACCTCTGGAATTGTTTCGAGAGCAAATAAACTTGAAGTCAAATGTCATAGAATCATAGAATATCAGGGTTGGAAGGGACCTCAGGAGGTCATCTAGTCCAACCCCCTGCTCAAAGCAGGACCAATCCCCAACTAAATCATCCCAGCCAGGGCTTTGTCAAGCCTGACCTTAAAAACCTCTAGGGAAGAAGATTCCACCACCTCCCTAGGTAACCCATTCCAGTGCTTCACCACCCTCCTAGTCAAAAAGTTTTTCCTAATATCCAACCTAAACCTCCCCCACTGCAACTTGAGACCATTACTCCTTGTTCTGTCATCTGCTACCACTGAGAACAGTCTAGATCCATCCTCTTTGGAACCCCACTTCAGGTAGTTGAAAGCAGCTATCAAATCCCCCCTCATTCTTCTCTTCTGCAGACTAAACAATCCCAGTTCCCTCAGCCTCTCCTCATAGGTCATGTGCTCCAGCCCCCTAATCATTTTTGTTGCCCTCCGCTGGACTCTTTCCAATTTTTCCACATCCTTCTTGTAGTGTGGGGTTCAAAACTGGACACAGTACTCCAGATGAGGCCTCACCAATGTCGAAATGATCATGTCCCTCGATCTGCTGGCAATGCCCCTACTTATACAGGCCAAAATGCCATTAGCCTTCTTGGCAACAAGGGCACACTATTGACTCATATCCAGCTTCTCGTCCACTGTAACCCCTAGGTCCTTTTCTGCAGAACTGTTGCCTAGCCATTCGTCCCTAGTCTGTAGCAGTGCATGGGATTCTTCCGTCCTAAGTGCAGGACTCTGCACGTGTCCTTGTTGAACCTCATCAGATTTCTTTTGCCCCAATCCTCTAATTTTTCTAGGTCCCTCTGTATCCTATCCTTACCTTTCAGCGTATCTACCACTCCTCCCAGTTTAGTGTCATCTGCAAACTTGCTGAGGGTGCAGTCCACGCCATCCTCCAGATCATTAATGAAGATATTGAACAAAACCGGCCCCAGGACTGACCCTTGGGGCACTCCGCTTGATACCGGCTGCCAACTAGACATTGAGCCATTGATCACTACCTGTTGAGCCCAATGATCTAGCCATCTTTCTATCCACCTTATAGTCCATTCATGCAGCACATACTTCTTTAACTTGCTGGCAAGAATACTGTGGGAGACCATATCAAAAGCTTTGCTAAAGTCAAGATGTCTTGTTAATGTCTTGTATCAGAGGGGTAGCCGTGTTAGTCTGAATCTGTAAAAAGCAACAGAGGGTCCTGTGGCACCTTTAAGACTAACAGAAGTATTGGGAGCATAAGCTTTCGTGGGTAAGAACCTCACTTCTTGCATCTGAAGAAGTGAGGTTCTTACCCACGAAAGCTTATGCTCCCAATACTTCTGTTAGTCTTAAAGGTGCCACAGGACCCTCTTTTGTTAATGTCTTGTTACTGCAGGATATTATTATTACCTTGTAAAGAGGAAGTACCCTCAAGTTTCCCTTATTATTGATTGGCGTGCCAGCAGTTTGACTGACACCTTAAAACAAATATGAAGACATGGTTGCTGCTACAAAGTGTTTACAGTATAGCTCAGACAGAGATAAAAAGGATCAAGACATAATTTGAACATGGTTTTAGGAGTTGAAGGTGTGGTAAAGCAAAAGCATTGGTAATTTTTTTCAAAAGCTTTGTGGAAGAAGTATGATTTGCAGGTTACATGGCATTAAGGAGAGTAATGAGACAATTATTCCCATAAATGTATTTTTCTTCAAGTAAGGGTTTTATTTTTACCTTAGGTAGATTGTGAGAATAGTACTGGTTGATGATTTGATTATCAGGAGCTCCAGAAGTTTGCAGTTGAACTATGTCCAAGTAATGTATAGTATTGTGTGATCAGCTGTTGTCCTTATAACTACTCCATTGGCAGCTCCAGGCATTTATATTTTCATTTAACAATATAAATGTCACTAGGAGTGCCAATAAATACTGACAAATCCCTGGAAAGGGCAAATTGGTTCTATAACTTAAATACCTGTCTGATGCTAACAGTTTTTCAAGGTTTTGTGTGAACATTTTAAAATAAACAGCCCTTCCATTGGGATTTAGCAACTTCTTCTTTTATTTAATATACAGCCTTCTCTTGTATAGGCATTAATACTGCTCTCTGAATTCTGTGGATATTAAAACTTTTCTTACAGATATTCATTATTTCTGTAAGTTTAAAAAACACATTAGAAAGAGTGGAAAAAAGGATAATAGTCCCTGTGCTGTCAAAGGAGCAACTGAACATTCCTCTCCCAGTCAGCCACCCATGCACCGATACAGGAACTAATTGAAGACTTTGGGATGTTAAACCTCTCCCCAGTGGTTTCCAGGTTGGCAAAGCTACCACCCAATCTGGCATATTACTGTCTCAATTAGGGTTACCAGATCACAGGGATGAAATATCAGGAGGCGGGGGGTGGGTGGGGGGCAAAAAAAAATGACAGCGGAGCAAAAAAAAAAAAAGCAGTTTCGCAGGGGCGGGGGGCTTTAGCAGGCCCCAGCCGCGCTGCCGGATCATACACAGTGCCCCGGCCACGCGCTGCCCACCCCAGGGCAAAAGGTGGCCCCGATGCAGAGGGGGCTGGGGATAAAGAGGGCATGGGGGGGACCGAGAGGAGGCGCTGGGAAGCACAAGAGTCTGGGTGGGCGAGGGCGTACGGCTCCAGCGGGGCCCCAGGCAGGGCACAGGCTGGATGGGCGCAAGGAGGCAGAGCCCCGTAGCGGGACCGGGTGGGGACAAAGCTGTCTCTCCCCTGGAAGCGGCTGCAGGAGCCCCCGAGCCCGGGGCTGGGCGCGGGGCAGCGGCGGTGCATGGGAGCCGGGGACCCCGGGGGCGGCGCGGCGCCGGCGTGCAGGGGGCCGGGGCTGGCACAGCCGAGCCGCAGCGGCGGCCGGTCTCCCGAGCGGCTCCCCGGGGCTCCGGGTTGGGCAGCGGGTGGGAGCCGGGGCTTTTCCCGGCCCCGCGGAGCCTCCCGCCCCCCGGACCACCCTGGGCACATGCGGCACGTCCCGCCACCAGCGGGGAGCCCCGCGCCTCTCCCGCTCGGCTGCGCTCCAGCGGCTCCTTCCCGGCGGGGCGAACCGCTGGAGCGCAGCCGAGCGGCAGAGGCACAGGGCTCCCCGGCAGCGACGGGGAAGTTTATGGGTTCCGGGGATCCCGGCCAGCTCCTCGCCCCTGTCCGCCGGCCGCACCGCCTGGGACAAGTCTCGCCCCCGCAGGCACTCTCCGCCGCGTGTCTCCGGCGGCCCACGCCCCCGGGCCGCGCCGCCCACCTGGGCCAGAGCCAGCCCCAGCTGCTGCCTGCACGCAGCCCGGGCCATGCCCAGCTAGCCCCCGGCAGCCGCGTCAACTTTTCCTTCCCCTCCCGCGCTCCTGGTAGATGCCCGACCCTCCTCCCTCCATCCCCCCTCCACACATCCCACGCACGGCACGCTGGTGTCTGGGGCCTCCCTCCAGCGCTTGCGCCACCGCCATACAGCTGATCAGCGGCGCGCAAGCCTGGGAGGGAGGGGAATGCGGGCTGCGTGCTTGGGGAAGAGGCGGGGCCAGGGCAGGGATTTGGGGAGGGATCCAATGGGGGAAGGAGGGGGTGGAGTCGGGACGCGGGGTGGGGGGTGAGCGCCGGAGTGGAGGGCAAATGTGCTTTTTTGTCCAGTGTCCCGACCGAACACCGGTCGGGACGTGGGACAAAGAAGCAAATATCGGGACAGTCCCAATAAAATCGGGACGTCTGGTCACCCTAGTCTCAATGCCCAGCGTCTTTCTTACTGCCAAGTGTGGTCCCTGTTGAAAGCAGATATTGAATTTTTAATCTTAATTTTTAGCCTGTCTCCAATGCCTACACTTTCTAATTTATTTATTTAAATGAGAAAAGGGGGAGCAGATGTTCAACCACATAAGAAAATTTGGGGAGATCGGAAGTCATGAATCCTGCTGGTATTAAGAACATCAAGGAGACAGTAAAAAGCTAGTAGAGGGGCATAATCCTCTCCCTGTCCCTGTCAACCATGTCCTAATATGCACCTGTGAGGAGATGTAGGGTTAAAACCTTGTTTACAATTAAAGTGGAAATTTAGAGGTTTCTTTGTGACTAAAATCTGGCCAAATCTTAGGACATGCCAAAATTTCATAATTGGGATATTAATATCTCTAAAAACACCATTTTTCTAAAAGAATTGATTATGGCTAAGTTAGCTCTAGTTACCTGACACTGTTTATTGCAGTTTGATCAGTGACTAAGTTAGTGAAGTTTTATGGCTGCAGCAAAATGAACGGCTAATTAAAAGGATTTTTTTCTACATTTTGTTCATTGTGAATTTTATATCAGAGTCTTAGGAGATCAGAAAAGACAGATGAAGTACCTGCAAGCTTCCCCTTGATGCGTCATCAGAGCCTCATATACCCTGGGGAGAGTGTAATCACTCAAACCCGGAGCTGATTCATTCATGATATTATTTTCAGTGAGAACTGAAATTGTATGTTATCCTTTAGATTATACATGTCTAGCAATTCAGTTATATAAACTGCAGGAGCAGACCAAAAGCTCACTTCTTTTGTAACCACAGCAGATTTAAACCCTGTGGGAGTCTCTTATGCATCAAGTGCATATTTAATTCCCAATAATGTCTTAACAGAATTTTTACACGACTTGAGAGAATACACTTCTGTGTGTTTAGTATTTCCCTCCCACCACTCCTGATTCTGTAATATCTGAAATTGTGTATGTCAAATGGTAAATAAATAAATAAATCCATTTATTCATGTCTAACTACTGCTGACATCATAGCAGAGTTTTCGGAAGACTTCATGATTCATCACTAACTTTGAGAGCTCAGCAGTTGACCTTCCAGTGATCTGCTGCACTGCATCCATCCATCTCCTTGCTTGTAGACACTTCTACCATGATATTCCATCATTCCATCCATAATAACTTTCTCAAGGTTATTTCCATCTCTAACTCTAATATGACCAAAGTACATACATTTGCATTGTTTATTTCTGACATCAGGGTCTGCTTCTCTCCAATAATATTTCTAACATAGGCATTTGTGTTGTTTTGTTTTTTCCATTCAGGAGATAAGCAAGTACCACATAAAGCTTCAATTTTCTTGTTCTCAGCAGCATTAACTTCTCACGATTCACATCCATAAATTACTATGGGAAAAAACAAGCTTTTCACCGGTTGAACCTTTATGTGTTTTGAGATGTCATGATTTTTCCACACTACCTTAAGGGAGGTCATAGCTGAGTGAGTTATCATTACTCACTTTCTGATTGTTTTGGAACAGTCTCTTTGGTCAGATATGTACGATCCCAGATAATTAAATTCATCTACTGCTTGATCATGATGTCTGTTATTTCATTAGTCATGTCAACGTACAGCAATTTTGTTTTCATCACATTCAGGAATATTCCATATTCTTCACTAACTGTTTTTATAGCCTTCAACATTTGTTGCATTGCATCAGTAGTTGGAGCAAAGAGCATCATGTCATCAGCATCTTTGAGGTCGATTAAGAGGTGTCCACCAATGGAAATCCCAGCTCCTTCTACTTTGTCAAAACCTTTCAAGGTTTGCCTCATAATAAATTCTGCATATATCTTTGAGTCTTGGGGACAAAATACACCCTTTTCTCACTCCCTGCCTAGTGGAAAACCACTCACTATCACCTACTGCTCACACCATGGTCGGTTGTTGGTGATAGAGACTTTTGATGAGTATAGTAAGATACTTTGGAATTCCCATGTCTGCCAGTATCCTCCAAAGACAGTTGGGTCAAATGGTATCAAATGCTTTTGAGTAGTCAAAGAAACACACAATCAATGGATGATTGTATTCTACATTTTTCAATGATGAGACTGATATAGACTCATAGACTCATAGACTCATAGACTTTAAGGTCAGAAGGGACCAATATGGTCATCTAGTCTGACCTCCCGCATGATGCAGGCCACAAAAGCTGACCCACCCACAACAGAATCTTCCAGCCTGCGACTCCTGCCCTATGCTGCGGAGGAAGGTGAAAAACCTCCAGGGCCTTTGCCAATCAACCCTGGAGGAAAATTCCTTCCCGACCCCAAATATGGCGATCAGCAGAACCCCGAGCATACAGGCAAGATTCTACAGCCGGACCCTCATTTTACCCGCGATGGCACGTTAATGCCTAATTGACTAAAATCACGTTATCCCATCAAACCATTCCCTCCATAAATTTATCAAGCCTGATCTTGAAGCCAGAGAGGTCTTTCGCCCCCACCGTTTCCTTCGGAAGGCTGTTCCAAAATTTCACCCCTCTGACGGTTAGAAACCTTCGTCTAATTTCAAGCCTAAACTTCCCCACGGCCAGTTTATATCCATTCGTTCTCGTGTCCACATTACTACTGAGCTTAAATAATTCCTCTCCCTCCTTGGTATTAGTCCCTTTGATATATTTAAAGAGAGCAATCATATCCCCCCTCAGCCTTCTTTTGGTTAGGCTAAACAAACCGAGCTCCTTGAGTCTCCTTTCATAGGAAAGGTTTTCCATTCCTCGGATCATCCTAGTGGCCCTTCTCTGTACCCGTTCCAGTTTGAGTTCATCCTTTTTAAACATAGGAGACCAGAACTGCACACAGTACTCCAAATGAGGTCTCACCAGCGCCTTGTATAACGGAAGCAGCACCTCCCTGTCCCTACTAGAAATACCTCGCCTAACGCATCCCAAGATCGCATTAGCTTTTTTCACAGCCACGTCACATTGCCGACTCATAGTCATCCTTCGATCAACCAGGACTCCGAGGTCCTTCTCCTCCTCCGTCACTTCCAACCTGTGCGTCCCTAACTTATAACTAAAATTCTTATTAGTCATCCCTAAATGCATCACCTTACACTTCTCACTATTAAATCTCATCCTATTATTGTTACTCCAATTTACAAGGTCATCCAAGTCTCCCTGCAGAATATCCCTATCCTTCTCCGAATTGGCAATACCTCCCAACTTTGTGTCATCCGCAAACTTTATCAGCCCACTCCTACATTCGGTTCCGAGGTCAGTAACGAATAGATTAAATAAAATCGGACCCAAAACCGAACCTTGAGGAACCCCACTGGTGACCTCCGTCCAACCCGACAGTTCACCTTTCAGTACTACCCGCTGCAGTCTCCCCTTTAACCAGTTCTTTATCCACCTCTGGATTTTCATATCGATCCCCATCTTTTCTAATTTAACCAATAATTCCACGTGTGGCACAGTATCAAACGCTTTACTAAAATCTAGGTAAATTAGATCCACCGCATTTCCTTTATCTAGAAGGTCAGTTACTTTCTCAAAGAAGGAGATCAAGTTGGTTTGGCACGATCTTCCTTTCGTAAACCCATGTTGTAATTTGTCCCAATTGCCATTCACCTCAAGGTCCTTAACTACTTTTTCCTTCAAAATTTTTTCCAAGACCTTGCATACTACAGAAGTTAAACTAACAGGCCTGTAGTTACCTGGGTCACTTTTTTTCCCTTTCTTGAAAATAGGAACCACATTAGCTATTTTCCAGTCCATCAGTACCACCCCCGAGTTTACAGATTTATTAAAACTTATCGCCAAGGGGCTTGCAATTTCTCGCGCCAGCTCCTTCAATATTCTAGGATGAAGATCATCCGGTCCGCCCGATTTAGTCCCATTTAGCTGGTCAAGTTTGGCTTCTACCTCTGATACTGTAATGTCAATCGCCCCTCCTTTATTCCCCTCTGTCCCGCTCCCTCTATTCCTAAGCCCTTCATTAGCCTTATTAAAGACCGACGCAAAATATTCATTTAGATATTGTGCCATGCCTAGATTATCCTTAATCTCCACTCCATCTGCATGCTTCAGCGGCCCCACTTCCTCTTTCTTTGTTTTCTTCCTATTTATATGGCTATAAAACCTCTTACTATTGGATTTAATTCCCCTCGCGAGGTCCAACTCTACACGGCTTTTGGCCTTTCTCACCGCATCCCTACATGCTCTGACCTCAATAAGGTAGGTTTCCTTGCCGATCTCTCCCCTCTTCCATTCTTTGTACGCTTTCTGTTTTTTCTTAATCGCCCCTTTGAGACGCCCGCTCATCCAGCTAGGTCTAATTCTCCTGCCCACTAACCGTTTCCCCTTTCTCGGGATACAGGCCTCGGACAGCTCGTGCAACTTCAGCTTGAAATAATCCCAGGCCTCATCTGCCTTTAGCTCTCTAAGTATGTTAGCCCAATCCACTTCCCTAAGTAGTTGGGATTTTGTCACATAAGCCTCAGTCATCTCTGAAGTCAGCTTGTTTTGGTGATAGTTCTGTTTCTGTCCTTTGTTTTATGTGATCCTGAATTATATAGAGCAGAACTTTGCTTGCGAGTGATATCAGGGAGGTGGCATGATAGTTACCACACACTGTTATATCTCCCTTCTTTGGTATGGGCAGAAAAAAATCCCTTTTTCCAGTCCCCTGGACAATTTCTAGTCATCAATACATTATTACAGATTTTCCACAGAAGATCAGTACCCTGTTCTCCAACCCCCTTTAACAATTCTGTAGGCATATGATCTACATCTGGTGCTTTTCCAGGCTTCATTTTCATAATAGCACTTACCACTTCCTCTCACAGGATTGATGGCTCCAGCGCCATACTCTCTTTTCTGTTATCCTGTATTATGAGTGACTCTGGAGAGGCATTCAGATTGGAACAGTAATCTCTCCACCTGCATTTAATATCATCATTCTCGGTGAGCACTGTGTCATAATCTTTTATTATGTTTGATTGTGGGGAAAACATTTTGTAAAGAAGTCTGACCTCTCTGAACACAGCTTTTGTATTACTTTCGTTATAATTCTCAACTTTCACACATTTTGGCCCCATGTATTTGCTCTTGTCTTCTAGTCTGCCTTAGAATGTGTCTGCTCAGTTCCTCATAATAGCACCTATACTCTTTCATGTCCAAACCATTCTCTTTCACTTTGCATTGTTTGTCTGCTAGGTTGAACACCTTCTCAATTAACCATTGTGCTGTCCATCACTAACATTTCAGAATGTGTACTTTGACGGGTTTGACAATAAGAACATAAGAATGGCCATACTTGGTCAGACCAAAGGTCCATCTAGCCCAGTATCCTGTCTTCTGACAGTGGCCAATGCCAGGTGCGTCAGCGGGAATGAACAGAATAGGTAATCATCAAGTGATACATCCCATATTGCCCATTCCCAGCTTCTGGCAAACAGAAGCTAGGGACACCATCCCTGCCATCCTGTCTAATAGCCATTGATGGGCCTATCCTCCATGAATTTATCTACTTCTTTCTTTTTTGAATCCTGTTATAGTCTTGGCCTTCACAACATCCTCTGGCAAAGAGTCCCACAGGTTGAGTGTGTGTTGTGTAAAGAAATATTTCCTTTGTGTGTGTGTTTTAAACCTGCTGCCTATTAATTTCATTGGGTGACCCCTGGTTCTTGTGTCATGAGAAGGAGTAAATAACACTCCTTTATTTACTTTCTCCACACCAGTCATGATTTTATAGACCTCTATCATATCCTCCCTTCGTTGTCTCTTTTCCAAGTTGAAAAATCCGAATCTTATTAATCTCTCCTCATCTGGAAGCTGTTCCATATGCCTAATCATTTTTGTTGCCCTTTTCTGTATCTTTTCCAATTCTAATATATATTTCTGAGATGGGGTGACAAGATCTGCCTGCAGTATTCAAGACTTAGGCATACCATGGATTAATGTAGCGGCAATATGATTTAATCTCTAATTATCTATCCCTTTCCTAATGATTCCCAACATTCTGTTAGCTTTTTTCACTGCCACTGCACATTGAGCAGATGTTTTCTGAGAACTATCCATAGTGACTCCCAAATCTCTTTCTTGAATGATAACAGCTAATTTAGACCTCATCATTTTATATGTATAGATTGGACAATGTTTTCCAATGTGCATTACTTTGTATTTATCAACATTGAATTTCCTCTGCCATTTTGTTCCCCAGTCACACAGTTTTATGAGATCCCTTTGTAACTCCTCACAGTTTGCTTTGGACTTAACTATCTTGAGTAGTTTTGTATCATCTGCAAATTTTGCCACCTCACTGTTTACCCCTTTTTCCAGATCACTTATGAATATGTTGAACAGGACTGGTCCCAGTACAGACCCCTGTGGGACACCATTATTTACCTCTCTTCATTCTGAAAGCTGACCATTTATTCCTACCCTTTCTTTCCTATCTCTTAACCAGTTACTGATCCATGAGAAGACCTTCCCTGTTATCCCATGACAGCTTACTTTGCTTAAGAGCCTTTGGTGAGGAATCTTGTCAAAGGCTTTCTGAAAATTTAAGTACACTATATACACTGGATCAGCCCTGTCCACTTGCTTGTTGACCCACTCAAAGATTTCTTGTAGATAGGGGTGACATGATTTCCCTTATCAAAAACTATGTTGACTCTTCCCATGTTTATCTGTGTCTGATAAAATATAATAAAATTTCCTAAAGCTCACAGCAGCTGTTTGCTATAGGGCATACAGGACTGTTAATAAGTTTTAGGATGGGGGGGGCTATCAGCTGTTATTTTATTAAATGTTACTATAAATGCTTTTATTACAATGCTTCTATAAGTGCCTCCTCCCTGGCTGGATCAGGAAGAGGTTAGTTCCCTTCACTCAGGTCCAGCTCTACCATTTTTGCCGCCCCAAGCAGGGGTGGGGGGGGGGGGAAAAGCCGCTCGGGCTGCCGCCCAAACCAAAGGAAATAAAAAACAAAAAAACGCTTATACTGTGCCGCCTCAAGAATGGACAGAATGCCGCCCCTTAGCATGTGCTGCTCCAGGCACACGCTTCCTCCGCCGGTGCCTGGAGCCGGCCCTGCCTTCACTAGGCTGAGAGCAGAAACTTGGTCAATGTACATACTATCGCTTACATTGTATAAGTTATGTTGCTCAGGGGTGTGAATAAGCCATCCCCTTAGTGATGTAAGTTAGACCAATCTAAGGGCCGGTGTGGACTGTGCTATGTTGGTGAGAGAGCTTCTCCCGCTGATATAGCTACTGCCACTCGTGGGGGCTGGAGTAAGTTCTGTAGTATAGTCATAGCCTTAGTCTTTAAAGACTGCTGGAGCTGCCAGGGCTGGAAAAAGGAACTGACTGCTGTGGCCTGCTGGGCTGCTGAGAGGTGGAGACAAGCAGCTGTAAGAGAACCCATAAAATGAAATAAACACTTTATCAGGGAAAAGCGTATTTGTGTTTCTGAGAAAGAAGAGAGACTGTGCTGTGATCTCTTCCTAACCCAAGGGACTCCTGAACCAAACTCAGACCAGAGAGCAATCTGAGACTGTGAAACTAACTGCCTGGCTTATGCTGAGAAATACTATACTAGCTCTAAGATGCTACAAAGTCAGGCCAAAGGAAGCCACCCTGTACTTGTTTGCTTGGGATTGTTGACAGAAGGAAAGCATCTTGTAACTATTCTGTTTCCTTTGAGTAAAGCTCCAGGAAGCTGGGACTGGATATTTTCCCTTCCTGTGGGACTTAAAGTAACATTGCCCCCATCCACAGGGGCTGCATTGGCTTTGTCACAGATTCTTTCATATTAGTATAAACAAATGAAAAATAGGTTTTCCTTGGTTCCAAATAATGCAGAGGTTTCACCTTCTTTCTATGCCCTCCATGCTTATGACAAAACTACCACAATCTGATTCCATAGTGAACACCACGGAAATAAAAAAGATAGATATTGAAATGTGATTCCTTACTTCAATGCTGTGAATCAGTTTTGTAATTTTTCTTTTCTTTCCTTGTCTTCTTTGTATACTCATTGCCTACTGGCTTCCTTGCAGTGGTATCTGTGATTATATTATGTCCCTAGTGGCAGAAATTGGCATCTTTGTGGCACAGCTGTTGTTAATGTCAGCTACTGATCCAATTAAACATACTTTCTCAATTGTGTAAGGCAACAAGCTTCCCTGAAGGATATCCTACATGTGATACTTCATCAAAATCAAGATTCTTATTACTGCTTGCTATTTACATCTGAAACAGCCCACCACAGAGATGCTGAAGCACAGCAGGAAGTCTTGTTATACCAAGATGCTAGCGTAACAATTTTAGGTTTGTTTCATTTATGTAAATTTATCATGACAGTTGATACTAGGTAACATTTAGATTTAAATGTTGCTATGGTAAGATTAAAAAAAACGTGTGTTGGCCTTTCAGTTGTGTGTTTTTTCCACCCCTCCTTTTTCAGACTATATTTCCAGGAGGGATATGCTGCCGGAAGTAGCGGAGCAAAATTAAACTAAGACATGTCAATCCATGATGCATACTGTTTTAATGTGAGCCATATCTATTCACTATCATGCAAATCAGCACAGGAAAAGGAGAAGTGATTTTCCACAATTGTTAGGATTGAGAAACTAATAACATACTGGGATTCAATAAACAATTTTGGTAGAAATAGGACACTGAAATTCAAATATGCATCATTTTAACCCCCCAGCTAGTCTCTTATCTTTCTTTATCCCTAAGACCTGTGACCTTTAATTTCCATCCACCTTCGCACACAAACTCCTCCCTTTGATGGCTTCATGGTACGAAGTAAACTGTTGGCCTGAAAACTCCACATCCTCATAATACATCTGACTCTTCCTTCCGACCAATGACTCTGGGGCTAAGGGAACTGCCTGATGTGGCTGTTGCCTCCCCAGTTCCAACAAGGCATCTTCTGGGAAGGCTTGAGGCCAAATGCCGGAGCACTAAAGAGAGATTTCTCTTATCTTATTATGATAGTTGTCTTTACCCAACCTTCTTATTTCTCCTTTTAGCCATTGTTTTTACTTTTGTGTATGTGTGAGAGAGAGAGAAGTGGCTGATTAATTAAGAATGTAATGGACCCTTTCTTCTTCGTTTTCACTTAACCGCAGAACACAGCTGTCAGCCAGAAAAAACAAAACAACAAAAACCCTCAACAATGTCTTTAGCCTTAGCAAACTGAGGAGGAAACTGCCCTTGCATTAAGATGCAGAAGGATATTCTGAGCGTTAAGAATAACCTAGTCTCATTCCCATGTATTTGTTGTAGACATGTGGGAATAGGGTTGACTATGTATTAGCAAATGTTTAATTCTGAGTTATGTGGCTGGTAGTAAGAAATACTTTCCCTTCAGAGCCAATAACATCATCTGTAGCTGCTGGGAGCTTGGTGGAACATCTCTTGCCCAGCAGCCATGAAGGCCACTTTTTAATAGGTTATATGCAGGCATGTAAGAATTATATTTTTAATCAGCACAATAGAGCCTCAGTGTTATGAACACCTTGGGAATGAAGGTTGTTCATAACTCCGAAATGTTTGTAACTTTGAATAAAAAGTTATGGTTGTTCTTTCAAAAGTTTACAACTGAACATTGATTTAACTTTGAAACTTTTGAAACTTTACTCTGCAGAAGAAAAATGCTGCTTTTAACCATATTAATTTAAATGAAACAAGCACATAAACAGGTTTCCTTACCTTGTCAAATCTTTATTTTAAACTTTCCCTATATTTTTTAGTTGTTTACGTTTAACACAATACTGACTGTATTCCTCCCCCCACCCCCCCCTTTTTTTTTTGGTCTCTGCTGCTGCCTGATTACGTGCTTCTGGGTTCTAAATGAGGTGTGTGGTTGACTGATCTGTTCGTAACTCTGGTGCTCTTAACTCTGAGGTTCTACTATAAATGTTGATTTCACCATACACTCACAAAACAATGGAAACATATTTAGAGTGGTAATAATCAAAATTTAAAGATAGGCAAAATAAGAAAAATGATGCTTGAGAACGTATCAGAGTTTGATGGAAACATGTTTACTTTGCATATTTTGACATGTGATGTTGACTATTTGTGTTTTAATGGTTATAAACACTTTAACATTTTGAATCTCAACATCTACTGTCATTAAACAGTTGTCAGACCAATCCTATTGTCTGACACTGCCCCCCCCACACCATAAATTCCCATTGTAACAATTTAAAGTGATAAAAATAGAAAAGAAGCTTAAAAATCACAAAAGCTTTCTGCATCTGTGACAATTTAAATTGATTTAAAAATGCTTAGAAATAAACACCAATATTATCTGTCAAAATTATAAAACTATAAAAACTGAATTCTGCCAAGCGTCGTTATATGGTTATATTATTTCAGAATGAAAATTCAACTTAAGGATGTCTGTAATGCATGTTGTAAGACTAGCTACCACATCAACATTTGTGATATTGGGACATAAGAAAATTGAAGAACAGGATAGCCATGAAGTTTAATTAAAACAAAAATCTATTAATAATGGCTACCACTAGGACAGCTATTTTTCTAACTCTTTGAACAGGTGGCAACATAATGCATTGTGATTAATTCAGTCTTGCCGGGACTGAAATTTTTATTCACCATTAAGAAAGGTGACCACAGTTAGCAAATGACCATTAGCACAGATTTC
Source organism: Emys orbicularis (assembly GCF_028017835.1). Taxonomy (NCBI): domain Eukaryota; kingdom Metazoa; phylum Chordata; order Testudines; family Emydidae; genus Emys; species Emys orbicularis. The sequence continues at coordinate 45,280,696 of NC_088685.1, read as the reverse complement.
ACTGTATACACAGCTGATCAATATCGATCAAGGAAATCTGAAGTCTCCAGATACTGTAAAAGTTGTCTCGTTGATTATTTTTTTCAGAAACCATCCCCCAAACCAGGAAATCTGATACAGGTCTACAATTAACAAGAGTGTCACTATCAGCCAATAGTTTTTTGAGACCACGTCATTGCCTCCTTAAATGCGCTGTGATGAGGTGTCTGTCCCACACAAAGTATGAATAGGAAAAAAGGGCCAATTAAGCATGTGACAGACAGCACCGGAAGGAGAGTCAGGGCTGGTAAGGCCTAATGGCTGAAGCCCAGCTGGAGGAGGAGCTGTGACAGCCATAAAGAGACGAAGTTGGTGGTAAGAGTGGGCACAGGAAGGAACTCTGCAGTCACATCCTACAGTGCAAGTGAACTGGCAAGAGACAAGGAGAAGCCCTAGAGGGGAGTAAGCTTTGGGATCCTGCCTGGGAATGTAGACTCTGGCAAGAACCTGAGAGAACTTGAAGTAGACACAGGGAGCAGAGAAATTTCCAGGAGTAGGCTAGAAGGTTGCGAAGAAAAGTAGCAAGGAGTTCAGAGAGATAGTGACAGGAGCTGGATCACACTGTGGTTGCTAGACATAGGGTCCCTGAGCTGGAACCCAGAGTAGACGGTGGGGTTGCATTCCCCTACCAGTCACTGGGGAAGTGGTATAGTCTGGGAAGAAGACTGCCTAGACAGTTTGTCCGAAGGGGCTTTATTACCCTGGAAGGGGGAAAACATATAGTGATCTGGCCGGAGTGCCAAGCCATGAAGAGGGACCATCCCAACTCGTAAAGAGAAAGTGCTGGAGCTCCTGGAACTCGAGAGGGGCTGCAACATGAGGAAAAGATGGAAGGGGTTTCAGACCAGATGGAGCTATTCCCCATATGCAGCCACAAGGAGGTGCCGCAGTGATGAGCAATAAACTGTCACATGCATCTACTATCCTACCCTTGCACAAAGTCGCAATGAAAGTGTCTACCAAAAATGACCTCATTTTAGAGACCGGACGCTATTTGAGGGTGGTAAATAAGTGGTTAATTGATTGAAAGAGTAGCCTGGGAAGGAGTAGAGCAATGATATTGATGTCCTTTGTGGAAAGATAGCATTTGATTTGATTTTTCTCAGCAATGGTTGGCCAATGGTCTTCTCTTGTCAGACAATTTGTGAAAGCTCTTGTTTTCTTTAGTCAACTGTCTTGAAAGCGTTCAGACCACAGTAGTGCATGTCAGTGAACTGCTCAGAAGTTTCATAGGGTCTTTAATTATGTGCAAATTGACAACTATAAAAAGAAATGAAATCAGAATGGATTTATTACTCTTAATCCTTTAGCTTTAATCCAGCTCCTAGCAGTCTATCCAACACCATAACATATTTTATGCACTTTTATTATTTTTTTGGACAGACTGGTAGCAGGACAGTGTTGGGAGGTAAAAATGGAGAAATTTTAAATTGTTGTACACCATGTGTACACTCAGGTGTATGTCTATTGTCACAAACTTCTTTGAGTTACAGTTGGTTTGTTATAACAATTAAACTTCTATTAAATATTTTGTACAAAGCACAAATTTAAATAACCAATATATCTTTTAAACAGCACTAAAATAATAGTATAAAGTTAGAGCAAGAGAAAGTTTAAAATGCAGCTTTTTGAGTTTTGTATAACACTTTTAGGGATCATAAACATGATTGTATAGCTAAGGAGGGGTTAACTTCCTGAAATTTGCTTGTTCTCAGTAGACAAACTGGAAGCTTTCTGGAATTCCTTTGGTTAGCTTGAATATTTCACATAATTAACTAAAAATGCGTGTGCAAGGTACTTTTCTTCAAACACCATATGCATGAAAGTAATGATAAAGATATCATAGTCTTCATTAAACAAAAGGCAAGTTTAATGACAAAAAGTTATAATAATTTTATTAATATTTTTGTATTAATACTGAGGCCTCTTGCCTCTTCCCTAGAGTTTATTCTCCCATGGATAAAGGTTGTTTTTTTTTTTTTGATGCCAACACACTTTTCACTTTTATGTCCCCTTCTATTATTTGTAAAAGTTACCCTTACTCAAAAACTTCATAACTTACTGTCAAGGATGGTACAATTAATAGTGTAAGCACCATACATATTGAAAAAGTCACAATTACAAATCACTCCCTAAGCATAACTTATGGAAATGACCTTTCAAAATGAATTTTTTAACCACAACTTACTCTAACAGTTAATTCTTTTGGTAATCAACGGTGAAATTGGGGTAAAATAGGTGGTGATATACTTCTAAGCACTATCCATAAAATATGTTCCACACATGGAACTCACTAGAATGCTGCTCACAGCTGACTCCGCAGAGGCTATGCTGCCTCCCAAGAGAAACTTGTATTAAAATTGTAGAAAGTTCTTTGAATGTCCAAAGGTCCTAACTTTGGGTGCTTCTGCTTCTACTCCAATTGGATGGAGTCTCTGGCTGGATCTTCTCAACAGTTTTGCTACAAGGACACATGATTGGGAGGCAAGGACGCACCATCAGGGTCTTATTTTATTTATTTTATTTATTTTATTTAATTTTATTTTCCCAAGTGTGGTGGGGTCTCCCAGGCACAGTTGTGATTTGGACAGGAGATGGATGGAGGGGTGGCCCTAGTTGAGCACCCTTTTACCCCCTCGACCTGTACTGAATCAGATCCTGCTTTGGCTACATATGCAGTTTCTCCTACCGGCTGTTGTCTCAGTCTTCTAGAGAAAGTTGCGTATGGCCATATACAGGCCTAATTCGAGCCGTTAACAATGACACAGATTTGACAATGCACCTTACATATTCCAGTAACAATATTAACACTGACCCTTTCTATTTGTTAACTTCTAATGCAATTGTTCAATAGTTTATGAAAAAAACTATAGTATATTTTGAAACAGTTGCATGAGGGCAATGGATAACACAATTATATAATATTATATTTATCTTTTACTAAGATATTAATTATGTATATATTGAGAAACTAATGTTTATAAGTTAAATTCCATAGCATGAAAACTGTAATGTTATTTGATAATGTAGGTAATGTCTTCCCAGATAGAGTTAAGGTTCACATTGGAATGTGTAATAGCTATATTAGTATTAGCCAAATACATGAACTGTAAGGGCATTCAGAATATTTATGTAAGTTAAGTTAATTGATTATTGTTGCCCCTTTTCAATCTGAGTGCCTACTCACAGTTCAGGCTATGGGGATGTTCCAATGGGAAGGAGATATTGATGGAGTCTGGTATTTTATCTGTTGCAGTTTCTTAGCTTATAGCCCCCAAGCTTCCTCAGCCAACACCAGACCAAAAAGCTCACTTTTTTGCTTCATCTAGAGTCTCACAACATGCATATAGGTTCCTGCTTGGCTTTCTTGCCTCTCCCTCCCTCTCTTTCTGTTCCTGTCTTTTTTTCATTTTCTGTGTGATCTCTCCTCCCACCCCCTACCCCCGCCTTTTCCCCCACACTTACCCCAAACAATACTCAGTCAAAAGCTCCTGGCCGATTCACATATACCTTTTGATAAGTGGGGGGCTTATGCCTACAGTTATGTTAATTGAAGAGTGAATTCATACCTATCAATCTCATTAGGGTTTTAGCTCAAACAATAACTAGGTTTCACTCATCTCATAACATTATTTTTAATTGTAATGTGTGTGTTACACATTTTGTATAAGGTTCTTTTACTAAGTAGCATAACCATTAAATGTAAATGACAGATTTATAATGTGTGCATCTATGTTTATGTGTGAGAATCTACATAAGAAACAAGAAGCAGAATTTTAGTGGGGAGGGAAATCCTTTTCAAAGACTACTTATTTTTTCAGGATGTTATTAGTTTAAGGATGTTTAAATAACCTGATAAATTGAAAATAATATGGAAATATTCTTCTTTTATTCCATCTCATGACTGTGTTTTAATTTTACAAATATCTTTAATTTATTCATAAGCAAAGGACCTGTTTGCATTTGTTGCTGCACATCTCCATGAGTAATTAAGAGGAGGCCTGGACCTTAACATACAAAGTGGGAGAAATACTTGATTGTCTCCTTTGATTAAACTTTGTTATATGATAGAAATATTAACTAGTTTACTACAGCTCTTTTTCCTGCATTAAATCAGAATATAATAATTCAGGGCTTACTTTTCAAAGGTGCAATTTTACATATTCTCAACATGTGTGTACACAAGTTTAAGGTTTGTGCATATGAACCCAGAATTTTGCACATCCTTCAGAAGCTGCAAATGCAAGTTAGGCAGTACAAAATTATCCCTTTGAAAGTCTAGAACTTACTAACTTACAATAATATGGAATATTTTATCTTGAATGCTCCCCTAATGTTTATAGGCAGCAGCTACATATAAGAATCACTAATTCTATCCCAGTCATGATTATAATTTCTTATCTTTAGGAATCAAACATTGAATACTATGGCTGACAACTCTTGGATGGAATTTTAAAGTGTGGAGCATAGACCTAATTCTACTACCATTGAATTCAGTGGTCAATCTCCCTTGATTTGAAATGGGGAAGAGTTAGGCCAATCCTGTGTGATTTTTTTAATATCCCACCCTTGAATTTTAGCTAATTCTAAATTAATATTACATTGTTCTGTAAAATAAATGGGTTACTGATTTGTTTTAATCTTTGTCCTTTTGTTAGATATTTCTCTCAGTCCAAAACTACCACTATGTCTTGAGACATATAGAGACTGAAAGCTGTAGCTAGGGTGACCAAGTGTTTGGTTTTCGACCGGAACACCTGGTTGAAAAGGGATCCTGGTGGCTCCGGTCGATTTTGTGTGAATAGAAAGTTGGCAACCCTACTGTTGTCCCTTATACTGAGAGGAGCTTTCCTTCAGAAAATGACTTTTATACAATCCCAATTTCAAATTTATGTAACTGTCAATATGGCTCTCTCCCATATAAAATTATAGGGTTCAGCAGAATGTTCCTGTCATCCTGACTGAGAAAAAAAATGTACTATAAAAGGAATGCACAGGCGTATAGTGGCATTTCATTGGCTGCCAGCTACATAAGGGAACTCAGATGGGGGGTGGGGAGGAGATAGTTTCCATCATAGATTATCCACTACCATGAGTATAGTAGTAGCAAGAGAGAAGAAAGCCATAAATTAAACAAAGAGCAGCTCCCTGTGGGTTTTTGCGAGTCGAGGGGATGCTCTAGCTCTCTGACATTGCTCCCAGGTGAGACAACTCAATTTTACCCACTGTTAATGGCTAGTATGTAAAAGTCAGCTTGGTCCATCTCTCTTGTCACTGCTGCATGAAGACCTCCTTCAATTGCACGGTCTAGCTCTAGGCCTAAACTCCTACTCCTATTTAATCACACTAATAGTTAATTTTTAAAGTAAACTTTCATTAGTGAAATGGAGAAGATGGGGATTAATATGAGAATTTTAAGGTGGATAAGGAACTGATTAAAGAGGAGATTAGAATGGGTGATACTGAAAAAAAGTGAGGTGTCAGGCTGAAGGGAGGTTACTAGTGGAGTTCCTCAGGGATTGGTCTTGGGAGCTATCTTATTTAACATTTTTATTAATGACATTGGCACAAAAGTGGGAGTATGCTAATAAAATTTGTGGATGACACAAAATTGGGAGGTATTGCTAATACGGATGAGGACTGGAATATCATACAAGAAGTTCTAGACAACCCTGAAAACTGCAGCAATAGAAATAGGATGAAATTTAATAGTGAAAAGTGCACGGTCATGCACTTAGGGATTAATAACAAGATTTTTTTACTATAAAATGGGGATTAATCAGTGGGAAATGACAGAGGAGGTAAAAGACCTGGGAGTATTGGTTGATCACAGGATGACTATGAGCCACCAATGTGATGCAGCCATGAAAAAGGCTAATGTAGTCCTAGAATGCATCAGGTGAAGTATTTCCAGTAGAGACAGGGAAGTGCTAGTACCATTATAGAAGGTACTGGTGAGACCTCATCTGGAATACTGAGTGCAATTCTGGTCTCCCATGTTGCAAAGAAGGGCTATTAGGATGATCAGAGGAAAATCCATCTTATTTATGAGAGAAGACTTAAAGAGCTTGGCCTGTTTAGCCAATCAAAAGAAGGCTGAGAGGAGATATTATTGCTCTCTATAAATACATCAGAGGGATAAATACCAGGGAGGGGGAAGAGTTATTTAAGTTAAGTGCCAATGTTGACACAAGAACAAATGGATATAAACTGGCTATCAATAAGTTTAGGTTTGAAATTAGACAAAGGTTTCTAACTGCCGGAGGAGCAAAGTTGTGGAACAACCTTCCAAGGGGAGCAGTGGGGGGAAAATCCTAACTGGCTTCAAGACTGAACTTGATAAGTTTATGGAGGGAATGGTATATGAGACTGCCTACAATGGCATGTAACCTATCTGCGACTAGATGGGGAGGGAACTGACTTACTACAGATAATTCTTTCCCAGGTATCTGGCTGCTGGGTCGTGCCCACATTCTCAGAATCTAACTGATCACCATATTTGGGGCCAGCAAGGAATTTTCTCCTGAGTTAGATTGGCACAGACCCCAGGGTTTTTTGCCTTCCTCTACAGCATGGGGCACAGGTCACTTGCAGGTTTAAACTAGTGTAAAGGGTGGAGTCTCTGTAACTTGAAGTCTTTACATCAAGATTTAAAGACCTTAGTAACTCAGCCAGATGTTATAGGCCTATTATGGGAGTGGGTGGGTGAGGTTCTGTGGCCTGCAATGTGCAGGGGGTCAAACTAGAATGATCATGATGGTCCTTTCTGGCCTTAGTCTGAGTCTATGAAACTAAACAAATATTTTATTTCCGTTTTAGTTCTATTAGTGGAAAACACGCAATGCATGCAGGTTTTCAATATCATATACCCAATCCTGTCTTCAAGGGACTAAACTTTGTACTGAAGTACTGAACCATTTTTCATATAGATCGTCAGTTTCATATAGATCCTATTAGCAACAGTGGAAATGATACGAGTGTATTAATGTGAAATAGCTTCCCTTTTTAATTATTTATGAAAAAGCATACTAATCCAGTATATGTCCAATAATCAAATACTAATTTTTTGTAAAAAGAATAAATACACTCATTAGAAGATTTGGGGAATAATTTCATCCATCATACAGTGCAACCGTCATTACATTTTTTTCTGCACTGAGATTTCCATTCCCTAGGACATTTCTTGAAAGACAGTTGTGTGTATTGATGAATACCCAATATTCACCAATCATTTGTTTGAGGGTGAAGAGAGATCATTTTTCATTTGCTTCCACAGATATTTAGGAATTAGTTTATAACTTTTTTGGAGAGATGCAGTGGATGTTCAAATCTCTTTTTTGTTTCCTTTCCCAACCTTTTTACTATACCTCCAAACTATGTTGTAGAGGGGAAAAAAAGAGATCTGAAGTTGGATTTCTTGTGAAAGAAAATAAGCAAAAATATCCCATTACATTAATCAGTAGCAGTTTTCTACTAAAGATCAATAATACAAAGGCAATCACAGTTAACAAATTAGAATGGTTATAGCAGCACTAAAATTTAGAGCAAAGATGTCAATTTAAGCAGTATACTCACATAGTAATGCCAAATGTGAAAACAAAAGAATATCAAAAGAAGGCCAGGAAAGACATGCTAATCCTGATGTTTCAGCAAATCCATCCACAATGTTAACAGCAGAGGGACATCAGTCAGGTAACTAACATAGCACTAGAAATTGCAAGCCTAAACCACCAGTCAGCCAGCAAAGCAGAGAGAACTAACATAGGATTACACTAAAGAGACAATGAGGGGAAAAGTGGGGACAGCATACAGAAGCCAATAAAAGGCTTAAAACTTTGAAACAAGTTAATAAAAAAAGAGAGAAATTTCTGAAGAGTAAGCAGAAAATTCTACCACTTGAGTGAACAATAGTTATATATATATATAAAATCTCTCCACAGTAATTCTGTGAAAAACACCAGATAAAGAAACATGACAACCCCAGCATAGACTTTCCCTTCCCTCTCCTAAATCTTCCTTTTCAAATACATTTGTCACAATAGTTCTTAGATTAATTACAAATTAAATTAAAAAGTTCAGAAACTGGAAAGAATATTAAGTTAGAATCATAATATTCTTATTCACCATGGTTAGATTTGTATTATTTCTGAAATAAAATCTTAATGCTGTGTGTAATGCTGTATTCATAAATATTTACATATAGAGAAATCATAATTCCTATTATATTTCACAGTAGATCAAATGGGGTTTTACGTCTATTTAATTGAGAGTGCTCTTAAATGTGTTGGTATTATTTCCTTTGGATTTTGTATGGAAGGGCATTATCTCACTATGTTTACACATAAATGGAAACATAGTTCTTATTTAGCATTTTTTTAATTATCATTTTTAACCACAAAGTTGAAATGGTTATAAAAGAAGAATCAATTAACATTTATTTTTGGAATTGCTTTTAAATAAAACTATTCGTGAAGCTATAAATATACAGCTTAGATTTACACATAAATATTATACGGCATATAGAATTAATTCTATAATCATTACAGGGAGTCTAAAGTTCATATTACTGAGGTAGAGTGAACAAGTGTTTAATTTGCAAGAGGCTCACCGGAACCAAACACTGCAGATTGACATCTAGACTTCCGCAGACTGTGGCTCAAGAAAACCTCATAAGATATTACTTCTGTCTTTGAGGGACCATGATGGCAACTTGCTTCTTTGGGTGGGAAGTGTCATATGCATCACCGCCTCTTTAAATTCATAAGTTATAGGAGACTTCATACTGCCTTTTCAAGATCCCTGCAGATTTAGGGAAGGAGGGACACCAATCACTGCTAGGGTTGCCAACTTTCTACTTGCACAAAACTGAACACCCTTGCCCTGCCCATCATTGGAGGCCCTGCCCATGCCCCGCCCTTTATCCAAGGCCCCACCCCTGCTCACTCCATCCCCACCCCCCGTCACTCACTCTCCCCACGCTCACTCACTCGTTCATTTTCACCGGGCTAGCTCAGGGGGCTTCGGTGCAGGAGGGGATTAGGGCTTTTGCTGGGGGTGCAGGCTCTGGGGTGGGCCCAGAAATGAGGAGTTCAGAGTGCAGGTGAGGGCTCCAGGCTGAGGCAGTGGGTTGAAATGTGAGAGGGGCTGAGGGATCCGGCTGGGGATGCGGGCTCTGGGGTGGGTCCAGGGATGAGGCTTTTGGAGTGCAGGAGGGGGCTCCAGGCTGAGGCAGGGGGTTGGGGTGTGGGAGGAGGTTCGGGATCTGGGCTGGGAGTGTGAATTCTGGGGTGGGGCCAGAAATGAGGGGTTCAGAGTGTGAGAGGGGGCACCAGGTTGGGGCAGGGGGGTTGGGTGCGGGGGGGGGGGGTGTGTGCAGGCTCCAGCTGGAGATGCGGGCTCTGATGTGAGGCTGGGGATGAGGGATTTGGGGTGAGGAGGGGGATCCAGGCTGGGGTTGAGGGGTTCAGAGTGCAGGAGGGATCAGGGCTGGGGGTTGGAGCCTGGGAGAAGCTCAGGGGTGCAGGCTCCAAAAAAGCGCTTACCTCAAGCATCTCTCAGAAGCAGCGGCATGTCCCCCTCTAGCTCCTCTGTGGAGGCATGGCCAGGCGGTTCTGTTTGCTGCTCCCATCTCTCAGGCGCCACCCCCGCAGCTCCCATTGGCCACAGTTCCCGGCCAATGAGAGCTGTGGGGGCTGCACTTGGGGTGGGGGAAGCACGTGGAGCCCCCTGGCTGCCCCTACGCCTAGGAGCTGGAGGGGGACATGCTGCTGCTTCCAGGAGTCGTGCAGAGTGGAGGTTAGCAGGGAGCCTGCCAGCCCCGCTGCACGCCGCTGCCAACCGGACAGTCAGTCAATGGCCCAGTCAGTGGTGCTGATCAGAGCCACCAGGATCCCTTTTCGATTGGGTGTTCCAGTCGAAAACCAGACACCTGGTCACCTTAATCACAGCAAGAGCAGCTATCTCGTACTCTCTGAAAACCTTGGTGGCGTATGAGGGATATTCAGCCTTTTGTGTCCCACCACTGATGATAACTAAGAGGAACGATGAGAATCTCATGGATTGGGGAAGCCATGGTGTCGGGGTGGTACAGGAGACAGGGAGGAAACCTTAGGCCAGTGCTAACAGTGTTTCCTGGAATGATGTTCATAGACTGTGATAGAACTAGTATTCATACTGATTTCAGATCACTCGATCTTTTTCACATAGCCCTACAATTGGTTTCTCAACTGAATTCAATTAGCTTTGATTTGCCTGACAAATAGAAAACTTGTGGGGTGGGGAATGGAAATCAATTTAATTAACGTTGTATTTCTTCTGTAGGAGCATAAAGTGATATAATTGCCCTGTGATTTTCTGAGCCATAAAACAAACAAACAATCCCCACTCCCCCACTCCCCGAAATGATACTTTAATAGTTTACAGCCTCAAAGTTCTGAAATTTGTTAGTTCAGTTTTGAGTTCTCTCATTTCTGTGTGCATATTTACCAAAGGTAGATTTTATAATTTGTGCTGATGCTCATTATGAAAGTTGTGCTTGCCATTTTGAAAGGATTTTGCTTATAGCTTTCTTGCAAGTTTTCTAACAGCTACTTAAGACTATATTGATGGCATACCCACTTTCCAAAATCTGAAGTGAGATGGGGGGAAAAAAAGAGAGAATTCAGGAAAGCAAAGAATTTCCAAGGGATTTCTGTAGTTTTTTCAATGTTCCTTAATGGTCTTATTTTATGTATTTAAGGCTTTGCAAAGTTGTTACCCACAAACCAACACAGGCTTATTTTTTCACTTTCACTCACTCTACATTAGGTGAAAAATTTCAGGAATTCTGCCCTAAACTTTTGCAGTTGTGAAAACCCACTACGAGCCTGATGTTAAAGTTGCAGTGCTGATTTTCTGGTCTGGTCATCTTCATGAGTGAGGAGAATAGGAATGTAAAGTGAAAAAGCTTCTTTTGTTTTGTTGCTCCCTCTTTTCCCCACTTTCCCACCACCCTTAAAAATGCTGTCCTATTTATTGTAGGGAAAGGAATTGATAGTTTGGGATTTAGAATTCAATACACAACGAGCCACTGCATCTGGTGTATAATAAAGGATATTCTCTTTATACATTGATAGGAATATTCACATTTTGAGAATGGGACCAATTAAGTTGGAAGTAAAGTATAGTTGTCCCTTAACATTTTTGCTTTCTTCCATTGCATCTTCAGGGGGCTGCTAAAGCACCCTTACTCATTCTGTGTGGATATAGATGCACATCAGATGAAAAATAATTACCTGGTAAGGTATGTCAGAAGAAAATCTTAAATCCCAATTATTGCAATGAATGCAAAGGAACCAGAGACCTGCACTGGTGCAATTCTCTATTCGTCATCTCCTATGTGATGAATTGATTGCATGAGGCTTGAAAGAAACAGCAATGCTCTCTTTTTTATTTATTTATGTAAGTAGCTCCTGGAGACCGCAATCAGGATTTGGGCTCCATTCTGCTGGGCATGGTACAAACATTGTGTGAAATCCTCACCCTGAGTAAGTCAATAGGACTTTTGACATTGACTTAAATGGAGTTAGGATTTAACCCCTTAATTTTCAATTACTCTTAGGCCTACATACCTTTTAAAAATGGAACCTAAGTTCTAAGAGCTATGTCTTTAAAGGTATTTAGATGCCTAAAGATGCAGATAGGCACCGAGTAGGATTTTTCAAAATCATCTACACTACTCACTTCTGGTGTTGAGGAGCCTAGGCTCTTTTGAAAATCCCACTCAGTTCCTATCTGCATCTTTTTGTGCCTCAACACCTTTAAAAATCTGGTCCTGATCTTCTTAGGCACTTTTGAAAATGTTATTTAGATCCAATCAAATAATGAGTGCAATAACTGAGGAAGGGGTGGTTCTGTGCATAAAGAAAAAGCCCCAGGGCATGTTGTCTAAGTCATCTACATGAGATAAATTCTCAGGCTATCCACATCTGATATGCTCCCTGACTAACATAATTCCTTTCCTGTATCCCATCAACCACTGCAATTTTTTGCAGCTACATTCCCTCATAGCAAGGGTTTCTCATCCCCATGAGTTTGGTTGAACCCCTTCTTGCCCTCCTTCAGGCCCTTCTTGTGTTATCTGACGCTAGTTCCCTGGGTTTCTCACAGCCAGCTGAAATGGATGGCTCCTGAGCCCTCCAAACATGTGTTGTATTTTTTTTAAATCACTGATTTTTATGTGTACTTAATGAGCCAACAGTGCTGCCAAGGAAGTCAAAGGCAAAGCCCCATTGATTTTTTTTTTCTGTAATAGGATTTGGCTCAACATATCTTTTTGGACTTTTCTTTATAGGTTGCTTTAACTGCTATAAAAAACTAACGGGTCTCATTTTTATAGATAAAATGTGTGTGTTCTGCCAGCAAGCAAAATCTATAGGTCAAAGCTCAGTCACATTTCAGACAGAGGTTTGAACTTGTGTGAAGTTACCTTTATTTTTGAGTCTTTGTTGTAAAGTAAGGTTAACCCTGAAATCCTTTAAACGTTCTTCAAATAAGAAAAGATTTTGAAGTCTTGAAACACCTAATAGAACAATCCCAAGGTTTCTATTAAGCTTTGGTTTGGTGGGTGTCTCAGAATTTCAAGTAATTTAACAATAATAACAAAATAAATAAAAATAAAAGTGATGCTTCCATATATAGCTCTGAAATTATTGCACAATTGCCATTTCCCCCTCTTAGACTGTACTGTGCATCTTGGCAGTTGAACCTCATGTCGTGATGGCATTGAGAAAATAGAAATACATCATTGGCTAAAACTCATCCATGGAAGAGTCGATGTTTTTGAATGTGCTCTGGGAAGACTGTCAGAGAGTGATCATACCTCTTATATCATGAAGAAGTCTCCTCCCGGCCTCAATGAATAACAGCATATACATGTAAAAGGTGGTATCTATTACAAAGCATTTTCCTAGCATGTTCAAACATTAAGGAACTTAACATGGTTTAAAAATTGGTTAGCATGTTTGCCTCTACACTACACAATCTTTAAATTGTGCTAGAGGAGGGTTATAAAACCCTGCCATGTTCTTTACACTCAGGGGAAAACAGTAGCCCTGCTTCTCTCTTCTCCCTGCTTCCTAAGGATTATGGAAACCTCAGTTGGGGTTTCACAGCAATGGAGATTGGGGAGGGAGCTGGGGAGCAGCCACTCTGCAGGACATGCTCATGTGCATAAATCTTTAACTGGAAGCCAGACCAAGAGTTACTTCTTTGGTTAGCGCCCTACAGAATGTAGATAGAAAACACTCATCCCCAGCCACCATCAGGGAGTAGGTTTGATGCACTGCTTTCAGAGAACTGCATGTTAGCATCAAGGGCCTCATTTTAGGAAAAAAATGGGGCAAAGTTGTATCAGAATATATTACATTATCTGCAATTATATTATATTCTGCAAAGTCAGGTGCGGGGCGGGGGTTGTCAAAAAGTGGAATAGTAGCATATAGATATATGAAAAGTCTGGGGGAGGCAAACCGAGGTCTGTGGTTGGGGGACAGCTGCCCACCTTGACCTATAGCAGATGATGCCCCTGGTTAGCATGACTCCCGAGAGGGAGCCTTGGTGAACAGGAGAAGCAAATGGAACAGTCTGGAAGAACTTAGCTACAACATGGATTTTCCTGCCCCCTCTGGCTCTATTTGGCGTATTTGGATTTAGGTGATTAAAGCAGCCTGTTAAATGTGAATTCAGAAGTGTCCATGGGGCAGGGACGGAGATGTTCCAGTTTGTTCTGTTTCACAGTATAATAAGCTTTAAGTTTTTTTTAAGTTAGCTACATGCTATTTTAAAAAAAAAATACATCTGCTGTCATTGTTTTAGATATGAGATGGGATGATTCCAATTCTGCTGTACCTCTTTAAGACATGGACAATGATCAAAATGGTTCAGTTGAGTTTTAAGGATCCATTTTCACAGAATAGTATAAGCAAAGTACCTCTTTATTTTTCCTGCATTTATTGACCTTATGCACCTGTAATATGCTGGAAAGAATCATCCGCTTAGAGACACTGTGTTCCTCATAGATAGTAATTTCACATAATCAAATTTTCTCGTTTGCATTTTGAGGTAATTGCAAGTGTACATTTAAAATGACTATGTTGCCTAGACATGCAGCATAATTATTAATCTTTTTATTTTTCTGTTATTGAATGCTAGAGTTAAAAGCTCCAAAAGATTGCACAGTTCAGTGTAACCAGTAATTTCTACAGTTTCAGGCCAACTAAATCTTGTCAAAAGCTGGAGAGGAAAGTAACAGAAGAATAAATAAGTAAGGATGCAGTGGGATGCATGCTACAGAGGCTGGATTTCCAATTTGTACACAGATTATATTGCTTACATTATAAATGAAAATGTATTTTTCCATGGCTGTTCTGAGACTTTGCTAAAAATAAAACCATTATTGGAAAATCCAGGTGAAAGCTTGTACTATTTAGTGATATTAAAGTGCATGGATTTTTATTTATTTTTTGTAATAACAAAGAGCATCCAATAATCAGAGCTGCATATAAAAGAATTAAGATCACTTTCCTTTTTGAACTTGCTTGTAGTTGAGCTCCTCGGCATGTCGCAGGTGGAGTAGGCAATGCTTATTATTACTGTCACAACCTGCCTGAATCAGCCAGCAGGCCACTGCTATTCACAGCATCTGAATGATGACCTGCACAGTGGCAGAGCTGATTTTTACACCTAATCAGCTACTCTGCTGCAACCTGCTGCCAGTTACTGTTGCTGTTTGCCTTGAAGCGATTTGGGGATTTGCTGTGCAAAACCCACCTGCTGAGAACCTGATTGTGGTACATATGTCAGTGTGGAAGTAATGACCCTATGTCAGGTTAAACATTGCTCTTCAACAGTGACTACAGGTCCCACCTCCTACTGTTTGTGTATGTATTATTGTATCTACCTAGGTACTCGTATGGCCCCTATCCCTGTAGTATCTCAAGCATTTTACTGGTGCGTTATGAACTCTCCAAGGACAGCAACTCTGTTACACTGTAGTACCATGATAAAACATCTGTGTACTAAAATGACAAATTCCTTTATATATCTAAGCATTGCAGTCATTCCTACTGAAAAGTCCTCTTGTGGATTGGCTCACCTGTCATAAATTATTTAATTCAGCCTGAAGAAAAGAATTGTTTATAACAAAACATCCATTGAATTTCCTATTTGAAATACTAAAATATGCATATCCTAATGAGCACATATAGCACTGCTCTACAGCCAAAATGCTTCTGAAATAAATGTAGTCAAACTTTACTAATTCTGGGTCACTGAGAACGAAAATGATGCTTAAAATTGTTGATTGGCTCTAGTTTTCAAGATATGCTATTGGGTCAGTATATACGACCCTTGACTTGGGAATGGTGGAGGATACGTGAGTTATAAAGGGAAGGGATCTCAATTTAAACCAGAAATGACTAAAATACATCTTTGACTGGATCTATGAATAAATCTATGACTGGGTTTGGACAGTACTTGCTTTTTAGGCAAAAGAATGAATGATGCAATCTGAAGCTGGTATTGCATCATACATGATATGAATTGCATCATGTTATTCCTAGAAGTCATGGATGATGCCATCATAACAAAGCTTACATCACTCTGCTGAACAAATTGCCCTATATCAGCTCTAGAAATCATACAGTGTCGTGCTCTCTTATTTGTCAGTGTTTGGTTTTGCAAAGGGACACATTTCTGTTTAGCCAAAGTGAGCAGAGATGCCTCGTACTTGTGTGAACAGTGCAGATAACTTCTGCTATGTTTGTGGTGAAGTGACTTTTGCATCACAAAAGCGCAGTATAACCACTATGGTTAAGAAAGCCTATCACCTTTATTTTGGCTGCAAAATTGGAGATCAGGACAAGAGGTGGGCCCCCCACATATGCTGCAACACTTGTGCAACAAATCTTTGCCAGTGGTTGAACAGGAAAAGGAAATCTATGCCTTTTGCAGTGCCAATGATTTGGAGAGAGCCAACAGATCATCCCAGCAATTGTTACTTCTGCATGGTGCCTCCAGTTGGGAAAGGTGTGTCAAAGAAGAAAAAGTGGACTGTGCATTATCCAAACATTCCATCAGCTATACGCCCAGTACCCCACGGAGAAGGACTGCCGGTTCCTGATGCACCAGAATCATTCTCACTTGAGTCAGACGAGGAAGAGGAAGAGGATGAAACTTCTGGTCCTGAACCATCAATGTCACAGGACCCACATTTTCTCCCATCCTCCTCCACTGAACCACACCTCATAACACAAGGTGAACTGAATGACCTTGTCAGGGATTTGGAACTACCCAAGAGTAAGGCAGAGCTGTTGGGCTCCAAGCTACAGCAGTGGAATCTCCTGGCAGGTGATGTTAGGGTTTCCATGTTCTGTGACCGTCAAAAGGATCTTGTCTCATTCTTCTTCATGGAAGGTGATCTTGTAGCCTGCAACAACATCGATGGTGTGATGGCAGCCCTCAACATCGTTCGCGATCCAGATGAGCGGAGACTGTTCATTGATTCATCCAAGATGAGTCTTAAAGCTGTTTTACTGCATAATGGCAATATTTTGCCATCAATTCCAGTTGGTCATGCAGTCCATATGAAGGAAACCTATGACAACATGAAACAACTTTTGAGGTGCATAAACTATGACCAACATCAGTGGCAGCTTTGTGGCGATTTGAAGGTTATTGCTCTCTTGCTTGGTCTGCAGACTGGATACACAAAGTACTGCTGTTTTCTCTGCGAATGGGATAGTCGTGCAAGAGATTCCCACTACATCAAGAAAGATTGGCCACTCCGGCAGTCATTGCAGCCTGGGAGGAAAAGTGTTCAGCATCCACCACTTGTTGAATCAAGGAAGATTTTGTTACCACCCTTACACATCAAGCTGGGTCTGATGAAGAACTTTGTCAAGGCCATTGACAAAACACAAGCAGCTTTCAAGTACCTCCGTGGAAAATTTCCAAGGTTAAGTGAAGCTAAGATAAAGGAAGGTGTCTTTGTTGGTCCTCAGATTCGTGAACTTCTTCGAGATGATGCATTTGACCATGCACTGCGTGGCAAGGAAGAGACGGCATGGAAAGCCTTCCAGTTAGTGGCAATAAATTTTCTCGGAAACAACAAGGCAGACAACTACAGGTTGTTGGTGGAAAACCTCCTCAAGGCATACAAAAGCCTTGGTTGCAACGTGTCACTAAAGATACATTTTTTGCACTCTCATCTAGATTTTTTTCCACCGAACTGCGGAGCAGTGAGCGACGAGCACGGCGAGCAATTTCACCAGGACATTGCAACAATGGAGAAACGCTATCAGGGCAAATGGAGCCCATCAATGCTTGCAGACTATTGCTGGACAGCGACAAGAGATGCTCCATTTAATGAATACAAGAGACAAGCCAAGAAGCGCCGAGTAGACACTGAATAGGACTAAACTATGTACAGAATAGTTTTTTGCCTTTTGTTTCATAATAAATTTTATTTATATAACCCTTTTGCTGATTTTTAAAGTGTTCCATAAACAGGACAGGTGAAATATTATCATGTAAAGCAACCATAAACACATGAAAAGACCTAGGTTTACAATTTATGATTAAAACTACTATCTACACAATATACATAGACATAAAATGTAAAAACTTAAATATCTTAGAAACAGTAGCCAATCAGTTGTTTTAATTGTCATATTTGAATTCAGCACATCAAAATACATAATAAATAGCACATTTTATCTCTGAAGCAGACGACTTCTCAAAAATTGTAGACCAGTGTTATGGGAACAAGTAAATAACTTTTCCTTATTCACTTTCTCCACACCACTCGTGATTTTATATACCTCTATCATATCCTCCCTTCTATCTGCTCCAGCTTGTGTGCTAAAATTAGCAGTGTAATCAGGGATAGCACAGGCAGTGGCTTAGGCTAACCACCCAAATACATCCAGGAGGACAGGGAGGGAGACAATAATTAATTATAGTAGGTGTTGAAATTCTAAAAGTTAAAACTTTATAACCATTAAAACAAAAATTGTCAATGTCACGTGAAAATATACAAAATAAATGTTCTTCAATCAAATTCTAATAAGTTCTCAAGCAGCATTTTTCTTACTTTGCCTGTCTGTAAATTTTGCTTATCATCTATGGAAATATGTTTTCCTTGGTTTGTATGTGTACAAGGAAATCAACACTCACCAATAATAATCAAATCCCTCTAAGGTTATTATAATATAAGAACTAGGGGCCACCAAATGAAATTAATGGGCAGCAGGTTGAAAACAAATAAAAGGAAGTTCGTCTTCACACAGCGCACAGTCAACCTGTGGAACTCCTTGCCTGAGGAGGTTGTGAAGGCTAAGACTATAACGAGGTTTAAAAGAGAACTAGATAAATTCATGGAGGTTAAGTCCATTAATGGCTATTAGCCAGGATGAGTAAGGAATGGTGTCCCTAGCTTCTGTTTGTTAGAGGGTGGAGATGGATGGCAGGAGAGAGATCACTTGATCATTACCTCTTAGGTTCATTCCCTCTGGGGCACCTGGCATTGGCCACTGTCGGTAGACAGGATACTGGGCTGGATAGACCTTTGGTCTGACCCAGTATGGCCATTTTTATGTTCTTACCACTGTCCGCTTACACTGGTAAGCGTGCTCCGATCTTCAGTGTAGACATACTCTTAGGGACAGAGCACAGAATCCTACCTTGAGACTTTATATAACACTTAAATAAAATTGTTACTTGAGCACTGAAAATGCAAATTTTCTGAGTGGGTAATAATTATGAACTTACACTACAGACAGTCAAAAAGCAAGATCACTGTAGTCAGGCACGGACTCACCCCTGTGGCGCCTCCTGCTGGTCATCCAGGGAATTAGCTCACCGGCCTCTGGAGCGCCCTCTGCAGGCCGGTGATCCGCCTGTCGGCCCCCGTGTCCCTCCCGGACCCTGGTGCCCTTGGCTTAGGTGCTGCTCCCCTGGCAGTACCCCACTCTTTCTCTGGGTCTCCCCACCCAGGGGAACTCCTACCCCTTATCCCAATGTTGCCTCAGTCGTGGCTACTGCCAGTCACCATCTAGCCCCCGCGCCCTGGGGCAGACTGCAGTCTATCAGCCAATCATCACCGGCAACAAGGGGTTTGGACTGGCTGCCTTTACCCATCCTCAGGTTGCCCCTCTGCAACCCCAATACCTATATGGCCTAAGACCAGGCCCTGCAGCCTGGGGAGTTGCTGGCCTAGGGCTTCCCAGCCCCAAGGCCTTTCCGCAGCCCTGCCTCACTCTAGGTCCCCGGGTGAGCTCCCTGCAGCCAGGCCTGTCTCTCTCTCCTGTCAGAGAGAGACTGCTCAGCTTCTGGCTACCCTGGCCTTCTTATCAGGCTGAGTGGCTCAGTTTGGGGGATGGCCCCAGCTGCAGCCACTTCCCCAATCAGCTGGAGTTTTGCTCCTTTACTCAGCCCCAGCCCTCTGCAGGGCTTTTCCAACCCCTTCAGGGCTGGAGCGGGCGTTCACCCCGCTACACTCACCAAACGTTTTTTCAATTTGTGCAACACAGTAAGTACTACAGTATGTACACTAAATATTTTTGTTGAAGAATATCTTTAAATATAATTGAACAATTTAATTACTACTGTTCAATAGTTTAGGCACAGAATGTGTTCCATAGGAAAAAAAACAAACTGTATAAATCTCTCATAATGCGGGAGAGGGAAGCAAACTAGAACGGGACTGAGATAGGGAGCAGAGAGGGAGGAACATAGCACACCTATTACCTGCTTTGTCCCATGCCGCTACTGTCTAGAAGCCTTTACACCAGGTTAGATCTCCACAAGAATGGATGGGGGAGTACTGGTAAGAAAGGGTATAGTGCTGCAATGTGGTCATGCTCTGTAGTGTTCCCATCAGGGACCAGTGGTTTTCTTACCACAAATTCAGACAATAGTTAATAACACTTGAGGGAAAACTAACCCAATCTCCATAGCTTATCTCTTCTGGGAAAGGAGGGGAAATCATCTTCTTTGAGTGCTTGCTCATGTCTATTCCATGTTATTTTCGTGCATGCCCCATGCAACATCACTGGAGATTTTTCCTTCAGTGGTATCTGTTGGGCTGGCTCTAGCGCCCTATGGTGGCGCACACTCATGCACTGGTATTAGGGGCCCGGCCAGCCCCGCAACCTCTCAATTCCTTCTTACCACCCGTGATGGTTGCTGGAACAACTTCTCTTTCGTTGGCAAGGCGATCATTCAGTGGTTTTCTGTTATTCTTTAGTTTAGTTATCTTCAGTTTTATTTTCTAGTAGTAGTGTGCATAGTGTAGATAGTATTAGTGTATATAGTTAGACCCCCCTCTTGTAGCTTAGAGGGGCATCTCCCCCCCCCCCGGGGCCGGGCATGCCCTGGTCTCCAGGCTTCAAACCCTGTGCCTCCTGCACCAAGCCTCTGCCAGTGAGTGACCAACACTCAAGCTGTCTGAAGTGTCTGGGGGAAGTTCACGTACAAGAGTGTTCCCAATTCTGCTTTGAATTCAAGCCTTGTACAAAAAAGGACAGGGAGGCTAGACTAAGGGCTATCCTCATGGAAGCTACACTTAGTCCAGTGTTGGAGCCATACCGGTCGGACTCAGCAGTGAACACCTTGGTCTCAATGCAATGTGCTTCTCCAGCAACATGTATTTCTCAGCACCGTTCCCCCTCTCTGATACCGAGAAAGAAACACAAGAAACAGCGGTCTGAGAGTGGACGCTCCCCAGAATTGAGAAAGGGCAAGCAAGGGAAGTGCAGTGGAGTGAGACCCATGTCAGGCCACTCCTCCACCCCTACTCTGCTAGGAGCACCATCGACTCTGCCCTGCTCACAGGTGCCATTGAGTCTGGTGCGAGACCATCCACTGACACCAGGGGGACATTGTGGCACCAGCAGGATCGTGGTGCCTTCTATCCCAGAGGCCTTTGCATTGGCCAGAGTCCTGATGATGCTTCCGGTTGCCAACCCTATTGGGAAACTATCGGCACCAAAGAGAGCGTTGAGCAGAAAGGAGCATGTTAGCCTGAGCTCCTTTCAGGCACAGGGTCCTCTGGTACTGACCAGAGGGAAATTGGCCCTACTGTCATTGGCGAAGACTTCCCTACTCTGGCATTGATCCCTGGACCTTTGGCACCACCCAATAGAAGTGAGGGTTACAATCCCCCCATGGTCTCCTCAAGGTAACTTGTCCTTTGATTTGGAGGTAGATTAAAGGTGCCACAGGACTCTCTGCTGCTTTTTACAGATCCAGACTAACACGGCTACCCCTCTGATACTTAACCTACACTCAGTTACCGAGCCCAGTATTGACACTCAGGATTTAGGCCTGCATGATATGGTCGGTGCAGAGGAAGAGGAGGAATATGCCCCACTGTTACAGGACTCTTCCTCCTCCTCCCCAGATGAAGTTCTCTTGGGACCCAGTGGCTCAGTGCCATAGGACAATTTTAGAGCTCACCAGGAGCTATTGAAAAGGGTAACTTCTAGCCTGGGGCTAGAGGTGGAGGTTCTTAAAGAGTTCTCACACAGCCTCATTGATATTTTGGCCACAGTGGTCCCATCAAAGGTGGCTCTACCCCTCAATGAGGCCATATGGGTGCGGTCAGGTCCCTAGGGCAGGCCCATCCTCTCTGCCTTTCACCTCAAAGAGAGCAGAGAAAAAGTACTATGTTCCTGCCAAGGGATATGAATTCCTATATTCCCACCCTCCTCTGAGTTCCCTTATGGTCACAGAGGCCAACAAGAGAGACACACAAGGGCAGCAAGGCACAACCCCCAAGCAAAAGGGCATAAAAAAGCTAGACATGTTTGGTAGAAAGATTTATTCTATTGGTAGGTTAGAGCTTCACATCTCCAAGCAGCAGGCCTTGCTTGGGATATATGATTATAACATTTGGGACTCCATGGCAAAGTTTAAGGACTTGTTTCCACAGGACTCCAGAGAAGAGGTCTCCACTCTGATAGAGGAAGAAAAGACCAGAACCAGTCTCTCCCTCCAAACAGCCCTCGATGCAGCTGATGCAGCAGCCAGAACAATGACTTTGACATGAGGAGGTGCTGCTCCTGGTTCCAGTCCTCGGGTCTGCCACCTGAGGTCCAGCAGTCCATCCAAGATCTTCCCTGTGAGGGAACCTCCCTCTTCTCTCAGCAGACGGACTCAAAAGTCCATGGTCAGAAAGATTCCAGGGCTACCCTCAGATTCCTCGGCTTCTACTCCCCGGCACCTTCGAGGAAATATTTCAGAGCTCAACAGCTGACTCGCTTCTCAGCTCTGCTGCATCACCCAGACCTGTTTAAAAAATGGAGCAAGGGTTACAAGCACAGGCAACCACCCACCCGCACCTCAACCTCACTACCAGGTTCACACAGATACCCAGGAGGCACCAAACAGAACTTTTCAAGGGGTGTGCGAGGGCATTATATCAGTTCCCATATCTGATCCTGCCCCTCTTTTGTTTTCAGACTGACTCTCCTACTTCGGTCCAACTTGATCCCACATCACCTCAGACCACTGGGTTCTGAGTACAGCGGAGGAAGTTTACACTCTGCAGTTTTTTTTCATCCCTCCCTCCCATCCCCCATCCCTCTTCAGGGACCCTTTTCATGAGCAACTTCTAGTCCAAGAGGTGGAAGCACTCCTGCGGGTAGGGGCTGTGGAGGAGATATTTCAGAACTTGAGAAGGAAACGGTTTTACTCCCACTATTTCCTAATCCCGAAAGCCAAAGTGGGTCTTTGACTCATCCTAAACCTGCATCACCTCAACAGTTATCTCAAGAAACTGAGATTCCGCGTGGTTGCTCTGGCTCCATTATTCCCTCCCTGGTTCCAGGGGACTGGTACACCGCCCTTGACTTCAAAGACACCTATTTCAACATCTCCATCTTTTGGGACCACAGAAGGTTCCTCAGATTCATTGTAAATAAGACCCACTGCCAGTTCTCTATCCTCCCCTTTGGTCTGTCATCAGCCCCTCGGGTTTTGACAAAATGCTTGGCGGTGGTGGCAACCTTCCTCAGAAGATGAGGCATTCACCTCAACGACTGCCTGATCAAGGGCCGGTCTGAGGCTCAGGTGAAAGCCAGCATCAACCTGGTCCAAGCTACTTTCTGTGCCCTGGGCCTATTGATAAATGAGCAAAAGTTGACTCTCATCCCCATCCAGAAGATAGAGTTTATCGTTGCAGTCCTCGATTCTACCTGGACCAGAGACTTCTTCCCCGAATCTCTGTTCCAGACAGTGTCAGCCTGAAATCTAAGGTCAAGGCCCACCTGGCCACGACAGCCCATTTTTGCCTCAAACTTTTGGGTCACATGGCCCTGGGCACTTATGTGGTATGGCACACAAGACTATACCTCAGGTCCCTTTGAGCTTGGCTGGCCTCAGTGTACTTACCAAACCATCGTCACTTGGACTTGGTGCTTACAGTTCCCACCCTAGTCCTTGACTCCCTCAACTGGGTGCAGGCATTCCCTTTGTCACCCCCAATCTTCAGTATCCCTAATTTTGGACATGTCCAATCTAGGTTGGGGGGTTCACCTCAAGCACCTCCGGACTCTTGTTCTGTGGTCCCAGGAAGAGCTCTCCTTGCACATAAACATCAGAGGGCTCAGACAGTCCTCTTAGCAGGTCAAGTGTCCCTACCCCAGATTGCAGGCAAAGTTGTATGAGAGCTCACGGACAACATGGCAGCCACGTTTTACATCAACAGACAGGGAGGAGTGCACTCGTCAGCCCTGTGTCAGGAGGCCATTCGCCTGTGGGATTTCTGCGTGAAGCACTCCATCCATCTCAAAGCTTCCTATCTTCTTGGAGCCCAGAACACTCTAGCAGCTCACCTCAGCAGGTTTTTCTCTTCTTACCACAAGAGGTCCCTTCACCCAGAGGTGACCAGATCCATTTTCCAGATGTGGGTGTCTCCCCATGTAGATCTGTTTGCAACCAAGCAGAACAGGAAATGTCAACAGTTTTGCTTGCTACACAGTCACAGCCAAGGCTCTCTCTCGGATGCCTTCCTACTTCCATGGACAGAGCTCTTATTCTATGTGTTTCCTCCCATTCCTCTGGTACAAAAAGTTCTTCTGAAAGTCAGGCAAAACAAAGCAAGGGTTATCCTTATAGCCCCTGCATGGCCGCAACAACACTCGTTCACCACACTGATGGATCTATCAGTAGCACCTCTGCTGCTGCTCCTACCCCTCTCAGACCTGATCTTGCAAGATCATGGCTGTTTGCTCCATCCAAACCTCACAGTCCTCCATCTGTCCACATGGAAGCTCCATGTTTGAACCTGGCGGAGCAGACCTGTTCAGAACAAGTTTGCCAGGTCTTGCTAGGTAGTAGGAAACTGTCTACTTGAGCAACTTATCTAGCCAAGTGGAAGTGTTTCTCCATGTGGTCTTCCCAATGAGGCTTCTCACCAATTCAATCACCACTCCAGGTCATGGTGGAATATCTGCTCCATCTGAAACAACAGGGCCTAGTCATTTCATTGATCAAGGTGCATCTAGCGGCATTCTCAGCCTCCCACCCTCTGGTGGATGGTAGGTTGGTCTTCCCACACAAAATGTCCATTCGCTTCCTCAAGGAATTAGAGATTTTACCGTCAAATTCACGAACCTCTCCCACTGTGGAACTAAACCTGGTCCTGTCAAGACTCATGGGCCTTCCCTTTGAGTCGCAGCCACTGTGCCCTCTGTTATATCTCTCCTGAAAGGTCACCTTCCTGGTAGCGATTACTTCGGCCAGGAGGGTCTCAGAAATCAGGGCCCTTATGTCAGAACCTCTGGATATAGGATTCTTTAAGGACAAGGTTCAACTGCGCCTCCATCCAGAATTCCTCCCAAAAGTGGTCTCGCAGTTCCATAGTAATTGGGATATTTTCTGACCACTTTTCTTCCCCAAACCACACAAGAATTCAGAGGGGCGGCGTCTCCACATGCTGGATGTTAAAAGCACCCTGGCGTTCTATACTGAGAGGATCAATAAGTCCATGCAGCTCTTTGTGGCAGTAGCAGACAGGATGACAGGCCTGTTGATTTTGGTGCAGAGAATTTCATCCTGGACCACTTCCTGCATTTGTACATGCTGTGAGCAGGCGGGCATCCCATCTCCTGTCATCTTGGCCACTCATTTGATGAGAACTCAGGCTTCATCAGTGGCATTTCTGTCTCAGGTCCTGATCCCAGATATCTGCAGAGCAGTGACCTGATTGTTGGTACACACCTTGTCCTCCCACTATGCCATCTCCCAGCAGGCTAGAGATGAAGCCAAGTTTGGGAGAGCAGTATTGCAATCCGCATGTTCGTGAACTCTGAGCCCACCTCCTCAGGCACCGCTTGGGAATCACCTAACATGGAAGCACTCGAAGAAAAAAAAAAAAACAGTTACTAACATTTCCGTAACTGTTGTTCTTTGAGATGTGTTCCTCATATCCATTCCACGACCCACCCTTTTGCCCCTCTGTCAGAGATAGCTGGCAAGAAGGAACTGAGAGGATGCAGTACTCGATGGGCCCTTTATATCGGTGCATGAGCGCATGGCACTAGAGGGCGCTAGAGTTGTCCTAACAGATACCTCTGAGGGAAAAATCTCCGGCAATGGTGCCCAGAGTTCATGCACACCTAACGTGGAATGGACATGAGAAACACATCTTGAAGAACAACAGTTACAGAAAGGTTAGTAACCATTTTTGGCTTGGAGTGAGAGTATTCCCACAATATGCCTGGTTGTGTTCTGTTCTCCCGGAGGATCTGGTGCGATCCTGAGGCTGTGTACTCTATTCCATATGGAGGAAAAGAAGTTATTCCTGTCTCCTGCATTTTTCCACAGGAGGGTGTGATCAAGTCCATAATATGGCAAGGAGTGTCCTCCTTTAAAAATCTACCTACTATGTCTTTTTAAAAAGAAATCTGATCTATTCCCAAGGAATTAAATGGAAAAAAATAGGTAACTTTCATGTAGGGTAAGAGGGACACAAAAATAATGGTTAATACTTTTGGAATCCCTCATTTGGCTCTGCAGCAGTTAACAAATTATATTCCCAGAACTGTGTTGTTTCTACTTCTCCCCCTCCCCCAGTGTTGTGCATTGAGGATACTGGTGCACAAAATAAGGAAGTAAACCAAAAAGCCAAGTTAATTTCAAGCTCTATTAGGAACATTGATTTTTTTCCCTCCTATGTTTGACAAAATGGAAAAGGACAAGTTTGTGGAGGAAAGAAATGTTACTTTAAATCTTCTATGAGGACATTACAAACTGTACTAGTAAAGACAACTAAAACTTTTTAGCTATATTAAAAAAAAAGACTGTCATTGATGATTTTTGCTATTACCACTGGCATACATTTGTACCAATGTTGGCAAGCTCAGCACAGAGGCCCAGCCAAAAACTAAATGGCCTGGAATCATAGAATGAGAATTGTTATGGCTGGAAGACACCCACATCAGTCAAACTCCGTTCATTTTACAATACTCTGTATCAGCCTATTTTCAATATGTTTAAGTCACAACTTTTAAGAGTTCCAAATCATTTACATTCCCTATGTAATCATTTAAAGAGGAGACATCTGACTAGATGTTACCTAGATGTTTAAAGAGTACACATAGGGCATGTCAGCTGACATGGGCAAAAAGTGGGTGTTTTATTGCAGTATAGACCCATTCTAATCTATTAGTTAGGCACAGTTTTGCACCTCAGGTTCCTCTGGGGCAATTTAATTGGTTATACAAAGATCAGAGTGCTGTTGCCCAGTATTCTGCTACATGGCAAGAATTAGGATCTGCTGCCATATAACTTTGTGAGGCAAAACTCTTTTTGAAATTATTCACCAGTGTAAGGGCTACATGATTAGGCCCATAATTATATCTAGTTTTAGGCATAGGAAGTACAGTGCCCTGAAGAGACAAAGAAGTGCTGAAATACATGTTCTAGTTTATGGTGAAAAGGCTATTATGATGACTGTGGGGGACCTTTTGTCTTAGTTGAACAAGCTTTTCTGTTTGCTTTTTAAAATTGCTCAGATTGGTATTTGTGAACTCTTAGGGATTTGGTTTGAACATGTTGCATATTTTTCTTAAAAAGCAGAGGCAAAGTTTTTACTTAGAGCATGCATCTGATAAATAATATGGTGTTGGCATTATGTAGATAAAGTTGCAACTGATATTTTCCCCCTGTGTACTGCTGTTTTATTAACCCTAGGATAAAATTTAATCTGTTTCTATTTATTTTTGGATTGTTTCCTGTATTCCAATCAATCCAAACTGCTTCACTCAAAAAAAAAAAAATCAATTAAAATCAGATCCTGTAAAATTTAATTTGCAGCTTTCTGGATTTTTCCCAATCCAGTTTCCATATATGCATTTCTACCTTTCTGCTAGGGAAAAAAATAATAATCCCAAAGCAGTAAAATTGATGGAGCCAATTATATGCACACAGTAATGTGGCAATTGATAGTCACATTTCAGAATCCAGATATTGTTTTTAAAAGGTTGCAGAAATTTACTTAGAAGGTGAAGGGAAAAAAAACACACCTCTTAACCTTTTTATTCTTTTAAATCTTAATGAATTTTCAAATTATGGCCTGGAAAAACAGACTTCTGGGGGCTCAGTACAGAGTTTTGCCTCCATGCATTTAATCACAACATTGTATAGACTACTGGCCAAATCCCATACATTGTTTGCATGTGGAACTCTCGGTGAATTTCATGGGAGTCTCACGTGTTAGTCCTAGATGAGCCTGTGGAAACTCATTGTTCTGACATTATTATTCCATGACACCAAGGTGACAGGTGCCCTAGAATAACTGTGCTAAAAGATAGATTAATCATACTGATTGTATTTAAATTAATTTTGTTGCTAGAACACTCAAATTATTTAAAATATAAAATGGTAGCCCAGATTAAGAATAAAACACTGAATAAAAAGCTGGTGTATTAATCAGCAAAGTTTCTTCTTTGATGGTTAATATTTATTAAAGTAAAGTAATTGAAGGTGTTGGAAAGTAAACAGTGAAACTCCCCAGTTTTGGCTTCAAAGCTAAGTCTGCTGATTGTGAAGCCCATTCTACCCACCTCCTTGGTACACAGGAACTGATTTTCTGTTTCAGCCAAGGGTCACAGTTCAGGGCAACGGCACTTGTATTTTACCCTCATGGTCCAGCAAGGGCACTCATTCCTAGGCTTATGGCTCCCCAGCTATCATCTCTCTTATGTGGAGACATGCATTTCTCTCCCTTCTGACCAGAGTATTTTAAGGCTGCATAGTTCCCTGACTACACTGTGAATCACCCAGCTATACAGGCTATGTCAGCAGTTCTGCTTTCGTTTCTATGCTATAAATGGCATAATTACCCTCAGTAAACTTACCACACAGCTGTTTCTAAGCAAGCACACTTATTCCTAAGGTGAAAGCTTTAGAGAGAAAATACATGAAAAACAATAAATGAACCTACACACATGCTGATAACCCTTCCAAAGATCACCCCCTATGATGGAATCCCCAGGGTACAACCTGGAACTGTGAGACAGCTGTGCCCTGTTAACTTTTCAGCTGGGGCTGACTCTCACAATGCTATGCCATGACAAGCAGCTAACTCCTCCAGGCTCTGTGATCACTCAGCCATCAGCATGTGGAGACTCACACCCAGCTAAATTGCATGAATGCTCTCCAAGCCACTCGTGAATCATACAGAGAGAGGCACCAGCAAATCACCCCAGTCTCCAGCCTTGCACCCCAGAAATATACCATCTTATACTACTCAAGACTCCCTTGGATAGCGCAAGCTCGTTAATTCGTTCACCACACCAACAAAGGGTAGTGGACGTGCAACAGCCCCTGTCAACCTCAGATGAGATTCCCCAAGCACTTCAATCAGAAACACACTCTTTTAGGTAAAATATAAAACAGTTTTA
The DNA here is from genome assembly GCF_028017835.1 of Emys orbicularis. Taxonomy (NCBI): domain Eukaryota; kingdom Metazoa; phylum Chordata; order Testudines; family Emydidae; genus Emys; species Emys orbicularis. The sequence continues at coordinate 45,251,711 of NC_088685.1, read as the reverse complement.
TTAACTACAGAAAGATTTTAGGTGATTATAAGTAACAGGCGTAGAGATCAAAATTGGTTACATAAGAAATAAAAATAGAAATGCAGTCTCAATTCTAACTTTAACAGACTAAGCAAGATTTTAATCAAACAGCTTTTCTCACCCTAATAGATGTCACAGGCCGTTCACAGTTCTTAATGCACGGGTTGTACGCCCTTTCAGCCTGGAACCCCAGTTCAAAGTCTTTGTCATCCAGACAATCTTCCAGGTATTTTGACATGGGGGAGGAGAGAGGCCAAGTGATGATCTCACTGTCCTCCTTTTATACTTTCCAAATGCTAGAAAGTGCCTTGCTGTGACATAGGGATTAGACAGCTCTCATTGCGTATGTGCCGTCTCTAAGAAGTCTCTGAGAGAGTGGATTCTTCTTGATGGGCCATCAGCGCCTGTCTGGCCAGTGCTGTTGCTCCTTTGTTGTTCCTGAAAGGCTAGCTGTGGGTGTCTCCCAACCTCACAACATGTTTCAGTAACATATATAGCAATACTTCAGAATTTCACATACAGTGATAGTACACACAATTCAACAGCATATTAATGTTCAACAAATCAAAACTTCTTAAATGATATCTCACAAGGCATACTTTGTACATCATAATCATATCACAGTGGTGAATATGGGCGTTCCAGGGTGCTGTTTTGAGGTACAGAGTGTCATACTCCCCGACTCCAACAAGGGCTGTGGCTGGTGAACACTCCTTCAAACCCTGCCAAGGATTTTTTCTGTGGTAACAAGTTCATAACAGCTGTTAACTCAGAACAATCACAACCATGAATATGTGATTCATACTTTTATCCAATTTGGACCTCTAATCTGGTCCTCATGTAGCAGGTGATAAGCAGATAACAGGTTTCTCCTCAGAGCGCAACTTCAAACGGATGAGAAGGTGTCTTCTCCTCTTCCAAGTATTTCCTAGGAATCCCACTTAACTTTGTGTAGCACATTGTGGCAAAAAGTATGTTGAAGCTCATAACACTTCCCAAGGTACACACTAGAAACATTACACACAATCTCACAATAACACATAAATACTTGCAATGAACTACTAAGAAACTTAAACTTAATTCGGTAAATTTTAACTTCCTTTAATCTAGGATATGGCAGGATATTTGACTAGGATATGGCAGGAAATTGCCCTGTCCCACCAAGGTACAATTATTTCAGGAACAGAAGAGGAAGAAAGGTGGTTTAAATCCATTTTTGCATTCCTTTAATCTTGGACTGGCCCTCAAACACAAGTTAGAACAGTCTTTTTCTCCTTATCAGAGGCGGAGCTTGCCAAGTCAATTTACGGCTTGAACAATCTCAGCTTTCTGGCCCCAAGGAGCCATTACAGGAGTCAATGTGAGCTGGAATACCACTCACTTCTCTAGCCACCCGTTTCCTCCAGTCACCCCCTACCCAGAGTAATGATGTAGAGCCATTACACCACCTCTGAGAGTATCTATGCTAAGGGAATTTCTTGGTGCCTGTTTCCATCTGGTTTTTGATCCCCTTTCTGCTGCTGACGTAGAGTAAAATAACCAGAATGCAATGGCAAATCTGGCCCAGTGTCTCCAGAGCAGCCTCCTTTAGCCCATCACCTGAACAATCTGTACAATGGGAGGGGATTTGGAACTAGAATTAGAAAATCCATTTGTTCACTGGAACCTAAGAGTTAGGTCAGAGTTAGCTACTGTATATTACAATTAGCAAAATAGTTTAGAAAATAAGCCTAAGAGATGTTGCCACGGAGAAGTGCCTTTGAACTATTTTCCTTTGAAACCGCAGAGTTAAGTATAATGTTCAGTTGCATGTTTAACATAACAGAACTAATTCCAATTGGCATTTTCATGGTGCTTTTAGCATTGCCAAGCAGATGAAGCTGAAATGGAGTCTTAAATCAAGCAATTAAAATACACTTATAAAATTAAATAATCAAAAATAATTTAGAAATGTAAAACAATGGTAAGAAACACAATTTTTACATAGTCACTACACAAATCGACATCCACTTAGCACAAGTGCTTTCTGGCAGTCCAGATGGACAGATAATTTATTCTGTTTCCTGCCCTCTAAATTTCCACAGGCCATTTATACAGGTGTTAAGTACTTTCATTTGGATTACAAATGCCAAGAGAATTATGAAATCAGCAATAAAGCGACAGATTAGAATGCTACTATGAACAGGAAACTTAAACAGCTGAATGGCCACCTGGGACATTGTGCATGTTGGGGAATATGTACATCAGCTACTGGAAATATGCAGTCTATACAGTGCAACATATACTGCATATTTAATTTCAAAATGAACATTACTGTACTATATTGGAAATATATAGTTCAATTTATACAGTTTAATAGATATGTGGCACTATATTGAGCATACAAAAACTTTACTATAAATTAAAGTGCCTACTTAACATTAAAGTTTAAAAGTATTTATACAAATAAAAGGATTTTTTTTAGAAGCAAAAGTTTGAAGTATAAATAGGTGCAGTGAATGAAAGATAGATAAAAATTCAAATATATTCACAGTTCATACAATTCCTGCAATGTACAAATGTAAACTATCATACTGAATATTTACAAAACAATCTTGATTCTGACTCCCTGTGCCTTCTCCAGTCTCAACCAATAGACCAGAAACCCATTAAAATTTATTATCCTACATTTCCAGTACAGACACTGCACATTCATAGTCTGCCAATCAGCCACTACATATGGTCCACTGACCACCTTCCTGCTTTCTGACTACTTATTAGCCAGGAACTCTGACATCTCACCTTTTGCTCTCCATATACACTTAATCCTTCCCATCCCAGCTTCCCAGTTTAATCAACTGATGACAACATATCTCAGTTATTGTGCATATAAAGTACAGAAACACTATTGGTTTTACTGTTGAGACAGAAAGACCAGTTTTCCCCATTCCGACTATTTATATGAACTGAAAACTCAATTATTCTTTGTATATTTACCCTTCTGATGAGAAATAGAGATTCAACCTTCCAAATAGGGGCCACATAGCCACCTTTCACTCAATTCACTCTATTGATATAGGCAACATACCTCTAGACCAGTGGTTCTCAACCAGGGGTACATGTACCCCTGCTGGAATGCAGAGGTTTTCCAGGAATAGATCAACTCATATAGATATTTGCCTAATTTTACAACAGGCTACTTAAAAAGCACTAGCGAAGTAAATACAAACTAAAATTTCATATAGACAATGGTTTGTTTATACTTCTTTATATACTATACACTAAATGTAAGTAAAATATTTATATTCCAATTGATTTATTTTATAATATATGTAAAAATGAGAAAGTAAGCAATTTTTCAGTAATAGTGTGCTATGACACTTTTGTATTTGTCTGATTTTGTAAGCAAGTAGTTTTTAAGTGAGGTGAAACTTGAGGTTATGCAAGACAAATCAGACTCCTGAAAGGGTACAGTAGTCCGGAAAGTTTGAGAGCAACTGCTCTAGATGTCCCAGACTCAGATCTTCAAAGGTAGTTAGATGCCTAACTCCCAATAAATCTGGTTAGTGAAGACAAGGAAGTCAATGTCTGTATAGAATCATAGAAGTGTAGGGTTGGAAGGGACCTTGAGAGGTCATCTAGTCAATTCCCCTCCCTGCTGAGGCAGAAATACATATACCTTAAGTATATTTATAAGCATAATTTATTACATTTGAGAGTAAAATAATCAGAATGCAATGGCAAACCTGGCCCAGTGTCTCCAAAGCACCCTCCTTTAGCCATTCACCTGAACAGTCTGTACAATGGGAGAGGACTTGCCATTAGAATTAACCATTCTGACCATGAGAGGTCATCTATTCACCCCCCACCCCCATCCCCCAATGCTGAGGCAGAAATATGTATACCTTAAGTATATTTCTAAGCATAATTTATTACAATTTCATTAGTGCCCAATGAGTTTGAAAATGTCTAAAGTTGTAGTATACTTTAACAGGCTTTTTTGTATGTTAATATGGGGAGGGGGTGCACATATGTGGACACATATACACAAATGTGCTTTGGCAAGAATTCAGGCAGGTATTTATTCCCCTTTCTCAGGGACCAGTTCTGCACAGTCTCAAGCATGCTTAATATGCATATATGATCAGTGGCGTAGCCAGGTGGAGGGAACAGGGGGAGCGATTAAAAAAAAAAAAAAAGGTGCCACCCGTTGCGGTGCTTTTACTCACCCGGCGGCGCTCCGAGTCTTCGGCGGTGGGCCCTTCACTCACTCCGGGTTTCTTCGGCAGCACTGAAGGGCCCATTGCCGAAGTGCCGCCGAAGACCCGGACTGCCGCCGGGTGAGTAAAATAAAAGCGCCACAGCGGGTGGCGCCTTTTTTTTTTGTATCGCTCCCCCGGGTGAGTAAAAAGGCGCCAAGAAATTGACAAGGCTCAGTGGGGAAGTGGCCGCTGCCCCACTCCCCCCCTAGCTATGCTACTGCATATGATGTATTTGCTAGCTAGTTAGCTAGTCAATACTGAATCTTTCCCCTGGAATTTGGCAGACATTTTGTTAAATAAAAGAGACAAATCTGGATGGAAGGGCTTGCTGTGGTACATATGCCCTCTTTTTTAGTTTCTTACATAATGCTTTTTGTGCATGTAAATAATAATTTGGTCATTTTGAGGTTACCATCGTTTGTGGCCTGGGGAGACCAGAATCAACAGATGACACTGATCAGGTTGAGTTTCCTCTTCTACCAGCTTTGCCTCCTTTTACCACAAAAATAACATAAACAAAAGTGATGTCATTCTAGTAAAGATTATTTATAGTAAAGCATAATTCTGTTTATTTTATTTTATCTTAGTTAGCATTAAAACATTCTGACACTTCTTAACAGACATTATACATGTTCGTTCTTGTGAGAAGAGGTCTAAAGAGTACAGCTGAGAACACTTTTTCTGATTTACACAATTGCTCTGAGCAGCTGTATACTTGTTACTTCATTCAAAATCATAAAATACAAGTTAAGCCAGATAAGGATTGGTTTCTGCCATTACCAACCAGTAATCAGTTGGTAAAATCATCCATGAAACCAAAACATTTCCACAACCAGCTTGAACTACTTTGAAATATTTTAACTTTATCTTTTGATCAGATGTGTACATTTTAAGTGCATGACTTTTCCATTAAAAAAAAAAATCTGTCTGTTGACTTTTTGTTTGTGCACTGTCATCTGCTCTACAAATTCAAGATGTTTTACTATAAATTACTTGCAGTGTAGCAAACACATTTCTGTCATTTTTTTCTAGATAAGTCTATTTGTCCTTGAGGTTTATTTTAATGGATTTAGATAAAACTGATTTTAGGGATGTTGTGGAAATGTGAGGTTGGAAATAAAGATTCCACACACAGTTTCATGGTTTAAAAGAAACGCTGCAGCTTTTACTAATGTATTCCATAAATCTGCAATATAAATGACACCCAAAACATTCCCTTTTATCAACTTAGGATTGGTTCCTTTTTTGCCTTAGCTTTCCAGCTACAAGAAGTCCATTGCCAAATGTTAGTTCTCATAACACTGGATTTGGTCCAGACAGAAATCTCCCTTTCCTGCACCTTACCTATGTGAAGATTTGGGCCCAAAAAGAGGTGTTGTCATCTGTGCTTGTAGCTGCCAACTATTGTACAACTGCTGCATATGTGACATGTGTTACTTATCACTGATTTCACTTGTGGAGTTCCTCTGAGTAGTGGGAACATCAACGGAGGTAGACATGAGCTTATTCTTTGCACTCCTCCCCTTTGGGAGAGCTTGGTGAGCAGAAGCAGTAGTACGTGGTGAAGCCTGAAGTGGGTTTCTGGGTATGAGTCTGACATATAATCGCAGGTTTGCAATATTAGCTGTTCTTGTGTTTTGAGGAGTAACATCAAGTTCTTCTGTCTCCCTTATATTGCCCAGGAAGCCTGGTGGCAGATCCTTAAATCCAATCCATTGCTCTGCAGGCAACATCTGGAAATGTTAAAGGAAAAGTCATTAGCTGAAAATAATATGGGTGCTTTGGAAAATGACTGAGAGATTAAAATGTTCTCTGTAACAATGCTGGAGACTCACTTTACAAATGTGAATACAATTTTCCAAAGCACCCAAATGATTTAGGCTCCTAAGTCCTATTTTCAAAAGAGACTGAGTTACTTAGGAGCCTAAATCTTATTGATAGTCAATGGGATATAAGCTCCTAAATACTTAACTCACTTTTGAAATTGGGACTTAGGCTTCTAAATAGAAAAAGGCATGGATTGCAGCATCTGAATTATTTTGGTACAAAGCAGAAGTAAACTCAACCCAGGGGGATCTCAGATTGTTTTGTCTACATTTGGGATTTGCAATAGTCACACTGGTTGCAGGTCACCTATTCCTGAAAGAGGGCTTATTCATAGTATAGACAAGAGCCAAGAAATCTCACAAGAGCGTCTTTATTTTATAAGACTTCAAGCCTATCTTCAAACTGAAGAGGTTTCAATAATGCTTTCTGAGCATGAACCAAGTGAATCTCTGAATCTTTTAAGAGTTGCTCATTTGTTCCATTCCCTTCATAGAGACAGTTTTAACTTTTAGAAACAATGCAATGCTGTTTCTAGTGTAGTGTATGCTGATGAGGTTTTTTTTTTCCTTTCCTTTACTGCAATCACTGTTGCATTAACTTACCATTCCATATTGTGTGCCTCTGGCTAGCTCTAGGATATGTAACAGCTTCATTTTTCCTTAGCCCCATGATATCATGCTATGATAACAGATTCTAAATAGAGAAATCCCATATTCTTTTGTCAGTGAAGATGCAAACAATTTGATCTATTTGTGTTTTACAACAGTGAAATGTTAGCACTTAAGAAATATACTGTATTTCTATTACATATTTATTCATTTAAAATCCAGCTCATAACAACACTAAACAATATTACTATTGCATTTTTCTATGATAAAATACTGTACACACAATTTTTCATTCCTTGTTCAAATAGTAGATGTTAGGTTAACAAACCCAAATCTAAGGATCCAATCCTGCAAAGTACTGAGCAGCCTCAACTTCCACTGAAGTCTGTGAGAGCTCAAGGCTTACCACCTCCTTGGACTGCTCACATGTTGCAGGCTTGAGTTCTGTGTGATTTGTGTGTGTGAATTCTGCACCACTGCGCATGCGCAGAATTTATGTCTCCCACAGATTTATTTGCTTCCCTGCAGAAAAATGACTTTCTGATCAGGAAGCAGAGGGAACTCACAAGAGTGGTCATGCAACCCTCCCCAGCAGTATGTTTTATGGGCCCAGTTCAGCTGGCAGAGAGATAAATCACTGTGGGGTAGGAGGCGGGACCAGAGAAGACCTGGCTGGTGTTTCCTACCCTGCGCTGGGCTCAGATGCTAGTCCCGGCTGGGCTGGGTAGGATGGGATATCCTTTTCCCTTGCACAGCATCTGGGGCTGGGTCAGACCCATCCCCAGATTTTTGCCCCGGCTGAAGGAAGTTCAGCAAACTCTCCCCCTCCCTGTTTCCTGCACCCATCACTCCTCAGCTACAAGGGGAGGGATCCCTGTACAAGGAGCTGCTCCACCATCCTCCCAACCCCCAGGCATTCAGACCCCTCATACCCAGCCACCCACACCCCTACCCCACTGACAAGCCACCCATACCCCTATCCCACGGAGCCCCAACCAGCTCCACCTGGATCCCCCACTAAGCCCCGCACACCCATATCCCCCTGCTGAGCTCTATCTCCTCTGAGTTCCAACCACCTTCACCCCCCTGCAGAGTCCAATTATCATTGCACACAGAATCCCCCAACAAGCCCCTGTGCATCCAGATCCCCCACACACCCAGATCCCCCACTGAGCCGCCCACACCCAGATTGCCCCACACAGAACCTCAGCCCCACACACTAAGCCCCTACACACTTGTATCCTGCCTTGCTGAGCCTGCCTGCCTACACCTGGTGCACCTAGCACAGAGGTGTAGGCTCCTGCAGTGTTTCTGGACAGGCCTGGTCCTTGCGCTGTGACAGTTGGGTGCATCGTCACAGCTGAGTCTGTGTCCTTGGGGGAGCTGCACAGTGATCTCCTACCTCTGTGCAGCCAGTGGCCTGTGTTCCCCAGTGCCATGCGGGAGCCTCTACATTTATTTGACAAATAAAAATTGCAGATTTTTGCAGAATTTTACAATATTATGTGCAGAATTTTTATTTTTTTGGCACAGAATTTTTATTTTTTTGGCACAGAATGCCCTCATGAGTAACAGTGTGTATGTCTGGCTATATACATAGAGATATAAAACTTCTCTTGCCTCTTTGTCCCCCTCTAGTGTCTCCTTTTCATTTGTTTCTGTCTGGTGCCCATAGGGTGACCAAATGTCCCAATTCTATGAGACAGTCATGATATTCAGGGCTTTGTCTTATATAGACATCTATTAACCCCACCACCTGTCCCAATTTTTCGCATTTGCTATCTAGTAAACCTAGGTGCCCACTATTATGAATGTGCTCATGTTACTGGTCCACTTAGGGGTAACCTTGTGTTAGGCAATAGATAATTCATCCTTCCAAGGGAAGCCACAGCCAGCAAGGCATCCATATTACTATTACTTTGTGACAAGCTTCCCCATTCACCACATTTGGCATATATGTTTGTATCTCACCAATGTTAGCTACCGCTGAGAGACTGACCATTCCATTGCCTAAAATTCTTCTCCTGGTGTGCCTAATAGTGTGAACATGAGAAATGTTCTAGCAGGTTTTCAGATACACATTTGAAAACCACAGAACGGTAGATATATTTATTTAAGTTTTTACAGACTTAATCCCATCTTCTTATATTTTAAAAGATGTGGGACGCTGTTGCAAGCCAAATTCTATCTCATATCCTTCTCTTTATTATGCTTTGAGTATAATAAGATCTGACTGATAAAAGATGAACAGAATTATTTTAATCAGAAAACTTGAACTATTTTACCTGGTATATTTTATGTGTTCTGCTTTTGTTTGTAGGTATATTTTCTCATACATGGATCATTTGTCAATATCATGTCATATTGTCCATAATTCCTTTTCTGGCAGGCATAGGAAGACTTTACCTCTGTTAAAATAAACCTGTAGATATTCACTTTGTTGTTTTCCCACTGTTTCAAAGCTATATCTACTGTAGTTGTTAATAGACCTGGTTGTGAATGATATTAATTCAGAATGCAGCTCTTTTTTCTTCTGTGTGAATTGCTTAATAATGGATCTTGATTTATGTTAATATAGTAATCATTCATAGGTATTCACTGAACAATTTATGCAAACAGTTAGCCTATGAGTTGGTTGTGTATGGCTCACTTCAACTATTTACTGTGTGTGCTTGGTCACTTAAGTCACCTGATATTGTTTCCCTGATCAGATGACTTGCAAATTAAACTGGATAATATTGAATTACAACCAGTAATATCTAGTATGAATTTATAGATGACGAGCTACAATTCATAAATTAGTAATGGGGGGAAAGTAGCACGAAGGCTTTAAGGGTTTTTACGATAGGAGGGAAGGAAGAAGATTTAGAGGGGAAGAAGGTCAGGAGTGCCAGATAGTGAAGTTGAGGGAAAAGGAGAGAGAGAGGGATGGAAACAGGAACATGTGGTTGAGGCAGCAGTCTAGGACCCAGGAAACAGGTTCACTTCCAACCGCTGCTTCATGTGTTTCAACAGTGGGCAACTCACTAAATAGTTATGTGTCTCAGTTCCTCAAAAGTGTGAATAATAATTGTTCCCTACCACGGAGATGATGTGACAATAAGTAAGGCCCTACTTAACTTGCAATATTGCAGAAATTGCGGATTCCACAATGTTAGGCTTCCTCCACAATTTTGACAGCCCCGCTCTCCAACCCGGGTGGCCACTGTCAGCCCTGGGATCCTGCTCTCAGACCGGGGCGGCTGACAGCGGAAAATCACGGAAATGTAATAATGAATTTTATTACCACAAATAATAAAGTCCATTATTACTTTTCTGCAATTTTCCATGGCTTTTCTGCAACTCAGCAGCAATTTTTTGACTCTCATCCCGCAATTCATGTAGGGCCTTAATAATAAGACATTTAATGGTTTAGTCACTCATGCTACAGTGACAGGGACTAAACAAGTACCTAGATAGATAGAGAAATGGATCAAAATTGGGTATTGTGTGAACATGTGCCAAAGTGTAACGATGGAAAATGGGACAAAATAATTGAAAATATTTCTGACAATTATAAATTAGGTGAATGCTGTGCTTATTAATATGTTGTAAGCATGCATATTACTTATCTATATCATTGTCAAGGCTGCTTCCCTACTCTGAACTTTAGGGTACAAATGTGGGGGCCTGCATGAAAACTTCTAACCTTAACTACTATCTTAGATCTGGTCCGCTGCCACCACTCCCAAAGTGCTAATTCCCTTCCCTGGGTAGCCTTGAGAGACTCTTCACCAATTCCCTGGTGAATACAGATCCAAACCCCCTGGATCTTAAAACAAGGAGAAATTAACCATCCCCCTCCTTTCTCCCACCAACTCCTGGTGGATCAAGATCCAACCCCCTTGGATCTAAAAACAAGGAAAAATCAATCAGGTTCTTAAAAAGAAGGCTTTTAATTAAAGAAAAAGGTAAAAATCATCTCTGTAAAATCAGGATGGAAAATAACTTTACAGGGTAATCAAACTTAAAGAGCCCAGAGGAATCCCCTCTAGCCTTAGGTTCAAAGTTACAGCAAACAGAGTTAAACACTCTAGCAAAAAGGTACATTTACAAGTTGAGAAAACAAAGATAAAAACTAACACGCCTTGCCTGGCTGTTTACTTACAAGTTTGAAATATGAGAGACTTGTTCAGAAAGATTTGGAGAGCCTGGATTGATGTCTGGTCCCTCTCAGTCCCAAGAGCGAACTACCACCAAAACAAAGAGCACAAACAAAAGCCTTCCCCCCACCAAGATTTGAAAGTATCTTGTCCCCTTATTGGTCCTTTGGGTCAGGTGTCAGCCAGGTTACCTGAGCTTCTTAACCCTTTACAGGTAAAAGGATTTTGGAGTCTCTGGCCAGGAGGGATTTTATAGTATTGTACACAGGAGGGCTGTTACCCTTCCCTTTATAGTTATGACAATCATAATAGAGATAAGGTGGATGAGGTAATCTCTTGTATTGGATTAACTTCTGCAGTTGGAAGGGACACGCTTTTGAGCTACAGAGAGCTTCATAGGACCTGAGGAAGAGCTCTGCGAAGCTTGAAAGCGTGTTCCTTCCAGCATCATAAATTGGTCCAATAAAAGATATTAGCTCACCCCCTTTGTGTGTCTCTCATCCTGAGACCAACACAGCTACAACAACAGTATAGCTATAATACACACACACACACACACACACAGGTTTTTAATTCTGGTTTTAAATGGTATTACATTTTTCAGAGATATTCCCTATAGCTTGGATGCAGGGTTGAGTGGCCCTGGGGCTTCTTTCACGCTTCTCCAGGAGAAGCTAAGCGGTTGATTAAAGTCCCTGTGGAGGGGGGGAGTTGCACCTTTTATGCCGTGCCTCCTGATGTGGGCAGCAGGGAATCTGGCCCAATACTTCACTATATTTACAACAGGAAATAACTGCAGCCTCTCAGATACCTCCACATGAGAAATGGTGATGAATGTGGAATATTTAATTAACTGCCTCATTTTGAAAATACATAAATCAGAGTATTACCTGCAACACTTTTCTGTGTTGATGACAGATTTAATAAAGTGAAAGTGATGCGGGAATCTTCGTTATTACAAAATGGCAGTTACATTCCTCCTGCTGAGTCTGACTCAGTCAAACATACATTTAAATGTGACACTGTTGAAGTGTAAATTACCAGGATAGCTGTCAAAACCAATAGTCTGTAGTTTCATCCATTGCCTTGTGCTTCATAGGTTTCCACTAAGGGTGGGATTTTCAAAAGCACTCAGCCTTGGCCTAACTGCTCCATACCATTCTACATACTATTCTATATAGGTTCTTACTGTAGGTTCTCACTGTAATATCAGAGCTTCTTCGATTAGTGCATTAAGCAATGTGACTGCCATCTGTCCTATATTTGTTCTCTTATCCTCTTTTAGAGATTCTCAGCGACTTGAAGTCTTTAAATCATGATTTGGGGACTTCAACAGCTGAGTCAAGGGAGAGAATTATTCCAGGAGTGGGTGGGTCAGATTTTGTGGCCTGCATCATGCGGGAGGTCAGACTAGATGATCATAATGGTCCCTTCTGACCTTAAAGTCTATGAGTTGCCTACCTTGCTGGGAATCTCCCGGAATCAAGCTCTCTCTCCCAGAGGCTGCTGAAGCCAAACTGGGAGATTTTAGGCCACTAAAAGTCTGGTCGGCAGCACAGTGGGGCTAAGGCAGGCTCCCGGCCTGGCCTGGCCCGGCCCGGCACCGCTCCCGGAAGCGGCAAGCACGTCCTGCGGCCTCTGGTGTCAGGGGGTCTCCACTCGCTGCCCCCTCCCTAAGTGCTGACTCTGCAGCTACCATTGACCAGGAACTGCAGCCAATGGGAGTTGTGGGGTGGTGCCTGCAGGCAGGGGCTGCGCACGGAGTTTCCTGACCATCCCCACAAGGGCTGCAGGGATGTGCCGGCTGCTTCCGGGAGCAGCGTGGGGCCAGGCCAGGCACGGAGCCTGCCTTAGCCACAGTGTGCTGCCGACTGGGAGCCGCCTGAGGTAAGTGCGGCCCGGCTGGAGCCTGCACCCACCCCTCCTACCCTCCTTCTCCCCAATCCCCTGCCCTAGCCCTGAGCCCCTTCCTGGAGCCAGTACCCCAACCCCCTGCCCCAGCCCTGAGCCCCCTCCGGGAGCCCACACCCCATTCTGCACCCCAACCCCTGCCCCAGGCTCAGCCCGGAGCCCCCTCCCACACTCTGAACCCCTCAGCCCCAGCTCAGAGCCCGCACCCCAACCCCCTGACCCAGCCTGGTGAAAGTGAGTGAGGGTGGGGAGATGGAGTGAGCGGGGCAGAGCCTTGGAGAAGGGGTGGGGCCTCAGGGAAGGGGCAGAGCAGGGCAAGGGTGTTTGGGTTTGTGTGATTATACAGTTGGCAACCCTATCCTCTTTCCAGGGGAAGCATGTGCAGTGAACTGTCTTGTTTAGGATTTTATATACATAAGTATTCATTTGCGCAGATACATACACAAGTGTCACTATATGTTTGCTAGAGAAGTCAAAGACAAAAATGTGCCTTGCCCTTAGTGGGGAAGTAGGTGAAGTTTGTAATGGGGTAGCACTGGGAGGTCAGGCTCCTTTGGAAGGGGTTGAGGTAGGCTTCGCTCCCATTGAAAGCAATGGATAATATTTTTTTTATTTATTTTTCAGTAAAAGCAGAAATAGGCCAATGCTGAGCACTTTTGAAAATCCCGTCTCATGGCTATTTTTCTTCAGCACTTTGCTTTTACAAAACATTACATGTTTTTGTTAAATTCTCCTTTTGTTTTGATTTTTAAAAATGTCACTCTCAGTGCTCTTTCCAATGATAACCATGTGGAATCCATGTGAATGCTTCACCCACTTGTAAAAAATGTCACTGACTAGCTCTGCATTCCTTGTGCCATATTAGCAGAGACACCACGTGGCACTTTTGTCACCAAGACTGTACAAAGCCACTAATAGCCAGGGTTGTTGGGTTTTTTTTCATATTTGTTGTGGGGGGGAAATGCTATTCCCTGACACTGCTGTCCCAAGTAGGTTTGCTTGTTAAATGATACATGATTAGCATGAATTTCCTTATGAAGAGAAGGAAACTTTTGGCAGTGCTTCCACTAACAGAGTTTAGTAAGAGGCATAGGATCCTTAAAATGTCTGAGTTACAAGTTAGGACTGCCTTTTCCATAATGAAAGAATGATTGGAGCTAGCATCTTTTTTTGTTATAGGAAAATGCTGTTAGCAAATGGCACTACTTTTCTTAAAGAGACAGGGCACATGCAAGTAGGATTGTGTAGTGTCTACACAGCAGAAAAGGAGCTGTCCTATTAAGATAGAGAAAGGTAGGCAACTGGATGGATTAGAAAATAAGAAGCAGAGGGAAGCGTTTTTGCCTTCAGTTTTGGACTCTTTGGTATTCCTGGACCATAAGATAGCAAAGGTGGCCACATTGATATACCCATTCCTCTCCGGTGAAGACACAGTGACAGCAATTAATATATCAATTACAGTAAAACCTCCGAGTTATGAACATCTTGGGAATGGAGGTTGTTCATAACGCTGAACAAAATGTTATGGTTGTTCTTTCAAAAGTTAACAACTGAACATTGACTTAATACAGCTTTGAAACTTTACTATGCAGAAGAAAAATGCTGCTTTCCCTTTATTTTTTAGTAGTTTACATTTAACACAGTACTGTACTGTATTTGCTTCTCTCCCCCCCACCCCCGCTCCCTGCTGCTGCCTGATTCCATACTTCCAGTTCCAAATGAGGTGTGTGGTTGACTAGTCAGTTCATAACTCTGGTGTTTGTAACTCTACTTCCAAACTGGACAATTACAACACACTACACCTGGGGCTGACAATGAAGGCCACATGGAAACCACAGGTAGAGCAAACCTGACAGATGTGAATGCAGTATAGCCATCCTCCTCACTCTACATTGGGTGCCAATCTGTTTCTGGGTCCCTTTCAAGGTCTTGGATCTATCTCCAAACCTGAAATTCGATTGGACCCACCTATCTCAATTACCATCTCTCCTACTCTTCATCACATCACATGTTCTGCAGTGTCAATGTCCAGCTTTTACTCATGACAGTAAGGGGCAGGGCATTCCCAATGGAGAAAGTTAAAAGTTCCATGTAAGTTGCTACGCAGAGGAAGCCATTTGCAGTGCACAACAATGACAAATTTATTGGACCTACAAAACCCAGGAATGATGCTATGTATTATTGAGTGCTATCTATTGGCATTGTATCTACTAACTATTTACATGTATACTGATTAGAACTGGTAGGGAATTTTCTGACAAAACATTTGTTATGTCAGAAAATGCCAAGTTGTCAAAAATAAAACACTTGCAGGATCATGACAATTTTTGACAAATTTTCATTTTGGGAGGGAAAGAAGTTCTGTTTTGATATTTTTGGAAGAGAACATCTCAATTTTTCATTTTAAAATAATTTTGTTTCAAGATTTTCTTTTCTTTAATATTATGTTTTTAAAGTTAAAAAATCAAAATCAGAATGAAATATTTTGATTTTATTGAAACAAAATATTTGACTGCAAACAATTTCCCACCCAGAAATTTGCCTCCTGGGAAGTATCAAAAGTTTTGTTTGTCCCATTTTTACAGATTTGTTTTCAAACTAGTAGAATTTCCTACTAAACTAAACATCCTGTTCCTTCCTGGATGTAATACAAACATCCTTATTTGTAGATAACTTCTGTAACATAGGGCAGCATATGATTATGGAATCACATCTACAACAGATCAACCTGTAGCTGAATTTCACCACCTTTAAAACAACTCACAAGTTATGAATGTTTAAGTTGGCATTTCTCAAAACAACCATGTCATAAAATGATCAACACATCTCCTGGAATCATCCAGTGTCACCTAACCAGAGTGAAAAGTCAAGTAAACAGGATAGGATGAGGAGGAAAGTTCTTTCTTTCAGAGGATAACAGAATAATCTTAAATTTTGTAACATACCCAGTCATGATGAGAGTTTTCAGAATATGTGTAATAGCCAATAATAATAAATGCACGTATAGTTCACATGCAAAAGTCCAGTCACGGTCCATTCTGGTCTGCTTTTGGTTCAGAGAGACCTGTCTATGATTACTAGCGAAAAAAGCACAGTTTCAGCTTCCATTATGTTTTATAATTTGACACAAGAAAGTTTTATATTATATTAAATTTAAACACTCACAGATTTCATTCTGAATTATCCTATACTGTGTTTTTTAATCATTACAAATATTACAGTGTAACCAAACTAGCAATATTTCTGAAGCAAGACCTTCATTTGAGGAAGGGACTGGGCCTTCCTTTATGGTTTAAAAGTTCCTAAGACTTTAAGTACTACGAGAAAGAAACAAACAATAATAATAATTCATAATGTTTTCTTGACTGCTTTATCACATAAAACAGTTTATCACTAAAGAAATACTGATATCCAATTTGGCTTTTCTATCGCTGTTTCACCATTGGTGTCACCTACACATTTTAAAATATATATATTTTAATACATCAAATGAAAAGAGAAGTATATTTATTAGTTACAGTATCCTGGAGCACTTAGGCATGTTGGGAAGTATTAAGTAACAGGAAATAAGTCTAACGGACTCTGGAGCATTCCCTAACATGTACAGGAACAGAGTATAAGTCATGTATAGTACCTTTGTGAGAAACAAAATTGTTTTTAAAATAAGATAGCTTCTTATGATGAGAAACTTTATGACATCTGACATGACAGATGTTAGAGAATAATTACAAGTAGATTAAGGATATCTCTGGAATTTCAAATAATATTTATTTTAGTGTTATGAATAGTTTTACTGTGTAAAATTAGTCTGACACATTCTACTTGTCTATGTTGTATCTGAATTTAAAGCTGCCCGTTATTTCTTTTTTCATCTGCTCAGCTTAGTTTGCTTGTTCGTTATTTTTGGTTTTGGTATTTGCTGAAATCCATAAACACCCCAAAGTAAATTAAAATTGGAAATCACTATCCTCTGAGATGCGGGAGTACAATGTTTTAGTGCCATGTTTGCATGCATTCTGTTACAGTTGTGCAGTGGACATGTAAGTCTCTGTGAAACGTGCTGACAATTTACTATATCATGTTTAAAAGAGAACATACACAATTGTACAATTTATGTGATGTTTATTTCGAGACAAAAGCAACCTATTTCAGGAAGCATTGCTACCTTAATGTCCATTCACAATTCTGTGCAATATTGTACCTGCTTTGCCTTTTAGAGAATAAATACCTAGAGAGAGGATCTGTTTGTCTGAGAAATGTCACCTTTTGTATTGTACCATATACACTAATGACACTATGTAAATAATAATATAGCAAACTAACATAAGAAAGTATTGCATCATTTCACCAGATATTCCTGGGGGGGGGGGAGGAGGAGAATGCAACAATATATATTTTACATAGATATTTTATACTAATTGATATCTATTAGATGAATGTTTTTAGATCCTGGAGTTACTTTTCTGTCCCATGATTTTTAGAACTGTATATAGATATTTTGAATGAAATGTTGAATTAGTATAACTGTCAATGAAAGTGGGGATACTAAATGGAGTTTACCGTTATCAGCATTTAGAATGAATGCAATTAATTTTAGTACTTGGGGAATCAATCATTCTTTCTGTCTAGAAGCTGTTACAAAACACCTAAGTGGTCACTAAGTGTGGTGCAAAATTAAAAAGGCACCAATGCCAAGAAAAATGTCTTGGGGAAGGTACCATTCTTTTGTTTGTAGGAGCCTTTCTTCATTGTCCCCCTCCTTTTAGAGAGCATTGATTCAAGCAGAAGGCTTTACTGAAAAGCTGATTTTTTTTTTCACCTGATCTGAACACTGGGCGGATTTGAGCTGGTCAGACACAGTCTGAGTTTTTTTGGCTAGCAATTCCACAGTCAAGGTTCTGCCACCAGAAATGCAATATTCCCAGAACCTGTTTATTTAAACCTGGGCCTATCTAACTCCATCATAGCTGTGGAGTGTAGTTGTTTTAAGGGTTAATGGCTTCAGTCTATGAAGTGATTTGTAGATTAGGACCAAGACTGTGGACATCTCCTCTGAAGTGAATAGGAAGCCAGTGGAGCTCAAATAGTACAAATGATGTGTCTGAATCAGCTTTTCTTGCTAAACAGGTGGACCTCGGAATGCTAACCCAACCTAGAGACTAAGTTAGAGACTGATTACAGTAGTAAGAATCACAGATATAGTAGTTTTGGCATCTAGTAAGCAAGCTTCACTAAGCAGTATTGTTGTTGTTATCTGTCATTTGTCACACCTCCACTGTTCTAGCATAACCTCTTCCTATTGTGAGGCAGTTTGTGATGTGGACAAGACTCTGTGCTTATTATTTAAGCCATGCTTTATCCCAGCAGTGAAAGAGAGACAATATCAAATATGACAGGACCCAAAAGCGATAACCTTGTTCGCTTCTCAATACTAAAATTTACTTTACAACTGCTTTCATACTAAGCAAAATCTTGTTAGCTCTCTGAAACAAGAGTTATAATAATATTATAAATTGTTTTTAGGAGACATGAACTACAGTAAACAAATCCCATGTAAGACAGTTAGTTTATAACCTAGGTGATGTCCTGAGTCTTCCTAAGAAATTTAAATTGCCAAGTTAGGTTTGGTTTACTTCATGTCTTCTGCCAACTAATTATAAAATAATTGTGTTCCTGGTTTGAGATAGAAGATATGCTGTTGCATACCAGGCAAATATTTGAAAGGGAATTGACTTTTGGGAGGGGACTGTTCAGACTTTCCTCTCTCTCTCTCATACAACAGTATTCCATAGTAATGGCTCAAGATTAGCATTGAAATCTGTTGTTTTGAACTAGTTCTATAGTATTCTTTTAAAGGAGTTTCTCCTCTTCATGCCTTTCATTTTCAAATATATGTGCATAATATATTTCTATTTTCTCTTACTTAACATAAGTAAGATTTGAAAATGGAATAAATATGAGCAATAAAGTATGGCTCTTGTTGGATGAGGTCTAGAGAGCCTATCTAATCTAATCCATCCATCACTGTAGTATCTAGGTGCTAAATAAAAAAAAACCATATTATTTTACTCCATAGAAGTGCTTTTCTTCCCCATCCCTGACTAAATTTAGACAACTCTGACTTAATACCAATTGTATCCTCTCTCCTCCATGTTGCTGGGTCATTTATTCAGGGACATGGACGAAAATAAGGTAACTCAGCTGTGCAGAATTGTATAGTTTTCATAGATATTAAAGCCCAAAGGGACTACTATGATCATCTAGTCCAGGGATCGTCAACCTTTCAGAAGTGGTGTGCTAAGTCTTCATTTATTCACTTTAATTTAAGGTTTCGCGTGCCAGTAATACATTTTAATGTTTTTTAGAAGGTCTCTCTCTATAAGTCTATATTATATAACTAAACTATTGTTATATGTAAAGTAAACAAGGTTTTCAAAATGTTTAAGAAGCTTCATTTAAAATTAATTAAAATGCTGATCTTACGCCGCCAGCCTGATCAGCCCACTGCTAGCCTGGGGTTCTGTTCCTAGAGCATATTTTTTTTAGAAAAAAACACCCAATTTTGATTTAAAAATTGTCTGTGATGGAGAATCCAGCACAACTTTCATAAATTGTTCCAATGGTAATTACTCTCAATGTTAAAACTTTAAGCCTTATTTTCAGTCTGAATTTGCCTAGCTTCAACTTCCAGGCATTGGATTATGCTATACCTTTCTCTTTCAACTGAAAAGACCATTATTAAATATTTGTTTCCCAAGTAGATACTGAGAGACTCTAGTCAAGTCACCCCTTAACTTTCTTTTTGTTACGCTAAATAGATTCAGATATTTGAGTCTATCAATATGTTTTAAATCCTTTAATTACTCTCATGGCTATTCTCTGAATCCTCTCCAATTTATTACTATCCTTCTTGAACTGTGGACTGCAGAACAGCATAGCTTCTGCAATACTCTGTCACACCAGTGCCAAATATAGAGGTAAAATAAACTGTCTCACCTACTCACATTTCTCTGTTTATGCATCAAAAGGATCGCATTAGCCCTTTTGGCCACAGTGTCACACTGGGAGCTCACACTCAGCTGATCATCTACCACCATCCCCAAATCTTTTTGAGTCCTTGCTTCCCAGGATAGAGTCCCCCATACTATAATTATTTTTTACATTCTTTATTCCTAGATTTATATATGTACATTTAGTCAGATTCAAACACAATTGTTTGTTTGAACCCAGTTTATCAACCACTCCAGATTATTCTGTGTCAGTCACTAGTCCTCTTCATAAGGTACCACTCCCCCAATTTTTGTGTCATCTGCAAACTTTATCTGTGATTTTGTTTTCTTCCAGGTCACCGATAAAAATGTTAAATAGTGTACAGCCAAGAACTGATCCCTCTGGGACCCACTGGATACACACCCATTCGATGTTAATTCTCTGTTTACAGTTACATTTTGAGTTAGCCAGCTTTTAATCCGTTTAATGTGTGCACTATTTCTTTTATAACACTCTAGTTTTTCAAGCAAAATGTTGTGCAGTACCAGCTCACACATCTTACAGGTGTTTAAGTGTACTGCATCAATTACTTTTTTTTGACAGTGAAACAAGCCATGCGGATAGGGTGGAAGCAGTAGAGGTGTTTTCTATCTCGACTTTAGTAAGGCTTTTGGTACCCTCTCACATGGTCTTCTGATATGCAAATTAAGGAAATATAGCCAAAACCAAACTACAATAAGGTGGGTGCACAGCTGGTTGGAAAACTATATTCAGAGAATAGTTATCAATGGTTCACAGTCGAGTTGGAAGGGCATATCGAGTGGAGTTCCGAAGGGATCTGTCCTGGCTTTGGTTCTATTCAATGTCTTCATAAATTATTTGGATAATGGCATAGAGAGTATACTTACAAAGTTTGCGTATGATACCAACCTGGAAGGGTTGAAAGCAATTTGGTTGACAGGATTAGAATTCAAAATTACCTTGACAAACTGGAAAAACTTATCAGAAAAAATAGGATGAAATTTAATAAAGACCTGTGCAAAGTATTCCATTTAGAAAGGAAACATCAATTGTGCAAATGCAAAATGGTAAACGACTGCTTAGGAAGGAGTACTGAAGAAAAGGATCTGGAGGTTATAGTGCAGGGGGACCAAATTGCGGCTCGTGAGTCGCATGCGGCTCTTTTACATTTAAAGTGCCGAGCACCCCAAGCCTCCTATTCTCCGTCTACCAGACTGGAGGGGCAGAGAGCTCAGGGTTTGTGCCCTGCAGTGGGGTGGTAGGGCTAGGGGCTTCTGCCAGAGACGACTGGTGCCTGCTGGGGGTATAATTTAAAGGTTCACCCCCCAACCACTTGAGTCAGTCCCCCTCTATGGCACACTCCCCCTCTTATCCTCAGCAGCCCCTCCCTAAAGCTCCCAGGTGTTACTCCATGTGAAGAGGCAATAGCAAACAGCTGGGAGCTGCAGGGAGGAGATGCTCCCAGCTGTTTGCTGCTACCTCTCCTCACATCAGCAGCTCCCAGCTTGCCAGCTCCAGCAGCTGCCATGCAGGGAGGGGGCCTGGCGGCACCATGTGACTGAGCAGAGCCAGCAAACCCTTGCAAAAATCTGGGTGGGCACATGCCCCCCCACATCGCCTCTGGCTTCTGCCCAGCGAGGAGAGCGGGTCTTGGGGCTTCAGCCAGCCTACAGGGTGCACCTGCTCGGTCTTGGCACTTCAGCAGGAGCAGGGCTGAAGACCTAAGCTCCAGCAGGTGCCTCCCACTGGGCTGAAGCCTTGAAAGCCCCATCCCCACAGGGCTGAAGCCCCGAGCCCTGGCAGACACACCCTGGCTCTCGAATTTCTGAAGATTGCTTTATGCAGTTTGGAGGGTCAGTAAATTTAAGAGGGGCCACCCCTCTTATAGTGGATCACAAACTAAATGAGAGTCAATATTGTAATACTGTTGTAAAAAAAAAAAGTGAACATCATTCTGGGATGTATTAGCAGAAGTGTTGTAAGCAAGACACAAGAAGTAATTCTTCCACCTACTCCGTGATGATAGGGTCTCAGCTGGGGTATTGTGTCCAGTTCTGGGTGCCACATTTCAGGAAAGATGTTGACAAATTGGAGAAAGTCCAGAGGAGAGCAACAAAAATGATTAAAGGTCATATTTTCTAGATCTATCTGGAAAGATTGAAAACATAGGGTTTGTTTAGTCTGGGTGACTGACAGGGGGACATAAGTTTTCAAGTATGTAAAAGGATGTTATAAAAAGGAAGCTGATACTTTATTCTCCTTATCCACTGAGAACAGGACAAGAAGTAATGGACTTAAATTGCAGTCAGGGAGATTTAGGCTAGGTCTACACTACCCGCCTGAATCGGCGGGTAGAAATCGATCTCTCGGGGATCGAATTATCGCGTCTCGTCGGGACGCGAAAATCGATCCCCGAATCGACGCTCTTACTCCACCAGCGGAGGTGGGAGTAAGCACCGTCGACGGGGAGCCACGGAGGTCGATTTTGCCGCCGTCCTCACAGCGGGGTAAGTCGGCTCTGATACGTCGAATTCAGCTACGCTATTCGCGTAGCTGAATTTGCGTATCTTAAATCGACCCCCCCCCCCCCCGTAGTGAAGACCTGCCCTGAGATTAGACATTAGGAAAAACTTCCTAATTATAAAGGTAGTTATGCTCTGGAACAAATTACCTAGGGAGATTGTGGAATCTCCGTCACTGGAAGTTTTTAAGAACAGGTTAGACAAACACCTATCAGGGGTTGTATAGACAATACCTAGTCCTGGCTCAGCTCAGGGGACTGGACTAGATGACCTATTGAGGTCCCTTCCAGTCCTACATTTCTATAATTACCTTTATCAACCAAACTTGTAATCTCATAAAAAAAGATATCAAGTTTGACAGGATCTATTTTCCATAAACCCATATTGATTGCCATTAATTATATTATCATCTTTTAATTCTTTATTAATCAAGTCCCATATCAGCAGCTCCATTATCTTCTCCGGGATTGATGTCAGACTGACAGGACTATAATTACCAGAGTCATCCTGGTTACCCTTTTTAAAATATTCCAGTCTTCTGGAACTTCCCCAGTGTTCCGAGACTTACTGAAAATCAACATTAATGGTCCAGCAAGCTCCTCAGCTAGCTCTCTTAAATCTCTTTCATGCAAATTATCTATTCATGCTGATTTAAAAATGTCTAACTTTAGTAGCTGCTGTTTAACATCCTCCTGAGATAATAGTGGAATGGAAAGAGTGTTAATCATTATATGATGAAACTACATCGTTTGTTTTTCTCCAAATAAAGAACAGAAATCGTTATTGAACACTTCTGACTTTTCTGCATTATTAATGATAAATTTTATCTTTTCCATCTAGTAATAGATCACTACCATTGTTAAGATTCTTTTTGTTGGTAATATGCTTTAAAAATTCCTTCTTTTTGTTCATAATTTTGCTGACCATAGATTTCTCCTTGTGCCCCTTGCCTTCCCTTTTCAATTTTCTTCAATTTCTAGCTTCTGATTTATACTTGTTACTATCAAATTCCCCTTTCTTCCATTTATAATATTTTTCATTGTTTTATGGCTGTTGTCATTTCTCCTCTAATGAAGGTCCATTTTTAAAATCAGTACTTTTTTTTATTATTCTTTTTTGATTGGTTGCAGTTTTGGGCAGGCCGGCTCCAGCATTTCTGCCGCCCCAAGCAAAAAAAAAAAAAAAAAAAAAAAAGCCGCGATCGGCGGCGGCAGTTCAGCGGCAGGTCCTTCGCTCCTAGAGGGAGTGAGGGACCTGCCGCCCCCGAATTGCCGCAGGTGCCGCCCTTCTCCCTTGTCTGCCCCAAGCACCTGCTTGTTAAGCTGGTGCCTGGAGCCGGCCCTGGTTTTGGGGTATCTAGTAAAGTGTTCTTAAACCACTCCCATTTGTATTTCACATTTTTCTGATTAAATTCTTCTCCCCATCTTTGTGAAATCCCCTTTTAAAGCAACAAGTATATATATTTCTGGTCTGGACTTTATTCTTTTTGCACGTTATAAATGTGATCAAGTCATGATCACTTGTACCTAAGCTACCATTAATTTTAGTACTATGATCATTTCCTCTTTCTCTGTCAAGAAAATGTCTAATATAGAATACCTCAGTGTCAGACACTTTTTGAGTTAGGAAAATGTCATCTATAATATTTTGAAATTCCAAGGATGTTTTAGTATTAGCAACATGAAACCTGCTGCATTTGTCAGTCCAACTGAAGGTTCCCCATGATCATGCAGCTTTTTTTTCTCCCTACATGCTATAGATAGGTGCAGGAGCCAGTTATCTTGTTTCCTAGTCTGATTTGGTGATCTGTAGCAGACACTAATACCCCATCTTGTGCTTTATCTGTTAGGACATTAATCCATAAGCATTCAAGACCATTTTTTCTTCCAAGTTAACAGTGATTTGGAAACAGGTAATGCTATTTTTGACACAGAGTGCCATTCCCTCTCCCCTTTTACCCACTTGATCCTTCCTAATTAAGTTATAACCATTGATTCTAACGTTCTAATCATGCAAATCATCCCACCAGGTTTCAGTAATACCAACTAGATTAAAATTTATGCTCATAAATGAGCAATTCCAATTTCTTTTGTTTATTACCCAGGCTCTTAGTATTGGTGTATAGTCAATTAAAGATTTTATTCTTTTCATGTCCTTCAGTTTCTTGATTAATTTTGTTCTCAACATCTCTATTTTGTGCTAAATAAATGCTTATATCTTCCTTCCTTTTACCCTCCTCTTTTGTTATTGGTTTAACGCCATCCAGATTACTCTAGCCAGGAGATTGGTTCCCCTTGTACTGAAATGGAGGCAATTCAAACTATGTAGAATGTGGACCAGTGTTCCACAAACCAAAATCCTCTACCCTAGACTACTTACCTAGTCAGTGGTTCATTTCCAGAATTTTCTGCCTTCTGTCTTCCTTTGTGCATGGGCCACAAATGATCTGAGAGAAGATCACTTGGTCTTTCTTCTTCTTAGCAGAACTGTGAGTTCCTGTAGTCAGGCGTGGAATCACCCCTGCGGCGCCTCCTGCTGGTCGTCCAGGGAATTAGCTCACCGGCCTCTGGAGCGCTCTCTGCAGGCCTGGTGATCCGCCTGTCATTGGCCCCCATGTCCCTCACGAACCCGGTGCCCTTGGCTTAGGTGCTGCCCCCCTGGCAGTACCCCACTCTCTCTCTGGGTCTCCCCACCCAGGGGAACCCCCACCACCTATCCCAATGTCGCCTCAGTCATGGCTACTGCCAGTCACCATCTAGGCCCCGCACCCTGGGGCAGACTGCAGTCTATCAGCCAATCATCACCGGGAACAAGGGGTTTGGACTGGCTGCCTTTACCCATCCTCAGGTTGCCCCTCTGCAACCCCAATACCTATATGGCCTAAGACCAGGCCCTGCAGCCTGGGGAGTTGCTGGCCTAGGGCTTCCCAGCCCCAAGGCCTTTCCGCAGCCCTGCCTCACTCTAGGTCCCCGGGTGAGCTCCCTGCAGCCAGGCCTGTCTCTCTCCTGTCAGAGAGAGACTCCTCAGCTCTGGCTACCCTGGCCCTCTTATAAGGCTGAGTGGCTCAGTTTGGGGCGTGGCCCCAGCTGCAGCCACTTCCCCAATCAGCTGGGGTTTTGCTCCCTTTTACCCAGCCCCAGCCCTCTGCAGGGCTTTTCCAACCCCTTCAGGGCTGGAGCGGGTGATCACCCCGCTACAGTTCCCCAAAGTAATCTGTTATCCATGAGATATCCCGTGATGCAGTGTCATTAATGCAGATATGAACCATCACCAATAGATCCTTGCCTGTCAACTTCAGAAGTCCATCCAATCTTAGAATGACGTCTTGTGTCTTGGTTCTGGGGAAACAGCACACCATCCTGTTATCTGCCGATCCTTTGCAAAATGTTCTTACAATTCTTTTGAGTATTGAGTCCTCAATAAGGATCGTCTCTTTGGATGGTTGGAGAACTTTGTGCGCGAGCTTGATTTTCTTACAGGTTGGGCCAAGCTACAATCCATAAGTGAGTCCTCTACATCTCACAGTTCTCTTGGACCAGCTGTATCTTGAGAGGTGTATTCCACAGTTTCCATGTTGAGAACTTAGTATTGATTGGAAACTTCTAGCTGTGTGGAATTCCTCCTGGTCATGTGGCACATATCTGTTTGTCAATGGGGCTTAGTTTAGGCCTTACATGGAATTGTTGTTTAGCAGGCATGTGTGAAATGCATGACAATCACTTGGAGTGTCAAAATATATATGCAATAGCAAGCTACTGCTCAGGCAATTCTACTGCAGCCAGCAGATGGCACCAGAAATAAACTGTGCCATAAAAATAGTAATCCAGCAGAGCTGATCTGCGCTGTACTCTTTTCCCATAAAAATGGTAATCTAGCATAAAAACAACACCTTAATAACAGCTGCAACATTGTAAAGACTCTCTCAAATATTAGAAACTTTGTAAGTGTATTTTGCCTTCTGCATGAATATATCTGTGAAGATAAGAGGACTTAAGATGGAACTCACACATTTACCCACAATGAGTGAATAGATGCAAATACACCTCTACCTCGATAGAACGCTGTCCTCGGGAGCCAAAAAATCTGACAGCGTTATAGGTGAAACCGCGTTATATCGAACTTTCTTTGATCCACCAGAGTGCGCAGCCCCGCCCAACCGGAGCACTGCTTTACCGTGTTATATCCGAATTCGTCTTATATTGGGTCGTGTTATATCGGGGTAGAGGTGTATATGGACAGAGCAGGTTGTAGTTATTATGAGTCGTGTCCTGAAAATAACTTAAATAGGATATATGTTTTACTGGGTCACCACAATCAGTGTGATGTGCTCAGACCTTTTTTCCCCTTCCACTTTGAGAGAAATTACTGGTTCCATTTTATTTATTGGATACATCTCCAAAACGTAGGAGCTTTAAAAATGTGAGGAATTTTTAAAAATCTGACTGTGTTAAATCATTTTGCTAGATGACATCTGTAAGTCTATAAGCATACTGTGATTGTCTGAACAGGAATGATCTTAGAAACTCTCTTATGGCAACAAGTATTTATCTATTGCAATATTTGCATACACTGAGGCATGCTTTACAAAAGTATTTTTTTTTTAATTTCTGTTTAAATGTAAAGACTCATCAGCATACCATCCTTGACATAGTGAGGGAAACCCAATTCACTTCACTGGGACTATTTGTCAAGTAATATATTACTCAGTGTAAGTCAGGGTACCACAACCTTGCCTGTAGTAGTTGTAAAGAGCTGTTAAGTGTAGTGGCATTTTAATTATTTTGTCTTTACACAAAACCACATAATTGTGTACTATGTCCATAATGTTGAAATGAAGATACCAGAAACAGGAAATAAGTATCTAGGCACTAATCATAGGACAGTCACATTAAAAAGAAAACAGTGCTATCTTTTGGCTACTATACTATTGTATGAGAAATGTGTTTTGCCTACCCTAGTCTAAGAATCATAAACATAGTAAAGGAAGTAAACTCCAAAATACTGACTTAATATCATTCAGCCAGTGTAGATACTTTTTTTAAGAAAAGCCTAATTTAATAATAGGTACTGAAAACTTCACCTAGCATTTGTCTAATGTGAAATATTTAACATAAATAGATCTTTTCTCTTGTTGTGACTTCTTAAGTCTATTGAATCTTATGAGAACTTTACATGTGTATCAGGAGGAAAATATATCTCATAGTCACTGAAAATGAAGAGCCAAGTATTGTCAGTTCTATTTTAAAATGCATTATTTCTCATACGGGGAAGAATGCTGAATCCTGTTTCTCTTACTTGAATTACAGATGAGTTCTTCACCATAGCAACCTCAAAATGTGAGCTGAGAGCCATTAAAAAAACATTCTAGGCATGGGACCTCCACATTTCTTACCTTTTGATTGGCATAACATTTGTTTTCACTTGAAACAATCAAGAACAGATTTGTTTTGTATGACAAAGGACTTAGTGACTGATAGGCAACATTGTGACGGGGCTCCAGGGATCAGCCAGGGTCTGATACTTCCTTAAAATTCTGAGAAGCACGCAATACCAGCACAGAGGGAAAGTGAAATGGATATATTTATTTTTAATCTGGGACCTCATGAGTTTAAAGAGGAGATGAAGCTTTGACAGCTGACAGTGTGTTGGACAGCTGATTGGTGGGATATTAAACTATATTAGCATTTCTAGACTATTTGACTGCAGAAAATGATCAGTATGACACATTTCAGGAGTGAGCAAAATTTGTCCCAACCAAGTGCCCAGGGAGATTACACAAGAGCAAAATTCTACACCGGAAAAAATAATAGTTCATGGTGTCATTAATTCAATAAAGACCTGGTGCCCAACAGAATGAAGGTTAGTAATTGGAAAACAATTAATCCTATGTGACTTGATCTAGAAAAAGTTCTGTAATATTTTTTGTAATCATTAAAGGCCAGAGTATTGCTGAAAACTTAAATATAGAGCTGCAACATGTTGTTCCCATCTTGTAGTAACCACATACTAACTGAAGCCCGAACAAGACCTAGTCCTGGAGATATCTCACACACCAAAGTTGGTGGATAGCAGTTAGCTAAAATCAGTAGAATATCTGCAGTGGGTTTGTTTGCCAGTAAAAGAAAACAGTCATTATACCAGGAACAAGGTACACCAAATAAGGGATGAAAAAATACTAATCTTTCTATGAAAATATGGGTTGATGCAACTAAGAGTCAGGTGTTGGAGATGCATAAGAACTGTTAGATAGCACATTGATACTCCTACTTATCCTTACTATCTCAGGTTTTCTGGTTTCATCCAATCTAGAGCAAGTATTCATCTACAAAAAATTGCCAATGGCCAAAGATAAGCAGACAACATGATGTCAGCATTTGGTCTGTTCGCTATAGTTCATATGGTGAATTCTGCAAACACTTGAGGCAACCCTTATGTATTTATCTAACATGAATCAGCAAACTAAATAGGTTCCTGATTATGCAGATCTGATTATGAGGAAACTAATTTCTTCATGTAGGGAAATGGATGTCAAGGAAACAACATTGAGGGCTATATAAGTGTGTACTGACTTCTCAGTTGAAGACCTATGAGCATGTTATACTGTTCTGAAAGTGTAGAGAGTTTGAATTTGAAGTAAACTAATCTTGTCACAACTGAAATGATGTTTGGCTTCACTGGCTTGTCAGTAGATTGGACGGTTACAAAAGATATTGAAGAAATAAAGTGAAGCTCTTTCCAGAGACTTTGAAAGGCCTGCTATCAGGGGCGGTGAGTTTTATGGGCCCGTGGTGCCCACGCTCCAGCAATATTCAGGGCACAAGGCCCGGCTCCACCAATGTTTGGGGTCGGGTCTCTCCCCCAGCTCCGCCTGCCACCCCCCCCCGCACCTCCCCTGAGTGTCCCCCGGTCCCTGCTTGCTGCCCCCGCGTGCCTCCCACCGGGCCCAGGACCATGTCTCTGCCTCTCCCCTGCAGCTCCATGCTGCCTCCGCTCAACTGGCTCCCAGCATCAACTGCCGCCGCAGAGTCCTAGTACCCTCCATCCATGAGTGGCAGGGCAGGCTGCCCTTACCCTGCCCTTCCGCTTTGGACCCTTCCCTTTTCCGGCAGGACCCCCCACCAGCACAGAGCCCCCCCCCTGCCCGCAGTCACTTCTCCTGCCCCACGCTGGGCAAGAGGCAGCCCCATCCCCCACCCCCAGTGAGGCTACAGTGAAGGGCAGCAGCAGGAGAGGAGGTGCACATGTGATGGCAGCCCCTCCCCCAGGGGAGGTGAGGGGGCTTCCTGGACCTGAGAGGCCCTAGGAGCACATGCAGTGACAGTGGTGTGAGGTGAGTGCTTCCGGGGGGCAGAGGGCTGAGGGAGTCCTCCTCTCTGGCCCCAGCCCTGGGGCAGCCTGCCTGCACCCCAAACTCATCCCCAGCCCTACCCCACCCCAGAGCCCTCACCCCCCCACTCCCCAACCCTCTGCCCTAGCCCTGAGCCCCTCTCACACCCCAAACCCCTCATCCCCAGCCCCAGACAGAGCCCTCATCCCCCCGCACTGTAACCCTCTGCCCCAGCCCTGAGCCCCTTCCTGCATCATGAACCCCTCATCCCCAGCCCCACCCCACAGCCCTCACCCCACACCGCAAACCCCTTATCCCCAGCCCCTCCACAGCCCTCACCCTGCACCGCTTCCCTCCGCTCCCCCTCCCATCCCCAAACTCTGTCCCAGAGCCTGCACTCCCACCCCCTTCCCACACAACCTCTCCTGCCCCCAAACTCCCTCCCAGAGCCTGCACCCCCACCCCCTTGCACCCGTACCTGCTGCCCCAGCATAGAGCCCCCTCCTGCACCCAAACTCCGTCCCAGAGCCTGCACCCCCAGACCCCCTCCCCCACCCAAACTCCCTCCCAGAGCCCAACCTCTCACCCCTTCTGCACCCAAACTCCTTCCAGAGCCTGCACCCTGCACCCCTCCTGCACTCCAATCCCCTGCCCTAGCCCAGGGCCTGCACCCCACTCAAACTCCCTCCCAGAGCCTTAGGCAGGTGCAGGGTGGAGTTGGGGGGGGGTCTGGGCACCACCAAAATTTCTACAAACCTGCCACCCTTGCCTACTATAGAGGCTGGATTCTGGGTCTGCCTCTACCTTCATGGTTGTTCTTAGAAAGATATGGAGTAAAGATAGACTGTGAAACATACCTTGAATGAGCAGCTGGTAAAAAAGCAAATGTTTGGAGTCAAGGAAGCTTTAAAGGGTCAATAGATAAGACGTGTTAACACTGTGGAAAAGCCTGATCCCTCTTTCCGTATTATCTTACAAACACAAGGCAGCAGCATAGCTGAACAAAAAAGGAACACTGATTATTTGTTGTAAAATGTATGGTGTCTATAAGGAAGAATAGTTTGTTCAAACAACTTTGATTTACATTATATGTTTCTTCTGAAGTAGCCTCTCTCAGCTGCTTTAATTAAAAATTGTTGTACCAGATGAAGCTAAGGAATATGGAATCAGGCATGTACAGATTGGCATTCATCTGATGTTCGAAAATTGTTATTATGTTTACCTATATGTAAACCAAGTCTGAAAAATGATAATATGCCATTCCTCCCTTAAGAGAATCAGAATTACTCATTTATAAATATATATGACTTCTCCTCCCCGGCTCCAGCTGCTCTGCTCCGGCGGCGCAGGGTCCGGAGGCAAGGGGGCTGCCTGAAGCCGGTAGCGCTGGCTCGGGCAGCTTGGCTCTTAAACAGAGCCGAAGTCTGAGTCCGGGGAGGAGCAGAGCAGCTGGAGCCGGGGAGAAGTGCCCGGCCGGCGGCTGGGGTCCGGAGGCACGGGGGCTGCCCGAAGCCGGTAGCGCTGGCTCGGGCAGCTTGGGTCTTAAACAGAGCCGAAGTCTGAGTCAGGGGAGGAGCAGAGCAGCCGCGGGAGAGGAAGTGCCCGGCCGGTATTTTTCCCGGACATGTTCGGCTTTTTGGCAATTCCCCCCGGACGGGGGTTTGATTGCCGAAAAGCCGGACATGTCCGGGAAAAACCGGACGTATGGTAACCCTACATTTATAAGATGTGTTTTTGTTTTGTTTTCAAGATAACATGCTGCTTGCAATATAGTATCTTTGCTTTCTGTTAGTCTCACTGACTTTATACGTACCAAAAATGCTATTCAATAATCCACCTGAGATTTACAGCCAAGGATTAAGTTACTTTAAATGGATGTGTTGTCTTGCTTGTATACATGATTGCAGAAATTAAAGGCGAAAGTCTTTATGGCTTCAAATACTTGTCATTGATTTTTAAGTAACAGAAGAGAGAACTATATCAATAACAGAATGAATATATGATACTACATAGCGGTATGGTATTATAGAATGATAGAAATCAGGGGTATGCTCAGGAATTTAAATTTGACTGCTTTTGGAGGGCATGTTAAACACACACAAATGAGTGGTTTGCGTGACACCCCCTGATTTCTCAGGATGCCTCTGGCAGGGACACCTAGCAGCGAGGAGGCAGTGGCTCCCCATAGCAGCAGCACTCTCCATGCCCCTGCAGCCTGGGGAGGGAGGAGAAGCAACAGGGGTGGCTGGCAGCTGGCTGAGCTTCTCCTCCACATACCTCTACAGCTGAAGCCTGATGCTTCTCCTTCCCCGCTGCGGGAGTCCCAGTGCTGCTGCCTGCTTTGCAGACTGCCTGCTGAGTTGAGTCAGGGGGTGGAGGCAGAGGCAATGCATGAGACTCCAGCAGCAGGGAAGGAGAAGCTGCAGCTGTAGTGGTGGGGAGAAGAGAAGCTCAGCCAGCAGCCAGCCGCCCTGCTGCTTCCTCCCTCCCCAGGCTGCAGGGACACACAGAGATTTTGGGGGTGGGGGTGGAGGAATAAGGAATGTACAAACATGAATGAAAGCAAGAAAATTATAACTTGACAGCTTGTGAATAATTATAATGGAAATAATAAAATAAACAAGAAAGCAAACTATGTATGTATTAAAATCCTTATTAACCCTGATGATGGTTTATGTCTGATAAAATGAAGAATGCTCTGTACATCCTAAGCATTTATTATTTTGAAAGTAAAAATGAGATTTCCCCTTTATCCAGCTTTCAGTGTCCTTGAGCTGTGACTTTTACATATTAGATATTGATACAGAGTATTTAACTGTGCTGAAAATGAAACTTGTAAAAGATTTTTTCAGTTATTCTTGATGTACTGAATTGTCAATGTTGCTAAGCCATCTACCACAAATATAAATGCATTAGGAGTAAGGGCCAACTTATTGTTGCTCTTGTGTACACTCATTTTGGAGTAATGCAAAAATTCCTTCCTACACAGTATTCCCCCCCCCCCCCCCCCCGAGATCAGCTTTTATGAGACTGGCTGTACAAGAGAGAACAAGGGAGGTCTGATAGTTGTGCCAGTAGCTTTTGGCCCTACGTGTCAGAGTGGGGCCATGTTGTTCCTCTACTCCTGCATACTAACAGGTTTCAGAGTAGCAGCTGTTAGTCTGTATCCGCAAAAAGAACAGGAGTAGTTGTGGCACCTTAGAGACTAACAAATTTATTTGAGCATAAGCTTTCGTGGGCTACAGCCCACTTCTTCGGATGCATAGAATGGAACATATATTGAGGATATATATATATACACATACATGAAAAGGTGGGAGTTGTCTTACCAACTCTGAGAGGCCAACTAAGTCAGAGAAAAAAACCTTTTGAAGTGATAATCAAGATAGCCCAGTACAGACAGTTTGATAAGAAGCGTGAGAATACTTACATGGGGAGATAGATTCAATGTTTGTAATGGCTCAGCCATTCCCAGTCTCTATTCAAGCCTAAGTTGATGGTATCTAGTTTCCATATCAATTCAAGCTCAGCAGTTTCTCGTTGGAGTCTGTTTTTGAAGCTTTTCTGTTGCAAAAGTGCCACCCGCAGGTCTGTCACTGAGTGACCAGACAGGTTAAAGTGTTCTCCTACTGGTTTTTGAATGTTATGATTCCTGATGTCAGATTTGTGTCCATTAATTCTTTTGCGTAGAGACTGTCCGGTTTGGCCAACGTACATAGCAGAGGGGCATTGCTGGCACATGATGGCATATATCACATTGGTAGATGTGCAGGTGAACGAGCCCCTGATGGCATCGCTGATGTGATTAGGTCCTATGATGATGTCACTTGAATAGATATGTGGACAGATTTGGCATCGGGCTGTGTTGCAAGGATAAGTTCCTGGGTCAGTGTTTTTGTTCAGTGGTGTGTGGTTGCTGGTGAGTATTTGCTTCAGGTTGGGGGGTTGTCTGTAAGCAGGACTGGCTCCAGGCACCAGCTGAGCAAGCTGGTGCTTGGGGCGGCAGATTGTTCGAGGCGGCATTCTGCTCAATCCTAGGGCGGCACGGCCACTTTTTGTTTTGTTTTGTTTTGCACACTGCAGGGCAGTCCTCTTCCTTCCCTCCCCGCAGACCGGAGCGGAGCCCTCATGGCAGGTGGCAGGAGGCGGTGCAGCGGGAGGGGCCGCGTGGCAGCGCCCCCGCTGTAGCCCTGGCCGCCCCCTTCTCTCTTTCTCCTGCCCGCTTCCTCCCCCCCCCCCCCCAGCCGGTCCCCCTGCACCTGCGCTCCGGCCGCAGGTTTTTTTTTTTTTTTGCTTTGCCGTTCTGGCTGCCCCGTTTTTTTGTTTTTTTTTTTGCTTGGGGCGGCCAAAAAGCCAGAGCCGGCTCTGTCTGTAAGCGAGGACAGGTCTGTCTCCCAAGATCTGTGAGAGTGAGGGAACATCTTTCAGGATAGGTTGTAGATCTTTGATGACGCGCTGGAGAGGTTTTAGTTGGGGGCTGAAGGTGACAGCTAGTGGTGTTCTGTTATTTTCTTTGTTGGGCCTGTCTTGTAGGAGGTGACTTCTGGGTACTCGTCTGGCTCTGTCAATCTGTTTTTTCACTTCAGCAGGTGGGTATTGTAGTTTTTAAAATATATAAAAAAAACTTTTTTAGTGGCATAGTTATGCCTTCATACCCGCAGCATTCTTGGTGGCATAATGGGTCTGGTTTTCAATGGTGCTGTCCAAACTTCAACTGGCGTAGTTGGTGCACAAATCAAGTCTTCATGCCTTTGTAATACTGCTTCGGTGATGTGCCTCTTCTTACTTCTTTGAGGTATAATTGAGACCCATTCATGCTGCCAACTGATATTCAATCCACTGCTTTGAAAGAAATGCCTCCATTGCTTGCAGAATTCTTACTGAATAATAACTCTGCAATTAGTGTGAGAACTTAAATGTGCAAAGACACAGGAGAACTTGTACCTCTCTTAGTGCTGATTAAAGCAAACTTTTTTTCAACTTCGGGAGGGGGGAGGGGTTAGCCTCAGTCATTACTGAGAATAGAAAACAGGATTTAGGCTCCAGTTAATGTATTTATGAGAGAGCATTTGTTGCTCTATAGCAGGGGTCGCAACCTTTCAGAAGTGGTGTGCCGAGTCTTCATTTATTCACTCTAATTTAAGGTTTCGTGTGCCAATAAGACATTTTAATGTTTTTAGAAGGTCTCTTTCTATAAGTCTATAATATATAACTAAATTATTGTTGTATGTAAAGTAAATAAGGTTTTTAAAATGTTTAAGAAGCTTCATTTAAAATTAAATTAAAATGCAGAGCCCCCCCGGACTGGTGGCCAGGACCCAGGCAGTGTGAGTGCCACTGAAAATCAGCTCACATGCTGCCTTTGGCACGTGTGCCATAGGTTGCCTACCCCTGCTCTATAGCCTGTCAAAATCTGGCAATATTTATTAGCAATTTATGTATTTTCTGGACCACAATAAAAATAAAATGCTTTTAACAGTGCAAAGATGGTTAATGAATAATTGGAAGAAGATCTGACATCTTGTGTGCTGGATTTGCTTTCCCCCCCTTAATACTGTTATACTGTGATGGGGAATTCCTTCAGATTCCAAGTAGCTATTTAAAAATATATACTACCACACAGCTGAGAATCAGCAAAATAAATAGCCGTAACAAAACAGCCTTCTGCTCACTGCAACACTAGCATTTAACCACATTGTAATCAGGGATGTGTTGGTATCAATCAGTTTATGTGTGTTGATGCACAAAAACAGATTTGTTTATTGTAGTGATGCATTACATGGCTTGAAGTTGCTGTTAAACATAAACAGTCATCTCACTTTAATTGATGCATAAGAACAAAGGGAATACTTGTAAAGTGGAAAAGGCCAAAAGTGTGTGTGTGTCTGTGTATGTGTGTATGTGTGTGTGAGAGAGAATAAAATATTTTCAAGCTTGTGAAGGTTTTTCACACAATCAGAATGAAGAATGTTTAAAATGCTTTG
The DNA here is from genome assembly GCF_028017835.1 of Emys orbicularis. Classification (NCBI taxonomy): domain Eukaryota; kingdom Metazoa; phylum Chordata; order Testudines; family Emydidae; genus Emys; species Emys orbicularis. The sequence goes on along the minus strand of NC_088685.1, from coordinate 45,216,117 downwards.
TGAATCCCTTTCACTTGACAACTACTGCATATCCACAAAAACGGATGCTGTCTTTGATAGCCTACCAGGATTTTGCTGAATTATATTTTTAATTTTTGCATATTGGAATCATTTATCAACACTATTAGAATATGCCCAGTTACCAATATTATTTTAATAATGGGTTTTTTTTAATACTTGGTACAGTTTCCTGAGTATCAACAAACATTTTTCACACTGCTGAGATGAAATCTTCAAAGATACATGTTTCTATCCTAATGAAAAGGGGGAGGAAAGTGCACACTCACAATGTGATCATTGATGATTTTGTAAACCTTTTCAAAGAAACCACATTAAAATGCAATAGTCCTATTACTGTTGTGGCAGTGATGTGGATAAGAATAATGTTTTATAGCCAACCCTTCTTTTTGTACCATCTGCTTCCCCTGTAAAATTTCATGGAAGCCTGAGGTATTTGTAGGATAAGTGTATTATTTCAGTCACCTACATTTTTTTGTGGAGAGAGTGTGGAAAAGGAGATGTTTGCTTAGCATCTCCTCATCTCTGTCCTACTACACACAGACTTGGAACAGTATTTTATCTGGGAAATTTTATTCCTAATACATGACATTTTCTGGCTTGTGTTGTACGTCCCTGTGTACCAATATTAGATAATTATTCTTTTATGACTTTAGATGATTATTTTTAAGGACAATCTATGTTGAAACTGGATGCAATGAAAGCCTAGCAAGAGCAGCGTGCAGAGGGCACCAGAAGGCTCTGTGTGTGTGTGTGTGTGTATGCGCGCTAGGTCCTTGATTCTTAATTGTCTTTGAAGTACTTTTGAGGTGCCTTTGAGTTACTTTACATGCCATCTTTGTTGTTTTCTTCCAGCTTAGTCTTTATAGCTGCAAGATAGGAAAAGAGAGAAGGTGACTGTTTTTAGATTTTTGACTGAGTCCCTCGGAATAGGGTCTCACTTGTGCCAATTGGTTATCAACTCCAGTGTTGCTAACACAACAGATGCAAAACAATCCAAAACAATTTGGTCAGTTACTTACATGCCCATTCACCAAGGTCCTTCACAATTGAGCTATAGTAGTCAATGCTTTTAACTTATTTCCCAATGAATAGTATTAGCCCCAGGATCTTATTACCACTCCTAAGTACCTAAGACAGTTTCTTACATTTATGACAGACTATATAGATAGCGCAGTTCAAAAAGCTTGTACAGTTGGTCTCATTTTATGTCTATATATCTAAAACTTAAAAGGCAGTGGTAAACCATTAATTATGGCAGACACACGTACAATGCCCTATAATCTTATTTAGCAATAGTAACTGGTTCCGTTTTTAAGCTGCTATACAGCAGTCTTGATTGGAACATGTTATGGAACAGACACACACTAACTCTGTGGCAATCTTTAAAACAGCTATATGCACACGTGTACACTTCCTTATTAATTAGATACTCAGTTTCAGGAAGTAGACAAGTGATTGATGTGGTAGTCACCCAAGAGAGAGTCTGTTACTTATCACCAGATGTTTGCTCAGCTGTCAGCTTTCAAATCAATTAATGTTCACATCAGGACTTGATGCTGCAAACAGGTGGATGTGACTGTGATGGGTCTCCCCACCCCCGGGGTGCCACCTGCAACTGGGGTACCACTGAGCCCTGCTGACGCACCAAACTTGCTCTTTCATCAGCATTCACACAAGTAGGGACACACCCAGATGCAGAACTTACAGGCTGCTGTGCTCTGCATGGAGAGGCTACAGCTAAGGAACTGCCCAGCTGTTCAAGAGCACAACCCTCCTCTTGAGTATAAACCCAAAATTATACCGTCTTGCGCTGCACAGAGATCTGTACAGCGTAAGTTCATGAAATTCGCCTCCTCCCTCAATGTGGAGAGGAAATATACAACAGCTTTTTGCCCCAAGTTATAACTCCCACACACTGGTTTGAGATAAAGCAAAAATAAATTTATTAACCACAAAAGATAAATGTTAAGTCATTATAAGGAATAGCAAATATCAAAGCAGCTTACCTAGCAAATAAACAAAAACACAATCTAAGTTTAATATACTAAAGAGATTGCATATGAGTAGCAAATTCTCATCCTAAATGATGATTAAAGCCAGTTGCACAGATTCTTAAGGGGCCAGCTGCCCTTGCTTGCAGCTTAAAATCCCCAGGTATTCCTTTCACAGGCTAGAAACCCCTCTAGCCTGGGTCCAGCACTTCCCCCCAGTTCAGTCCTGATTCCTCAGGTGTTTCTAAGAGTCTCCTTTGGGCGGGGAGTCAGTGAAGACCCACGATGATGTCACTCCCCTGCCTTAAATAGCTTTTGCATATGGCAGGAACCCTTTGTCTCCAAGCTTGGTTCCCACGCTTTATAGTGGAAAAACACTGATATTCCACGATGGAGTGCAGTACCAGGTGATCTGGTCACATGTCCCTGTAGTGTCATAGCAGCCATGACTCGGAGGCTCCCCAGGAAGGCTCCCCGGTGGGAGATTAGCTTTTTCTAAGACCTATTGTTCTCCTCAATGGTCCATTTGACTTGAATGAGCCCTTCCCAGCCAGCCATCTAGACTGACAGTCTTTTGCTTTGTGGGTGTTCCCCAGGTGTAAACACATTTGTAATAGATACATAGACAATATTCAGTTACCAGAATGATACATGCATACAAATAGCAAAATCATATTCAGTAAGGCATAACCTTTTCAATGATATCTTACATGACCCTATCTTGCATAAAATATATCATAGTTATGCCCCAATCATATCATAATATCTCTATGAGGAAAATGGGATGCAGTGTCACAGTGACCAGACAGTCTCTACGCAAAAGAATAAATGGACACAAATCAGACGTCAAGAATTATAACGTTGAAAACCAGTCGGCGAACACTTCAACCTCCTTGGTCACTCAATTACAAACCTAAAAGTCACAATTCTTCAACAAAAAAACTTCAAAAACAGACTCCAACGAGAAAATGCAGAACTGGAATTAATTTGCAAACTGGACACCATTAAATTAGGTTTGAATAAAGACTGGGAGTGGATGGGTCATTACACAAAGTAAAAACTATTTCCCCATGCTACTGTTACTCACACCTTTTTGTCAACTGTTTGAAATGGGCCATCCTGATTATCACTACAAACGTTTATTTTTCTCCTGCTGATAGCTCACCTTAATTGATTAGTCTCGTTAGAGTTGGTATGGCAACACCCATTTTTTCATGTTCTCTGTGTGTATATATATCTTCCTACTGTATTTTCCACTGCATGCATCCAATGAAGTGAGTTTTAGCCCATGAAAGCTTATGCCCAAATACATTTGTTAGTCTCTCAGGGTATGTCTACACCCAGCCGCTAGTTTGGCGGCTGGGAATCGAAGTTCTGGGTTCGACTTATCGCGTCTTGTCTGGATGCGATAAGTCGAACCAGGAAGTGATCGCCGTCGACTGCGGTACTCCAGCTAGACGAGAGGAGTACCGCGGCGTCGACGGGGGAGCCTGCCTGCCGCGTGTGGACCGAGGTAAGTTCGAACTAAGGTACTTCGAACTTCAGCTACGTTATTCACGTAGCTGAAGTTGCGTACCTTAGTTCGAATTGGGGGGGTAAGTGTAGACCAAGGTGCCACAAGTACTCCTAGTTCTTTTTGCTGATACAGACTAACAAGGCTACCACTCTGAAATAGTGACTATAGTTTTTTTTTTCCCCTGTGCATCCTGTGAATTATTGGAAAATAGAAAGAGACGGTTAAAGGTGCCTATCCAAGATAAGTACTTGATGTCACCAGGAGGACTCCAAAGTGGCTAGGAACTTTTTCCCTTCCAGCTTTCTTTGGCTTTCAGGAAGCAATATACTGAAGGAGACAGACCATTTTATCTTATTTCTGCTGGGTGGTCCAACTTGGTTCCTCTTCGTGGAGCTGCTGTCGTGGGCAAATCAGATGGTGGCCTATACATCTTCCAAAGGTTTGAAATGTCCAGCCAAAATGAGTCATCCTCTCTCGCCATCCAGTCATGAAAGGAGACAGCAGTTTTTGAGTTTTCCAGTCTTTGTGTGCAGCACATCTTGTCACATTAGTTTATACAGTACTAGTTAGACCAGAGCTGTTGGTACAACCATCATAAGACATTCCTTGAAAACCAGCTGGTTTGCTTCTATTGGCAACCTACCTCCACAAGTTGCTTTCTGTGGGCCCTTTTTCGGTGCATCCTTTGGCTACCTTTGCAATTATGCTTGCTCAGGTTGAAGTTTCTCCATCAACATTCTGCCAGTTGCTGAAATGTCAAGTTTAAAGTTCACGTAGTTTATACTAGGGTTACCATACGTCTGGATTTCCCCGGACATGTCAGGCTTTTTGGTGCTCAAATCCCCGTCCGGGGGGAATTTCCAAAGAGCCGGACATGTCTGGGGAAATAGGGAGGCATAAGCCAGGGTCCGCCCAGCACGATCCGCCGGGTCCGCAGCGCAGCCCAGCTGCCCCAGCTACAATGGTCAGGCGGGGAACGGGGGGGCTCGGGCTTCCCTCGCGGGCGGGGACCCCCCGGCCACTGGGGGACCCTTCCTGTGGCCCCGTTGCCCCGCGCAGCTTGGAACCCGGCGCCACGGGAGCTGTTTCCGGCGGGGACAGACAGGCCGGGGAACGTGCTCGGCGGCAGGAAGGAAGCTGCGGCCGGGGCTGCAGGGACCCGTGTTGCTGAGCGTCTGAAGCCCCCAGCAGGCAGAGGCTGCCGGGTGAGCGGGGGAGCAGGGCAGGCGGGGGCATAGAGGCTGCAGGGGCAGGGGGGTGCAGGGGCTGCAGGGCGAGTGGAGAGCAGGGGTCTCAGAGGCTGCAGGGGCGGGGGGGTGCAGGGGCAGGGCAGGCGGGGGGCGCAGAGGCTGCAGGGGCAGGGAGGTGCAGGGGCTGCAGGGTAAGTGGGGAACACGGGTCACAGAGGCTGCAGGGGCAGGGGGGTGCAGGGGCTGCAGGGCGAGTCGGGAGCAGGGGTCACAGAGGCTGCAGCAGCGGGGGGGTGCAGGGGCTGCAGGGCGAGTGAGGAGCAGGGGTCACAGAGGCTGCAGGGGCAGGGCAGGTGGGGGGCGCAGAGGCTGTAGGGCGAGTGGGGAGCAGGGGTCACAGAGGCTGCAGGGGCCGGGGGGTGCAGGGGCAGGGCAGGCGGGGGGCGCAGAGGCTGCAGGGGCGGGGGGTGCAGGGGCTGCAGGGTGAGTGGGGAGCAGGGGTCACAGAGGCTGCAGGGGCGGAGGGGCTGCAGGGCGAGTGGGGAGCAGGGAAGCACTTAGCAACCCCCAACCAAGATCAGAGTGGGAGGGAGGAGGGGGAATGCAGGGTGCTCAGAGGAGGGGGCAGAGTTGGGGCAGGGGCTTTGGGGCAGGGGCGGGGTTGGGGCGGGGCTGGGGCGGGGGTGGGGTGGGGAAGGGGCGGAGTTGGGGCAGGGCCAGGCCCCCGTGGAGTGTCCTCTTTTTTCAGTGTTGAAATATGGTAACCCTAGTTTATACACTATTCTTCTCTATTCTTTGATGCTCTTTAAACTTGTTTTAACAGTCTATTATACAATGCAAAGTCACTTCAAGAATTGTTGTTCTCCAGCAGGCTGGAACATCTGTATAAATCTTCATTTTCTGTTCTCCTTGCTTGAACAACAGTCGTGGTCTGAGCTGAGTCTGTGCATTATTAAGTTAACAGTGCATTATTAACTTAACAGTTACATTTCTGATTATTCCACTTTGTGGTCAAATGTCTTTACAGACACTGTATTTGGTTTCAGCTCCTTTTATTTACTGCCTCTTTTAGCACAGGTGTGTTTCACTAACTCAATAGCATAAGCATGCTTGACTGAAAACATTAGCCTTACTTCTTCACTTTAGTACTTAAACTAGAAGAAATCAATATGAATGCAACTTCTTTCTTTCTTAACAGGAATGTCCATGAGAAAAACCCTGTCACTAAAGTTTTTGCAATATTTTTCACAAGGTCATGTCACTTATAGTTGACTTCCCTTTTATTTGCATTTCAATTATATTAGATTCCATCAATTTCTCCATTTTACTGCTGTACCTGGGACACCATATAATATCAATGTTTGATATTAATTTAGTATGATTTTTAATAGTTATTCATGGACAGGGAAGAAGGGAAAAGTCTATTTAGTTGCACTAATGGTACACTTTTGCAAAGGGATGCAGCAATTTTCAGTTTCCTCAGCCTTATTGAAGAAATCTAACCATTAGACCTTGGGTTTTTATTATTTCATCCATTTGTTCTATCTTTTCTAAAAGACCTTTATACATAGTCAATTCTTAAATAGTAATAACTCATAAATTTGTGGCCTTGTTTTTTACAATATAAAGAGTCAAATGACTTCTAAAAGCAGTAACAGCTGTGCTAATTGAAGAAAGATTTTAGTCTGATTTTGGAAAGTATCCAACATAGAGTTTGTCAGCAAGGTAAAATGTTTAGCTTTGAAATTAACAAATATTTTTAAAACCAAGAACCATGTTTATTTTATAGAAACCTGCATGAGCATTTTTTGATGATGGCATTGTTGATAATATCGTGGCTGCTATATGCACATCTGCATGGCTATCTACTCACTATAGTTCAGTTAAACCACTGCCACATAAAAGCAATTTGTTCCTTCAACTGCAGTAAATTAAAAATATATATATTTTAAAGATCTTAATGAAAATATGTCTATAGCTACTTAAGCATATCTTCCTACCTCATACCAATCCAATGGTCTCTTCGTTGGTTTGCCTATTGATGGATAGTGACAGAATAGGTGATATTGTATCAAAATGTAGGATGAGGCTCTCCAGGTGATGGCGCTTATTGGGAAAAAATATATACTCAATTTGAACTGACAGGTTTCATACCCATCCATTATTCAATTGGTTCCCCATTCCTACAGTAGCAGAGGATATAGGACTAGGCAGGAGTTCCTTCTTGCTTTATATTAATAAGATAAGCATTGTCACTGTGACGGGTTGGATCACAGAAACCCCCTTGGGAGCTGCCACCCAATGTACCAAGACTACCCCTGCTTCTGTTTTCCCTGCCAGCTCAGGACTCCAGCACCCTGTCTTGCTGAGCCAGACACTCCAGTCTGCTCTAACACAGACCCAGGGTCTGAATCACTTGTCCCAAAGCTGCAAGTTTACCTGAAAACAGCTCACAGTAGTGTGCTTGTCTTTAGCACTCAGATGCCCAACTCCCAATGGGGTCTAAACCCAGATAAATCCGTTTTGCCCTGCATAAAGCTTATGCAGGGCAAACTCATAAATTGTTCGCCCTCTATAACACTGATAGAGAGATATGCACAGTTGTTTGCTCCCCCAGGTATTAATACATACTCTGAGTAAATTATTAAATAAAAAGTGATTTTATTAAATACAGACAGTAGGATTTAAGTGGTTCAAAGTAGTAACAGACAGAACAAAGTAAGTCACAAGCAAAATAAAATAAAATGCGCAAATCTATGCCTAATCAAACTGAATACAGATAATCTCACCCTCAGAGATGCTTCAGTAAGCTTTTTCTCAGACTGGACACCTTCCAGGCCTGGGCACAATTCTTTCCCCTGGTACAGCTCTTGTTGCAGCTCAGGTGATAGCTAGGGGATTCTTCATTATGGCTCCTCTCTTCCTTGTGTTCTCTTCGACCCCTTTATATATCTTTTGCATAAGGCGGGAACCCTTTGTCCCTCTGGGTTTCCACCCCCCCCCCCTCCCCACTGGAAAAGCACCAGGTTAAAGATGGATTCCAGTTCAGGTGACATGATCACATGTCACTGCAAGACTTCATTACTCACTTGCCAGCACACACATATACAGGAAGACTCACAGGTAAACACAACCATCTGCAGACAATGGGAGTCATCAAGATTCCAAACCATCATTAATGGCCCACACTTTACATAATTACAATAGGCCCTCAGAGTTATATTTTATATTTCTAGTTTTAGATACAAGAGTGGTACATTTATACAAATAGGATGATCACACTCAGTAGATTATGAGCTTTGTAATGATACCTTACAAGAGACCTTTTGCACAAAGCATACCCCAGTTGCATTATATTCACTTATTGTCAAATTTTTCTAAAACTATCCCAGTTACATTATGTTGACTTATTATCAAGTTTTTATAAAACCATATAGACTGCACAACGTCACAGTCACACCTTAGTAACTGGCTTTGTTGTGGGACAGTGATCTGCACTGATACAAGCTCCCAAAGGCAAGAAGTGCAGGAGGCCTGGACCCACTCAATCCTGTTGGGGAAAGGCATAGTTGATCCATAGGTTGCTGTAGAATCATAGAAATGTAACAGGAAGAGACCCAGTTCCATCTGTGAGTTTGCATGTGTGTATTTTACACAAACACATACTCATACACACAGAGCAAATAAAAAAAAATTCAAATATCAAAGCTAACTGTACATAATATAAAAGTGAGATGAATAGGACCGAAGTTTTAACAGTTTCTTACATCTACGCTACATTTTTTCTAGCTGTTTTTAAAGGTTTTTAAAAATATTTCTTAATTGTGCAATGGTGTGAAGTCCTATTGAGCACCTTTTCCTTTGATATAAATATTTAAAAAGAATCACTCACTTGCTATTTCATTTCATGCTCATTTACTTGATGTGACAGGAAAAACAAATATGTCAATGTTCCAACTTTACAACTTTCATATAGACATTTCACAAACATAGAAGTGGACTGCACGTAAAACCTTTTGACATATATGCTTCCTCTGCCACTCCAGATTAATATGCATAATAATAAATACAATTTGTTACATTTTGAGTGTAGGTATGCATACAAGATTTTCATTCTGTTCTCAAATACTGGCAGCATATTGTGTTCTGAAATGCATTCAGTTTGTATTTTGATATAGTCTTGCAGACTGGATATACTTTCTTTCATAATTTTCCTTTTTGTGCATATATCACATATAATTTTGGATATTAGCAAGGGATTTTTTCCCCCGGTAACATTAAAGGGGATTTGAAGAGATTAGTGAAATATTGTATGCAATATTTAGGCCACAATCCTGAAAACACTAATGCAACTGAGTAACTTTATGCCATGAATAAATCTCATTGAGTTGAGACTACTCATATGTAAAGTTACTCAGTGTTTGCAGAGTCAGGTACTTAGATGATATTAGTCATGACTTTTTCAGATCAAAGCATAGCCATTTTTTGAGGAGCCACCAAAATATTTTTGCTACTATTAGTAAATACATTTTCAATGTTTTTTTTAACTATAACCAAAGAAATAAGGAAAACACCTTTCAGATTTCAGCTGACAGTGTTCATACTAAGTTTTGGGTTACTGTGGCCTTGCAAAGGAAACAATCATTGACATTTTTACTATGCCAGTGCTACCACAGCACTGTTATTGCGAAACAATGGCAGAAGGTATTAACCTTCAAAAATGACAATATATTCATTATGAAGTATAACTATAGTACTGGGTCCATTTTAGTTTTCATGAAACAGAAATGTCTCCGATAACTAGTGCTGTCAACAGTAGATTATGGTTTTGATAATAGTCAGTGTGTCATTGTAAATGTTTAATTGTCAGTCATTTGACATTGCTATGCACTACCATATAGACTGTTAACAGGTTGTATACAATGGAATTCAACTTTCTGATGCATCACTTTCCATGTACTGAACTGAAGAGCTCTACAACAGCTCTGTATGGTGATGAAATGCTGTAATGAATAATGATTTGAGCACATGGCCTAGAGTTCAGGTCTGTAACACACAGTAAAGACAAAGATTCTGTTATCTGGCTTTCAAGTGTTCACTGAGTAATTTGCTTTCAGTGAGTTCCACAGACATGCACTACATCACAGTTACACTCATGGAACATGTATTACAAATAATGATTTGGTGCACCAAATTAAGGCCTTCTGAGTTGATACTATATAGTTCTATTTGGTGTTCCTTCCCCCTCCCCCCCCCACCATTTTAAAATTAATCATTATTTACTGGAGAAGGCCAAACATGTTGACAGCAAAAAACTTGACAAATTTCATAACAAATTCAATAAATTGTGTTTATGGGTCTTTCAAAAACATGTTTTATTTGTGAAGGTTTTTATAGAAAGATTAGTTCCATATGAATAGTTCATTTCCTTGATGTAATTGCCATTTTACTTGTACTTTGATCTAGCAGAAAGCATTTCAGGAAGATGACAGCACCTTAGGGAAATCTAGATGTCATGAAGGTATCACAAGTCAAGATCATTTGTTAAAAGAAACTGGCTTGTTTATGTGCTGCTGAAACAATAGTTCAACAAACTAGTTTCTAGTTTTCAACCATGTACAATAGATCTACAAATTAAATGGATAATAAGGCAGATTGCCTAATCATCCAGCACTTTTTTGGGGCTATTAATAAAAGCTCTCTCAGATAAAACATAAATAGCATTTTGACGGCAGAAATCTGCAAATATCTTATTACTTTGAGTCACTGATGGATCAACGAAGGCAGATTGTATACTTATATGAGAGTTTTAGTTGACAAACCTTGTATATGAGAACTTCATGTGAAAATAGACGAATGTACCTCACAATTGAGACCTCATGATACTCAACAACCTCCATATCCAAATTAAATTTGTGTAAGTGTCCCTGTTTGTGTCAGTTATTTCAGACATTACCATTGCCTTTTTTATCCCTAAAATAGGTTAAGGGCCTGAATGCTACTGCTATCATCAGGGCAAGAATTTTCTTTATGAGCTAAATGCTTGATATATTAGATCAGGGGTAGGCAACCTATGGCACACATGCCAAAGGCGGCACGCGAGCTGATTTTCAGTGGCACTCACACTGCTCGGGTCCTGGCCACCCATCCATGGGGCTCTGCATTTTTAATTTAATTTTAAATGAAGCTTCTTAAACATTTTAAAAACCTTATTTACTTTACATACAACAATAGTTTAGTTATATATTATAGACTTATAGAAAGAGACCTTCTAAAAACGTTAAATTGTATTACTGGCACGCGAAACATTAAATTAGAGTGAGTAAATGAAGACACAGCACACCACTTCTGAAAGGTTGCTGACCCCTGTATTAGATCATGTCAATAACATATTTATTTTGCTTAATTGCCTGTCTGATGCCTATGACTCTTAACATTACTGTGAACTCCTTTACCCCACAGCAATCCCAAGCTATCTTCTGCCACTTCTCTCTGCTTATGACCTACATGTTATTTCTAGTGCACCATAGGAAAAGGCCTTTTCAAAATATTTTCATTAGAGAATCTGAAGAGATTTGAATTAAAATTTCTGCTAAAGTTTGATCAATGTTAAATCTTGGTCTCATCATTCAGGCAAATCTCCCATAGATTGCAGGACTGGACCTGTCTTTTTTAAATATAAATGGCTTACACCTTATGTTAAGGGCTCATTTATAAATAGCTTATATAGCATCAATGGATGATATATTTTTTAATAAATGGTTAATCAGAGTCCAAGAGATCATCAAGTTGTTTGTAACCAGGGCTCATAACCTTCAGCTGATGTGCTTGCAGCCATCTATATATCTATATCTATATATATATATATGAATCATTTATACATTATATGAAAATGTAGCTGTCACAATTTGGGTAACAGCACCTATTTTCCTCCTCTATGGTGCAGCAAGGTCACCCCTCTAGACTTCTGGCTTCCCAGCCACTGCCTGTCGTGCATGGAGACACACATCTCTCTCCCTCTGACTGAAGTAGTTCCTGGGTGAACGGTTTCCTGCCTACACTGTCATATCCCCAGTGAAACACAGGTTGCCTAAGCAGGCTTTTTTTGCCTTCTCTTCTCTCTGCACAGCATAATTACCACAGTTAATCTGCCACACAGCACTTTCTAAGCAAGCACATTTTATTCTTAAAGTAAAAGCAATACAGGGACAACAGATTAAATACAATAAAAGAAGCTACACACATGCTAATAAGCTAACCAGAGATCACCCCAACTCCAGCAAGACTCTGATAGGTGAGTATCCCACCTAGGGCTTTTGCTCTGGTTTCAAGTTCATAACACCCTTTGTTCAGAAGAAAATCCCCCCTGAATCTGTGAGTGAGTCTTTTATTCAGTTTGGGGTGTCTGAAGAGACACCGACTTGGTAATCCGCCAGACAGTGTGTCCTCTTCTTGGGGTGAAGCTTCAAACGGTTGAGTTCTTGTGTAACTGGAGGAGTTATATTAGCATATTCCCTCCTCCTAGAGATTTCTTAGGAAACCCACTTAATTTTAAAAGTTCACATTGCTTCAAAGAGTCCTTTGAAATTCTGAAGATTTCCCAGGGTTTATATTAGTTATGTCTCCTAGAGAAGTTACATCCAATTCCACAACAACACATACACAATTGCATTTTTAATACAATAGACCCCAAAGGTATTAAACTTAATTCAATAAGGTTTATCCAGGATACTGTAGGAAATTGCCTTATTTGTCACAGTAGCCTTAATATAAAGTGTGACCTATAAATGCATGCTTAGTCCCTAGAGGGAAGTGAACATCCATTGAGCATTAGATCTGGCAAAGTTATGCCCCGATGTAGGAAAGCACATGCTTAACTTTAAGATTGTGAATAGTCCTATTGAAATTGTACTTAAATGTTGTGGAGCCAGATGGCCTTTTTGTTTCATTTGCCCTCTTAACTAACTTAGAGAGAAGAGAACTCACTCGTTTTATTTATTTATTTACTCGGCTGAATATTTCCACTTCTCTGTGGTTCTTTGAGAAGCTTTCTATATAATATTGTTGAAGCTTTTAGTATTCATGGGATCTTGTTTTGTCTGTTTTCTAAAATGTAATTAAAGGGAGAAGTCTGCAGGTTCGATAGAATACGTTTTCAGATAAATCAACAACTCTGTCAGAGTAAATTAGGCATCCAATCCCAAACTCCAGATATTTCAATTGGAACACTTATTCTGCAGGCGAGTGAGACATTTCTGTCAGAAACATAGTACATGTGGAGCTCTAATTGATCTAGTTTCCCATTAATACATGAACAAATCCTCAGTCTCTCTTCTTTCACCAGTCACACAAAAAATGGCAAGACCTTCATTTATCATGTTTGCATTCATCAGAAAACAAAAAGAAAGGATAAACAATTGTGACCTTTTTTCACAGAATACAATTTAAATAGAGCCAACAGGAATTTCAAGGTATATCAGAATTAAATATTGTCCTTTCTGCAATGTATTTTCAAAATAAAACCTGGAGAAAAAGAAGGTTTAAGATTCTGAATCTATAATGACAGAAGTAACTTTGAAAGGATAATAACAACTTAACTAACAAATAGGAACCTAGAAATTGCCATTCTGGATTGGGCCAGTGGTCTGTCTAGTTCAGTATCCTGTCTCTAGAATATCAGAGTTGGAAGGGACCTCAGGAGGTCATCTAGTCCAACCCCCTGCTCAAAGCAGGACCAATCCCCAGATAGATCTTTGCCCCAGATCCCTAAATGGCCCCCTCAAGGATTGAGCTCTCAACCCTGGGTTTAGCAGGCCAATGATTAAACCACTGAGCTATCCCTCCCCCTGCCAGTGGCCTTTGCTAGATGCTTGAGAGAGAGGGTGGAACAACCCCCAAAATAGGCACATGATGATCTAGCTGATCTATGACAAATGGTGCGAACACAGCTGAGAACAACAGTGACAAGTTCACTGAAAGTCTTTCACATAGAGAAACAAATGATCCTAAGCAAAAATCTGTCATTCTCCTGTAAATTATCACTGACATGGATTGGCCATGATTGTGGCTAACTCCTGCACATGTGTGAAGGGAGAGAGAACTCAAGACTTCTCCCTACTTGTGTGTAACTGGCTATGATCACAGCCCCTGTGATCATCTGCATGCTGGACTGCTTCCTTTTACACCACTCCTACATGAGGACCTAACCATCCTGTCATTCTACCTTTCCCTGAACCAAGCAGCAGAGGTAACTGATGATAGTGGTTAAACTGCCCTGGCTATGAAGAGTGGCAGAGTGGCCATACATACCCCACCTGCTAGGCAACACAAGCGGTATTATGCCTCTGAGGCCATAGTGTCTTCTGGTGCTCCTCTGCAGTTCTGCCAATGTGAGCCTGTAGCGAAAAGACATAATACAACTCTGTATGCATATGCCAAAAGCTAATCTTAGGAAAGGAAAGTCTACAAAGAAAGCTGTCAAAACACATGAAAAAGATATTTCACAGGTTAGCCCCTCCTATCAGGTGCTATATGTATTTCTGCTTTGGCACACGATCATTAAAACTGGAGTCGGAATCTCTGATGAGTACATTTGTTTGTCTTTACATATTCATAAATTCTTTTAATTTGGGAAGGAAGACAAAAGAACCAAAACCAGTGCATATATTGTTGCCCAATCGTTTTGAATTGTTCCCAGAACTCAGGTCATAGCATCAAAATAATAAAGCGGTGGAAAAAACATTCTGGATGTGGCCATGTAAATCACTGCACCAAACACCCAATATAAATTTGAGGGAAGTTACAGATTTGTGCTGCAGAAGTCCAAGACATCCACAGATAAATAGTCTGTGCCTACATAAGTAAAAATTATAGTAAAGAAAAATAACCAAAGAAAGCAGCCAAACTGATCACAGTGAAATAAAAATGAAATGGACGAGTCACTAAGATTCCCCCTTCCCCTCTCAGGCAGTGGTCACCATTAACATGTCAGCCTTTTCCCACATTTGACACCCAGCAGCATTTGAGAATGTAGCTATTTGTTTTATGTATACAGGATACAATTGTCTTGTAACTATGAGAAAAGTATGGACTATTAATGGTGGCAGCAGCATATGAGTCAGTTTGGAACTACAGAGCTATGCCACAGCAGTATATATGGAGATATACCTATCTCATAGAGCTGGAAGGGACCCTGAAAGGTCATCGAGTCCAGCCCCCCACCTTCACTAGCAGGACCAAGTACTGATTTTGCCCCAGAACCCTAATTGGCCCCCTCAAGGATTGAGCTCACAATCCTGGGTTTAGTAGGCCAATGCTCAAACCACTGAGCTATCCCTCTCCCAGTGTGCAATATATACAAGTGAGGCAATGGGTTATGAATGGTTAAATCTGATATTCCCTAGTTTTGCTGCAGGACTTCTAGGAATCTCAGAGCATGATTATTTTGAACTCTAACATCTTAATTTAGGGGGCAGAGGTGTTGGAGCTTTAACAAAGATAGCCTTTGTACAATGTGTTAATTAGCCATTGAATTTAAATAGGTGTTAACAAACACAAACCAAGATCAAAGTTTGAAACAAACTGACTAAAAAATCCTTTCAGCTGCAGTTGCACAACTTAAAGTGTTTTGCGCTATGATAAAAGAAAGCACTCTGATTCAGTAAAGAACTGAAATCCCATTGAAGGGGAAGTTAAATGTGCTTAAGTGCTTTCCTGAATAAGTGTTTTAACTCTTGTGATGTCATTATTTCAGTCGTTCTCCAATTCTAACAAATAATATTACAATGCAGATGATGTAAATTTCTTTAAAAAGAACAATCAAAAAACAAACAAACACAAAAACCTTTCCAGTTAAAAAAAGGCAGAAGTCCACTTTTAAAAAAAAAAATATCAGTGATCTCATTGTGTACATTTATAAGAAATATTGCGGAAACTTTGTTTAATTGGTTACATGCTAATAACTGCACACACAAATAATCAATATTCCTGGCACTGTGTAATTTTTTCAGTTTTCACAGTCTTCATTGCTGAAGGGGATCTGAGGTACCAGGGAGATATCCAGTTCAGATATTTGAAAATGCTCTGGCAGGTCTCTAGTGTTTGACTTTTTTCTTGGATTTAATTCTAGAGCTGGATTCTAATCTTGCTTAAAATGGATTTAGATTGGAGTTACACCACTGACTTCAGTGGCATTGCCTCTAGTTTGTCGAGGTGCAAGTTAGCTCAGGTTTAGCCCTTGTGTTCGGCTAAACACTTGTAAATATATGCTTTTCTCCCCCTTACTCTTATTCTTTTTTGAACCCAATTAACATTTTAGCCTTCACAACATCCCCAGCAATGAGTTCCAGTTGGTGGTTGATCTCAAATATGCTGCTAATTCATTAATAATGAGGTTTTGCAGCACATTGTGAAGAATCCATCACTTTAATAGTCTCAGCTGTAAATCAGAATAAAAGGTGAACAAATTCTGGAGAACATTTGGGCTATATATCTTGTTTCAATCATTTGAATACTATCTGTGGTGTATGTTCATATATTTTTTCTGAGGTTGTGTAGAATGAGTAGCAGTGGGTTTCACCTAAGAAGTTCAGTATACCCAAACAGGCTATATTTGGCAATAAGAGGAACACCTACTTTCTCTGGATAGCTCTGTTCCTGGTATTGCATTATTTTAAAGATTTTTTTTCAATCTATGAAAAATATTCAACACTGTCCTTCTGGGGCTGTGTATGGGAGTGGAGGAAATAATCATCAGATTAATGTCTTATTATTTTGTAAGAGGTAAAAATGGTATGAAATCCCTCATTCTGCTTAGTATATTTTTGTGATGATATCCATAACCATTTTTAAAGTCCCCACAATTAAATAATACAAATATGCACAGAATTGTTTGAGCCTTATTAGAATATGTGAACAAAGTTTTGTTATTTGTATAACAGTAATGCCTAATTTGAGATCCAGGCCCCTTTATGCTAGGCATTATACAAACACATAAGTAAGAATAAGTCTTTGTCTCTGATATTTTTTGCTTCTTTTTTTAAATGGGAGGAGTGTGGTATGTTTATTCAGTAAATTCATATTGCATTTTACTTTACATAAAATAACTGACTACCCTAAGTAATTACTGACTCAACTCTTGTAGCTGGTCACCCTGCATCCAGTGCTTGAGCTGGTCTGGGTGTTAACACAATGCTGTGGGCTGACTGTTCTCTCTTGTGTTTGTCTTCAAAGCATATCTGTCTTGTTGGCAGTGGTGACATACAATTATACAGCAAAACAAATGTTTGTTATATTTTCTATCTTGAATCCTTGTCGACCCTAGAAAGTTATATAAAAAGGGGAATAACTATACCTTTATACCCAAGTATAACTGCATTCACAGTAGGTCTTGTATCAGTGTAACCATATCAGTAAAATCATACCTCCGACATAGTTGTATCAGTCAAGTTTTCAAGTTTAGACAAGGCTGCTGAGATTGACTATTTCTTTCAGATGTGGACCTTACTGTTGCGATCCATGTGTTTGTAACTTCAGGATTAGACTACTGCCAAATGCTATTTGTAGGCCTACACCTTGATTCAATCTGGAAACTGAGGCCTGATCTACACTTAAAAGTTTGGCCAGCATAGTTATGTCAGGTAGAAGTGTGAAAAAATAATCACACTATTAACTGACATAACTATGTCAGGAAAAACCTAGTGTAGACACAATTATACCAGCAAAAAAAAGTTCTTTTGCTGGCACAGCTTATTTCATTCAGGGAACTGGTATAAGCTATATTAGCAATGGAACTCTTGCTGGTAGCAGTTGTGTCTCCACTAGGAGGGTTCACTGGTGTACATGTATTGACGAACTATATAGTGTAGCTAATGCTCAAACTGGTGCAGGACATGGCAGCTCACATATTGAATGGGATATCTAGTACTCTGAGGTCTGCAGTGGCTGCCTGTATATTTACAGGTGGAGTTCAGGTAATGTTTTTGACTGGGAACTTGTCTACTTGAGAGACCACTTCTCTCTCAGTGCCATACTGCTGCAGCTATGATAAGCAGAGGCGATCAAAATGGAACTCTTTTAGTATAAAAATGAGAGAGCTGCCTGTAGGGATTTCTCCACGAGGCACACTCAGCTTTGGAACCAACTACCCATTTTGGTGCAAAAACAGCTGAATTTGATATTTAAGGGAATGTTCAAAGTCTTTACCAAAGTATTTGAGCAGGGTATGTATGCTGTTTAAGGGAAAGAAGATTTTGTTTGGGTTTGGTGTCTACTGCGGTTAGCTACTTTTTAAATGGGAGGATTTGAAAAACTATTGGTTTTTATTTTTGTTCTGATTGTATTTTTAACTTTTGGCAAGGACACTTTTATTTACATAGTTCCATTATAAGTTGAAATAAACTATAAAAACCTCTCCCTATATACTGTATGACCTTATGACCTCAATGAGAGTCCCAGGCAGCCAAAGATAAAGGGTTAAAAAAATAAAGACACAAAAAGGAGAAAAATAAAATGTGGAATAAGAAGCAGGTTCACCTATCACTTATGCCACATGGATATTAATCTAAACTTATCAGTAGGGTTGATATAAAGCCATAATAAGTCCAAAAGATAACGATAAGCATATCCTATAATATATAATCAGAAAACATTTATGAACCTACCATAACTTACAGGATCAGGCCTTCCATAGGGTACTTTACCCTATTGTTTTTCCTATTTCTGTATTTTTTCCACAGAGGGGTTGCACTATTTTAGATAAAATTCCTTACAAGATCTTAACCAATAATAGGCGTTGTGAGTGTATTGTTGTTCATCATCAATATTTTTTCTTTCTACAACAGGAATTTAGCATGCCGTTATTTGTGATTGTATTATTTATGCCACTCTCTTGGAAGAATTATATTTGATGCCAAATGACAGCTTCATACAATTATGCATAGAAATCCTATTATATTAGCTGGGGAAGTGACATCCTTTCTGTAGACTCTACTACTGACACACTGTAAGGGATTCATTAGTTACCGGAGTAATTAAAAGAAGAATGAAATTTTTGTGATGTTTATATTTAGCTTCCGGAGTAAAGTTAAAGTAATTGTCAAGAGCACTGTCACTTTTTCTGTATATTGGTTATAATAGTAATAATCATAGTAAAACAATTTTTCAACAGCTCCTTATAATTATAGTAACTCGAATAGCCTATGGCCAACTCCTGCTCTCAGATATTCATGTGTAGCTCCATTTAACTTCAGTGGGATTGTTGCTTGTTTATCTAAGAGCAAAATTGTCCAGCCACACCAGAAGACAGACAAGGGACAATGGATGTGATTTAACTAGGCCACAACTTCATGCACTTAAAATATCTATTTGGGAGTATGCACAGTGCAGGTCACCATCATTTCCTGAATCATTTCCACATAACCCCCAACCTTGTCCCAGCCATTCTGTTGCTGGGACCTCACCACCATCCCCTCGTATGAGATTAAAGGGGACTATAAAAGGAGGGGGCTAGGATCTCCAGAGTTCCCGATGCAGGAGCCCCACTACCCCTCCTCAGTTCTGTTAAGGGATGCTTTCCTTCAAATCCTTTCCAAGCCATTTTATGCTATAACCATATCCCTTCCATATCAAATACCTTCAGTGGACATTTGCCCCAAGTTATACATACGAAGTTGTGACATTATAACCTAACCCCCCTACTCCACCCCACTAGCTCCCATATCTGCTGTGGAAAAAGTGAAAAAAAGTCCATCCCACCCCTGCCAATCTGGCAGTGAGGGAAAATTCCTTCCCAGCCCCCAAGGAAAGGGGCAACTATCATAATGCTCAGAGTGGATCATGAGGAAACCCAGTCCGTTTGCAAATTTAATGGTGGGTGCCCAATCCTGGTACAAGAGGGTTTCTCCATGCTTGCATTGGGTATAAATACCTCCCCACTCTCCTAGTCAGCAGGAAGGGTAGACCCTCTTCTGACCTGGCAATAGCTGCTTCCTGCCTGCAGCCCTGTCTATCGTTGTAAACTTTCCCTTCCTCCTGGTCTACCCCCATTGCAGGGGGAGCCATTAAAGGAGCAACATCTCTTTTCTTCTGGTCAACTGGACAAGGCCCTTCCCTCCCCCTGGGAGACTATGGTGAATGCATTTGCTCCTTCGTGAGAGAGAAGCCCAGGTTAATGATAATGCCTAACTCTTACAAAGTGCTCTTCATTTGTAGATCTTAAAGCACTTTACTGGAAGAGTGCAGATATCAAGCAGAGGAAAACAAGCAACATATTTATGGTTATTTAAATAAACAGCACATGTAAAGAGTAGTGTAAATCAGCAAATTAGGGATTACATGTAGAACTGGGCAAAAAATTTCAACTGAAATTTTTTCATATAGAATTTTCCAAATTGTTTGTCACAAAAAAAAAAAAGAAAGAAAAAAACCTACAAAACCCAAACAAATCAAAAATAATATTTTGACATTTTCAAAACTAAATGTTTTGATTTGAAATGACTTTTCAGTTCTAAATCTACTTCCATTTTATTTTTTTAAATCAAAAACCACAAATAAAATGTTTTGTTTTGGGTCGAATGAATTGTTTTGCCAAAATAAAAATTCAGGACAAACTAAACAACAAACAAACAGAACTAAAACTAAACAAAACTAACATTTTCTTTGATATCTTTTTCAGTACAGCCAGCGAACTGAAAAAGCAGTTATTCACACAGCTATACTTAGAGCTGGTAGGACTTATGACACTGGAAGGCTTTTAGGAAAGACTTGAATGAGGAAATGGTAAGAGCATTCTTCCAAATGAGCTCAGGAAGTTCCTCCCAATAAGGGGCAACATAGAAGAAGGCACCAGTATGTTTATGTAAGCAGCTAACCAATAGGCAAACAAGGCTGATGTCCCTGGCATAGTGGATGGAGTGTGGAAGATGGAGGAGAGCAGAGATTTACAGGGCATCATTCAGATTTTAAGAAACTTTAACTTAGCTCAGGGTAATAGTCATAGTCGTACAAACAAGCCCAGTTTCCTTCAGATATATGAGTCCAAGGCCTTGTCTGCATTAGGTAAACAACCCTGTAATTAATCCCGCAATGCCAATGGTAGCAATATTGGTAGTTTTCTTGCAGGCAAGGATCAGGGCTTTTTTAACACCATGTCATCTAACCCTGTGCCTGAGCCTTATGCATATGGCAGCTACCTTCATTTCTGCCACCTCTAGAGATGCATGGGAGGTGAATTACATGTCCCAAATTTCCCAGTTGACTTCAGCAGGCGGGAATGGTGCCTTGGGGGAAGGGGTGGAGTGGGGACGGGGACTAGGGCAGAGCAGGGATCAAGCACCCCTTGGCATATTGGAAAATCGGCGCCTCTGGCAGAGAGTAGCATTTTATTCTATTCTGTATAGGTTCTAATCACTTTAGTATTGGAGCATGTGACATGTAACAGGATAATTATAATTCCAGAAAGAAAAACACCTGCTGAGTTCTAACATCATATAGTATCTGTTCACAGATTATATGTTTGATTTACAATACAGTACTTGTATCCAGCAAATGAACTGGCGAAATAAATGAAATTTTTAGTCAGTAAATTATTTCCTTTCCCTCCCATCAATTTACTTTTGATGATAATGTAGTTTAATCAGAATGAAGTACAATTGGCTTTAATTTTAGTGCAACATGCTGTGTTTCAAAGGCTGAAATTTATCCCCCTGAGATTTTTCCCACTAACTAACTGCTACAGCTCAAAGGAACAATACATTTTCCTGGCCTTGCATAACCTGTGCATGAGAATCTCTAAGTTCTAAGAAGGGATAAAGAAAATATTGGATCAAACCTGAATATGAAAAACTAGTGAATCAATGGCGTATATCTGTAATGTAAGCTATATATTTTGCAGTAAAACCTGATTGTCTTGCTGTTTTACAGAGCACTACTCTCTGTTCTCTCTGCCAACTTCTTTTAAGATATGCTAGTGTCTTTACATAGATTTACAGATTCTTTATTTAATGAGGTACAGAGTCAGGTTAAAAATGTAGGACCTATTAGCTATTACTGAACCCCCAAGGCTCTAGTCCTGTTCTAACCTTTTTGTACAAAGCATGTAAACACCAAAGTTAGAGGATTTAATACAAAACTACATTGCTCTTTGGTATTTAGTCTCCTGACGAATAGCTCCAGAAACCTTTAGCCTTACTGCCACTGTAGTGTTTTGACAACACCTAAGTGCGTGAGGCAGACCTAATCAGATAAGTGATCACGTATAAAAATGTGTACGTCCTATTGTGTTCCAGTAGAGAGAGAATGAAAAATATATAAGAACCAATGATTAGAATGAACAAAATGGGCAACTTTAGGTACAGTAAGCAGTGGAATTTCTGATAATAACATCCAAAATTTCTTCAACTGCATGAACGTGCACACACAATACTGTATCCTATTATGTTTCATTTGTGCAATTCCATATATTTCATTTCATTTTCCCTTTTTTTTGTAAAATGCCTCCATTCACTGCAGTGTTCGTAAAGTAAATTTTTAAAAAAATATGACCAATTAAAAGCATTTGACATTAAAGAAAGCATGTTAATCATGTTTAATATGGTGCCCCCAATCATAGACCAGGACACTATTGTGCTAGGCAATGTACAAACAGTTCAAATAGAAATTATTTCAGGGAAGTTTTATGGCCTATGTTACGCAGGAGGTCAGTCTTGATGATCATAGTAGTCCTTTCTGCCCATAGAATCTATGAAATAGCTTGAATGGTGACTTGAAATGTATTAACTACTTATGCTAAACAATGTGTTCCACCTTGTATTTAGCTGTGACACTGAGTAAATTTTCCAGACCTGAAGAAGAGCTCCATGTAAGCCTGAAACCTTGTCTCTCTCACCAATAGAAGTTGGTCTTTTTTTAACCTCACCCACCTTGTCTACCTAACAAAAACTCCTACACCAAGGAACTCACAATCTAAGAATAAGACAAGAGTCATCAAATGAATGCAACCAAAAGACAGGAGGAGCAATGGTAACAATGAGGTAATACTGGTTGCATAAACAACAGTGTCACTGAATGCCACCTGCTTAACTGTGGTCAAGCTTTCTTCAGGCATCAGGGCAACAGAGAATTTTATGGATGGATTTGAAGAAGAAGAATATGTTGCTCACATACAGCATTTTGTCCTCTTACCTTCAATTAGCTACTTTCCCCTTTATGTATATTGGTCTAGGTTGGACCTAGCCTTGCACAAGTGTGGGAGTGTGGGTAAGAAATCTTTCCTTTTATGCTTTGTCCCTGCACAGGATCACAATGTCAATCCCTGAGTTCTTAGAGTATGGAGGCTGGGAAAACCTAGCTCTGATAAAGGCACCAGAAATCCTCTAGGCAGTCCTTCCTTCTCTGTACACCATCCAGTGGAGATGAGTCAGCACAGTGGATGTGTGCACTGCAATGTGTAAAAAAGAAGTTGCAGGTGGGGCTACATTGTGTGAACATTTCATGCTCAAGGTATCGTGCCCTATCTGAACAGAATGCCTCTAAAAGTCACTGCTGGTGCTCTTTATTCTATCAACACAGGCTGTGGCTTAAAGCCAAAATCCAGCTCATACTATATAGTATCACATGGCAAAAAGAAGGCAGAGTTACTTGAAAATGGTATTTCTTGTCTTGATGCAAAGCAAACTAGCTCTCAAAATCATTTATAATAGGAGGGGATCCTGATGATCTCTTGGGAGATAGAAGCTATCACCAAGAGACTTCTAGTATGATTCTTCTTGTTGCCACATAATTGTGGCTGAGTTCTTGATCTTTAGTGCTCTTCAGTATAGCTCAGGATTTCACTTGCTAGTTCTCAAGAAGATCATGTCCACCTCCACTCACTTATGTAAAAATACAAAATGTCAAAACAAATGTTTGTGGGGTTTTTCAACACAAAAATCTTGGCATCAGTGATTGGGTAACAGCATCTCATTTTAACTATAAGCCAAGTCTTAGTGAATGTCATAAACCCACAGTCTTCAGACCAAGGTGCAGGAGTAGCTACCAAATGAGCCATATTGTTATACTCTGAGAAGTCTTTCTGTGTATCCATGTTTCAGGATGGAACATTTAAACTCAGATTTCAAGAAAGAAAAGGATTTATTTTAAACTTTATTTAATGTGTCATTGTTCGCTATCATTTATATTGTGGTAGCAACTAGATTGTTCAGTCAGGGCTTGGGATCCTGTTGTGCTAGGTTGTGTATACTACTAACAAAAAGACAGTGCCTGCCCCAAAGACCTTACAAACTAAGTAAAACATCTGTGTACATTTACACTTATATAGTACCTTTCAGCAAGGAAGATCCCAAAGCATTTAACAAATTGTATACATGCAGCATGTAGTGACTTCTATAGCAGAGGCTAGTGGACAGCAGGAGCTCGATCCTGCTCCCATTGAAATCAATGGCAAAACTCCCATTTGGCTTCAGGCGTGCAGGAATAGTGACCCTGGTGCATGGAACATTGCATAATAGAATGGGAGGGGAAACTCCGGCCAATGACTCTTTGTCAAAACCCCTACTCATAAAAATGTGTTGGTGTCAGCTCTGTGTGGAGATATAAGACCTGAGGTTTCAAAGTCCTTTTGAAAAACAAAGCTATCCTTACCTGGGATGTACATTTGTTTTTAGGCAAATTTTGGAGCCTAAGCAAAATGGTAGTGTATGTGATGGTTTTTGTTTTGTTTTTAAGAACAATACATCTCAAATATCTTTGTTCTTAGGAAGCTACAGCATATCATTATTTTAGCCCATTGACCTTCATTCACCAATGAACAGCATTCTTATTTTTGAGCTGAGTTTGCATTTACATTTGACAATTGCTATCTAAAGTAATGAAGTAGTTTGCTTGTTAACTGAATAATGCTAAGCAAGCATTTGGGCAAATATGTGATAATTCTTATAACAACACATATTGAATTAGGGAATAAAACCAGAATAGTTTTTCCTATGCTTCAAAAACCAAAAGTAGGAGTACTGTGCAAAGCAGGGTCATGACTATTTAACTATGCATAACTGGTATAAAAGGAACAAAAGGCAAATTGTTTAAGTGAGGTGGACAGATTAAAAAGGAGCTGGGGCCTTGTCACACAGGGTAGAAAACACAGCAAAATGTCAGAGGGGGTAAATATTAGAGGTGTGCGGGAACTGGAATTCCTGCATGAAATTCTGCAATTTCAAAATTTAGTTTTGTTCCAAGTAAAAAAACAACAACAACAAAACAAATAATTTCAACATTTCCCACTAAATTAAATTTTCAGTCAATTTTTTCAATAATTTTGATTTTGATGTTCATTTAAAAAATATAATTTAAGAAAAATTCAAAGAAAATTTGAAAGGTTTCATTCTAAAAGTGTTTTCATACAATGTTTCAGCCTTATCAAAATGCTTTTTTAAATTCTGTTTTTAAATGAAATTTTGTTGAAGTCAACACGAAAAGTTTTGGTTTTGACATAACAATATTTTCTGATGGAAAACAATTCCACTGGAAATTTTTTGACCAGTTCTGAAAAATAAAGTTTTCTTCATCTCCACTCATCATTATATTGTTTCCAGTTTTAATAGTGAGAGGATGTGTGGGGAAGAATAGAGACTGGGAGTGTTTGACTGAGGAGGCGAGGGATGGATGAAAATATATCCCTTTTTCTCTTTTCATCACTCCGACACCCGTTTCCAAATTCCTGCATACATGTCCCCCAGCCTTCTCTCTGACAGAAGTCCTGGTTTTTCACTTTTAAAATCTGCTCATTTGATTTCAAAAGCATTTACCTTAAAGTTGCCTGGTGACTTTTATCAAATAAGAACCTCAGCTTTAGAAGCACTGTTGGAACAGAATAATCCATGAGCTGTCTCTTAATTGGGTTTTAAGTCCCTTGAAACTCCACAGTGACAAGAGTTTCCATAAAATGGAGGCTAAAAACAGAGTTTAAATCTAGGAATTCCATGCTTTCCCGGTGGGGATCTGCCTATTTGGCCCTAGCATGGTCTCCATGTGAGCATGAAAATATGACCAGAAATGGAGATGAGACTTTGTGCCCAGTTCTTCATTCTATGTCAACATTTTTGGAAAGCAACATTTCATTTTTTTCTATTGGAAACAGTGTTTTTTTGGAGATATTAATTTTATTGAAAATTAATAGAAAATAATGTGCAAGAACCATTTTTTTAGTTTCTTCAAATTGCCAGTGTGTTTTACAATATTGTTTTATTTTACATTCTGAAAGATGAATAGCTAATGATTTTGTCCTCTCAAGTTCTGTGTAAATGGCTAATTTCATAACAATAATCTTTGGGATTCTCTCTCTTACACCACTACCAAAGTCACAGTTCTCACTAGCTTGGACTTCTTTCTGTCCTGTTTTGAAACCATCAGATATGCAACGGCTAAGATCACCTGTCACTTTTCATGTCTTGGTGGATGTGATAGCATGGAATCAGTGTCAACACTGTACAGAAGTAGAAAGTCTCAGAGCTGAGGAATGGTGGATACAAAAATGGGACAAGCTCAAATATTAGGCCCAATTCTGCTCCCAATAAAATATATGGATGTTTGACCTTTGCCTTCAATGGGAGCAGGATTAGTACCGTTATTATAAAGTCAGTGGCAGGCACTGGGTATCAGACAACATATTAAAAAAATAGAAGTAAATTTGTAAACATACAGGGGGTTTGGCTGATACAATGGGAAAACTAGGAGACTTTACTTCAGGGCACATAACAAATCGTATGCATCTTTAAAACTATATAATTATATTTATACCTGGAAAATAAGAGACAGAAGAAACCCTTACAGTTTACTGAGAGCTTTATTCCTGTGTTGTGCAACATTATTATTTTTATTTTCATGTCTCTGTGGCTTAAAAAATGAGCTTTTAATTACTATGTAAGTCTCAGTAATAACTGAGTAGTAACTGCTTGTCTTATGATCTCTAATACAAGAATTAAATAAACCCCACTTCTTGTCATCTGGTACTTTACCATAATCAGTGAGCTATCAAAAATCTCTGCCCATGGCTTTTCTATATCCTTAGCTATCTCCTAGGCATTTCTGCTACAAGTCAGACAACATTAATCACCTGACAGTGTTGCACAATATAATGCTTCTAGAATAGATAAAATCAATGGAAATAAGCAATTTAATTAGTCATGCAATATTAATTTACTCATTTGAGGTGAAAACATTGTTGTTCCAAAATGTATTCAGTATGGTATGTTGCTGGATAAAAGTAAACAACCAAACAAGAATGGCAGATGGTTACTTCAGTATTTTACCATGAATCCTGTGTTATGTATTTTGTTCTAACCACACCGCATAACTTGAAACAGAACCCATCTTAACTGTTCACATACAATTGGCATATTCAATGGAATTGTCTCAGGCTGTGTATGGATATGATATAACCTCACAGTCTGTGGCCATTACAACGGATTAGTACAGTAGAACATCAGAGTTATATACACCTCGGAAATGGAGGTTGTTCGTAACTCTGAAGTGTTCGTAACGCTGAACAAAACATTATGGTTGTTCTTTCAAAAGTTTACAACTGAACATTGAGTTAATACAGCATTGAAATTTTACTATGCAAAAATGCTGCTTTTAACCACCTTAATGTAAATGAAACAAGCACAGAAACAGTTTCCTTACCTTGTCTAATCTTTCTTTAAACTTTCCCTTTATTTTTTTTAGTAGTTTACGTTTAACACAGTATTGTACTGTATTATATTTGCTTTCCTCCCCCCCCCCCCCCCCCCCCGCTGTCTGGTTATGTACTTCTAGTTTCAAATGAGGTGTGTAGCTGACTGTTCAGTTTATAACTCTGGTGTTCGTAACTCTGAGGTTCTACTGTAACACACTTCAAGAAATGGAATAACACTGAGTACATTTGTATATCTGAGGTAATAGAAAGATATTTAGGTTTAGGCTTGTGTCTCACAAACATCCAGGTTTGTGCATCGTGTTCTCATTTATAGAAAAACTCCACCAGACCTAGCAATAACTATGTATTGTGTTGTAGATTGCAAATATGTCTCTATGATAAAATTTGTATAATAATGCTTACTTTACAAGAGTATGACGAGAATTCATTAACATTCTCAAATCACTTTGAGATTGTCAGATGCAAAGTATTCCGATTTATTGATAACTGTTAGCAATATTTAGTGGATTTTTTTGAGAGTTGTGATTGCTGAGTTGAAATAACAGCATGGAGAATACATATGCATATGCTTATTTTAGCCACATTAATGAGACTGTTTATAAAGTGAATTTCTTCCATGGCTTATGTTGTTACAACATACAAATATTATGTATATGATCACAGTGGACCAAACGGACCAAACAATGGTTTGTTTTCTTTGGTGCAGTTGACATAACCTGTTAAGTAACCCAAGAGTTAATTCAGAATTTCCTCCCAAGAAATTGCACTGCCTCTTCTCTTTATAATGATAGATACCTGACGTTATCAAAAAGGACAAAACACATTATCATGGGCACAAAAGAGTTGGCATGTCATTAAACTGCTCCTCATCGGCTAATTTAGGAACTGATGAAATAAATGCTGCAAAAATCTTTTCAACCTCAAAGGAAGGAAAGTTAATTCTATGGCTACTATTGATGGACTCATGACTAATTGAAATAGGCAATAATGATCAGGTGTAGCATTTTATGGAGCCTACTGAGATAAAAAGCAGCTTTTATGTTGTCATTTTCATGCTTTGCCAATCTCCCCAGTTCTTTTCCATCTGTTGTAATATTCAGACTTCTTAGTCAACGACTGTTCAGCTGATTGCAGATTCTTTGTGTTTATTCTCTCGTGTAAGTGTCCTCATAATACAACAGCAAATTGTCTTGGGATAGTCAGTTGCTTTTTTCACATTAGCTTAGGGGAATTCAAATGTTCATTGTTGATTTAGAGACTGATTCTTCAGAGCTTGCACATCCAAGGTCAGTGGGAGTTTTGAGTGCACAAAAACTGTAATATAACCTAAAGAGTTTAACAGGTTGTTTTGGTTTTTAATGTGAAAGTTGCAGAGAAATGTATGATTATGGTGCCTTTTCTAAAAATCATTTGTTTGAAACCTGCTTGACAACAGTGAATTAAATAATAAGTTTATTGCTATCTTCCACCTGAAGAAGGGACCCTTTTTGGCTCAGAAAGACATGCACTACAATTTGTTTGTTTCATAAAAGATAACGCACTATCTATCTTATACATTTTTTTCCCCTCAAGGAAAAGGCCAATTACAATTAATATAGCTACAAATATTCTCTGCTTATCATTGTTTCTCATAACCACATTTTCATA
Organism: Emys orbicularis; assembly: GCF_028017835.1. NCBI lineage: Eukaryota > Metazoa > Chordata > Testudines > Emydidae > Emys > Emys orbicularis. Next base: position 45,187,065 of record NC_088685.1, on the reverse strand, counting down.
AGACGTGGGTGGGGAAGGCATAGAGTTTTTTCTGAGTTCTTTTTACACTTTGCTGATTTCAACAAATATATATTTTGCATGTTCTTGGAATATAAGGGGCTGGAAAATGTCTATATTAAAAATGGATGTAAGTATGCCACTTGAAGAAATTAAAGCAACTTTTTACAGTACACTCAGACGAGGAGCCTTTCAGAATATCTACAATAAATATAAAGTTAAGAAATAATACTAAGTAATTAAATTGTAGTTAAAATTACATTTGAAATGAAAAGGCAACAGCAAAATAACAATTTTTTTTACTGTTGATAAAAATAAAGTAGAGTAGGTAAGATAAATGCATTTTTTTCTTTCAGTTTAGAAAGCATATTGAAAGAGCAAGAACATTTGCTTCAACATCAAGATTTGCACTAGGCAAACCACAGACTAAAATTACTGTGGACTATGAGAGCTTTGGTATAATTGAAAACAATATAGTTCCCACTATCAACTACTGTATAATTGCAGTGCACTAGGGGTAATCTAGTAATATGATTATTATTTTGACAGAATCCTAAAGTGTGTTAGCAGCTCTACAGTAAAGTCAAAGTCATTGCCCCCAAAGAGCTCTAAAATTTAAAGCCACAATTTTGTAAGCTGATCCACATGGACAGATCCCCTGATGAAAGCATGCAGCATTTTCTCCCATCTTCGATTCCTGCAGAAACCCTTCCACTGAAGCTTTGTGAGGAACTGGCTCCACTCGAGTTTTTCGGCCAAGGGAGCAGAAGGGATTAGACTAGACGAGCAACACAATTTTACAAAACTCCATGAATTTCCATTGTGAAATACCATTAATCTTTTCTAAGCCTAGGACACCACAGCTTTAGTGGACTTAGCCAACGGCAGACTATCCATATTGATGGTGGGATAGGATAGCAGTGGAGAAGCAGATAGTAGCCAACCCACCCTGCAGACACCTTTGCAGTCGGTGGACTTCCCATTCCTGTGAATGTGCATTCCCAAAATCTGAACAACGTGATACAACTAGCCCCTAAACACACTTTTAGGTCAAACTCAGAGTTTTCTGTCCCACCTCTTCCCACAGGTATCTCCATGGGAAAGGATGATTTGATCCTAAGAACGTGTCTGTTGCTGGCAATATGAATTAAAATCATTAAATTTCTTTGTCACTGAGATTCTGTTGTTTATTTTTCAGTTAAGAGTTTTTCAATAGGAACCAACTAAATCCAATATGTGAACTCTGTTACTTTAAACCTTCTTACAAGGAAGAAAAGCCGATTTAAATTAGCAATGCAGTAGAATCAAAGACAATGGGAAACTGCTGAAAGCATGAATAGGAAAACCCATGGTATATGCCAGTAACTGTTTTTAGTGATGCTCAGGAGGAGGTTTCACTTGCTATAAAGAAGAGGAAACACTTCCTCATTTGAAAAGTGGTAGGGGTGGGAAATAAAGCATTTGTATTGCTGTTCTCTTGGCAGCTCTTACAGTTAAAATAGATTAAGAAAACAATATTTAAAGATTGAATTTAATTGAGTTTTGGAGTGAAGTGGTTAAACAAAGTCATACAGTGACAAACTATTGAATGCCACATTGCTGAGGGCTAAAAGGACTCTCTTAATCAAACCATTTTCTCCTGAGGCCAGCTATAACTTCTGCAGGAAAGGCAATTTAAGAATACAGCTTGAGTTTTTGATGATTTCAGAGCACTTTCAAATGATATGGAAATAGGACTGCATATCTTGTTTGACAAGTTGTGAGAGCCACATGGCCTTGAAGAACTATATTTTTTTTCTCTGTGATGACTTGAAAAATCGAGGATTGCCCTTGGATCTTTTACAGCGTGAAAGGTGAAAGTTAATACCATTTGGGGAAAAAAAATACTAGTTATAACATCTGACCAAAGAGCAGTCCATCTTTACATAAGAAAGTAACAGACATTCTGTGGGTGCCTTTCAGGAGGCTATAATGGACAGCTGACAAATGCTTTGGGTGTTTTTTTCTTTTCTAAACAAATTGTGAACAGTTCTAGCTTATGGGGAAAAGTTAAAAAATAATGACCTTGAGATATCTAAAAGTGAAACTAATGAGTAGCTATGCTCATTACGTAGAAATACACACACACACACACTATTATCTAGACATTAAAAAGACAATACACAAACCTATAACCTAGTATCAGAGGAGTAGCCGTGTTAGTCTGGATCTGTAAAAAGCAACAGAGAGTCCTGTGGCACCTTTAAGACTAACAGATGTATTGGAGCATAAGCTTTCGTGGGTGAATACCCACTTTGTCGGACGCATGTCTGTATTCACCCACGAAAGCTTATGCTCCAATACATCTGTTAGTCTTATAGGTGCCACAAAACCTATAACTTAGTCAACTATTTCCCATGCAGTTTCGGAAGGAGGACAGAGAATTATTATTTCTATATGGGAAATGGTTAACTAGTTTATAAATTTGAGTATTGTCTTGTTAATATCTAGGTGAAAGCTTTCACTCAGTTTCTTCACTTGCTAAGTCAAACAATGAGCTTTGCATTTACTTCTTAAATTGGTCAGTTACATGGTCACTATCATTTGTAAGTATGATCTTCATAGTCTATGTCCAGCTGCTGTGAAAGTTTTGTGCTTTCCCCTATCAGGCAAAAGGTTCATTGTAATTGTGGAACACAGCTGTTTCGAGAGGTTATGCTTTTAGGTGGAGAGATGACCTCTCAGATAGGGCCAGTCAGGGCGGGCCTAAGGGATGGGTAATAAGGGGGTTGCCTTGGGTGCCAACTTTTGGAGACACCAAATCAGCATCTGAGAGGTCACTGTTAAGCAACTCAGCCAATTTTGGGGGGTGGGGAGTGGTGGTGGTGGTGTTTTTGTGTTCTGCTACTCAGGGGAGAGTGCTATGACAATATTTTCCACCCTGGGCTCAAAATTCCTCTGGCCTGCCCTGAAGCCAGTCCCATACAGGGTTTTGATGTCAGGATAGAGACCTTGAACCAGACATTGTATTTGATGGGAAGATAAAGAAGAGAGCAGAGTATTGGGGTAATATGTTCACAGCAATGTGTATGCTAAGCAGATGGTCTGCTCTGTTTTTCAACCACAGGGAAGCTTTTCAGTGTGTGGCTTCATTCTTTGACATGGGTTACAAAAATCAAGCCTGGAGGTTAAAAGTATGCACCATGCCAGAGTCAGACTAGTGGTGGTAGGATGGGTGCTATTTACTAGCCAGTTGCAGAATGAGCATTGAATGGGCATTCAATAGTATTGAGGAGTTCAGCAAGGTCCCAGAACCATGTGGCTGAGCACCGACTTAAGAATCGGGGTGCAAATACATTTGATAGTGGCAGCTATTCATAGATTCATAGATTCTAGGACTGGAAGGGACCTCGAGAGGTCATCGAGTCCAGTCCCCTGCCCGCATGGCAGGACCAAATACTGTCTAGACTATCCCTGATAGACATTTATCTAACCTACTCTTAAATATCTCCAGAGATGGAGATTCCACAACCTCCCTATTATACTGGAGGTAAATTCTTTGAAGTGCTTCTTTCTTCCTATCAGTTTACCAATATTTTAAAAGTGACAATGGGCTGACCCAGGTAATTATAGGCCTATTAACTGGACATTGATCCTGGGAAAAATAATGGAATGGCCAATATGAGACTCAATAACAGATTAAAATATAATTAATATAATTAATACCAGTCAATGTGTGTTTATAGAAAATAAATGTTATCAAATGAACTTGATATTTTTCATGAGATTAGGCATTTGACTTGCTACCACACAACATTATGATTAAGAAACTCTGATGATATAAAGTCAGCATGGCACATATTAAACTAAAAGGTCTCAAAATAAAATCTCAGAAATCTGTTTTTCTCTCTATTAATTAAAAATCATTTAGTACACTTCGGTGCATTTTTCTTAAGCATAGACAAATAATTCTTGCAGCCGTTTACCAATAAGTGTTTCTCTCATTTTCAGAATTAGATAGGTGAACACTATTTGATTATTTAAGGAAAATATTTAGGCATGTCTATCATGTTGTGTGCTTCTGCTCTTTAAGCATAAACATTTTCATTCCATATCAATGAAAGTCAATACGTTGTAATGAAATAACAAAACCTGGGGAACCTGACAAGTACTTACTGTATCTCTCTTCATCTTTTCCCTACTGGATTTACATAAAATGAAGCAGTCAAAATGAAACAGGTTTGCTTGATAAAATGTGTAATAGCTTGTGATTGATTTTAATATTGAGTATTTTAGTGGCTACCAACATGTTTCAGTTAAATCTCCCCAGTTCATGCATATAAATGTTTATCTGCATCTCAAGAGGGAAATTATCTGAACAGTAAAAATTCTCATTTTTTTTTCAAATATCCACAAATATATGGATTGGTCATTTCATCTGATGATATAATAATGGACCAGTTTCATCCTTGAGTGACTGAAGCCAGTGGAAACTATACAGTAGAACCTCAGAGTTATGAACACCAGAGTTATGAACTAACTGGCCAACCACACGTCTCATTTGTAACTGGAAATACTCAATCAGGCTGCAGCGGGGGGAGGAGGGGGAGAGGGGGAGGAAGGGAGACAAATACAGTACAGTTACAGTACAGTTAAATATACTGTACAGTACAGTGTTAAATATAAATGACTAAACAAATAAATAGAAAGTTTTAAAAAAGATTAGACATGGTAAGGAAACTGTTTCTGTGCTAGTTTAAATTAAGATGGTTAAAAGCAGCATTTTTCTCCTGCATAATAAAGTTTCAAAGCTGTATTAAGTCAATGTTGAGTTGTAAACTTTTGAAAGAAAAACCATAAAGGTTTGTTCAGTTATTAACATTTCAGAGTTATGAACAACCTCCATTCCCAAAACGCCATTCTGAGTTTTAATGTACATATGTGTACATCTAACCTAATAATTTATCTGCCTACGAAACACAAAAATAATTGATTAATTATAGCATCTTCCACTTACAGAGATTCTAAGTTGCTTATTACTATGACTCTCTAGGAAGGGCTTACTTACCCACTACTGAAATACAGTGGAAGGTAGGTGCCATACGATATTACACAACTGTTTATACCAATATTTATACTAATATTCCCGTCATGAGATTTTTCCTGCTAACACAAGAAGTAATTCTTCCACTATACTCAGCACTGATAAGTCCTCAAGTGAAGTATTGTGTCCAGTTCTGGGCATCACACTTTGAGAAAGATGTGGACAAAATGGAGAAAGTCCAGAGGAGAGCAACAAAAGTGATTAGAGTCTACAAAATATGACCTAAGAGGAAAGATTGAAAAAATGGGTTTGTTTAGTCTGGAGAAGAGAAGAATGGAGTGGAGGGGGGCGGTGACATGGAGGGGGGCGGTGACATGATAACAGTCTTCAAGTACGTAAAAAAATTTTTACAAAGAGGAGGCTGATAAATTGTTCTCCATAACCACTGAGGACAGTACAAGAAGTAATGGACTTAACCTAAATCTCCCTTGCTGCAATTTAATACATTAGCAAATGCTTCCTAACAATAAGGGTTGTTAAATACTGGAACAAATTACCTAGCAAGGTTGGGGAATCTCCTTCATTGGATGTTTTTAAGAAGAGGTTAGACAAATATCTGTCATCAAATAATACTTAGTCTGGCTCAATGCAGGGGACTGGACTAGATGACCTCTCAAGGTCCATTCCAGTCCTATCTTTTTCTGATTCTGTGTGATCCTTGGATGCATAAACAGGGGAATCTCGAGTAGGAATAGAAAGACTATTTTACCTCTTTATTTGGCACTGGCACAACCACTGCTGGAGTGCTACGTCCAGTTCTGGTGTCCGCAATTCAAGAAGGGTGTTGAACATTTGGAGAGGGTTCCTAGAGGAGCCATGAGAATGGTTAAAGGATTAGAAAATATATCTTATAGTAATAGACTCAAGGAGCTCAATGTATTTATCTTAACAAAGAGAAGATAAAGGTGACTAAGTACCTACATGGAGAATAATAGTTAATAATGAACTCTTCAGTCTAGCAGAGAAAGATTCTATCCAATTGCTGGAAGTTGATGCTAGACAAATTCAGACCAGAAATAAGAACTACATTGTTAATGGTGAGAATAATTAACTATTGGAACAATTTACCAAGGATCATGGTGGATTCTCCATCACTGACAATTTTTAAATCAAGATTGTATGTTTTCCCCCTAAAATATATGCCCTAGAAATTATTTTTGGGAAGTTCAGTTGCCGGTGTTATAAAGGAGGTCAGACTAGATCATGAGGATGCTTCCTTTTGGCCTTTAATCTATGAATTCCCCATTCTCCTTGTGTTTGTATACAGACATATAAGATGTTGAGTAGATTCCCCCACTGTTTTCCCTCTTGTTTCTCCTATGATCCTATTATAATTTTCCATTTCTCCCCCAACATCTAGCCCTCTATTTTGATCACCCTTTTTTTATACCTACCTATGGGCTTTTATCACCTGCCCCCTTTTACTTAATTTAAGCACCCCTCACTAGGTTGACCAGTCAGCATCCAAAATGCACTTACCCTCCTTGGTCAGGCAAATCCCATCTCCTCCCATCTTTATGACCCTGCGATTTTAATGTATTAAACTATTCTGTTGATACCCAAGAGGAAATAGATTCCATCTCATTCTCCGTCTTTGATGTGCTGTTTTTTCAGGGCTATTAAATATATTAAACTTAGTACAAAGGATGCTAAATGCACAGACAGGAAGCAGACCTGTTGTGCAGTCACCGGTTTTCTGTAGTCATTTTCAGCATTGAACTACACTGTAAATATTTAAACGGTGTGATATTTAATGCCTTCATATGTTAGACATACAAATCATAGTGCAGCCAGTGGGCCATCTACTTCTATCAGCTATACTCATGTATAATTTGGGGTATAATTTGATCCAGGTTTTCTAAAACTCTGAAATATGCTTCTGTATAAATCAGATTGTACTCGGGTTGTCAAATGTTTAAAAAAAAATCTGGAACACATTTAAGAAACTTTTTTTTATCTTTAGCTTATCCCTCATTGTCATATGCATAGGTCATATGCATGCCTTCAGAGAGCATTTAAACTTTCTCTTTTTAAATAATTCAGTGTCCTCCTTTACTATTTCCCTTTTTGGTGAATTGACAGGTACTATCTATTGCTCTCAGTACCCTGACAGTTTTGACACATTCATTCATTATGGACAGTTTATCCTTCAAATACTACTTGCTTGAGATCGTATTCTTGCTCAAATCTTTGACATTTCCAGGTTCATATATCATCTTTTCCCTATGGAACTCTCCATTTGCTTCATTCCAGCACTGCTATTTCAGATTATGAAGACTTTTAGTTCTGAAAAATATGCTGATTTCTGTCCCTTCAGAATCAAACCACAAGAGAAGAAAAAATATCTAGAAGTACAGTTGTCTATGAAGTTCATAGACAATATAGTACTAATGTTAGCAAGATATTGTTATTTTACAGCATTATTTCAGGGGAGAGAGTATCTTGCATTTGATTAAATATAAAACAAAATCAAATTATTGAATAATGTAACAGCGTTGGCCACTTCCAAACTGCCCCCCTCATGGCCTGGGCTTACCCGGGCCTGAGGCACCCTGCCTCAGTTTCCCTTCTGCTAGAAATACTAGAAATAGTCCACAAAAGTTTTCTGTCCAGTAACATGTCTCCTTAGGGCCTGGGTTTAGTATAAAAACAGTTGAAAAGAGTTTCCCCTAATTATTGTATGGCATTTGTCAAAGGTCAATGTAAATTATTAGCATTAGGGAAACTGATACAGTTATGGCTAGGATATGCACCTTACACATTGAAAAACTTATAATTAAACAAGTACCCCAAGTGCCTCCTGTATATCACTCAGATCCCAATGGAATTGTATTTGCTGTAAAATTATAGCTTCAGCCAGTGTCTTAAATTCCAGTCTGAGTAAACAATAAAAACAATTAAAACTCCCTGGTTCACTGAGAATGATTTTAACCTGAGCTGGACAAGTTTGTCAGACTACTTTACTGGCAATCAAAAGATTTCAGATGGAGATGTAAGTTTGCAGCAGGACTCCAAAGGCCCTTGGACACTCAGGGTCCTGAGTCAACCAATGTTCAATTTGTGGCCATGGAGATGTGGTTTTCTTACAGCATGGAAGGTCTAGCTCTTAGTCTTTCTGCTAAAGAGATCAGCTATCAATGAGTTAACTAATCCTCCAGGGTGTGTAAACGAAAGGTGTCTGGGTATTTCTCCTGAATCAGGTGTTTAATGCAAAGTAATGACAGGGAAATGTATTTGCAATTATAGTAAAATACATTACTATGCAGTATAATTTCCTGAAGGGCAAAACACAACAACATATCATAATGGTGCATTTTTTAATATAAATGGAAAGTGCTAATTCTAGACATATCTTCTATTATCATAATGATTTTGCCATTTCTCTAAGATATTGTACTTTCATATTCCATAAATACAATGCAGTACATTAAGTTTTATTCCTATGTACTCATTATAATTTGTATTATAATATGATATAATAAATTGAAATTATGGCACTGTTGTATTTCTTTCTACAATAAAACCAGTTACATAGATTTTATTGTTGTAACACCTGTTGTTATAATAAAATCACCTACAAAGTGCAACTAATTGTATTTCCCAGTTTTTCCTATCTCACAATAACATTATCTATGCTGGCCATAAATTTCTTTCTGTTAAACTATTGCCATTCTACTTTCAATCCTCTGGGTTTTCTGTTTAAATGAACAAGAAGAAACAGATTAGGAAGTACCAAATGATAAATTGCACATACGGTACTACTCAATCACTTAAAATCCTAAATCTTAAATTCATATGAAGGATGAAAAGGAACAAACTCAAATTCTGAATATCAAATAGCAAAAATGTGTCACACTATTTTCAATTTTGGAATCTGAATGTCATATCAAAGCCTAAGTGTAGAACGAAGATCCAAGATGATGAACACAGACAAAATTATTAGTGCTGGAAGTTTAAAAAGAACTGAGTTTAATTTCTTAAACTTTTACAATTCTGCATTTCTGAAGTAAATATATAGAAATAAAAGTGAAATATTAGATTTATGTTTTAGATTTATGTTGGCATCTGAGATGCCATTCTAGAGTAAGGGATGTAGTGAAACCATAAATCAGAATTGCACAGGCACAAATGAAAGGGCTATTGGCCTGAACTAAAGTCCACTGAAGTTAATAGATAAACTTCCATTAACTTTGGATCAGGCCATTCACAATGAAGCAAAGGAAATTTGTATAACTTGCATGGGCCACAAGCTTTGTCTGGAGCCTAGCATCTCATGGATTGTATTCTAACTGCATAGGCACATTTTAGTACCTACTAATGTTTTTAAAGGCAGGGAATTATATTTTTTTAAACATTGAACAGAAAAACTCAAGATAAATACAACTGTGTCTCAAAGCATATAATTTTCAAAATGCTGTAAAATTGTAGGCATTGGTTTGATAACTAGGCACAATTTGTTAATATTTTTTAAATACCAAAAATTAGCCTGTAAAGACTGGAACAACATAATTTCATTGCTGTCTGATGATCCAAACAAATATACATCATTATTCATTGCTCAAACTACTGGATCCATTCATCCTTACATTAAATATGTCAAAATAGGGAATCCAAGTGGAATAATTGTATTGATTTTTCTGAAATGAAAAGGCTGTGAGACCACTGATAATACTTTGTTGGCTTTTTTCAAGATAAAATTATTTTAACTACAACTACAACACTGAAGAGGTTTGTCAAACTACTGTCTGTATATATTATTAAATAGAGCTATTATCATGTATGCTAAACATTGATGTTATTGCTAATTAGTATACAATTGGTGATGGAGGAACTTCAGAAGATTTGTTGATTAGGTAGGGATGCTACCATATCTTAGCCAAACTATGTAAATCTACTATTATGTGTGGGTCTGCAAAACAGAGCTGAAAATCTTTCTTATGAGACTTTTTACCCTTTTGAGGGAGATATTGTAAGAGTGAGCTTTCTTGTGATATTTCTGTACTTACCTTTTGGCCCTGGCCAGACGCCAGAAGGCTAACAAAAATAAAGGGAAAATATTAACCAGGAGTCCTCCATTTTTACAATAATCATTCTGCTGTATGTTTTCAGCAAGATACATAAGTTCTGAAGTTTGCACCCAATTGTCTGTGACAGTGGTTTTAGAGGAAAATGGCATTTAAATCCTGCAAACATCAAAGGATTCATTTAAGATACTGTCTATTGTTTATAAGTGGCAAACTGTAAAAAAAAATGTTTCTTTAAACATAAATATAGGGAATTTATTTATAAAATAGGCAAAGCATTTAGGATAAACGCCATTGTGAATTCTACTCATAAAGGGTAAGCAGAATCTTGAGATCTCTCAGGTGAGAGTATTGCCTGTTAAGTTCTGGTAGTGTCTAAGAGCTGGTGAAGTACTCTATATTGGCTTGCTGACAAGCAGACTGGTGTCAAGATAAACCCTTTATTATGAACAGAAACTTGGTACAGAAAGGAGGTAACAAACTATTGATCGCTCTGTGTAACTGCAGCCTGTGACTGCCCTGTCATGGGCTTGCTTGTTTCTGCCCCAGCAGGAAGTGTATAGGAAACCAAAGACTGCATCTAGAGTGTATAGGAAACTTGGCATCTCCACATATAGCACACTAAGGGCCAAATCCTGCACTCAGATGTGCTTGCTTAGTGATCATTCGCCAATGTTTTCATAAGGAGTTCCCACAAAAGTATTCTCTGAAATCATTGAGTAAGAGGGGAGTCAGGATGTGAAATCTGTTTTTCCAGTGTAAACAAAAATACTTGCTTCATAACCAAAAAGGAAGGCAACTCAAGCTGACAGACAAACTTACCTGCAGTTCATTTTTCTTCATGTTTCCCCTCATGCCGCCGGTGACTATACTAACTGAGTATAAATATGGCATATAGCACCATATTGAACCTGTGTAACTAGAAATGTGAAAGAGGAAGTTGAAGAGCTTTTTGGGGAGTCCAAGTGTTTCCTTCCATGGGTATTTGTAAATACCTATTTTCTGCTGCTTTCCAAAAGAGAATAAAAGTATTCTTCAGACATACTCTCACAAGCCGCAGGGATATATTATCTGACAGGGATGGTTAAGCTGTATCCAGAGAGAGAAGTAGTTCTATCATAATAGGGAAATCACCACAATCTTTCCTTGTATATATTTGGTGACAGAATTTTAACAAAGGACTCCTGGGAGCAACCTATAGCCCCTGCAGCACACCATTATGGGTCAGAGTTTGCTACTCATTGATGTTGAGCAGTCTATAACTCCACAATAGTTCTATTGAAATCAATTGGATTATTCACAGAGTAAGGTACTACTGAACTTGAGTGAAGTTGGCAGATTATGACCCTTAATGAGCTACTTCCATCTGAGGCCAGAGTTTGGCTTTATGAGTAACATTTCAAGGGGAAAGTATAAAAAAAACATGATCTAAAGCAGATATGGTGTATGTGAACAGGCAAACCTGCATTTTAAGGAGAAATAATCAAGGCTGGTCACAGGTTCATTAATGTAACAATCAGCTTATGTTTTGAATACAGGTTGTCCTTGCAACCCAATGGCAAGTATGTGCCCAGACTTCTTTAGGCATGGAAGGAGAGGAAGAGGGTGCAAGGAACCTTCTTCTTCTGTATATCAGTATAGAACTAATCTTCATACACCCCCAAAGAGTTCAAGGGACTGAGGCAATCTGACATTGGATACATAGAAGGGCAGCTTTTGAGACAATGACTTCTGATTTAGCAGATTTCTGTCTGCCTCTTCCAGCTTTTAATGAACAACAATCTCCCTGTCCCCACCTATCAAGACCAATCCTTACTAATCACCACTGCTTGTGGGGACTTCTGAGTTGTTGGGTTGAAATGAGCTTGCTCTGAATCTATCACTTACCCCTTTCATCCAATCTTCTCATGCCCCTCTCCCAAATCCCTCACATCCTAATATTTTCCTCTGTTGATGGAAGTGGAAGGGATCATTTGGATCTATATTTGCTAATTATTTTCTCCCCGAGATATAGGTGAATGAAGTCCTTAAAAACACATATTGCCCTTGTCTGTGCAAAGAAGTTAATCAAGGGAAAAAGTGAAAGTGTTCATGTGTTCTCAGTTTGAATAACTGATGTATTGAATTGGAAAGAAATTGCATCATATAAATAATTTAATTTATACAGATGATATAACTGTAGAATTCCATATGCCATGGGAGGAATTAATTTCTTACATCGAGTCAAGTACAGATGTTAAGATGAAATAGGTATATGAGATAACTATGGAAATAGCAGTGTTATGTTGATTTTCAGTCAAGAATTGTGTTTCTGTTTTCTTCTTTGTACATTATACTTTAGTTAGATTATTTGTTGTTTTTTAATTTGTTAAAACCCTTGTGCGAAGTTGTGTACTGATGTTGTAATGAATGGAAAGAAATAAGTAGTAAATGAAGTGCTAATATTTAGATACCTTGCTTATTAACAAACAGATAAGGTAATTGGTTTTGATCATCAAAATCAATGCATTGTAAAATATTTATTCAACACAAACAATTTTTCAAATACCCTTGGAAAAAAATTAACCAGGTGTTTATGAAGTGCCACTTTCATATCATAAAGTGCCTCTGACCTACAACCATCAGAAGAGCTAGGAAGTAAATAAAAAGAATTATATCACCAAATTTTACCCCAGCTGAGTTTGCCCTTTTTATTTCCTTTCTCCATACAGTGGAGGCCTGAACTTAATTGAGCTAGGGCTTTTTATCTTGTTGTAGCTGTTATCATACCTCTGCCACCACGGCAGAAATAGTTAGCTAGGGAATTAGTAATTGTGAGAGGCTTCTCTTCCGCTCTCTCTCTCGCTCTCTCTCTCTCTCTCTCTCTTCCCCCCCTTTACTAAATCCACCTGTGCATCAGAGAACATTTCTGTTTATAATATTTATGTAGTCACCATCAATGTATTTTTCAAAATAATGGCATGAAATTATGTGTATTCTATTCAGTCTTTTTTAAAAAAATGCAATCTCTGAGACTAAATTTGCAAAAACATTTTTGCTTGGTCACTTTTAGCCACAACCTTGCTTTGAAGGCTGTCACCTCTTCTTCCAGCCATCCACTCCATTGTATGCCTGCGCAAGGGAGAGCAACAGTCTAGCTCTGTATTTATTGAAAGGAATGCAAAAATCTAATTGCAATGATCTGTAACTATTTCAAATACAACGTTGCATGGATTATGTTTGTTACACACAAATCCTCCATTCTTTTTATGCAAATTATAAAACAACAACTGGTTATGCAATGTTATAATTTGAGAACTAATTTATATAAGCTGATCTCTTAAAACCATGATCAGCATCAGTACAAATTTCAGATTTATAATTATTTTTTGTGAAGGTTAGGCAATTGATCTTCATATATTCCAGAGTACTAGAAATTCAGGTAATTTTTTAAATCTTAACTGAATTCTGTAGTTATCTAGTGCCTCTTGCGCAGTCTGCAAATCTCCAAATGTCCTATAAACACTTCAATTATTGAGGAAATTGTTCTGTGGCAAAACGCAGAGGGAAGTTGATTGAATTTCTTTCCTTTAGATTGATCTGTCCATAAGAATGTCACCAAAAGGGATTTTCTGTTTTATGTGAAAAGCACCTGTACGTACATCACCTTCAGTGTTCTTTTTGTTGTCATCTGGAATAGCTGGATGGTAATAGGTAAAGTGCTTTATCATTATCATGGGAAATGGTCCAGTTTGACTTTAGTTTAAGATAATTATATAGAAGCATTTTAGGATTTTTGAACTTGATAATGGTATTTTGTGCAGTTCATTACAACTGCAATATTGCTACAGAAATTGACTTAAGAGAATGGTTTCTGATATTGGCTTCAGGATAAGAAATCCACTTTTAGAGAATCAGTAGTGTTTGTAATATGTTCATAAAGAAGATAATTAAACATCTGACATCCTCTTGCAGTATTGCAGTGCTTCACAAATTTCATTCTAATGGACAACTGTTATTTCAACTTAATCTTTTGTAGAATTTAAACTGAAATGCTTGGTCCTATTTGTAGTTGATTTGTGTTGGTTTAGAGGAAGAACCAGCTAGAAAGTATTGATCTGAATAATACTGAATTATTTATAAATATGTATATATACACTCCAAGTAAAAATGTCTTCTTTAACCGATTATATAGACATTGGTTACTTGAAGATTTGAGTTATCCTGCTGAACTTTGAACTGCTGCAGATTGTTTATTAGGAAAAGTCTCTATGAATTTCCCAGGCTTGGAGAGGGAAATACAATTGCTTTCTTTAGGCATCAGAAAATGTTAATTCTGAAACTGAACAGAGCCCCTGAGAGTTTTTGGCCTTACAAGTCTTGTCTGGAAAACATAACATCAAAGACTCTCTAAGGATGTAAAGCTCTTCTATTTGATTCTGTGAATGGTCTCCTAATTGCCCTGTTGTTGCTGTCTTCCTTATATTTTATGATTTCTTTTATTGTCTGAGTGATCTTATATCTGCTGCACTATGGCACTGACATTCTTGGCACTTTGACTATGCATAATTATTCTATTAACTATTAATGAGATGTCCAGGACAGTAAGGATGAGGTAAAGTTTTAAGAAGTGCAGAGTTTTGTTTGTTTTATTTTAAAAGAGATTCCACATAAAATTGTTCACTAGGAAGCTTTTTATATATTAAGATTTGAGTCTCCAGAAACTCAAATGATACCTCCTAATAATGAAGACTCACTGAGGTAGAGTTTTGAAACCCATGTGCAATAGAACCTCAGAGTTATGAACACCTCAGGAATGATGGTTGTTTGTGACTGTGAAATGTGCGTAACTCTGAACAAAACATTATGGTTATTCTTTGAAAACTTTACAACTGAACATTGATTTAATGCAGCGTTGAAACTTTACTGTGCAGAAGAAAAATGCTCCTTTCCCTTTATTTTTTTAGTAGTTTAGGTTTAACACTATACTGCAGTGGTGGGCAACCTGCGGGCCGTACGTGGCTCATCAGGGTAATCCGCTGGCGGGCCGTGAGACAGTTTTTTACATTGACCATTCGCAGGCACTGCCACCTGCAGCTCCCAATGGCTGCAGTTCAGCATTCCTGGCCAACGGGAGCTGCAGGAAGCGGCGTGGGTTGCAGGGACGTGCTGGCCATCGCTTCCCACAGCTCCCATTGGCTGGGAACAGTGAACTGTGGCCAGTGGGAGCTGTGGGCAGCCGTGCCTGCAGACGTTCAATGTAAACAAACTGTCTCGCGGCCCGCCAGCAGATTACCCTGACGGGCCGCGTGCAGCCTGCAGGTTGCCCACCACTGCTGTACTGTATTTTGGGGGGGGGGGGGTCTCTGCTGCTGCCTGATTGTGTACTTCCTGTTCCAAATGACTCGTCAGTTCATAACTCTGGTGTTCATAACTCTGAGGTTCTACTGTATATCTTTTCCTGGTATCAGGTCACCTGCCTCCAAGGAAGGAAATTCCTTTTAGTTACTATAAAAAAGATATTCCTATCCTCAAGCCATGGTACACTTTGAGAGCTTACTCTACATTGAGATTTTTAATCATAACTCACAACTTTAAATTCTAGCGTAGAGTGGACAAATCTGTTCCTAGATGAATTTAGCCTTGTTAAAACCCCACTGTAGATAAGCATGAGATGACTAGGACAGTAAAGCTGGTTAAATCAGAATACATCAGATAAATGTTACTCTGAACTGCTAAATTTATTTTTTACCTCTCTAAAAACCTCACTCATAGTTAATACTAATACTTATCTGAAAGTAGGAAAATTTGGACCGTTTGAATTGGTTCTTTCTAATTTGTATTCTTCTAGCTAGTAAACCAGTAATTAAAGCCTCAGTCATGCTGTTAGAGAGCTTATTCCTTCACTCTCCCACTTCCCTTGTCCTTCTTGCGTGAACAGAGAGCAACAATACCCGAAGTCCGAAGGTGCAAACAATTTGATGTTTATTGGGGTGAACTTCCAGCAAGCTTAAATCCAAGTTCCTTTTTACTTATTTTCGAATCCCAACTTACTTTCTGTTTGCCCCTAATTTATATAGTAATATTCTTAACTATACCGTAACCAATCATTCTACTAAAATTTACCTAACCAGTCCTAACATATTGTAACATGATTAGCTAACCAATTATATCCCACCACCTTAATTAGTTTACACCCAGCAAAATTAATTATACAGCAGACAGAAACACTTACAGAACCAGACAGAGACCATGCAAATAAACATAGCAAAGTGGGAAATATAATGACAAAACAATACAGAAGTGAGGATTTCACAACTACATCTATACAGACATAAGGGTTTCCCAGCTGTGTCTATTGATATGTGAGTTCTTACCAGACAGAAAACTATCAAACTAAATTTCCTTTTACATCTTTTAGGCTCTTCCCTTTCTCTGGAGGTGATAGATTGGATCACCTTCCTAATAGCTCCAGATTACCTTATTTCAATGTGGCTAGTTTGGAATGTGAGGATGTGACCGCACACTTCCCAGCTTATGGCTGCCTCTTAGCCAAAGGCATTGTCTTAAGAACAGGGCCTCAGACTGGCTCAGTGAGAGAAGGCCCTTACACAGATTCTTTCTTTTATATCTCTATAACTAGCTAAATGATAAACATATACCCAAATTCTTAAAATAT
The DNA here is from genome assembly GCF_028017835.1 of Emys orbicularis. NCBI lineage: Eukaryota > Metazoa > Chordata > Testudines > Emydidae > Emys > Emys orbicularis. Next base: position 45,170,303 of record NC_088685.1, on the reverse strand, counting down.
AGGCCTTTACAGACAGGCTTGAATATCTATATCCTAACACATGCAAGTGAATCTGTATAGGTGAAACCCTTTGCTCATGCTCACCTTTTGCTCAAGATTTCAACAGGACTCTATATGGGCACATGGTTCTGCCTGCATGGAGTCACATCCAGGGTTGAGACCAAAGTCTAGAGTATTTACAATCTCTAAGCATATTCTCCAGTAAGTTGTAGTATTAGTGCCTCTAGGCTTTGCAATTACTAACTAAACTACCAAGAGAAGAAGCACTATAGATATCTTAATATTATGATATAAAAATAACAAATGTTAAAACAAGTGTTAAATTTTATGTTTTACCAGATTAATACATATGATTAGGGTATTATTTTGAAAATATAGTATTTTTTAACAAATCAAATGTCCACAGTTCAATACAAAACAAGATATTTAGTGAATATGATAATGGAATGGTTAGAGGAGGGCGTTAGACATTTACAGTTCCAGTCTCAATTACAGACCATTAATGCCTTTGACGATTAGGCAAGTTATTTTAACCAGACGTTTTCAAATTTAGGTACCTAATTTTAAGCAGATTCAGCACATGCAGTAAAACAGTGTTTTGATATCTAAATAAAACAAACTGATTCTTCAGGTGCTCAGTACCTCTGAAAGTTAAGCCACTCTTACTTTGGTGTTATATTTTGAAATTTGATCTCTAACCCGAGGGATCTAAATTTCAAAATGTTCAGATTAACCTCTTTGTCTCCATTCCCCAAGTTATTTAATGGGGACAATTGACCTATTTACCTATATCACCGAGGTTTTTGGTTTTTTTTCTTTTTCTTAATGATGTTTTATTGCAATTAATATTTTTAAAGTGTGTTGATAACTGTTCTAAGTTTTAAGCTTGATTATTAAAATCTTCAGAAACTGAGGGATAGGCTGATTAACTCCGATAGAGACCAGTTTATAGATCTCTACATTAGCCCTTTAAAATCCTATTCACCTGCTTGCCTGAGGCAAATATCTTTTTGGAGTAGGTATAAAAAAATATGTGCCAATTCTTTGAAAGTGCAGGGCAGCTCAGCTGTGAACCTCCTAGTGGGGCTGATATAAGAGCCTACTCACCCCTTTGTCTCTGACAATAATTCTGTCCCCAGCAAAACCTCTTTACTCTCTCCTAGGCCTGGAACTCAGGCTATTTTCTGGTTCCAGCTACAATCACTGTCCCTGACACCTACGTCTCCCCTCCTAATCCCTCACTGGCAACCCAGAGAAACACATCTCTTCTGACTTCAGGTAGTCTCTTAGAATCATAGAATATTAGGGTTGGAAGAGACCTCAGGAGGTAATATAGTCCAATCCCCTGCTCAAAGCAGGACCAACACCAACTGTATCATCCCAGCCAGGGCTTTGTCAAGTCGGGCCTTAAAAACCTCTAATGATGCAGATTCTACCACCTCCCTAGGTAACCCATTCCAGTGCTTCACCACCCTCCTAGTGAAAAAGTTTTTCCTAATATCCAACCTAGACCTCCCCCACTGCAACTTGAGACCATTGTTTCTTGTTCTGTCATCCGCCACCACTGAGAACAGCCTTGCTCCATTCTCTTTGGAACCCCCCTTCAGGCAGCTGAAGGCTGCTATCAAATCCCCCCTCACTCTTCTCTTCTGCAGACTAAATAACCCCAGTTTTCTCAACCTCTCCTCGTAAGTCATGTGCCCCAGCCCTCTAACCATTTTCCTTGCCCTCCATTGGACTGTCTCCAATTTGTCCACATCCCTTATGTATTGGGAGGACCAAAACTGGACACAGTACTCCAGGTGTGGCCTCACCAGTGCCTAATAGAGGGGAATAATCACTTCTCTCGATCTGCTGGCAATGCTCCTACTAATACAGCCTTCTTGGCAACAAGGGCACACTGCTGACTCATATCCAGCTTCTCGTCTACTGTAATCCCCAGGTCCTTTTCTGCAGAACTGCTGCTTAGCGAGTTGGTCCCCAGCCTTCTCACACTGCTTCTTTTCTCTTCCATGGTATTCGCTGCTTCTTCATCCCCAAGGCTTCTCTCCTTCTACGCTCCACCATAGGTGTGCTTTCTGCGTCCCATTCCCTCCTCCTCCTGCTGCTTCTTCACTGTCTCTATCCAAAGCAGGTACTGAAAGTAGCAGCTCCCTCCACCTCAGAAAACAGACCTAGGGATGAAGTGGGAGGAGTAGGCTCAGAAGAGGAGCTGAGCAGAAAGAAACAAAGTTGTGAGGAGAAAAATGTTCAGAGGAACAGGCAGGCAAGAAATTGATTTTTTAAGGGCACATAGAGAAAAAGACTCTCATTAAGATCAAGGTAAGTCATTTTTTTCAAGCTACTGGATTTTAGTGGAGCTAGTATATTATAGTACAGTGGTCACTGCATTTTAGTTTAGGTTGTGTTACACAGTTCAATTTTATCAGGCGCGTTAAACTCTTATTTGGTAAAAAGATAATTGAAGTGGCAAAAACCAAACCAGAGAATGTGACCTTTGAGCACTATTTGTGTGTTCCATGGTGATGGTTTGAAAAATGAATTGATATAAGAAGAATAACAGGAGTTTAACCATCAACCTGGCTGGCAATTTTTTCTACTGGATTTTTCTCACTTTTCTTTGTATCATTTTGCAAGAAATCTCAAACTCTCAGGGACCTATCCATTGGCTACATTCTTGCTCCTCGTGGGATGATTCCTAGAAAATTCATTGTACATCAGTAGAATTTGCTATGGAGTTTTTTTATAACTTATTTCCCATTATGCTTAAAATGTACATGAAAGCAAGCCCACAAAACTACAATTTGATGACACAAGAACAATTCTGCCATAGCATGAATGTCATCACTCACTGCTCGGGGAGGCTTAAAAATGAGAAAACATGGGAGATTTGTGCATTTTAGCTCTGCAGATCATTGCTTCAATTCCTGTTATTCACCAAGATGACATTTGTCACATTTGCAGATGTCTCACATCAGCAAGCATGTTTGAAGGTTGAAAGGTATGCTTCATATTGCTGTGGGTGGGAGGAGTGCAATCAGCAGATCTGCTGGTATCATACAGGCATGCCCACCCTGCTGCTACAACTGCTCTTGGCTGTAACCAATTTCTGGCTCTCCACTGTGAAGTTACAAAGTGCTTCAGAAAGTGAGTGATGACACAGACTTCTTCACAGAAGTTCCATCCAGCTGTCAGATTATGTTCTTACTGCTAAATACGGTGGGTTGCTCATCCTATATGTACTTTCAGTAACTTTAGATGGGGAGAAAACATTACATACAGAGAATTTACTGAGGCACAGCATAGCCTCTAACCCTGTTTAGAGATGTTAGTAAATTCAGGGGAAGCTGTTTCTCCCTCTGATTCCCACACGGGTTAAACTTATCCACTTCCTGAGCCTAGGGGCTATCCATGGAAGAACACTAAAGCTGTATAAAAATACTTAGAAAATGTGTTAGCAAAAATTAGTTTTAGAGACCGTTAAGGCTGCAGCAGGACAAACCCATCCACTCCAAACCTTACAAGCATGGAAATAAGTTAAGAGGAAAGATTTGTACAGTGTTTTACACCATCACACTGCCTACAGTTCTAGCTCCTTAAGGCTTTTCCTTCCGTCTCCATCTGGTACCCAAGCAGCAGTACTTACCCCAGCTTCATCTAACTTTTGTACCTTTTATTCAGTATTCATGATGGATAATAGGAAAGTGTGTTGTTTTAGTGCAGTCATAAAAATTCTAGATTTCATGTGTAGCTTATCTATTTTTGTCCTGCTAATTAGTATGTTTCCATGCTAGTTTTTTGAATAGTCATTTATTTCTGTGGGCCAAAGTGCATTAAACCTTACAGCTGTGTTGTTATTTTTATACAATAAATGCATTTAAAAAAAAATTTTTTTTCATCAAGCCGTCTAGGAAAGCACAGCTGTGTGGGTCTATACCTTCATTTTTCCTGTCAAGCTGAAAACGAATACAAGTGAGCTGTAGTTTATGTGCAAGTGTTTACAAAGTATTAATTACGGTGTTAATTTATGGGCACATTTTAATATGTGAAATTTAGTCATTTGGCTTTACCGCAAGAAATGAAATAATTTATATAATTGGTAGTAATTGATTTTTTTTAGTGTATAGTATTGCAGTTTTATGGGATGTAGGTTAGTAGTGAGAAGTATCCGAAACAAATTAGAAATAAATAATGTACAGTTGAGACTGATTGTTGCCCTAGCAACTGTTCCACTGAAATAAGTTAAAATGTTGTAAGAATGTAAAGAGTAATCTCTATCCCAGTTGTAGAAAAAAACTGCATTGCATTATAAAGTGGTCCCCATTCAAAACTTGTCATATGCCAATAGTATGCAATTGTATCACTTTTCCTCATAATCTTTGAACAGGAAATAATGGTGGCAACCCATCTGTTGGCAAATGTTGATCTTCTAATGGCCAACACTATTTTTTTAAATTTAATATGCAACCATGATTAAAGACCATGTTCTAATGCATATGCACAAGGGGGCTGAGTTCATCCAGCTATTTCCAGCTGGTTTGCATGTAGCCATTTCCAGACTTTTGAGTATTTTACTGTGGAAACTTAATGGTCTCTTTATATAGATGCTTAGGTATGAAATATACACTGAAAAAGTAAGCCCTTTTAAAGCTTTTTATAGTTATTTTTATAGTTTTATATTTAAAAACTTTGGATCCTGGTCAAATTTTGTCTCTCCCTCTATCTACTGTTTAATTCTGGGATTGCTTGAGCCTGGTCCGATATGAGCTGTGAAAAGCTACACCTCTAACTCCTAGCGCACAATCTCAGAAAGGCTCCTCTTTGGTTCAGTTGTTCGTAATGCATCATCTCCATTTAGATTCTTAAAATGTTGGGGTTGTTAGATTCTGTTCTAAAGTTCCCCCCACTTGTGCACATTTCCTTTTAAAGGGCAAACCTTGTTTCCTTTACCATCCCCACTGAAGTCTGTTCAGGAAGGGAAAGTCTTTGAAATAGTTGTGGCAACATTACACAGCGGGTAAATTAATTTGCAATAAAAATAAAATAACAGCTTTCATCTGATTAAATTATTTAGAATGAAAAAAGGTGGGATGGGGGAAAGCAAGTTTTATTTTTTGTAATGTCCCTTACTCTACCTTGGGACTTGCATTAGTTTCAAAGGCTTTTTTCTCTGCATAAAAGTGAGCAGACTCAGCAATGGAATATTATGTTTGAAAAAGAAACATCAGGACAGGCACATTTATTGGGAACAGTCTGAAAACAGACCCAGTGCTACAGAAGCTAACATCTACTACACCGGGGAAACACCCTCCCCCCCCACACACACACTTCTTTCAGACACCCTCAATTCTCATATAAGGGGAGGGCATCAGGGTGCCAGTAATGAGATGGGGTCAGATTAGAAAGGGGAAGGCTGATGTTAGCCCTCCCAAACAAGAGGAAACAATTAAGGAAAGAATGATGACCTACACTGTACAATTTATTTCTGAGTGTTCCCAAATAAGTTGTAAAAGTTTTGGCCTAATTAAACCACATGTGGTTGCTTCTTTTCTTTCTTTCTGCATGGTCAGAACAAAGAAACATCATGTTGCTTCTTCTAAAAATAATCTGTGGGACAGGAAGGTTTCTTGGAATCAGGCTGAAGCCACCTCTAGTGTTCTAGGTAGTAGCAGAAGATATTGCAAGTGACAAGATTGGGACTACGACCTTGCATTACTTTACAAAGTCGTAGTTGCTTTAAAAGGAGTTTCTCTTTCTACCACCAAGGATGAACCAATACCAGTTGGAAGTGGAATCTTTCCTAGTTCTTATGTTCAAGCAACCTTTCAAAGCCTGATAGAAGAACAAATGACAAATAAAAGGGGAAATGTTCAGGCTGAACACTACACCTATATATGTAAAGTAATTATTTTAACAGACTGAGTAATTTTAATAGATTCTGCTACCAGTTCCCTCTGTCCTTAACTGATTTGCCCAATGAAATTTTGTGCAAAATTATTGCTCTGTTTCCATATCTGCAAAGAGTTTGAAGCTGCAATTGTTGGTGAATTTTGAGTTTGAGCTTGTTTTCTTGATATAAAGCATATGGAGTAAACTACTCAGATATTGCGCTCAGCAGAGTTGTTTGGGAATAATGCATGACTTAATGGATGATTTGAACATTCATCTTTGCATGTCATGAGAAGGTAAAAATACTATTCTGCACATCTTGGAATCTTGAGAAAGGAAAATTTGGGAGTCAAATGGAGAGTGGAAACAGGCAAGATGAAAAGAGATGAAGGTACATGTGGGAATTTCAGCAGAGGTGGAGTAAGCAATTACAACAATTTATACAGCATTATGTCACTTTATAGTTACTGTATGTGGTAAGCATTTGAAAGGAGCCCAACAGTTCTAAGTGCTCAGATCTCATTCAGATCCCATGAGAGTAGGGCACTTAATTTCCTTTAATCTCCTTTGAAAATCCCAATCCCAAATGCCTTAAGGACCCAGTAGGAATACTTTTTATAGAATTTAAAAAAATACTTTGGTGATGTTTCAGAGATTATAATGAGCAGATTTACAGCCTTTGAGAGTGTGGAGATATAGCACAGTGAAGGGTGATTTCACTATTGCTCATCTGGAAGACAAGGGAGTTCTAGGCTTTTCTTGCCCAAGAGAAGCAATGTCTCTCTATTGGAGATGTTCAGATGAAGGCATTTAAGATGAAGTGACAAGTTTACGGCTGGTTAAGAAAGGCAGAGAGGGAGAAATCTCAGATATAAATCACAATCTATCTACTTAGAAAACTAACTTTCAAAACAAAGATAATTCAAACTTTCACAGAATGTTAACATAGTTTTTAAAATATGCAAATTATTGTTGATTTAATTTGTTTTGCTCATTATATTAGGAAAAGAAGCTATAAATAACAATCTCAGTTGACCTGGTGCAGTGTGCCAGATGTGGGCAATAAACATCACAGAGAAAATATGGCCTGCTGTGAAGTATGCAAGCACTGGATAGAATGACAAATCACTCAGCATTGTCAAAGATAAAAATATCACGCTCTCAATCTATCCAGGGCTTTTAAGTTTACCAAAATCCTACCAGCTTGAGGGCTCTGCCTCTAGGGTGGGATGAAAATTATCTCTGCCACCACACCCACTGCAATTTAAAGGAGTAGAACAGTTGTGTACTGTTTGTTAATATTTCTTTCCAGTTAGAGAACATGGCTGTTACCAAGAGATGAAAAATGAATTTAGCATTCCTCAGTATGTCGACCACTGTCACTGTGAGGCTTAATATAACAACCAAGGGGTGTGGGAGCCATCTGGATCCAGTTATTTCAGAAATTGAATCAGGGATATTATTGTGTGATCGTCTGGTCATCTCTCTGCTGATTTAGAACAGCCAGGCTGAGATCCCATGAATAATGGCAGAAACAGAAACTCAGTTTCACAAAAGAACTTGTTTATTACTGAAAGAGGGTACAGAGGCAGTCCCATTCCTGTTTCCAGTGTTGCTGGTATAGTTTCACACTCTTTCCAAGGCAGGAAGAACATACCTCAACTTCTGTCTCAACAAATAATGATGAGAAGGAGTTCTCATCTGGAATGAGCCACACTCTTTAAAAACTGTCTGTGAATGTCTCAGGAAAAACCCAACCAACCCATCCACCATAGTCATTCTATTACAATGCACAACCACCACTTGGCTACTTCTGACATTCCAAAGAGATTTGGAGAAAAGTACTTCTTTCCCCTTCCCCCAGTATTTCCCCTGATAAGAATCATTGAGGAAAAATATTCAAGAGGGAGATACGCTTCTTAAAATATCAGTTTGCAGCGACAATCTTTAATAGAAACATATAGGGGAGGTACCACCTCTTCTCCAAAATCAGCAGCCTCTAGATTTTTTCCATATATCATATATCCATGTTTATTCTCCATATACATTTTCTTTTATAAATTATTTGATAAAGATTAGAGAATTAAAGCTTTGGGTCTTAAAATAGGAATATTACTGTTTCTACTACCTGGAGAGATTTCCAAAAATTTCTTCTCAAGTGGAAACCAAGTTATTGATGTCTTAGCTGTAGATAGAGCAATGTGAGCTAGTCTAAGTATACACTGTGGCATATCTACATCCACAATATTGCATTCTTAGGCATTATTCTAGCAAAGTATTTAAGCACACACTTCACTTAGGAATTGACATCAGTAGGACTACTCAAGTTATGCATGTGTTTAATTGCTTTGCTTGATTGCTTGGCTAGTTATTCCTAAATGTAACCTCATAAAAGGGTTGATCCAAGACACTTTGAAATAAATGGTAAGGCTCTGATTGACTTAATAGGCCTTGGAATGGTACCAAATTATAAATGGATTTACTGGTAGGCAGAATACATTATATATAACTGGAGAATAAAGGGGCAAAACAGAATTACCTTTTTAGTCTTAATTTTCCCATATAGAGTGTTAGTTCAATACTCAGATTTGTACCTATTTGAAGAGGCCTCTGGGGTCTGGAAAGAAAGAATCCAAAGAATAAAAATCCCCCCCCCCCCTTAGTCTAGTGCTTATCTGGATTTTTGTGACATCATGATTCTGATCCCCAGTAATATTTAATTAAGTTATGAGTTCCCAACCCCCTTGTAACAAAAATAATGACACAACATTAAATTTGCTTCACAGTAGTGTTTAATTACATGTTCTTATATTTACTCAGAGTATAGAATAATGTATTATTTGTATTACCTTACACACACAGAGATAGCATCTTGTGGTCGTCATTCCCCCCCTCTCCCCCACTCCCCCCCCCACACCCCATCTTGTCTGATTACTCTATCATACTAGTCTGCTCAATCTCTGTTATTTACCCTTCTTATATGACCTGGTCTTGTCTTTTGAATCACATACTGTAGAAAGATATCAGCCACATGTTACACACTGCCTTCCTTGAGGTGCAATTCAGGGGATAAGGCATTTAATTATTCAGTTAGGTTAGTTGCAAACAGAGGCTCTGATCCTGCAAACATGCTCATGAATAACTTTACACATGTAAACAGTCCCATTGACTTCAATGGGTCTGCTTATGTGCATAAAGGTACTCACTTATGTGTTAGTAGGACTGGGGACTTGGATAAGAAAGAGGTTAGAACAGGATATGTATGTAATGTTCATGCAATATACCCATAGCGAGCTTCCATTTGTGTTAATAAACTGATAAAAGGAAATACTTTCCCACACAATGTATAGTTAGCCTGAGAAATTTATTGCCACAGAAGGTCATTGGAGCCAAGAAATTAGCAAGATTCATAAGGGATTGGACATTTCTGGGTAGCAAGAATATTCAGAGTTATCATAATACGTGATAACAAAAATTTGGAAGGGATATTAAACCTCATGCTTCAGGGATTAAGCCAATCCCTAAATACTGTGGGGGACCGATTCTCCCACATCCATCTACTGCTATGTTGTCACACCTTTGTCAGAAGCATCTGGTACTAACCACTGTCAGAGACAGCATACTGGACTACGTGGACCTCAGGTCTTATCCAATAAGGCAATTTCTATGGGTTTGTGGTAGTGGTGTGAATTTTTATTTTTACATTCAGGAGCTAATGAAGGCTCTATGCCTTGCTTTAAAATATGCTAATAGAATAGCTTGTTTCTTGATGTACTGACATTAGTATCAGATTATTAAAATAATGTTACCACATTATTAAATGGAATTTAATATGAGACAGTGCACTGCATTTAGTGTAATTCATCAATATTTGAGTGGTGTCACACTCTTCTTTAGAAAGCTTGCTCATATATTTAGCAATATATATTGCTATATATAGGATGATATATAGTGATCACTTTAAAATGTCAGCATTTGCCACACAATGACATCTGAAATTACTAACATGACTGAAATTGCCCTTTTCCCCATCTGTAGAATAGGAGATACCTGTGGCAACACTTTGGGAATTGTTGTCTCTTACAGAGTAAGAAGGCGGCCCAGGCTTCCTGTTTGTGGGTGTAATTTGTGCCCACATTTTTTTGCGTTTACAAAGGGATTGTGGACTCAGATCTTAGTAGTACATCAGAGGGTAGAGGGGCAGAGTGCATCCTTTGTGTGCTGGTTTGTCACAATATGTATTAGCAGGTTGTGCTCAAGTATGTTTGATACATAAAGCTTTTTTGTTTTGTTTTGTACTATGGTACGGTGATTATTTCTGAAAATGTTTGCCCTTTTGACCTTTGGGAGCTATTTCTCCTGCTGAGCCAGTAGAGATCAGGCTTGTTTAATAAGGTACCAAGTAATACATTCACAGCTTGAACAAAAGATGTTGGTATTTTCTTTACCATGCAACAATATTTTTAAGTAAAGTGAACCAACATCATAAAATAGAAGACAAAGTTTTAAATGGGTCCATATTTTGGGAAGTTACTTTTTTATTCCAGATTCTTCAGCTTTAGGCTGCAATTTTCTTTCAATAAGATGCATTTGTCATTTTGATGTCAAGTTATAGTAGAGACTATGCATCACATTATTCTGCTGACATGACCAATGAATTGCATTTCATGCTATTATGACTTCAAAGAAATAATGACAATTTTAGTAAACACATGGTAGATAAATGTCAGTTAGTAGTACGTGTAGTGCTGTTACAGTGGTTATCATTATAAAGTCAGCATTTGCCAACAGTTAAAGTATAGTTCCATGCGATGGAACACTGTTTATCTGTTCTCTTCATGATTGATATCCTTACTAATATTTTGCATAGGTTTACGCATACAAGTGGCACAGGCAAAATGCAGTGTTCAAATGTAAGAAAATATAATTAGTAGGGCTGTCAAGCGATTAAAAAATTAATCACAATTAATCGTGTGATTAAAAAAAATAATTGTGATTAATCATGTGATTAATTGCACTGTTAAACAACAATAGAATACCATTTATTATAAATATTTGTGGATGTTTTCTACATTTTCAAATATATTAATATCAATTACAACACAGAATACAAAGTGTACAGTGCTCACTTTATATTTATCTTTATTACAAATATTTGCACTATACAAACAAAAAAAATGTATTTTTCAATTCACCTCATACAAGTACTGTAGTGCAATCTCTTTATCATGAAAGTCGAAATTACAAATGTAGAATTATGCATAAAAAAACCTGCATTCAAAAATAAAACTATATCAAACTTTAGAGCCTACAAGTCCACTCAGTCCTACTTCTTGGTCAGCCAATCACTCAGACAAACAAGGTTGGTTACAATTTGCAGGAGATAATGTTGCTCGCTTCTTGATTACAATGTCACCTGAAAGTGTGAACAGGCGTTAGCTTGGCACTGTTGTAGCTGGTGTTGCAAGATATTTATGTGTCAGATCCGCTAAAGATTCATATATCACTTCATGCTTCAACCACCATTCCAGAGGACCAGAGCCATCCTCAGGATTTATGGGGCCCATGGCAGTATTATTAAACTGGTGCCCCTATGCCTGATGGCAGCCCAGGCTCGCATGTGTATTTAGATAAGGGTGGTCTTTTGAAGGATTTATTTAAAAAACTATATGTCTGAACATCCAAGCATTTAAGGCTAAAGATGAATACTCAGATTGTGCATCTAAAAATTTTTGGGTGCCCTATGCAGCCACATATGCTGCGTTTGCCTAAGGACGGCCCTGCAGAGGATATGCTTACATGTTGATGATGGGTTCTGCTTGATAACGATCCAAAGCAGTGTGGCTGACGCATGTTCATTTTCATCCTCTGAGTCAGATGCCACCAGGATAAGGTTGATTTTCTTTTTTGGTGGTTTGGGTTCTGTAGTTTCTGCATCAGAGTGTTGCTCTTTTAAGACTTCTAAAAGCATGCTCCATACCTTGTCCTTCAGGTTTTGGATGGCACTTCAGATTTTTAAACCTTGGGTCGAGTGCTGTAGCTATTTTTAGAAATCTCACTTCAGTACTTTCTTTGCATTTTGTCAAACCTGCTGTGAAAGTGTTCTGAAAACGAACATGTGGTGGGTCATCATCCGAGTCTGCTATAACATTAAATATATGCAGAATGTGGATAAAACAGAGCAGGAGACATACAATTCTCCCCCCAAGGAGTAGAGTCACAAATTTAATTGATGCATTATTTTTTTTAATGAGCATCATCAGCATGGAAGCATGTCGAAGCATGGATGGGCATATGAATGTTTAGCATATCCGGCATGTAAATACCTTGCAACGCCAGCTACAACAGTGCTATGCAAACACCTGTTCTCACTTTCAGGTGACATTGTAAATAAGAAGTAGGCAGCAGTATCTCCCATCAATGTAAACAAATTTGTTTGTTTTAGCGATTGGTAGAATAAGAAGTAGGACTGAGTGGACTTGTAGGCTCTAAAGTTTTACACTGTTTTTGTTTTTGAATGCGGTTATGTAACAAAAAAAAGTTACACTTTCACGATAAAGAAATTGCAATTCAGTACTTGTATGAGGTGAATTGAAAACTACTATTTCTTTTGTTTATCATTTTTACTGTGCATATATTTGTAATAAAAAATAATATAGAGTGAGCACTGTGCATTTTGTATTCTGTGTTGTAATTGAAATCAATATTGAAAATGTAGAAAAACATCCACAAACATTTAATAAAGTTCAATTGGTATTCTATTGTTATAAGTACGATTAATCGTGATTGATTTTTTTTTAGTTAATCGCGTGAGTTAACTGTGATTAACTGACAGCCCTAATAATTAGAAAATAAAAGGAAGTTTATTATCACTATCCCATTACCATTAACTCAGGGAAAACAGATGGAATTAAAGTTGCTCTTTACCATTTAAAAATGTGATAAGATAAGGTGTCAGAAACTTAATTTGATGGTTAACATTATGAATGCAAAAATAAATTACAATGATGAACTTTTCTATAAATAAAATAAAATTAAAAAAAAATCACACCATCCATTAAGTAGCCTCATGGGTCAACAATCTTGCCTTAATGCTCCATCAAAATTAGTGTAAGGGGGCACTCACTGATTGCCTCTGGGCAGCTGGGTATGGTACTTTAGTTCTTTTCTCAATGCTGATGACCCCTGGTAGCTGCTGGCTGACCCTGGCAGGACTTTAGTGGTTTGGCCCTCCAGCCAACTCACAAAGTCCCTAGACCTCTTCCTACTGGGCCCTTTTATCTCCAGTCCTCTCTCAAGGCCAGCATTCTCAGAGCTTGTCTGCACTTACCAGAGGATCGATGGTGCAGCGATTGATGCATCGGCGGTCAATTTAGCGGGTCTAGGTTCTTCTCTCTGCAGTCCCAGCTGTGTAATTTCAGCCAGGCATAAACTCTGTCTAATGGTCAGACTCCTTTGGACACAGAGGAGCACCCTTTTCACTCCTCTGGTCCCAGCCAGGAAGTGGGCTTCTAAGACCAGGCAGCTCCTTTTATCTGCGCCAGCAGGGCCCTGACTGTCTGTTGCTAGCCCTTTTAGCCCTCGGAGGACCAAATCTCTGTGGTTTCCAAAATAACTGCTTCAGAGAGTCCTCTCTAGGCAAGCTTGGAGGCCCCACCCTCACTGCTCTTTTCCTTTCGGCTCAGGAGAGGTGCCAGGGTTTTTGGCGCCCTAGGCGGGGGGTCCTTCCGCGCTTCCAGTTGTCGTCGGCAATTCTGCGGCAGGAGGGTCCTTCCGTGCTCCCGGTCTTCGGGGCACTTTGGCGGCGGGTCCCGGAGCGAGTGAAGGACCCGCCGCAGAATTGCCACCGAAGACCCGGAGCACGGAAGGACCCCCCGGCACCGAATTGCCGCCGAAGGCAGCAAAATGCCGCCCCCCCCAAATCCTGGCGCCCTAAGCGACCGCCTAGGTCACCTAAATGGAAGCGCCGGCCCTGTTTCGGCTATGGGGTGAAGTTGGGCCTCAAGGCTACCAGAAGGGAGCCACAAAGGTCAAATATATCCCCATCACACTAGTTTCAGAACTTGTATGAAAAGCTTTATGCTTTAAAGGCTAATACAAGTATCAGGAAAGCCCTAAAAATGTAACACTCGTGACTATTAAGAGGACCGATATAATCAACTCTTTAAAACATCAGCAACTCCAGTAAATTTAGTGTTATCACTCTAGTTATATATCTTTTCTTCTGTCTGTGTATTTAACACATTTAGGAAAAGGAACAGAATAAGACAGAGCAGCCATCTAAAGGGAGAACCTTTAAAAAAAAAAAAAAGAAAACACATAAGTTCTTAGCACGTCTATGGCTGTACCTAGCAGTTGTTTTCACAACCACTGTCAATATGTGCAAGTGAAAATATTTAGAGGCATGAAGACAGTTCTGTTTGGTTACCATTACTTGGCTGCATTCATCTCGTAAGGTGCTTACTCCAAGTGGCCTGACTTTTAAAAGAGGAGTTGGGATTTGGCACAACTGCAAATGAGGCCCCAAATTTTCAAACTCTGGTGCCTGAAGTTTGGAACAGAACTCCACGTAAAGGCACCTAAATAAGTGGCCTGATTTTCAAACACGCTGAGAATTGATCCCTCAGCAAACCCATCATATTACACAAGTTGAATTTTTAGCAATTATTCAGGTGCTAGCAATTGTGTTTGCACTGTCTTTAATGTGTTGTTTTCAATGTCATCAAATGGAATGGCTTTGCATAGGCCGTATATAAACCTGTGGGAAGTTTCTCATGTGAAATGATATTCCTTATACTGCAAGTAAGGTGACCACGTGTCTGGTTTTCGACCGGAAAACATGATCAAAAAGGGACCCTGTCGGCTCAGGTCAGCACCGTCAACCGGGCCATTAAAGGTCCAGTTGGCGGTGCTGCGGCGCTAAGGCAGGCTAGTCCCTACCCGTCCTGACACCACGCTGCACTCCGGAAGTGGCCAGCAGGTCCGGCTCCTAGGCGGGGGTGGGAGGGTGGGCATGGGGCTCCGTGCGCTGCCCCCGCCCCAAGCACAGGCTCCACACTCCCATTGGCCAGGAACCAGTGACAGAGGTGAGCAAGAGCAGCGCATGGTGCATCCTGACTCCCTGCCTACCAGTGTCGGACCTGCTGGCCGCTTCTGGGGCGCGCACAACGCAGTGTCAGGACAGGCAGGCAGCCTGCCTTAGCCCTGCTGCACCGCTGACCGGTAGCTGCCTGAGGTAAGCCCTCACCCCAACCCTGAACTCCAACCCCCCACCCCAGCTCTGAGCCCCCCCCAACCTGGTGCCCCCTCCTGCACCCCAAACTCCTCATCCCTGGCCCCAGCCCAGAGCCCTCACTCCCCCTGCACCCCAACCCCCTGCCTCAACCCGCAGCCCACTCCTGTATTCTGAATCCCTTGTCCCCACCCCCCATCCTCGAGCCTCCTCCTGCACCCCAAACCCCTCATCCTTGGACCCACCCGAGAAGCCACACCCCCAGCCAGAGCCCTCACCCCCTCCCACAGGCCAAGCCCTCACCCCAGCCCAGTGAAAGTGAGTGAGGGTGGGGGAGAGTGAGCCACCGAGGGAGTAGGAATGTAGTGAGCGGAGGGCGGGGCCTCAGGGAAGTGGCGGGGTAGGGGCAGGGCCTCGGGGAAGTGGCAGGGCTAGGGTGTTTGGTTTTGTGCCATTCGAAAGTTGGCAACCCTAATTGCAAGCTTTCTGGATATGGAGTTCCTGTTCAATGGGAGTTAAGTACATAAAGGATTTAGAGGATTGAGTCCTAAATCAGTGCAATAATCAGCCCATATGATCCCACTGAATTCACTGACAAAATTCCCACTGTTCTCAGTCAGCCCAAAATTGGATTTTACCTTACTGACAGAATTGTAGAGATTATAGAAATTTTAGTCTTATTGGCAATTATATTATTTACTACATTAGCTTTATCCAGTAAAGCTCAATTCAGATGCAGGGTCTATTTCTTTTAAATCATAGTCCTGTAGGCTTAAAAAAAGAAAATCATGATTTCATAATAATCTAATATTAGTAACAGAAGAAGTCAAAAATGTATTTCACCTCTAAGTAAAATACATCTATTCAAATATAATTCATATACAAAATGGATCATTTTTATTTGCAGACATTCAATCATGACAGAATTCTTATGTGTATATGTATATAAGGGAATGGAGAGTTAGAATAAAACAATCTGTTTTAGCAGAAGTATATCTAAAGTGAACACATACAAAAAAAAAAAAAAGATTATTTCAGTCCCAAATTCCACTACATTTAGTATTGACAGAATAAATCAGTCAGGTAGCTCTGAACAATAATTTATTTTAATTCCAAAATTCTGTTTGGAAAAGAAACCACAAGCTGAAAACCAGGATGTATGAATTTTTATAACAAAACCGTTTTTCCTAAATAGAAATTCCCTCTGATGAGTCAAAAGTTTAAATGATAATATTATAGGAAAGATTTTGAAGTATTTGCAGGTTGAAGAGACAAGTCATATAAATTCAGTGGATTTTTGTCTTTGAAAAAAAAAATTGCTCTCAGGCCAGTAGCTAAATTTGAAAAGCATGGCTTGAGGGGGAAGCCATGGTATGCCACTACAGTTATCAGGAAGTACTGAAAAGAAGAGGATGTTAAATCCCTTACGATTCCCAGGATTAAACAAAGGTTTTACAGATTTATCAGGAAAAAGAGATGCTGAAAGCACTGCAGAGTAGTGTTGTGAAGAATAAACTGTGGGGAAAATTCAGTTAACGT
Organism: Emys orbicularis; assembly: GCF_028017835.1. Lineage (NCBI taxonomy): Eukaryota > Metazoa > Chordata > Testudines > Emydidae > Emys > Emys orbicularis. Next base: position 45,153,643 of record NC_088685.1, on the reverse strand, counting down.
ATTAAAGACAAAAGACAGGACATCAGAAAGATGTAGAATGGAGAAACCTTTGAGCAGTTATTGGGAATGGGTAACATACAGAAATTTTAGAATCACTCACTTCTGAACATGAATAATTTTAAGGTGTCAAAAGAGAAATACTAGGAAGCGTGATTCATTTGAAAACTATAATATGAAGAATAGTGGAAGCTGTAGATGAAAAAAGTTCCCTCCATTCAGAATAAACAAAGATTAAAGTGAAAGGTTTCCTCCTACACAGTTTTATTCCTTAGCATAGCATATTCCTGCAAGCAGCAGGAGGATTATTACCAGGACCCAGCTCTTGAACAAAGTTGGAAATACAGTTTCAGCTGCAGATACTATTTTATTTTTTACCCTAAAATGTTATGCAGTACTACTGTGTGCACTTCCATCCCAGAAGTGGCTGCATTTCAGCGGTGGGATGTGTGCATGTGTATTTGTGTGTGTCCATGCACAAACATACTTTTCCCCATAGATTCTGATCTCAACATTTGTATTTGAATCATTTCAAAATGATAAAATTGACAAGCTTGGCTTGCTTTCCTGATGTCATTAAGATATAAAGTTCAAGTTAATTTTGAAATTAAACGGTCAATTATCTTTCATATTAAGAACTTTTAAGGTTGACACACAGCATCCCCCCAAAATTTCAGGGTGGTCCAAAGTTTTAAAGGCTAAGTCCAGTAAGCAGGAGTTTATGGGGACTCAAGACAAATAGCTCAAGATAAAAGCTTTTACAAACTCCCACACCTATTAGTGCACAAAAGCTGAATAGTCAAGATCTTTCCCTTTGTCCTTTTGCTTTTCTATTTAATATTGCAATATTGCTCCACCCTGTGTTCGCAGAAAGGAAAGTGTAGCAAAGCTCATGATGAAATTACATGGTATGCCACATCTACCATTAATTAAAGACTTGTTTAATTCACCACATGGTTGTCTGTGCTCATGGCATCCATTGTGGATAAGTTTACCAGGTGAGGGATTTACAGTAGAGGATGCATAGCGAACTTCATGGTCCGGAGAGAAAATGACAAATAATTGTCTTGTACCACACTGAACGTCAACCCAGGTTTGATTTACCACAAAGGCAATGGAGCCTTCTCAATTGGTTTTGTTCTGGATATGGAATTTATGCTGCAGACGAATTTCGGTGGTGTTTTAGAAACAGTCCACTATGTCAATGTGGGCAGCCACAAACCATGACACACATTATTGAGGACTGCAAAATGGCCCAACTTCCTGAAGGTCTTCATGCCTTGAACATTGTTGATAAGAACACTGTGGCTTGTCTTGACCAGACTGCATACACCAAATAAATATATTTTCTATTTAATGCTTTCTTTTTAAAAAAGAGGAGGGGAGGCTATGTAAATATAAAGCAAAAATAAATAAATATAACAGTGCTCCAATAAGGTTAACAAAAATTACAAAGATTCAATGGCTAAGATTAAATGTTCAACCTTAATACTGCCCCAGTGTGCATAGATATTTAAATATTTTCTTCTACTTTTCCTCTTCCTTTTGGAACAGTATGCTTCACAAGGGATGTTCTTGTGTGGCACCTGTGTTAAGGGGGGAGCACAGGCAAAGATATCTTGCATCTCCCCAGAGCATGTAATGTATGGCATTTTAGCACAGTACACATTACAAGACATTTAAAGTGAAAGTCTGGAAAGCAAGCTATCTCTATCTGCGACGCTATGCAGAGGAGTGCTGAAAAAATGTCTGAGGAAAATCTATTTACCAGGTACACATGATGATGCTTCTAACTGGTTGGTGAACAAAAACACAATTTAAGATAAAAATCTAGATTTGTAGGCTTCTTGTTTAGATGCATCTCCCAGAATTACATCACTTGGAAAATACATTTTTGCTTTATTTCTCTCTCTTCCTTCTTATGAACTACTCTCTTACACACATTTCCTCTCTTACTCTCTCAAGTGTCCCTTCATCATCTTCCTCACTTTCTCCATCTCTCAAGTTCTCTTTTATTGAAAGACTTTAGGGACCAGATTTTTAAGTTTATGCAGGTGCCTAAAGATGCAGGCAGATGCTTAGTGGGATTTTCAAAAGTCACTAGGTGCCTAATACCAATTGATTTAATCTTTAAGGATCTAAATACCTTTAAAAATTGGAATCTAGTTCTGAACAATCAGTTTTCCACTCTCATTATGGTTGCCAGATTGTTTTTTTTTCTCTCTGTTCTTGTAGATCCCCAATTTGTTACTGATTTTTTTCTCCTTCATTCCTCCATGAAACACACATTTATCTGTATCTGTCAATTCCTCATCTTAATTCTAGAACACAATGTCTCTCATTACTCAACTGTCTGTTTGATAAATTTAATCATCTCTCACATCCATTTTGTCCTAGAACATGGTTGTAACTAGAATTCTCCTACAGAGGTGGTCTAGGGTTCTCCCTCCACTTCCCTGCACTGAGCCTCAAACTTTGTCCCCCTGTATCCAGTCCTACACACACCCCACATCCAGTCCCAAGCTCTCTTCCCCAGATCCAATTCTGAATTCTTTCATGCTTCCTCTTCACCCAGACCCATGTTCTCCCCCCTACACCCAACTACACACACACTCCCCTCCTGCTGTCCCAGCCCCACACTCTTCTCCCTCAGTGGCCCACACCCAGCTCTGAGCTCTCCCCCCTGCAGTCTCCCTCCCCTACACCCAGCTCAAGCTTTTACCCAAAGAGGCTGTCAGGCTGAAGAGCACCATCCTCACCAGGGGCCACTTCTGGGAGCTCCAGCTGCCAAGAGTCACAAAAAGCCTGGATCCTATCCTCCCACTCTCCTGGGTTCCCAGTGCCCCCTGCCTCACTTCTTTCCAGGAAGTGCCTATGGGTGTTGGAAGAACTGCAGAACTATATGTCGGGGGAGGGGAAAGAGGTGCACAGGGTCACAACGTCACTAAAATTTGGACGGATTGTCTCTCTGTCATGACAGAGTGGTGGCCAGGCCAAATTTGATTGAGTGGCATTGTGACTTGGCACATAGGAAGGGGCTCCACTGTTATGCCACCCAGTTCTGGTCAGGGGCCCACAGGTCTCCTAGTCCCCATCCCTTGTTGTGCGTCTGTGCTGGACTCAACATTCTGTGTTTTATTCTGTCTAGCCTTTTACTGCCTGCAGCCTCACTGTCTCCTTTTTGAAAACTACCTCATGTCATTTAATCTTTCATTGGTTTCAGCTAGTGATGGATGATCCTCACAGGGTTCTCATTTCTGACTAGGTAGGCATCTGAATCTATGCATGATTTTGCAAATCTCTTGGTTTTGATGCCCTAGCAGCTTCAAGGTAGAATTTTTTCAAAATTAAGGTCCTATCTGTGCCTGTTTTCTATCTAAAATGGAGATAATACATATCTCAGAGGATGTTGTGAAGACTAGATAAATGTTTGTACAGCATTTTCAAAATGGTAAAATTCAGTAAAGTTATTAATATTCCTGTGATCAGGTGAATCATGGAAGTGCAGAGCTACGTGAAAATGGGGTAGAGGGAGGGTTTGGTTTAACTTGGGGGTGATGGTTTGGGTGTGTTGTTTTTATCTAAACCAGTTCATCCATGCTATAGTGTTTCTCTCTGAATATTATTACTTTACTTTTGTCCCCAGTCAATTCACTTGTTGTTGTTTAGTATTTATTTATTTGTATTACAGTAGCACATAGGAACCCCAGGCAAGGAAAACATTGTACAGACAAATAACAAAGACAGTCCCTGCACCAGAGAGCCTGCTGTCTAGTTGTCAGACAAAACCAGAAAGGTTGACAAAGTAGATAAGATAAAACAGATGAGGAAAGATGAGTTAACAAAACAAAGAGAATTGAGCAGAAAAAATGGAGGTCTCATTTACTTCAATTCTTTTATAGATTTAGAACCTTGAGAAAGTGAACTATCAGCAGTATTACATGATAGCAAAGAATACATTGCGCTTTAATTATATTCAGTACAATTTTAACAAATCTGCAAAGGAAATAAAAGTACACTTTGTTTTATATAGTTGTTCAGATGAAAACATTAGCTGCTATTATCTTCTTTCTCAATATCAAAGCTATGCAACAGACAACAAGAGGAACCTTGTTTTCTCCAGATCTTCCCCATTTAAATAATCACCTTGCATTACATTTTAGTCAAATAAGATATAACAACTATTAAGGCATTTTAACTGAGATAATAAAAATAAAATATCATTTTAGTGGTCAAACCTGGTTATATATGCTGATTTTATTAAAACGGCGACTATTGCAATCCCTTGATATCCTAATGTAGGCTTCAAAGAGGGACTTTCTAGTTCTTCTCAATGGGACTTACATTTAATAAGGAATACATTATTTACTCCTGGAAGTTTCTATGAAATGAAATACCAGTGTGACTAGATCATATGTGTGTATCTATTTGTAAGTTGTTTAGTTCATTACTTTGTTTTAGTTCATTACTGATAAACACTTGCTAACTACTAAATTAAGGAGAAAGTCTTTACATAGTGCTCTCAATCTATTTTGTATATGAATACATTCACTACTTTATGTATGACTATTAGTATATGCAGTATATCTCTGTCTGCGTGAGCATTATTGATAAAATATAAATATTAATTGTTTGGTTGGACAGTAAGGTACATCTTAAGCCTATTGGCTTCTGTTCCCAAAGGGGAGGGTTTATATGCCCTTCCCCTTTAATACGGGGCTCCAGGAAGGAAATCTCCCCCATTAGGATTAGAGTAGGATGAGGTTTTGGTGGTTTACTGTGGTCATTGTGATAGCTGCCTTTTTGGACTGGAAGGAATTGTCCCAGGCAGGGTTTGGGTTTGTTACGGTTGTCTCAACAGCCCGGGGACCTGGTTGCTAGGTTAAGTTGTAACATTAATTTTGTCAAGTATCAGAGGGGTAGCCGTGTTAGTCTGAATCTGTAAAAAGCAACAGAGGGTCCTGTGGCACCTTTAAGACTAACAGAAGTATTGGGAGCATAAGCTTTCATGGGTAAGAACCTCACTTCTTCAGATGCAAGACTTGCATCTGAAGAAGTGAGGTTCTTACCCACGAAAGCTTATGCTCCCAATACTTCTGTTAGTCTTAAAGGTGCCACAGGACCCTCTGCTGCTTTTTATTAATTTTGTCGAATCTTGGCAGGTGCCCAGTGCAGGTACTCATCACCAGGGGTGTGTGCCCAGTCCCCTGATAAACTGGAATTGGAACAGATTGGGAGAAGGCATCTCCTAAAGAAGGTGGGGAATAGGGTTAGAGCTCCTAGTTTCTGGTACAACAAGGAAACAACCTTCTCTAGATTAGCTTCCTTAACTATTATATGAGGAGAGGGTGATGGGTCCCAGCAATGGTAGTTGGCAGTCCTCTACCAGGTGGAATGGATTATAATAGGAAGTATGACCTGCACTGGGTGAGTTGTTGCTGGATAATTCACAGTAGGTGACAGCAAGTGGTTTTCCACAGGGCAGAGTGTGAGACAAGGGTGTATTTTGTCCCCAAGCCTCTTTAATGTGTGCACAGAGTTTGTTAAGAGACAAGGCTTGGAAGGTTTTGACCAAGTGGAAGGAACTAAGATTTCAATTGGTGGACACTTCTTAACCTACCTCAGACATGCCAATGGCATGACACTCTTTCCTATAGTCATTGGTGCAATACAACAAATGTTGGAGCCTGTAAAAACAGTTAGTGAGTAATATGGACTATTTCCGAATGCAACAAAAACCAAAATGCATGTACTTTGATACAACTAAGAAAAACAGGATGCAAACATCATGATTAACAGACAAGTTGTAGAGACAATAGATGAAATTAATTATCTTGGATCGCATATATCCAACCAAGGTGGCTGTTCCAAAGAAACCAGAAAAAAGCTAAGTATGGTTTGCTCAGCTATGGCCTTGCTAAAGAAAGTGTGTGTGTGGGAAACCATAGCATCTAGAAATGTAAAATGAGGGAACTGGGGAAAACCCTATTTTTTTTCCATAGCAGTTTATGCATGTGAATTGTGAGAAGTTAATGCTGCTGACAAGAAGAAAATTGAAGCTATTGGAATGTGTTGCTGGTGAAGACTCTTGCATATCTCCTGGATAGTAAAAAAAAGATGAATGCCTATGTTAAAAATTGCAAGCTGTCAGGCCTTGGTGATCTACATAGTGGGTGGAGCAGGACCTTGTCTGGCAGTTGCCATGGCAGTTGGGAGTAGTGTAAATCCAGTAGTCAGATACCACGCTGAGGATGAAGCCAGAATCAGTCAAAGGTTGGAGCCGGAGTCAGGATAGGGAACAGGACAGGGAGCCATAGACTAGATCAGAGAGGGCAGAATGAAAGGCTGGAACAAGGGCTAGAGGCAGGAGCAGGGAAGGCACAGGTGTGGTACATGTTAAACAACCTCTCCACTGCTGCCGCTTCACGGCTCAAGTAGCAGGCTGCAGGTTCTCCTGCCCAATCAGGAAGCAGGACCATTTGCAGAAGGCTCTTTGGGCACAGTTGAGCTTGCTGGGTTGCCTAGCAACCAGGGTGGGAGCCAGATCTGCTCCTGATAGAAATATTATTGGAGAGAAGCCAACCCTAAGCAGAAATCAATAGACACAAACGTATGTACTTTGGTCACATTAGGCATAGAAGTGGAAATAATCTGAAGAAAGTTACTATGGAAGGAATGGTGGTGAGTCATAATTGTAGATGACCAGTGAGGAGTTGGATGGATGGTGTGCCTCAGATCAGTGAAGATCAGCTGCTGAGTGCTCAAAGTTAATGATGGATTGTGAAGGCTCCTGAAAATTCTGCTATGTCACCGATACTCAGACATGAATAAATGTTTTGGTTTTTTTAGTTTCCAGAAGTGTTACTTAATAAAACTGTGGCCTAGTTAAACCACGATCCTGGTATCTTTTCTTGTCTTGTCTTGTCTTGTCTTCCTGCAGTGTCTGGGACAAAAGCATCAGTGTCTGGGCACAGTCCATATGACTCCTGACCGCAAGAACATTTATTGTGCCTGGAACCTGTACATGAGATGAAAAAGAGTCTTTGTGTATTCTTTTTCTCCTTTTTTTCACTTTGCACAATTCCATCCCTTACAATATTTAAGTTTATACAAAAATAATAGATTTATTAAATGAATCAATTTTATGTAAATGAATCAAAATGTCATGTATGTAGTAACAAATCAGCCTTTGGCGGGACACTACTGAGAGTATCAATTCAGGAAAAATTGCTTAGAGCAGGGCAGTCACAGCCCAAGGCTGGGGTTCCTTCATTATTAAGGCACACCAAACTAGCCAAACCGAGAAGACTTTGGTTTTACCCCACTGGCTAACAAGAAGTCACACAAGCAATTCCTTCAGACACTCCAGTTTCCCAGTATCACCACCAGCATCCACTCCTTATGGGAATTAATGGTTATGACAACCAATATCCCAGTAAAAGAAAAAGGGTTCTCCCAAACCTAAAGGACCAAGCCCAAGATCCAGGTCAATATACAAGTCAGAATTTACCCACAAATCACGCTGTTGCCTATCCTTTAGAATCTAAAATCTAAAGGTTTATTGTTTATTCATAAAAGGAAAGAAATATAGATAAGAGTTAAAATTGGTCAAAGTAATCAATTACATACAGCAATGGCAGAGTTCTTGGTTCAGGCTTGTAGCAGTGATGGAATAAACTGCAGGCCCAAATCAAATCTCTGGAGTACATCCACAGCTTGGATGGGTCATTCAGTCCTTTGTTTCAGAGCTTCAGTGTAGCAAAGTTCCTCCAGAGGTAAGAAGCAGGATTGAAGACAAGATGGAGGGGTTTCCAGGGCCGTTTATATTCTCTGCCATGCGGCCTCTGCTTCTTTTGTTCTTACTGTGGAAAATCACATCAGCAAGATGAAGTTTGGAGTCACATGGGCAAGTCACATGTCTATGCATGACTGAGTTCTTTACAGGAAGAGCAGTCATTGCTGGCATGCTAACTTGAACTTTCCCAGGAAGGCTTCTCATATGTGGATTGGAGTCTCCCAAGGTCCATTGTCAGTTAAGTGTTTCTTGATTGGGCACTTAATCTGAAGAGTTCCTTCTCCATAAGCTGGCCAAATGCTTCACTGCTGCTACTTAGAATCAAACACATTGAGATACAAGTACATAGCCAATATTCATAACTTCAAATACAAAAAGATACACACAAACACACAGCATAATCATAACCAGCAAATTCCCACCTTTTCATAGACACCTTACTTGACCTTCTTTGTACAAGATTTGGTGCAACCATAGGACCTTGGTTGCAACAATGATCTATACGGTCACAGTTCATGTCAATAACGTAACAGTAGTTAATAAAGCAAGCTCTGAAATAGTTGCAAAAGGAATTGATCTGGAAACTGAATGCACTCAGATGAACAGAATCCCACTGTACTCATCTGGGCTAAATGTTGTGATGTTTACACATGTTGAAGAGTATTTACTTATGCAAATAGTCTAATTCACACACCAAAGGGTGTGAGGATTCCCCAATTTAGCCCTGTGTTTGTAAAATTCTTTCTATTGAATGGGAATATTGCATGTGCACGTGCATGTTTGGGTCCTATTAGAACAAGACTAATTTATGAAGAGGCACCAAGACCCACATATTGCCCATCTACCCCGATTCTAGTCTTCCAACTATTTTTTTGTACAGAAGAGAAGACTGTCAGAATATGAATCAGGTATCAATGGCTCACTGCATCTTTAATTCAAATATAAACAGTGAGTGACTGTCAGACATGGAAAATTAACATATTCCTCTCTGGTTTGAAATATCATACATATAGCTAAGTTAGAATAGAGATCAAACGGGGATTATGCCACTGTGTCTATATCATAATATTATCACTATCATTTCTTAGATTAATGGAAACTACTGAGGCAATTTTAGCCAAAACATAGGGCATTTATAGATATGCATTGTAGATTGACAGATAGTTTTGTGTATGTATTTGGGGAACAACTGTAAAAAATACAGCCAATAATAGCCATACTTTGAATTTGCTTTTGTGTCTCCATGTGTGTTTACTCCTTTGCTAATGTACCATTTAATTCAAGTAACAGTTTAATTCAAAATACTCCGGCATTGGTTTCTCTCGGACTTTTGACCCCACAGCTCTGGACAAACCAGATAAAGTGTTACTGCAAATATATTTTGTACAAAAAATGCATCTTTCCAGCAATTAACTTTTAATGTTTGGGGGAAAGCCGGTGTCACTATGAGTAAAATGAGCAGCTCTAAAGAGACAGGGCAGCTTTTTATATTCAGAACATACCATTTCCTAACAAGGTGTTAGCACAAAGTACCATACTAAATCCTTTTACTATTGCATGGATTTTTCTTTTTCTTAATTGTATTACAGTACTACCTTGAAGCCCCAATCAAGTTCAGCAAATCATTGTGGTAGACAGTTCCAACACATAGTAAGAGTTAATCCCTGTTCTGAACGGTTTGTAATTTAAATAGACAAGACAAAGTCTAGGTGGATGAACAGAGGCACAGAGGGATCTTGACTTGTTCTAGGTCAACACAGAAGGTCAGAGATCACTCCCAATCTAATATTTTATCCATAGGACCATACAAGCTAAAGTGAGCAAAATTGTTGTGTTGTTTACAACCCAGTGACTTTTCATCTGACAATCTTGTAACAAAAGAGCTTTTAATCGGCTATTCCTTTCAGTTCATTGGGAACAGGAATGCTCCCAGTCTTCTTTAAAATTTTTAACACATCCTTACAGAAAAACTCCATGCTAAGAAAAAATTGGAGCCATTACATAAATTTAAGAGTCAGCAGGGCATAATTGTCACAAATCAGTAGGTACCTGTATCCTAGAGAATAAAGTTGATTTGTTATGAACACTTCAGTTGCAGATTAGAGGAAAAATTTTCTTCTAGGCAAGGTTTGTTTTTTTATCATTGAATGGGTACACTAATTTTGATATTGGAATGTTATACTCTCTATTGAAGGTGAAAACCTTGACTCAGTAAAGCTTGACTAAAGATTTCATTTGCTGCCATATCAGTTTAGGTTGGAATATAAAGATGTAAATTAAAATATAAATTAAAATTTCATGTTAATTTCCACCATGAAACATTGTAGTCCAAATCTTGCAAGCTGCAAAGACAGTTTTGGTTATTTATTTTTTTACTTTAAATAGTTTGCAAAATTCTGTGTCCTCCCACCTACCATAATACATTACATGAAGAAAAACATTAACATGCGTGGTGGAGTGAAGGCATTATTGATATTTGTTTTAAATAACTCCCTCTTGGAATGATACAGCCACCCTCCAAAGATCTTTAAATACTTATTGCCCTCACCTCTACTGGATTTTGGGGCAGAGTACTAGCACCAAAAGCTGATAGTAACAGCAGGAGTGAATTGCAATTATGTGGTACCCCACCTTTTAAGGGACCCCCCCCACACACACATTTTAAAACTTTCATTAACATGGGTTTGATGTGATTGGTTGTTTTGTGTGTGTATGCTCTCTCACATCAGCCTTCATCCGATGATGTAGGTGGGCAGAGTGGAAGAAGGGCACATTTATCATGGGAAATTCAGTACACTGGGGCTCTGAGACTGTTAAGAAGCTTAATTAATAGTCTTGCTCTCCTCCTTGTTCCCAGTTCAGTGAAACAATCATTAAGAGGGGGAAATGGAAAGAAGAGCTTCAGTACAGAATGCAATTAACATTTTTTTTTCAAAATGCACAAAACATGACTATCATTAAGACATTTTCTCATGAGAAAATGTAAATGTGCTTTCCTAATTTTCCCATATAACCAACGGTAGTAGTTTGCACAGGGAAATGTGTTCATGAATGATAGGGGAGGTTGGCATGATCATGACTATGAGATAGTCCATGAGCCACTGTTTCCAATAAGATCTGGTCCACACTAAGAATAGGACAAGTAAAATAACATGATGCTATACAGACATTCCTTACAGTCTAGATGCACAACAAATTGATGCAGAGAATAAGTAAGAAGCTGTTTGAAAGAATGGTGAAGTTGTCATAGTCACACTCTAAAAAAAACCTGTTGTAATAATAAAGGAAAATAAAAATCCTTGACAATTTGTTTTTAGACAATCAGCAAAACAACCTCAATGTTTGCACTATTCCCTAAGTATTCCTGCAACTTTACTTAGATTCACAATGAAATTAGTAAATTGTTAAGGGTGCCACTCTATAGTCTTGCAGTTTCACACATTGATATGGGAATCAATTAATAAAGAATTAAAAGATAAGAATAAAATTAAAGCCAGTCATCATAGTTTATGGAAAACAGAACTTGTCAAACAAATATGATTTCATTCCTTGATGAGATTAAAAGTTTGGTTGATAAAAGGTAACTGGATAGATGTAATACATTAAATTTTTTAAGGTGTTTGACTTAGCACACATGGCATTCTGATTAAAAAGTTAAAATTATACAATGTCAGTTGAGCAGATGTTAACTGGGTTAAGACTTGGCTAACTGACAGATCTCAAAAAGATGGGGAATTATGATTGAATGGGAGTGTTTCTAATGGGGTTCAACAGGGATCAGTACTAGGGTTGCCAACTTTCTAATCACACAAAACCAAACATCCTTGCTCTGTCTCCTGCCTTGCCCCTTCCCTGAGGCCCCGCCCCCCACTCACTCCATCCCACTTCCCTTCGTCGCTGGGTCACTCCCACCCTCACTCGGTTTCACTGGGCAGAGGCAGGGGGTTGGAGTGCAGAAGGGGGTGCAGGCTCTGGGTTGGGCCAGAAATTAGGGGTTCAGGTTGCAGGATGGGCCTATCGGCTGGGGCAGAGGATTGGGGTACAGGATGGGGCTTAGGGCTAAGGCAGGGTTTGGGGTGAGGGCTCCGGGAGGGAGTTTGGGTGTAGGAGGGGATTCTGCCCTGGGGCAGAGGATTGGGGTGTGGGCTCCTGCCGGGCTGTGCTTACCTCACGCCGCCCCCTCAGCTCTCATTGGCCGTGGTTCCTGGCCAATGGGAGCTGCAGAGCCAGCACTCGTGGTGGGGGCAGCACACAGAGCTTCCATGATCACCCCTGTGCCTAGGGAAATTTCAGCCACTTCTGGGAGCTGCGCAGAGCCAGGGCAGGCAGGGATCCTGCCTTAGCCCCGCTGCACCGCCAACCAGATTTTAATGGCCCACTCAGTAGTACTGACCAGAGCCACCAGCGTCCCTTTTCGACCGGGCGTTCCAGTCGAAAACTGGATGCCTGGCAACCCTAATCAGTACTAGGCCTGATGCTATTCAACATTTCTTCAATAATCTACAAGTAAATATAAAATCACTGCTGATAAAATTTGCAGATGTGTTGCCTGTTGAGTTTAATTTAATAACAATAATAATGTGAGATTGTCAAAATAACAGGTTTAAATGGAATTATTTAATCAAAGATTATCAAACAAATACAACACTATACATAATACAGAAGGAAAACATATGTTACCACTCTTGTGTACTACGAAGAGGTGGGGTACTGGTAGAATACATTCCCCAATCTAAGTCCCAAAACCTCTTTCCTGTTATAGGTGTAAGACAAAGGTATTCCTTTTTGGAGGGAATATTATTTTCCCAAAATTAATTTCACCATGTTCTGTTTTCAAATTCTCATGTTACCTAATTACTAATGGAATTTCTTGTATGATATCTTAGGTTACATGATCAATAAGCTAAAGGGATTTCAAACCCAATTGTTAATCAGAGCACCTGTTGCAACAAGCACTCCCTAATGAGTTAAAATCTTCTTTCAATGGGTCATTATTTCATTTATCACAGAAAACATCTGCAACAACAAATACCTCTCATCAATCACAGAACATAACTGGATCATTAGCAACCCTCTTCAATTACCCAGTTTTGTTTATCGTAAGATATGTCTGTCAATATCTTCCATTAGTTTTAAGGGATGTTTTCCCCCAGATATCTAGACTTTCACAGACTTAGAGTCACTGAGGATGATTAGGTACAGCCCAGTACTTCATTATATACATTTTTGAATACTGGCCACCCTCCAGGTTCAGGTTAAGAACCAACACTCTGAGGCCTTAGAATTCAGACATGCTTTTTGGTAACACTGTAAGGTTTCTGGGAGAACAGTCAGTAAGAAAAGAATTATGAGAGTTTAACATACAAAAATCATGAAAGGTTAATATTTACCGAGGCTAGGTCTACACTACAGCGGGGGGGTCGACCTAAGATACGCAACTTCAGCTACGTGAATAGCGTAGCTGAAGTGGCGTATTTTAGGTCAACTTACCTGGCTGTGAGGACGGCGGCAAGTCGACCGCTGCCGCGCCGCTGTCGACTCCGCTACCGCCTCTTGCCGCGGTGGATTTCCGGAGTCGATGGTAGAGCCATCAGGGATCGATTTTATCGCGTCTTCACTAGACGCGGTAAGTCGATCCCCGATAGACCGATTGCTACCCACCGGATCGGCGGGTAGTGAAGACGTGCCCTAACTGGCACTTTGAGTGCAGAAAGTGGGGGCTTGCAAGGATATTTACTAACAGATGACACAACTAACAAAAACTAATTTCCCTTTGCTAAATACTCTCACGTTCTTGTCAACTGTTTGAAATGGGCCACCTTGTTACACTGGCCTCATTAGCACTACAAAAGTGATTTCCACTCCTTCTTGCCAACTGCTGAGAATAGCCCTCTTCCAACTTAATTGAATTGGGTCGTTAGCACTGACCCTCCACTTGCTAAGGTAACTCCCATCTTTTCATATGCTGTGTATTTATACCTGCCTACTGTATGTTTCACTCCATGCATCTGATGAAGTGGGTTTTAGCCCATGAAAGCTTATGCCCAAATACATTTGTTAGTCTCTAAGGTGTCACAAGGACTCCTCGTTGTTTTTGCTAATACAGACTAACACGGCTATCATTCTGAAACCTATAACATAGAGAGTTTTTCTTGCTAGGTTGATGTCCTTGTAAATGAGATATATGAGATGTAACGTTTATATTGTTCTTCTAAAATTAATAACATTTCATTTAAGGCAGTGCATCGATTTGCTACTGAACACCATTCTCTGCAACTGTTTACCAACATTTCAGATAAATATGACCTTATGCATTTTGATGTTTTGTCATAAGATCACTTGCTAACTTTTCTGCAGAGAAGTTAGCAGCTGAAAATTAAACTTTAGAAATTTTCTCTCCCACTACATTTCCCATAATAATGAGAGAAGGAGAAACCAATTTGACTATCAAAGAACTATGTGGAAAGGAAAATACAGTAATAGATACTAGTGCATCACAACTATCAGATGCATGATGCACACTGTGATCAGTATATTTAATTTCACTTGGTCTGTTACCTTTAAATCAATCTAAAATACCTGTTTTTGCTTCACTGTATCTTAAATAAGTTTTTTTTTTCCAGGTTGACTGGCATGAACCTGCCTTCTCCTGTTATCAGCAGCAAAAACTGGTTACGACTCCATTTCACATCTGACAGTAACCACCGACGGAAAGGATTTAATGCCCAGTTCCAAGGTAGGAAATACAGAGTGTCACCAAAAATAATGTGAATTGAACTGGTTGTGGTGTACATTTTTCTTTAGAAACCAGAGGTCTGTGTAGTAAAAAGGTAAAGTCTAGATTCTACTGCCCTTAAGCTGAGTAGTAGCTACCATTATATTATAAAATAAATACCTTTCAGAGATTCATTTAATATTGTTTACACATAAAGTAGCAACATTCCCTGTGAAATATACCTCTAAGGGTATGTTTATTTGGCTTTTTTACATTAGATAAATTGCATGTGTGATGTCTTTTTCCATTAATTCAGATCTTTGCTTTAAATCATGAGTAGAATGCAAGTCACAGAAAATCTATTCTATGCAAAGACAGGCCCTATCTCACTGATGTCTTCCTTCATTACTCATAATCAAGCTCTTGCCCGGAGGGTTACATTTATCACTTGGAGATTTAACCCCTCCCCAACTCAAGATAAAGCACATTTCAGACTGCCGAATAGATCTGCATATTCATCTTTATTAGAAAGCTAGAAGATGTCAATGCTGCTGTCAGTTTTTGTCTATGTCCACCTGGATATTCATCAAAATGCAATTTTTCTGGAATGGAATCTTCATTGATTTTTGCACTTGATAAATCATCACTCAGAATCAATGATTTTGTAATTAAATTAGAAAGAAACAGGAGAATATCCTGTAAGTCACAAATACAGATGATGTAGAAGCTGAGTATACCTTCAAACCCTGTACTTACACAAGCTATTTGTTACTATTTTTCCTCTGCATGCAAATAGACCTCTTCATAGCTTAAGTTATCATTCCACAATAGGATCTGTATTCCTCTGTTCATGCGTGCTGTTTACTGATGATTATATCTATAAGAGATATGTAAAAATAAAACATATCAAACATATTTGATACAATATCTATCATCTTTGTACTCCTGTACTTTTAAAATCATTGTGAACAAAGGGTGGATTTTTTTCTTCTTCTCTCAGTTGAAAAATTCAAGTAATACCACTTTATAGGACAGCGTGTGTGATATGTCATTGCACTTAGAATTTGTTTATACAAAGCTTACTGAGGCTGAGGGCAGTGATACTTTTGGCACCTGGTAATTGAAGTGCCCTACACTACATAAAATTTGATCCTGGATCCCATTCACCAATAGTTGTAAGGACACTATGGGTAATCCTGGCAACCCATCAGGAAGTTAAGGATCTATCAAATAGTCATGGTAAGTCTGGGGCAAAGTGATGAGACAACATTCTAAGATTTAGAAAAAATCTATTTTATGTGTGAATGCATAAGATGGAATTGAAGTTTAAAGGAAATACCTAGTGAGACTATAAATTCAAAATGGGTATTTGTTGCACTGTATAATATATCTGACATTTTTTCTCTTGGTGGCAGTGTAAAACTTGGCTTTTAAAGAACAGTATTCAAATGACAATTTGAGGTAGCTTAATAAATTGCAAATTCTTACTGTTATTTGAAATCTCCTTTTCTAATATAACACATCCTTTTAACATGCAAGTTAATGTAATGGCATTTTATAAACTACCAACAAATTGCAATTCAGTGAATCTCAGCAATGCACAGTGTATTAATGTGACAACAGCAAGTAAATGAAGTAAGGAAGTAAGGAAAATTGCCTTTAAATACTAAAATATCTATTATGTTAAATCAGAATATTATTATTCAGTTCATCATAGATAGCTGAATATAATGATTAGTCTTTCTATTCGGTAGTACACTAATTAACACTTTAAAGGTATTTAATGATAGGCAGAGCTGTCAGTGAATCTAATAGTTAAAGATGAAAACAGTTTCCATTATAAGATCCTGTTTTTGGTTGCTTTTAACTGCCAAATTGCAGCAATTCAGGCTGAACTTTTCAATGCTGGGTGTCTGCTTCAGACTGAATTATTTTGGAATATTTCAGCATTAAGAGAGGCAAGGATCCTGTGGGAAAAATAGTATGTGATCATGTTACAGCCCTGGCAGAATCTTTCCTTGTAGTAGACACCAGACTGCTGTATTGTACCCAGCCTTTGAATTCTGCATGCTTCTAAGCCTACTGTATCTCAGTAGATATGGTCTCTTAATCAGACTCTGTGTCTAGTATCCCTTTTGGGGATGTGGCCCTAGGCCTCAAGACAAATGCTGATGCCCTCCAAGTCTCTCCAGTTACTTAAGTACACCACCCAGAACTCCACCTTCATGGGTATCATTAGAATTCTCTGAGGATATCCATAAACATGTGGACAGGGGTGATCCACTGGATATAGTGTACTTGGACTTTCAGAAAGCCTTTGACAAGTCCCTCACCAAAGGCTCTTAATCAAAGCAGTTCATGGGGTAAGAGGGAAGGTCAGTACCGGTTAAAAGACAGGAACAAAAGAGTAGGAATAAATGCTCACAATGGAGAGAGCTAAATAGAGGGGTCCTCCAAAGATCTGAACTGGTTCCTGTGCTGTTCAACATGTTCATAATTGATCTGGAAAAACAGGTAAACAGTAAGGTGGCAAAGTTTACAGAAGATACAAAATTAATCAAGTTAGTTAAATCCAAAGCAGCCTGCAAAGAGTTACAAAGGACTCTCAGAAAACTGGGTGATGGGGCAACAAAATGGCAGATGAAATTCAATGTTGATAAATGCAAAGTAATGTACATGGAAAACATAATCCCCACTATACATACAAAATGATGGGATCTAAATTAGCTGTTATCACTCAAGAAAGATATCTTGGAGTCATGTATAGTTCTCTGAAAACATCTGCTCAATGTGCAGTGGCAGTCAAGGAAGCTAAACAGAATGTTAGGAACCATAAGGAAAGGTACACATAATACAACACAATATATCATAATACCACCATATAAATACATGGTACACCCAACAAAAATGATTAGGGGTATGGAACAGCTTCCATATGAGGAGTGTTTGAAAAGACTGGGACTTTTCAGCTTGAAAAAGAGATGGCTAAGGGGTTATATGTTGGAGATTGAACATATAAAGCCATATATGTCTTTTGCCTTGAAGCCATATATGTCTTTTGCCTCCACTGCTCCCCTTGGAAGGCTATTCCAGAACTTCACTCCTTTGATGGTTAGAAACCTTCATCTAATTTCAAGTCTAAACTTCCTGATGGGCAGTTTATATCCATTTGTTCTTGTGTCCACATTGGTACTGAGTTTAAATAATTCCCTGGTATTTATCCCTCTGATATATTTATAGAGAGCAATCATATCTCCCCTCAGCCTTCTTTTGGTTAGGCTAAACCATCCACGCTCTTTGAGTCTCCTTTCATAAGACAGGTTTTCCATTCCTCGGATCATCCTAGTAGCCCTTCTCTGTACTTGTTCCAGTTTGAATTCATCCTTCTTAAACATGGGAGATCAGAACTGCACACAATATTCCAGATGAGGTCTCACCAGTGCCTTGTATAACGGTACTAACACCTCCTTATCTCTATTGGAAATACCTCACCTGAGGTACTCAAAGTGTAACAGCTAAATACAAGTTGGAACAGATTGTTTAGCATAAGTAGTTAATACATATTTCAAGGGACCATTCAAGGTGAAGTGACACAGGGGTTGGGAGCTGTGGGTGAGGGTCAAATATACAGTGATTGCTCTCTGAGAACTGTTCATGAAAAGATGACAATGTTTTTGTCTTTTATAATTTTTTTGTTCATTTGAGAATGTGGTAATTGTCCCGCTTCACCCATATAGCTGTTATTGAGGCATTTAGTGCTCTAGTTGAGGTACACCACATGTTGTGATAGGCGTGTGTAAGACCCATGAATCCTGAAAGGTGTGTTGTGGGGGTATAGATCATTGTAATGTAGAGAGATATGTCTATAGGTTTTGCATCTGTTGTTTTAGCAGGGATTGGTGCCACTTTGTTGCTCCGTCCTAGTCTGTGAGGGAGCTTGCTTCTGATTATGAGCTTAGAGGGGTTTGGTGGTTGTTTGAAGGCCACAAGAATGGGGGTGGGTCAGGAAAGATTTCTTTCAGCCTGTGGTCCCCATTGAGTATGCTATCCCCTTTGGGTTCCAGTGTGTGGGATATTAAGTGACAATTGGGAGTGTATAGTGGAGGGGGGGTTATATCTGTTTTGAAGCAGGTTTAATATGTGGGTAAAGTGAGACAATCACTACGCTGTTGAATAAACTCTTTTATCAAAAAATGATAAAAGACAAATACACCATATAAGCTGTGGGTGAACACTTTTTACAGAGCGGTCACTCTATATCTGACCTCTCAGGCCTCATCCTGATAGGAAACCTGCACAACACCTTCAAAAGACTAATCTGGGATCTTAAATTCATAACTTTGTTAGACACTATAAAATCATGGATTGAATAGAGGCACTGGATTTATGGCTTATTACAACAATCTATATCCCACTATCACCACTCCCAGACCAGCTGCCCTTCCCCATGACTCGAGAGGTGTTGATGGACCAGATCACCTTGAATGGTCCATTGAAATATGTGGTTAGAACTTGTGCTAAACATCTGTTCCGCCTAGGGTGACCAGACAGCAAGTATGAAAAATCAGGACAGGGGGTGGGGGGTAATAGGCGCCTATATAACACTAAGCCCCAATTATCAGGACTGTCCCTAAAAAATCGAGACATCTTGTCACCCTCGTTTCTCCTTGTATGTAGCTGTGGCATGCTGAATACATTTCCCAGACCTGAAGAGGAGCTCTGTGCAAGCTTGAAAGGTTTTCTCTCTCATCAATAGAAGTTGGCCCAATAAAAGATATTACTTCACCCACCTTGTCTCACAGATAAAATTGTTACATGGCATGTAATTAAATACCATACCATAATGCATACACACAAAGGGGCTAAATTAAGGTTGCATGGGCAATCTGAAATCCGGCATGTCCTAAATTTTGAGTGCATAACTCTGCAATTTTACTGCCCTTGAACTTTTTTGTTATATAATATGTATATATTTCCCCCTGATACATGCTCATGTTTCATTTCTCAGTCTGTGTTTGTATACACTCGCAAATGTATGTATAACCTATATTTAAATATTCCTCAAAACTGAACAATAATTAGCATGCAGTCTCTTTTTGAAAAGCTAGTCCTTCTTTGAAGAATTTATTTGTAGAATTAAATATATTCACTTTTATGCAAGAACAAGCATATAATAACAAATTATAAATTAATGGACTTAAGCAAGCAATCTGATCAAAAATAGAGTTGTGCAGGCTTAATTCAGTTTCAGATGGTTGAAAGATTGATTGAAAGAGATTAAAGCGCTATTGTTGCTGTGCTATTTTAGACTATCTTTACAATTGTAAAAGATTTAATCTTGAGATTTTATCTTTTACTCAATAATGCTTCCAAAAAGTAGCAATAAATAAGCTAACTGAAAATGAAATGGTGCTATTGTTGCTTACTTTTTTGAGGCTCAAGTTTAAGCTGCTATCCAGCTAAAATGATCTCACTTATTTTGAGTTCATTACATTTTACACTAAGAAAATAAATCCCCTACACCATTTAATAACAGTACTGTACATCCAAGCCCATTGTTATTTCATTGAGTTGATTGTCTAGATGTGAGACTGCTTAAATTGTTTCTTCACAGAAAATTGTCATGGGAAAGAAGAGGGAGGTGCAGTGGATAGGCAGCAACATAGGCTCTTCAAAATCAGGCCAGTATAGGAACCTTCCCCACACAAAATGCAGAATGCTACATGTTACTGTTGCCCTCAGCAGGAGCACCTGGCACTCCTATTTAGATCTCTGCAAATCTGTGGGGGGGAGGTGTATTTCATTTCAGTTCACTGGCAGTTACAAAAATTTGTTTTAAAAAAATCGCTTGGGTCAAACCAAAAACCACTTTTTTTCAGAATTTTTTGTGAATAAAAAAAATTCAGAAAAAAATGTTTCAGATAAAACAAAATATTTTGTTCAACTCAAAACAAAATGTTTCATGTCAGAATCAGTGTTTTATTTGATCCAAATCATTTTATTTCTGATTTTTTTCGTAATAAAAGCCAAGGAAATAAAGGACTAGATTCATAAAAAATGGGGATGCCTGCGTTATACCTTCTGGAAGCAGGGAGTCGGGTTCAAATCCTGATCTAGAACAGCAATCTGAACCCAGGTCACCCCCATCTCAGGTAAATGCTCTAATTACTGGGGTGAAGGGTATTCTGAGGTGAGTTTTTCTCAGTCTCTCTTGTTGAAACTGTTTCACATTGTTTAAAGTTTTTGAATAGGCATTGTGCCAGACAAAGAGAATGAGAATGACTCTAGTTCAGTAGTTCAGATGCTCACCTGGGAGGAGGAACAGACAAGTTCCAGTCCCTCTGCCAGTAAATATTTATTTATACAAAGTGGAACAACTTCAACAGGACAGATTCCCACCCCAAAATACTCCATAGCCTAGGAGTTAGGACACTTCTCTGGATTGTGGAAGGTCCAAAATCAAACCCCTGCTTTCTGGGGGTGTGCACTCTGGAGCAGGAATTTGAACCAAGTCTCCCTCTTCCAACACAAGTACTTTAACTGCTGATCTACAAGGGCACTAATAGCACCTCATCCAGTTTTGTGAACGGTGCCTAAATCCCCATCTGAATCTGACTTGAAAAACTGAAATATTTCATTGTGATAATGTCGGACTGATTTCAACATTTCTGTGGGGGTTTTTTCATACCTCTTTGGTGCACTTGCAGGAAATTCTTTGCCCAGTACCCACCTTCAGTAGGCAGGCTGGTTGCTGGCAGATATGCAGGGAGTGTGAACAGGAGAGGCGCACAAGGGAGGATTCTTTGTTTTAGGATTGTACCCTAAAGCTACATCTTTGACCCACACCCTCCCTGGGAAAGGACAGTAGATTCACTCAATTTCCCTCCTTCTGTTATCAATGTCCCACTCATGCTGACAGGCAAGAGCTCCTTTGGAGCAGAGCTCTAAATTCCGTAAGGAGTGCACACCCACTGTGCAGCTCCTGCTCCCTGGAAGCCTGTCCTCTTTCCTACCATGTACAGTAGAACCACACCAACACTGCCATGGTTCCAGGGTCAGGATTTTGCCTCTAGGTGTGTTAACTAATTATGTCTCTTAGTGAAGCTTGTGCATGTGTGTTCCCACACACAACCCCAGAGACAAACTGGAACCAACATTCTTTTACTGTAACATATGGTAGTATAAAAACGTTAGCGTTCTTTTTCTCTTTGAATGGTTTATACTAGGCAAGTAAATTCTTTCCAGGAGCATTGTCCTTCAGGCAATTGAGATTATTATGGATCACAGAGTGACAATATATTTGATAATGATTCAGAATTGTTCAGAGTATTCTTAAAAATTAGGAGACTTTGGATTCTTATTTTCATTTTAAAAGCAAAGAACATAAGTCACAGTGCTGATTTTTCTATAATTAAAGAATCGTTAATAAATCTCTTTAATTTTACTTATTTTATTCAAAATTATTTATCTTGAATTTTCTCTCAAAGAAAGTTTTCAAAACCAAGCCTAAGGAGTTCTAACAATTAGTGTATTCTACTGTCTATCGCATAAAGTTGAACCCTGGAGAGGAGTGTTTGAATTAAATGTGATGTATTGTGGTCGATTAGGAGAGAGGGGTTCAGAAAGGTATTACGGTATTAAATGTTTTTGATCATTATGCACCAGAAGTTATCTGTGTGTTCTGTTTGACTACCTGGAATAATTCAGGATTTAACAAATAGAAGTCAAACAATGAAAATAATAGAGTCTGAAGAAATAAATCTGCATTAATGGAAAACTGTGTGTGAAATAATGTAAAATAAATTGCAAAGTAAAATATTTTTCTCTGTGATTTTCTTTTAAATTCACCGAAACAGCACATGAGAATTACATATATATTTTAGAGAGATATGGTAAGTGAGGTAATATATTTTATTGGACCAACTTCTGTTGGTGAAAGAGACAAGCTTTTGAGCCACACAGAACACTTTGTCAGGTCCAATAAAAGAGTTTGTTTCTCTAATATCCTGGAACCAATATGGCTACAACTACACTGCATGTATATTTTTACACACACTGCTAAAAACCTTAAAAATTATGTTTGCAGGTAAGTTACAATGTCAAAGTATTTGCAATATTAACAGTGAAATACTGTTAATTAGGAAAAACATAACTTTTCGGTGATTGCAGCCTTATATATCAGGATAACTTTAGAAAACAGAATTAATAAAAGTGGTTCACATATTCAGAGAGTTTAATGCCAAAAGGGGCCATTACATCATCTAGTCTAGAATCCTGTATATCACCAGGCATTACATTTCATCCAGTTACCCCTGTATTAAGTCCAATAACATGTGTCTTGCTAAAGCATATGTTCCAGAAGGGCATCCAGTCTACATATGAAGACACCAAGAGATGGCAAATCCATCACTTTCCTTGATAGATTGTACCAATGGTTACAAATTTGAGACTTATTCCTAATTGTAATTTGTCTGGCTTCATCTTCCAACCATTGGTTTTTGTTATGCCTTTCTCTGTACATTAAATTACCCTTTAGTACATTCTCCCCATGAAGGTACTTATACACTGTAATCAAATCACCTCTCAATCTTCTTTTTGATAAGCCAGATAAATTGAGCTGTTTAATTCTCTGACTGTAAGGCATTTTATCCAGTCCTGAAATCATTTTATGGCTCTTTTCTGAAACTTATTAGTTTTTCAACCTGCTTTTAAAAATTTTAAGAACATAACTGGACAATTCCAATATTGGTCTCACCAGTGCCATATGCAGAGGTAAAATCACTTCCCTATTCCTACAAATCTTTTTATACATCCAAGGATCATATTAACTCTTTTTGCCACAGCATCACACTGGGAGCTTATGTTGAGTTGCTTGTCCACTATGACTCCAAGATCCTTTTCAGAGTCACTGTTTTCCAGGAGAAACTGCCCCACTCTCTAGGTATGGCCGGCATTCCTTGGTCCTAGATGTACAATGTTGCATTTGGCTGCATTAAAATTTATTTTACAATCATGCAGATGATGAATATTATTATTATTTATTTGTATTGCCGTAGCACCTAGCAGCCCTAACAAGGTCCAGGACCCCATTGTGCTAAGCGCTACACAAACACAGAACAAATATGTGGCCATGCATCAGAGAGCTTATGTGGCAGGGCGAAGGCTCACCGGCGCGGTGCCTCCTGCTGGTCATCCTGGGAATTAGCTCTTCCAGCCCGGAGCACCCTCTGCAGGCCAGTGTCTCACCTGCCACCGGCCCCCATGTCCCTCCTGGACCCCGGTGCCCTTTACATCAGGGTTCTGTCCCTCGCAACATCCCACAATCTGGGTCTCCCAACGCAGGGGAACCCCCACCCCTCTATCCCCACCTTGCCTCAGTGGCTACTGCCAGTCACCATTTAGCCCCCATTCACAGGGGCAGACTGCAGTTTGTAAACCACTCATCATCGTCAAGGGGTTAGGACCAGCTGCCTCTGCCTATTCCCAGGCTGCACCTCTGTAGCCCTAGTACCTTCATAAGCCTTCAACAAGGCCTGCGGCCTGGGGTTTTACCAGGCTGGAGCTCCCCAGCTCCCTTTGCCCTTCCCAGCACTGCTTCACCTCAGGTACCTTGCTCCTAGCCAGCTAGCCCTTCCCACGCCAGGGCTAGAATGAGACTCCTACAGCCTTTGGCCCTCAGTCCTCTTAAAGGGGCCAGCTGTGTCCTGATTGGGGTGTGGCCCCAGCTGTGGCTGCTTCCCCCAAACAGCCTAGGTTTTCTCCGCCACAGCCCTCTCCAGGGCTGCTTTTAAGCCCTTCAGGGCTGGAGCAGAGTGACCACCCCACTACAGCTTACCATATAAGTATCAGACAAGAGACAGATAGATATAGACAGACGGGGAGTACAAGTGAACAATGAGACAATCTTTTTTAGCATGATACAGTGGCCTCTTCAAGCCAGTACCCTACCTGTTATGAAGGTAATATGGGCATTACAGCAAAGCAGAGTTTTAAAGAGGGATTTGGAGAAGGATAGTGAGGTGGCTTTGCGAGTGTTTACAGGGAGCACTTCCCAAGTATATGGGGAAGCATGGGAGAAAGCATGAAGATTTTTTTTTTTTTTGAAAATTTAACAAGTGAGAAGTGGCAACTGGCATCAGGTGTGCATCGAAAACTCAATGAATTAGAGACGATAGACAGAGTGGGGATTGACTGTGAAGGGCCTTGAAACTGAACAAAAACAGCTTATGTTTGGTGCGATAGAGAAAGGGAAACCAATGGAGGGATTGAAAGTGAGAGATTACTTTGTCAAAATGATGGGCTAGGAAAATGATGTTTGCAGTGGTATTCTCAATGGATATGAGCAGGACAAAGTTGCATTTGTCAAGGCCTGAGAGAAAGGTGATACAGTAATGGAGACATGAGATGATGAAAACCTGGATGAGAGCTTTAGATGTGTGGATGGATAACAAAGGCCATATCTTAGAGATGTTTTGCAGAAAGAATCTTCAAGATATCCAAATAGATATATAGGTATATAGACAACTTGTATGTGAGGACCAAAAGAGATGTCAGTGTCGAAGTTGAAACCCAGGTTGTGAGCCTGGATGACAGAGACAATGGTGGTGTTGTCCTCAGTGATCAAGAAAGCAAGTAGCAGAGAGGGCTTCGGGAGGGAAGACATTAGGAGCTCTGATTTTGCCATGTTTAGCTTGAGTTGATGGCTAGACATCCATGAGGAGATGTCAGAGAGACTGGCTGAGATTTTAGTTTGGGCAGAAGGAGACAGGTCTGGAGCAGAAGTAGATTTGTGTGTGTAGAAGTAGATTTGTGAATCATTAGCATAGATATGGTAGTTTAATTTGTGTTTGCAGGTGAGAGTATTCAGAGATGGAGTAGAGAAGGATAGGGGGACTAAAGGTTCCCCCACAGAGAAGGGAACCAAGGGGACCACCATACAGAGAAGAGGCCTAGGAAGAATTCCACATATCTAAAAGTTTCCAATTGATACCAGGTCCTCAACATGGAAACTCTGGAAGATATCTCTCCAGACCCAGCCGGTCCAAGGGAATGGAGAGATGTATGGGAGCTGTGGATGGCAGCTCGACCCAACCAGTAAGTAAATCAAGCTTGCCCGCAAAGAGTTCTCCAGCCATCCAAGGAAGACAGGAAATCCTTATAGGGGAACCAATACTCAGAAGAACTGAAAGAACATTCTGCGAGGGATAGGCAATCAACAGGACAGTGCATTGTCTTCCCAGAGCCAAGAAATGAGATATCACTGTAAGAATGGATAGACTTCTGAAGTGGATGGGCAAGGATCCATTAGTGGTGATTCATATAGGCACTAAAGATACTGCATCACGGGATATCTCACAGATGACTTCAGGTAACTCGGAAGTGTGCTGAAGCTATCTTCCCTGAGATCCTTCCTATCTCACAAGTGGAGGAAGACAGAAGATTCTGGAAGTGAACAGCTGGCTAGGCAAGAAGTGGAGGGATTGGGTTTTGTGGAACATTGATCTACCTTCTATGGGAATAAGGGGCTGTATACTTTGGATGGCCTCCACCTCAGTAGAAGGGAAATCAATCTCCTTGGGGACAGGCTGGATAGAGTAGTCAGGAGGAGGTTGAACAAATAATAAAAGGGGAGAGTAAAAAGAGGGAAGATATGAGCATTCAGTACAAAATCAAGATGTTGAGAATAAATTAACCAAGGAGCCATAGGACATGAAGAGAAGAAATGCTTTAATTGCCTATACACCAATGCCAGGACTCCCAGATCCTGACTCCGGCTCTGACCTTTGCCTCTGATGCCTGGTGGGGTAGTAGTTGGAGAGGCAAGTGGGATCAACATTGGGCTTTTTAAGATGAGAGAGATTAGATCATGCTTATATTGTAAAGGGAAAGAGCCAAAGAAGAATAAAAGGTTAAAGAAAAGAGGAAGGGAGGGGCTGAGAGTGGACAGAAAGATGGGATGGGGATCACTGGGTGAACTTGAGGGCTTAGCGGAGAGAGTTGATGAGAAATTTCTGTGTTTACAGTTGTCTGTGCTATACTCTGGCCATCAAACAGTCTCTTGGCAGAAACACCTTCAGTGTGCCTAGCCCCAAGGGTACACACTTTTCCACAAGGACAGGCCTTGCAGTGGCATGCAAAGGCAGTGACCCAGACTGAGCCTTCAAGCTCCAGTATGCCCCATGTGGTTCTAAACTGAGAGTCCAGCTGAGGTCAGACTCCTGAGAGAGGCTTTACTTTTGCAGGGAGCAGAGTATTTACGGTGAGGCAGGGCAGCCTTTTCAGAACACAGTAGTTTATTAGTCACCTAGAATACAGCATGGGAAAGTCCTTAGGTTAGCATGATAAAGCTCAGCTCAAGTCAGAGTCCATGTTGGTAGAAGTAATGGCACGAAGATGCTATGCTCTTCTCAAAACTTCATTGGCTCCTTCTGTCTCACTGCTGTCTGCTGTTTTGAAGCACCTGAATCCCTTTAAATATGTGGCTATATGTCCATTTGTATTATTTTCTGTCCCCAGTTGTTTGCAACAACTTCCAATTTAGAATTGTCTGCAAACTTTCATTAATGTTTTCAGGTGCTCTTCCACTCTAACTTACAAAGTAATTAAATAAAAAAATAGAATTCAAACTAATTTCTATAGCAACCTCCCCCCTAACTTAATGCATCACTATCTATTATTACCCTTTATTATGATTCTTTAGTCAGTTTTTGATCCAAATGACGGTGCTCATATTAATAATAAAAGAAAAAATAATAATATAATTCAGAGCACTTATCTAAGACAGTTTGAATTAATCTTTCAATTAAGTTTTCAGAAAACAGTATATCAAGTGCTTTACTCAATGCAGACATATTCTTCATCTACTAATTTTTCACATTTATCTTCTAAGAGTTATCATTTAGTAGCCAACACTGATAATTACGCGATAGAACCTTAGATATTAGAGACTGAAAAAGATTTATCAGCTCACTTTGTCTATCTCCCTGCCATTTTAAGATAATACAGTATATTACTCCTGAATCCATTATCCTTCAGGTGTTTACAAAATTTTTTTCCTCCGAATATTTTTTAGCATTGTCATTACTAGTGATTAAAACTAGATTTACTAGATGGTAAGTAGCAGTTTTGCCTTTTTTTCTTGTTTTACACATTGGTCTTACTCCCCCCCACCCCCAGTTCTTTGGTACCTTCCTGGTTCTCAGCATCTTTTAAAAAATAATTATTAGCACTTAGTAAATTTGTTAGGTAAGTCATTTTAAATGGTAGGGTGCTCATCATAAGGACTCAAATAATTAATTATATTTGGTCCTGCCACAGTGCAGGGGGCAGGACTTGATGACTTCTTGAGATCCCTTCTACCCCTACATTTCCATGATTATCCAGGTTCTTGCCTGCATCCATATCTGAATTACCATGGCTTTTATTACTTGCAGATCCATACACGTCCATTGCTTCTTCCCTCTCCTTCTTTCCTCTTTTCTTTCTTGTGAAGCCTTTCACACTGAAAGTCACTTCCCCAATATGACACTGTAACTGCAGGTTTCCCAAACCCTAATGTTTATTAACTGAACACTAAGCCTCCCATCCAAAAAAATTCTGTAAAAATAGGAGTCTGTGCTAACTTCAGTAAGACATGATGGCTGAGTGTTTAAGGCGCTTGACTACAATGCCAGAAGCAGGTTTGCATCTTGCTTGGTCTCATGCTGAATGGCTGCCTCTAGTTCATCTAGCTGTAAAATGGGTGTCTGGTCCATAGGGCTAGGAAAGCCAAAGGTGTTCAGATGGGATGCTAGCCACATTGTTCCTTTGTGTACTCTTGGCTATGGAATCTGACATGCCTTAAGCAGCCTGATGAGTCATCTATGGATTGGGGCAGATTTTGATTGACTTCAGTGGAAACCATTGAGTGCTCAGCACTATTACAAAATCAGAGTCCTTATTTAGGTGCCTATATATATTTATTTAATCATTGTTGGAAAACCTTGGTCTAGATTTGCCCCATTTTTCATTGTCTGCTGCACTGCCAAAAAGAAAATTTTAGTTTAAAAAAATGGTGGCAATTTAGTCACAGTTGGCTATGATTTTATTTCTCTGCCATCCAAATGTAAAAAAAAATATTATGCAACTTTCCATGGTACACTTTTGAATTTCACTGAGAATTTAGTTGGGTTTTGTCACATGGTGTTTCTTCTGATTCCCTTATTAACTGAATCTACCTCATGTGCTTGAGAGGGGGGTAGCAGAACCCATTTGGAATCATTTTTTCTGTGGACAAGTGTACTGTTTCTGGGCCAGATTTTTTTTAAGTTTCTGCTGCTGATCTATTATTTTAAGATTCTAATCGAAGTGTCTTAGCATATTTATGGCGGCCAGCACTCCCTTTGTTATTTGCCCTTTTGATCGCCTCAGTAATACACCCTGGAAGCTGTTGCTTTTTTCCCCAATATTTGATTTTCTAAATAGCCCTTATTTATTAGTAGTACTTTATAGTGGTTTGTAACCCTTGAGAAATTGCGTTATCTTTTGTTCTATAATGGCATCAGAGAGATTTCTCTCAAAATGCAGCGTCAGAAGCAGAAGTGGCCTTACAGTTAAAAAAAAAAAAAAAAGAAAGAAAAAGACATTTCTCCAGAAGAGCTACAATTATCATGAACACAGGGGCCAGGCAACCCCATGCGGCACAGCATAGCATCCTTCCAGCCAAGAAAGAGCTCAACCCCCAAAGAGCTGCAGCTACCAGACAACTAGGCTGAGTGCAGGGTGGGGGAGGTTGTTTTAAATCTGGAGAGGAGGATTCTGCTGAAGTATCAGTTAATCTGTAATTATCATAGATGAACATGCTACTGTGGGACCCATGATTGATGGTAATGAGGAGGAGGTGTAGAGGTATACTGATATTGGTTGGCAGCACAATACATGGTTCAGTTGCCAGGAGAATACTACTGATGAAGAGGAACTCTCCTCCTCCCAAGTGCACTGTGTCAAGACAAGTATCACTGTTGGTCAGATGAGCTGCGTCAGCATCATTAGTACTTAACTGATGCTGATATAGAAGTAGCTATTCATTCTTTGACTTCTGCTCACTGTCCTAACTCTGATTGTTTTCTGAGAATCAATATCAGTTACTGAGAGTGCAGGGGTATTATATGCTCTGATTCACAAATAGTTTTGGTTGATCCCAAACTGCATGTTCCCAGTCTACTTTGAAGGAATTTTCCCCTTCTGTGGAATCCAGAACAGACCTCTTCCCTGAAATCTAGAACAGCCCTGAGTGAGTATATGACAAATAAATAAGCATAGCCTGTATTGCAAAATAGAGTACTTGGAATTCCTTCTGAATCACAAATTATCTGAATTTTGTCTACCATCATTGTGTTGACTTTCTGTGTTCAGGGACATCGGTATATCTAGATAAAGTGGTGGGACAGGCAAACCCTTTTACCAAGGAAATGGGAGCTAAACCAGATTCTTTCCAGAATCTTTGAGCTCTTGTGCACACCTTAGATTTTATTTGCACTGTGCAAAACGAGGTGACTTGGGGTATTGGCTTTGACAGTGGGAGAAGTCTCCTTGGAAGGTAGATGACTCCCCTTTTTGTGGTCAGCTGGAATCCTATATGTATTTTGGCATCTAACATGATTAGTAAGGGTCTCCAGAAAAATCAGGTTGGCCCAAGAAAACATGAACCTAATACAGGGGAGGGCAAACTACGACCCGTGGGCCAGATCCAGCTCCTCAGGGCTTTCAATCTGGCCCATGGGATTGCCAACCCCAGGGAGCAGCAGGACTAAGGCAGGCTCCCTGCCTGCCCTGGCCCCGCGCCGCTCCCAGAAGTTGCCAGCACCACGTCCTTGCAGCTCCTGGAGGAGGAGGGGGGCAGAGGGTTCTGTGTGCTGCCTTGCCTGCAGGCACCGCCCCCCGCAGCGCCCATTGGCCAATGGGAGCTCCGGGGGTGGTACCCCCAGGCAAGGGCAGCACGCAGCAGAGCCGCCTGCCCCGCCCCATCCCCAGGACTGTGGAATAAGTGAAATTTGAACCATTTCATTTTTTTTCCTGCAGGCAAATGTAGTCCTGAGAACAGTCCTAGAAATCTTACCAGATAGTGTTTCACATCAATTAGGAGAATTCTTTTAGTTTCTTTTACCCTTACTACATTGAGCTATTTTAGCAATCCCTTGTGAAGCCACGTTGACCTCTTCTGCTTCTCTGCACTCTTCTTTTTTCAGTGGAATTGCAGTCTAAAGTGATATAATTAGGTTGTCTTTTACAGTGCTTCCATACTCTGCATAGACAACAATATGATAGTTCAGGGTTATGTACTTATAATTTCTCTGGAGAGAGCCAGCGGTAGATGATTCAAAAGCACCATCTTTGTGTACATTCTAAGAGGCAATACTAGGAACTTCAGCATGTTTAGAAGTAGTTCTTCCATGTATCCCACTTGAAGCTCAGCAGTGTTTTTCCCTAATGGAAGCTGCCAATTTGTGGCTGAATGCCATCTGAATCTTGTTCAGCATAAAGATTTTTGATCTAAGTCAATATGGCATAAAATAGCAGAATCCATCATACATATCCTTGAAACTGCAGTCATACACCATTGGCCAAACTATATGTATCTATATTTATAAAGGTGAATAATTTAATATCTGGTAGCTCTAATCTTAATTGTGCCACCCTTGTTCTTGCTGATGAACATTTACTCATAGGTGTAGCCCCACTGATTTCATATAAGAGTTGCATAATCTGGCACTCAGAATTTGGGACTTCCCTTTGTGTTTGTACTTCACCTAGCAAATTGTGGCAATATCCAAAACAAATGGCATTTAATATTTTTAGCTGCTGTCCTGTAATCTGTTCTGTACTGGTGGACACTAGCACCTACATGGAGTAGCTTCCAGCGTCAGGGGTTCATTGGTTATCTACTGTGTGCAGATGCTAACATTGGACTATGAACAGATGCTGGTTTAGCTGCATTTCTTGATCTTCAAAGAGCATTACTTTTCCAGTTAAATAATTAAACTTTCTTCTGTGGCTTTTTCATTATATCAGTTAGTTTAGCTGTTAAGTGGCAGTAGATGAACATCCCTTTCTTTACTGAGTCAGCAAGAAAGCCCACCAGGCTTAAACAGTTCATTTAACATGTAGGCATAATAAGGGGGCAGGAGTTGTGGAAACCTCCACAAATTTCCTCTTAACTATACATTGAAATGAATAGAATTTACCAAAAAGTGTTTATTTTGAAAGTCTGGTGTACTCAAAGCTTGGGTTTTTTGTTTTGTTTTGTTTTTCTTTGTTTTTGTTTTTTCTAGGGATGCTATTTTGTTTATTTTTGAGGGGAGGATTAAAAGTACAATTTCTTCAAATTATTTGGATCCGATTTTCATGTAATTATTTATTATTAATATAGGAATATATTGGAAGTATACTTGTTTGAATGATCTTTTTTATAAATACATTTTCCCCTTTATAGTGAAGTGAAAAATAGTGGCCTCATGGAAATAAATAAATTACAATATAGACATTTTTCCTTTTACTTTGCTATTTGTAAATCACTTACTTCATAAATGCTAATAAATCCTATAATTTAGTAATGTTTTCCCAAGAATAATGAAAAGATCATTGCAGTGATAAAGAATTACCATGGCACAGACTGTCCCAGCCAATCTCAATATCCTCCACCACACTCCTCAACTCCCTGTTCACTGGGGCCTCTTGGAAGGGGTGGGTGAGTATAAATTTGGTGGTGCCAGATCTGTGGCTCCAGCATAATCATAAGGAATACCCTAGGGTTTTACTGGTGCAAAGTGTCTGCAGCATAGTAAATTCCCAGATTTATTTTTATTTTCCCTAAGGAGAAAAGTAAAAGATTGTGTGGTTTTGAATTTCATCATCAACTGAAGACTGGCTAAGATAGAGGAAACAGCTGTTGAATCAAGGTTTGCAAACCTCTTGGAAAGCCTAACCCAATTTCTGGTGAATCAGGCCAATTTATGGTTTCATAAATGGAGAATTGTATTAAATTTGCATCAGTGAGCCTGGTTGTTTTTGTTGGAACCCAAAACTGAAAGTGAAACTTGGGGAATATAAACATGATTTAACCAAAACAAACAAAATCTAGAAAGATTATCAACAAATCCTCGGCGAATGTCTCTGGTCAAACAAATGGAAAAAGTAGTACAAAATATCTGAGATCAACTGAGGATGAGCACGCAAAATAACTTCGTATATAAATAACTTTCATAGACTCTTCTTTATGTATACGGTACTATGTGGTAGTTAAATACCGTACATGTATGTTGAAAGTTGTAGAAAATATTGTATGATGTATTTTAGAAATAATATGTGAATATGAAATTAGATTTTATTGTAATGGCTACAAACCATGGGCAAAGTTAGCATGGCACATACAATCTTAACTTTGGAATTTCCTGATTTTGAGTGCTTAATCTTCCAACCTTAACATTCATTTGACATGGCTTTTTTATGGAATACTATATTTTGTATTTGAATTGTGCTAATATGAAATGTAAGCTTAGGAATACGAGTTTGATTACTGGTTGGAGTAAATAAAAATAGTACTGGATTTTAGCAAAACAGGATAAATTGTATTTAGAAAATCCTAAGGGAGAGATCTTATTTAATCTTTACTTTTGTTTTAATTACTTTTCCTCTTAATCAAATACAATAGTCCTAGCAGGTGATATTATCTGAGGAATTGAGAATCTCCCTCGAATTTGGAAATACACAGTGCTAGCAGTCCTCTGTAGGTGCTGTCAGCACTCTGCACTTTAATATAATTTCAAATAAAGTTTCAAATAAAAATGAATTGCTCCATAGGATGCAAAAGTAAAAAAAAAACCTCAAAGTAAGAAACACTTCTTAATATATGAATATATTTCACAGGAAACTGGATTTCTTCCTGAGGAATTATATTTGAGGCAGTTAATGGTGATAACTTTTGTCTGATATTGAAAGTTCTTTTTTATCATTGAGTCATTCAACAGCGCCCAGCAGTGCAGCAGAAGAATTTTAATTGCAAATACATTGAGTATTTCTGAGAGCACTGGCAGCATTAAGCTTTCTCTAGTTTTCAGAGATTGTCACAAAGATTTTACAAAGTAGATATTTCAATGAAGGGTGCAGTCAGAAACATCTGCCTAGACTTCCCTCTTTCAAACTAATATAAAAGATTTAGATGTACTATTGTTGCTATGAAATGTACCATAGTGCTCAAACCAACTAAATTTAATTAAAACAGACAGGGAAAGAATAAAGCTTTTGAGGCTGAAGGTTACTTTTGGAAATGTATTGACCTGCCTGGATCCTATCCCTTTAAATGTGTCTTCCTTTAAGAATTAATTGCAGCTAAGAACTGGTCAGCTAATACTTCCAGGACTGCTTGCATGCACAAAACCTGATTCTCTACTGTCTTGCACATCGTATAGTCATTTACACCGGGGTAAAGTATGTGTAAAATTCTACCAAATCACAGTAGTGGTGTTTAATACCCACTTTGCAGTCAGCATGAACACTTGTAAAAATATATATAGTCTGTGATATATATGTATATCACAGACTACCAAGCAGTGGAATCAGGCCATCTGATTTAACTTGGTTCAACAGTGGGTAGAGAAATTTTCAGGTTAGAACAATCCTTTGAAACAAGAATGTCGAGAATCAAAATACCCCTGCATCTCAAACCTTGTTTGTAACTACCTTAGGAAATTCTCACATTGTAACCAGCTTCCATAACATGACTGTGCATGTGTGTGTGTGCATGCATTCATATGTGGGGTGAGAGAGAGGATATTTTCCATTTTTATTCAAATATCAAGTAATTCACAGAAGAATAAGCAACTTTTCACTGCTTCTATTTTGAAGACATGCTGCTCCTATGAATTACCTGGTACTTGAATAAAAATGGAAAATATCCATTACCCCATCTGGCCAATAAAGGAGGAGGTACACGTTTAAGGGAAGTAAAATGGGAAGTGTCGAAAACATATTGTTCCAAATTGAAGGTGAAACCATCTGACCCCTTCTCACTCACTTTTCAAAACCCAACAAAACCAGGAAAAAAAGTTGCATTTAGTAAATGTTTTGTGTCTTTTTAAAAGTCACACTAGAAAGGTTCAATTGTTAGGAGCATGTAAGTATTTCCATTAGGCTCATTTTGACTAAACACAAGAATTCTGCTTTCATTTATATTGCTTTAAGTACAAAATAAATCCCTTGAAGTTCAAACAAAAGTTGCTCTGGATTCACCGGAGAAAAAAGAGTAGTGTTAGGGCTATTTTCTGTAATCGGTAATGATTCAGACTGATTAATAGATTTTAAGGCCAGACAGTACCATTGAAATCACCTAGTCTAACCATGATCAAGTCAGCTCTTATCCTTCTTTCCAATAATCTACGGTAAATAGATTGAGCGTCTTAAGTCTTACACTGTAATGTATGTTTTCCAGCCTTTAAATAATTCTTCTGGCTTTTCTCTGAGCCTTCTCCTATTCTTCATCATCATTTTTGAAATGTGCTCCTCAGAACTGGATGCAGTATTCTAGCAGTGTCTCAACCAGTGCAATATACAGAGGAAATACATTAGCAAAGAATTCCCATTTGAAGTTTAGTTTTAATATATGAATACCACTACATGAGCTTAGTGCATCTAGTATGATCAGCTATTCACATGCCCCAAATTAGAATCCCTGGGCAAAATTCTGTTCTTAAATACATATGTTTGGCTCCTATGGAGTTGCATATTCAAACATATGAGGGAACTATTTTGCCTCTTTGCCTGATACTGAAAAAATATAAAACAGGACCCCGCTCCTGCAACTGTTGAATATTGGGGCTCCATTGACATAAGTGGGGCTGTATGCAGAAGCAAGGATCCACCATCATACAGTGAATCTGAGTGATTTAATATATTTATTTGTGAAAGATTTCTCAAAGGTAAAAGTTTAAACTAAAATGGTGTTACAGTTTCAAGAGACAAAGAGGTGAGGTAATATCTTTTATTGGAACAACATCTGTTTCTGTTACAGTTTCAAGTCATTTTTGTCTAATCCTAATAACCATACTCAAATTGAGTGGCCCATTACTCAGCGACCTATTATGAGTCTGCTCGTGATGCTCAACATCAAGAAGGAAAATAGAATCTTGCCCTTTATTTCCAAAAGGCAAACTCTTGAGAGGTTGTAGGTGCTGGCTGTACATTTTGTGGGCATGAAAGGGTGTTTTCTTCATGGGTTAGGACACTGAGTGCCAAGAAATGTTATCTCAAAACTACAATTATAAGGCCACAATCCCAGCTTTCCTCTGGGTGCTTTGTGCTGCTTCAGTGATTCAAAGCAGCTGTAAACGTAATTTGACAGGCTGGTTAAACTGGGTTTACAGCTGCTTTGCATCACTGGAGCAGCACAAAGTAGCCAGAAAATAGTCATGAATCTGGCCCATAGTCCTGAGAAACAAAAAACAGATAAAGTGAATTATGAATAATTGTTTCCCATTATATGAATTCAGGGATGTGACACCACTCTTTCTCACACAGAGGAGGCAGAGTAAGCCTTTAGCAATGTGTGCTCACATTATAACAACATAACAAAAGAACATACCAATGGCCATACTGGATCTGACCAATGGTTCATCTAGCCCAATATCCTGTCTTCTGTCAGTGGACAGTGCCAGATGCTTCAGAGGGAGTGAACAGAATATGGCAATTATCAACTGATCCATCCCCCGTCGTCCCGTCCCAGCTTGTGGCAGTCAGACATTTGCATGGAGTTGCATCCCTGACCATCTTGGCTAATTGCCATTGATGGACCTATCCTCCATGATCTTATCTAATTCTTTTTTGACCAGTTATTCTTTTGGCCCTCACAACATTCCTAGGCAATGAGTTCCACAGGCTGACTGTGTGTTGTGTGACAAACACACTTTTGTTTGTTTTAAAACTGCTGCTTATTAATTTCATTAGGTGACTGTAGCAAGGGGCGCTGCCGGGTCCTCTATGCTTCCCCTGCTGTGCTGACAAAACCACTTGGAGACCCTGGGGTTCAGTAATCACTGGTGTCATTGAGCCCTGGTCTACACTACGAGTTGAGGTCGAATTTAGCAGCGTTATATCGATTTAACCCTGCATCCGTCCACATGACAAAGCCATTTTTGTTGACTTAAAGGGCTCATAAAATCAATTTCTGTACTCCTCCCCGATGAGGGGATTAGCGCTGAAATCGACCCTGCTGGGTCGAATTTGGGGTAGTGTGAACACAATTCAACGGTATTGGCCTCCGGGAGCTATCCCAGAGTGCTCCATTGTGACCGCTCTGGACAGGACTCTCAACTCAGATGCACTGGCCAGGTAGACAGGAAAAGCCCCGCAAACTTTTGAATTTAATTTCCTGTTTGGCCAGCGTAGCGAGCTGATCAGCACGGGTGACCATGCAGAGCTTATCAGCACAGGTGATCATGGAGTCCCAGAATCCAGCATGGACCGAACAGGAGATACTGCATCTGATCACTGTATGGGAGACGAATCCTTGCTATCCGAACTCCGGTCCAAACAACGAAATGCCGGAATATTTGAAAAAATCTCCAAGGGCATGAAGGACAGAGGTTATAACAGGGACCCGCAGCAGTGCTGCGTGAAGCCTACCAAAGAACCAGAGAGGCAAACGGCCGCTCCAGGTCAGAGCCCCAGACATGCCACTTCTATGGTGAGCTGCATGCCATTCTAGGGGGTGCCCCTACAACTACCCCACCCCGTGCCTCCCTCCTCCCCCCCCCCCGGGCTACCTTGGCAGTTATCCCCCCATTTGTGTGACGAATTAATAAAGAATGCATGAATTTGAAACAACAATGACTTTATTGCCTCTGCAAGCGGAGATCAAAGGGGGGAGGGGAGGGCAGTTGGCTTACAGGGAAGTAGAGTGAACCAAGGGGGCGGGTTTTCATCAAGGAGAAACAAACAGAACTTTCACACCGTAGCCTGGCCAGTCATGAAACTGGTTTTCAAAGCTTCTCTGATGCACAGTGCTCCCTGCTGTGCTCTTCTAACCGCCCTGGTGTCTGGCTGCGTGTAATCAGCGGCCAGGCGATTTGCCTCAACCTCCCGCCCTGCCATAAACATATCCCCCTTACTCTCACAGATATTATGGAACACACAGCAAGCAGTAATAACGATGGGAATATTGGTTTCGCTGAAGTCTAACCGAGTCAGTAAACTGCGCCAGCGAGCTTTTAAATGTCCAAAGGCACATTCTACCACCATTCTGCACTTGCTCAGCCTATAGTTGAACTGCTCCTTATTACTGTCCAGGCTTCATGAGCCATGGGAGCAAGGGGTAGGTGTGACCGCGCAGTGCTACTGACTGGGAGAGCAGCCTGAGGCAGAAGCTTCCAGCTGGCATGATATTCCAGGAAGGACTGAATCTCTATTAGAAGAAACTTTAAAGAAGAGAATGACCTGGAGTCATTCCCATTTTTGTCCAGGCGCCCCCGACCGACCTCACCGAGGCCTCCACGAGCAACAATGTCTACCCAGGTGCCCCCGACCAACCTAACCGAGGTTGGCCAGGAGCACTCACAGGACAATGACGACAGCTAGCAGTCGTAGTGCACCGTCTGCCATCCACAAGGCAAGGCAAGGGGATGCTGCTGTGTAGCACTGCAGTACCGCGTCTGCCAGCAGCACCCAGGAGACGTACGGTAACAATGAGCTAAGCGGGCTCCATGCTTGCCATGGTATGTCGTCTGCGTGGGTAACCCAGGAAAAAAGGCCAGAAATGATTTTTTGCCGTTGCTTTCACGGAGGAACGGTGGAAGGGAGGGGGGCCTGACGACATGTACCCAGAACCACCCGCGACAATGTTTTTGCCCCATCAGGCATTGGGAGCTCAACTCAGAATTCCAATGAGCAGCGGAGACTGCGGGAACTGTGGGATAGCTACCACAGTGCAACACTCCGAAAGTTGACGCTAGCCTCGGTACTCTGGACGCACACCTCCGACTTAATGCATGTAGTGAGGACACACACAATCGACTGTATCAAATCGATTTCTAAAAAACCGACTTCTATTAAATCAACCTAATTATGTAGTGTAGACATACCCTGAGTTACAGGTTTTGCTCCCACCACCTTTTCACCATACACAACTTGGGTTCTAGTGTCTGCACCCTGGAGGGAAGAGCTATCTCTCTGCTTCCACTCTCTCGCTCCCCCTCCTGGCTTCCTTCCTTCCAGCCTTTGATATAGCCCTAGGCTAATTGGGCAGGCAGCTGTCTCCCATTCACCAATTAGGTGCAGGTTTTCTCTAGGCAGCTCCAATTTACTTCCTTTAATGGGAGCTAGCGTGACAGAGGGCTGAGTCAGCAGTTCTGGCCTAGCACCCTGTCACAGTGACCCATAGTTCTTGTGTAATCTGAAAGGGTAAATAACACTTCCCTATTCACTTTCTCCACACCATTCATGATTTTCCTGTCTATCATATTGCCCCTTAGTCATCTTTTTTCAAAGCTGAACAGCCCCAGTCTTTTTAATCTCAATTTGTATTGAAGCTTTTCCATACCACTAATCATTTTTATTGCTTTTTCTGTCCCTTTTCCAATTCTATAAGGGGCAACCAGAAATACACACAGTATTCAAGGCGTGGGTGTACCATGGATTTATATAGTGGCATTATGATATTTCCTGTCTTACTATCTGTCTCTTTCCTAATGGTTCTTAACATTCTGTTAGCTTTTTTGACTGCCACTGCACATTGAGCAGATGTTTTCGGCAAACTATCCATGATGACTCCAATATGTCTTTCTTGAATGGTAAGAGCTAATGTAGACCCCATAATTTTGTATGTATAGTTGGGATTATGCTTTCCAGAGTGTATTACTTGGATTGATCAACATTGAATTTCATCTGCCATTTTGTTGCCCAGTCACCCAATTTTGTGAGATCCCTTTTTAACTCTTTGCAATCAATATTGTACTTAACTATCTCGAGTAATTTTGTATCATAACTCAAAGTTACTAATAAGTAATTAATTCTGCAAAAGAAATATTAAAAACAAAGCAGGAAATTCAAGAGTGTGTCTCTAGTGGAGACATTACATGTCTTTAAGAAAGAGGCCTGCTTACTGTGCGGATGCTGTTTCCTAAGCAAGATGAAACAGATATTTATTATTCCCATAGTTAATAGATGGATCCTGTCTAATTATTATGGATAATACAAATAGTTTATAGAAGGTGAAGGGAAGTGTGTTGAAAGGTTGGTGAATCTGGTTTGGTTTATGATAGTAAAGTGAGAGAATTTATGAGTGGGAGTAACCCAAGGAGAAGGGATTGTTCTCAGCTTAAGGCTGTGGCGGGGAGAGGAGGAGACTTTAATGTATGTACAGTAGAACCTCAGAGTTATGAACTGACCAATCAACCACACACCTAATTTGGAACCAGAAGTACGCAATCAGGTAGCAGCAGACACACCACCCACCCCTGCAAAAAAAAAAAAAAGAGCAAATACAGTACGGTACTGTGTTAAACATAAGCTACTAAAAAAAAAGGAAAAGTTTAAGAAAAAGATTTGACAAGGTTAGGAAACTGTTTCTGTGCTTGTTTCGTTTATATTAAGATGGTTAAAAATAGCTTTTTTCTTCTGCATAGTAAAGTTTAAAATATGTCAATGTCCAGTTGTAAATTTTTGCAAGAACAATCATAGTGTTTTGTTCAGAGTTACAAATGTTTCACAGTTACAAACAACTCCATTCCAAGGTTTTCATAACTCTGAGGTTCTACTGTAATACAGCCAGTAAAACCAGATCCCCAGGAGGGATATTATTGAACAGACAGAGGTCTTTCTGAGTTTATTGACAACACCACAAGAAACTAAAGTGTGAGGCCATATTCAGGGCTGCCCTGTGGCTGTGATGAGGTGGCTGGAAGGACCACACGTATTGGCAGGGGCAGATACATTTATTGCACTCCCAACTTATTCTGCTTTATTTTCATAAGTGTTGACAGAACTTATATATGGAGTTTTGGTATTTTGTGAGTTTTCTTCATTTGCGGGTTTGTCTTTCCATATTCAAAAACTGAATCTGGATGCATCTTACTTCTATAATAGAAATTCCTGAATATAAGATCATAGTCTTTTAATTATTGCTAGAGTACTGCAAAAGTACTTGTTTTTAGAGAATAAGTTATTCATATAAATTGGAGATAGAAAATGACTTTGTTTTTTGGTTCAACCACACGTTAATACAGAATTATTCCCTGTATTGCAGGGGTGGTCAACCTGAGCCTGAGAAGGAGCCAGAAATTACCAATGTACATTGCCAAAAAGCCACAGTAATATGTCAGCAGCCCCCATCAGCTCCCTCCCCCCAGCCCACAGTGCCTCCCGCCCTCTGGCAGCCCCACGAGTCAGCGCCTCCAGCCTGCCACAATCAGCTGTTTTGCATATGCAGGAGGCTCTGTGGGGGAGGAGCAAGGCATAGGAGGCTCGGGGGCAGGGGCCTTGGGGGAAGGGGTGGAGTGGGGGGCAGGGCCTGGGGCAGAGCAGGGGGTTGAGCAGTGAGCACCCCCCGGCACATTGGAAAGTTAGCATCTGTAGCTCCAGCCCCAGAGTCAGCACCTATGCAAAGAGCTGCATATTAACCTCTGAGGAGCCCCATGCAACTCCGGAGCCACACGTTGGCCACCCCTGCTGTATTGCATTTTCTGGTACTTTGTTTAGTTTACTTTAAGTAATTTTGATTGCCCAATGTAACTGGAATTGTTGCTTAAAACAGATACTCAGATAATATCTTAACATCTCAGCCCATCTTTTAAACCACAAACTTACTTTTAGAGTGCTTTGAGACAACCAGATACATTAAAATTAAGAATCTTATAGTTTTTATTAAACACCACACCATCTCTTTGCTTTATATAATCAGTTTATGTCTCCTCTCCATGATTTAGATTGTCCAGCAACTATTTTGGATTTAACGGGAGAAACTGCTAATTAACCTTACATCTTGAGAATACATCATTATTCAATTAAAATCAGTTTTAATGATATAATACCCCTAATCTTTGGCATGGTGCTTACACACAAGTGTTAGTATATAGGCTTGTTTGTCAGCCTGAGATAGAATTTGGGGTTTGACTTTTTGATACTCTTATATTTTATACTAATATGTGTGAACAAAGGACAAAGACATTTGCTTTGCAGTGTGTTGCTTCTGCCTGGCCAGATGGGTTTGTTAATATAATGGGAACAGATAAAAACAGTTAAAAGTGTTACAGGGTATGGTGGGAGTATAATATATGAGCATACACTGAAAGGCTTCCTGGGTCCTTTCTCAAGCCAAGGTCAAGCACACAGTTAGGAGGGGCAAGAGGTGGAGGGGGAGGCATAAGAAACACTAAAAACCAAAAAAAGTCTTGGTCAGAATACAACCTCACTCCTTACCCCTCCCATGGGATATAAAACAGGCAGGACGAAGACCCCAGACTCACGACCTCCCAAAAGAGAACATGACCATAATTTGTAAGGGGTGTGACTAGGGGCGTGCATGGCAAAGTATATTTGAGCCTGCTAAGAAGGAGGGAATGGGAATGGGGACATAGGCAAGGCTCTGAGGCATCAGAGCTAGGAAGGGGTACATGGGTAAATGCTCTGTGGCATCAGATCTGGGAATGAAACACTGAAAAACAGACTCTGCCAGTGTGTAAAACTATGGATATGCTTGCTTGGAACTAACCCCAATAAACATCACATTGCCTGCACTTTGCACTTCTGGTCTTCTGCTTTCTGTGTGTGTCACAAGAACCAGGAGAGGGGGTGAAGGGAAAGCCCTCTAGCAACAATATTTTATCTCAATCTGAAACTTGAGGTTTAGTGGCAGCATCTCCTTGCAAAGTAAGGTTGGTCTGAAGGATTCTTTGTGTGCCATTATTTTCTTTGCTTGTAACAGTTCATTTAAAGGTATCATTGTCAACATCACAATTTTACCTTTCTAGATCTGAGCCTAGAATCAAAGTGGATATTAAAAACCTTTAAGGATGCTGGCCTAGTGAAGAAGGGAAAGGTAACTGCATTGTCAACAGCAGATGCACCTTTACATGAACTGTTACAAGCAAAGAAAATATGGAAATAGACTAAAGAGTGTGATTATGCATTTAAGGAAGCAAATAAACTGTTGACATCAGCCAAAGTTGTTGCGCACTTTGATGCTTTGCTACCATTGCAATTGGTTTGTGATGCTTCACCTTATGGAGTGGTGTAGTTCTTTCCCACATTTTTCCTCATGGCCTGGAGAAACCAACTGCCTTTGCATCATGAATCATAGAATCGGAAGGGACCTTGAGAGGCCATCTAGTCCAGTGCCCTGCAATCATAGCAGGACTAGGTATGATCTAGACCATTCCTGATAAGTCTAACCTGCTCTTAAAAATCTCCAATGATGGAGATTACACAACCTCCCTACGCAATTTATTCCAGTGCCTAACCACCCTGACAGTTAGGAAGTTTTTCCTAATGTCCAACCTAAACCTCCTTTGCTGCAATTTAAGCCCATTGCTTCTTGTTCTATCCTCAGAGGTTAAGAAGAACAATTCCTCCTCCTCCTTGTAACAACCTTTTATGTACTTGAAAACTGTGATCATGTCCCCTCTCAGTCTTCTCTTTTCCAGACTAAACAAACCCAGTTTTTTCAATCTTCCCTCATAGGTCATGTTTTCTAGATCTTTAATCATTTGTGTTGCTCTTCTCTGACTTTCTCCACATATTTCCTGAATGCTCACTACCCCGAAAAAAATAGAGCAAGAAGCTTTCAGCATAATATTTGGAATTCAGAAATTCCATACATATCTGTATAGTAGACATTTTACCTTGCTGATGGATCATTGCCCATTAATTTCAACTATTGGACAGAAATATGGAATTCCATCTTTAACTGCTGTTCTTATTCAATGAAGGACATTGCTACTTTCAACTGATTCCTATACTATTCAATTTAATACAGGGACTCAGCACTTCAGTGCTTATGGGCTGTCATGTCTGCCCTGCCCAAGCTTCCATCATCCCAAAGAAACTTTGGACAAAGAGTTCTCAGTTTGATGGATAGCTTACCCATCACTAGCACAGACATCAACAAGGAAACATCTAATGATGATGTGCTTTATCTTGTGAAGGGAATGGTTCTACAGTTGATAGTACTAGATCATAAGAATCAC
This sequence comes from Emys orbicularis, assembly GCF_028017835.1. NCBI lineage: Eukaryota > Metazoa > Chordata > Testudines > Emydidae > Emys > Emys orbicularis. The sequence continues at coordinate 45,109,929 of NC_088685.1, read as the reverse complement.
TACACAATTTGTGTCACATCAGTGTAAATTATCTGTGAATCATGGTTGCATCTTATGAGGAATCTGAGTGATCATTCTGAAATGACTTCCATCTCAGATTTTGGAAGCTGTCTATGATGGTCATTTTCGCACTGTAGAGATTAAAGCCATAGCCCGGTACCATATCTCATGGTCAGGTATCGAAAAGATACTAAGAAAAAGGTGAAGTGCTATATTATATGTCAGCAATTTCAGCATATCTGCACCCTTGATCATGGCCTCAGACTCCTTGTACATATATTCATGTGGACTTTGCTGGACCATAAGAAGGTTATATGTTTTTGGTCATAGGTTGATGCCCATTCAGAATGGCCAGAAGTTTTCAGAACAACTTTTACTACAGCTACCACGACCATTGGACATCTTCATACCTTGTTTAGCCAAGTTGGTTTAATGTTACAGTTGGTGAGTGACAATGCACCTCAATTCTGTTCTGAAGAATTTCAGAAGTTCCTGGCTTCAACTGGGATTCAGCACATATGTTCTGCTCCACACCGTCCTGATACAAATGGATTGTACAAAGCATTCTGCTAAACACATAAGCATGCCTTTAAAGCTAACAAGTCTATTCCGAGTCATCTTCAGAAACTGGACAATTTCTTGCTTGTCTACAGAAACACAGCACATGCTACTACCCCAGGAGTTACCTGCAACTCTCTTCTTGAAGTGATCTTTGCATACCTCTTGGGACCTGCTATGTCCTGATATTGCCTCACATGTAGCCAAATCCCAAGCTACTTAACTTGATTGAGGATGTGAAACTCATCATCATTCTTTTCAAGTAGGAGACTTAGTTTGGAGACGCGATTATAGTCTTGGAGGGAAATGGGTACCTGGACAACTGTTAAATGCCCGTGACCTGTTTCATTCATGATAAAACAATCCAAAGGTATTTTATGGAAATGACATATGGATCAGTTGTAGTTTCAACAAGTACCAGAGCTTGGGTACGATCCAGTTGGACTTTCTGTTCCTCCAATCAAATCTTCCGTTATGACTCCTAATTTTGATGACCTGGTTGGGATAAACTTTGGTATCGGATCCAGTTGATTCCATACCACTGATTATTCCTGACTGTTCCTGGCCTTTCCTTTTGAAAGTAGAAATCAATGATTTATATATAATGTGTGTGGGTATGTATGTAAAAAAATGAAAGAAACCTCTGGGGTAAGGGAAAAAATAAAGGGAGGGTTGTCTTTCTAAGCCAACCCTGTAGCTGACAGAAGATATCAGTTACTTCAAACCATTTCTGTTTCTTCTCAAATGTGGGGGCTGTGGACTGGACTCTTACATGGGCCTCATTAACAGGTTTCAGTGGGGCCCTGTAGTGAGTAGCTGGTGTCCATAAGGAGACAGAAAAGAGTAGGAAACAGGAATAAGAAGCTGTGGCAGAGAGTGAGAGTACTTCCTGCAGGGAAGAACTTGGGACTAGGGGAGTTTTGAGGCAATTTCCCAAGGAAAAGGGGTTGTGTTCTGCTTAATGCTGTGTGGGAGAGGAGGAAGATTTTTTTCTACGTAATACAGCCAAATGTAAAACCAAATCCCAAGAGGGATATTATTAAACAGACAGAGGTCTTTCTGAGTTTATTGACATATCAACACAGGAAACTAAGGCAAGGGGCCACTTTCAGGACTGCCCTGTGACTGCTATGAGGTGCCTGGGACGATGTCAAGAGGAGCAGATTAATATATTGCACTCTCAAATCTTTTTTTCTGCTTTATTTTCATATGTGTTCACTGAACTTTTGTATGGAGTTTTGGTATTTTGTGAGTTTTCTTAATTTTGGGGTTTGGCTTTTCATATTCAAAAACTGAATCTGGATGCATCTTACTTATATTCAGGAATTTCTATTATTGAAGATCATAGTCTTTTAAATATTGCTAGGGTGCTCAGGGTGCTTCAAAATTACTTGGTTTTGGAGAATAAGTGATTCAACCCGATGTTCATACAGAATTGTTCCCTGTATTGCATTTTCTGGTGCTTTGTTTAGCTTAGTTTAAAAGTCCCAAAAAATAGGTTGCTAATACCTGAAAGCTGATATTTTACCCTATTTACCTTTCTCGTAATACAAGAAGAGGGGCACCTTTATTGAAAATTAAAACTTATAAAAAGAACATCCATTTTTATCCATTGTATAATTGATCTGTACAACTAGTTATCACAAATTATCAGAAAGAAAGAGCACAGTAGAATTCAAAATAAGATTAGACATTTACGTGGCTAATGACAACATCCAAATGACTTTAGATAGATATACTTATGACCCCCATGTTCCAAGACATAAGCCAACCACTCACTGATGGGTGCTCAGAAGAAATTTCCCCTAGGGGCATGTTATTCCATCTTAATTTACTATGGGGTTTCTTGCAACCTGGTCATAGTATAGCCCTGGAACCTTAATTTTTTCCCCTTTTCTGCACCACTGGGGTGGTCAATGTTTTATTCTTGAACTTAATAAAGGCCTACGTTACAGATAACCCTTTGTTCCCTATGATTTTCTGTAATGTTACAGCTGATTAGGAGAAATGTCAGGTGGGGTTGCTCATTGTTCAATACTAACACTAATATTGTTTAATATATTCATTAACAACATGAAAGGTTAATTGAGCATCGATCTGTGTGGTTGGCACAAAACTGAAGTATAGTAAAACACTGAACTGGACATATTAAAATTTAAGTGATTTGGATAAATTGTGATATGGGTCAATTCCAAGGGAGACAAGGTTTAAAATAAAGGATGAAATACCTTTGTAATGATAATTCACATCCTAGATAAAAGATAGGGAAGTATTATTTAGAAAGCTATTGTAAGGAGTGATCTGGAGGTAATGTCAGAAAACAAACTGAATTTAAGTTACAGTTTGATGCTCTTGTGAAGAACAATGCTTCAGAAAATACTTTCTAGAAACAAAAGAATGTATGTATATTTTCAGGACGAGAAAGGTTATATGGGTTGGTTAGTGCAATCAATTGTCTGGGGTAAATAATAAGTATTTCTGAGTCATATTTTGATGCAAGTTCGTAAGAGAGGAATGCTTTAAGGAAAGAAAAAAGGTGTATCTCCTACTCCTTTTGTCTGTGGGTAAAAGACTGCTACATTACTTAAAGACACCTTGATAGTGGAGTCCCGGAAATGCAAGGGTGAAGATTCCTTTCTTACTTTCTTCCTGTTGGGGCTGTACACTTACTTTTACTTGTACTCCTTTTCAATCTAAACCCCTGTAAAAGATTAACACTGAACATACCTGCTGTGTGAATTTGAAATTTCCTTTATCTGAAGAAGTGAGGTTTTTACCCACGAAAGCTTATGCCCAAATAAATCTGTTAGTCTTTAAGGTGCCACCAGACTCCTTGTTGTCTTTATTTTCACTATTTACTTTCACTGGTTTCTGGCCCCAAAACTTCTTTACACTCTGATCCTTTTCTCTCTGTAGCTGAATTTGGAGATTCCTGTCTGCATTAGCTTGTAAGGCGCATATAAGTGCTGTCAGGTGACTATTTTCCTTTTGGTAGGGTTTAATTTTAGTTTATGTGTAGTAAAAGGAAGGGTTGGCTTTACACTATGTTGTTCAGATTGCATTTGGATTACTGTACTAAATTCTGGTAGACTCTACTGTAACATAGATGTTGGAAAATGTTCAAAGACAGAGAACTGAATTCTTACAAGGACTAGAGATTGTGAATTATGGAGAAAGGGAAATGAATTCAATTAACTTACACTAAATAAATGTTTAAGAGGAGATATGAGAAAACTTAGATATGAGAAATACTTAAAAGACGATAAGTTATGGGTAGAAAAGTTTTGTTTATATTAATTTAAACCCATTGATCTTTGTTTTACTATTAAATGAAAAATTAAACTAGGAAATAAGGAAAATCTTCCTAATGGGAAGAACAATCAGACAGTAGAACAGTTTGCCCAGCGATGTGGCTTTTGCGAAGTCAGAGACATGCAAGTGGGTATTAAATGATTTATGGAAAGTGCAGCATAGAGTCCTGCTTCCTTGTCACAGGGGAGATTAGACTAGATAGCTCAAACAGTGGCTTCCAGCATTATCATAATTGTTCCCATTGTCTATCACTTTGCCTTTGAAATACTTAAAAATATATATTGTAAAAGACTGTGGTTGTGTCATTGTTTGAAGGAAACAAAAACAGATAGTATATAAGTGCTTTAATTTTAAGAATTAAACAATATGTCATATATTTCCAGAACCCTTCTGAGCTGCCTTTCCCCAAAACCAACTCATTTCTTTTCTCCACTTTCTCATCAGCATATGTGTAAATGATAACATTTTTGACAGGAATCCTTTTGTTTACTGTGAGAAAATTATCTAGCAGCCTTAGTGTCTCTAGATGGATAGAGCTTTGGTACAATATACTCTCATTGTTATAAAAATCAACTCAAATTAAGCCCGGGGTCAAAATAATTTCAGCCCATATGGGTAAAATGATATTTAACTTTCCCTTTATGACTTTTCACACACATTTCCTCAGTTTTAAGCATGTGCTTCTATCTAGTATGGCACAGTGTATAAAGCAGAAAATACACTTCCTGTGGTGCCTGCCTAAAGGATGTCAACACTTCAGAGAAGGCTGCCACATTTTCATAGCGAGACAAGGTGGGTGAGGTGATATCTTTTATTGGTTCAACTTCTATTGATGAAAGAGACAAGCTTTCAAGCTAACACAGAAGACTTCTTCAGGTCTGGGAAATGTACTCAAAGTGTCACAGCTAAATACAAGGTGCAACAGCTTGTGTAGCATAAGTAAGTATACACACAGACTGTAGGAGACCATTCAAAGTGAAGTGGCCAGTTAACACCTTTCCTGTCACAGGACAAAAAGGGGGTAGTGAGTTACAGATTATTGTAATAAGCCATAAATTCAGTGTCTTTCTTAGGTGCATGATTTTTAGTGTCTAAGAAAGTTATGAACTTAAGCTCCCTGGCTTGTCTTTTGAAGGTGTTGTTCAGAATTTCTTTGAAGATGAGAACTGAGGGGGGAGGGATAGCTCAGTGGTTTGAGCATTGGCCTGCTAAACCCAGGGTTGTGAGTTCAATCCTTGAGGGGGCCACTTGGGGATCTGGGGCAAAATCAGTACTTGGTCCTGCTAGTGAAGGCAGGGGGCTGGACTTGATGACCTTTCAAGGTCCCTTCCAGTTCTAGGAGATGGGATATCTCCATTAATTAAAAATTAAACTGAGAGGTCAGATATGGAGTGATCTATTTGTGAAAAGCAGTCACCTACTGGTGATATAGACACACAAACTCAAAGCAGCTCCAGACCCTGCCATAACAACAGATGCAAAATCTGTAGACATATCTCCACTGCTATGATGATCAACACCTCCCCACAACACATCTTTCAAGATCCGTGGTTCCTATACATACCTATCACAACATAAGATGTACCTCATCCAGTGCACTAAATGCCCCCAATAACAACCAGTAGGTGGGTGAAACGAGACAATCACTATGATTTTTAATGAACTCTCACAGAAAAATGAGAAGATAAAAAACACCATGTCACCTGTGGGTTAACAATAGAAGATATTACCTCACCCGCCTTGTGTCTCTAATATCCTTGGACCAACACAACAAGAATACTACAAACAACATTTTGATGAAGCAAGCATAGGCGCTTGCTTCCTCTCTACCCGAGGGGTGCATGACACCCCCCCTCGCCTCAGGCCCGCCCCAACTCCATTCTTTCCTCCAAGCACCCACCTCTGCCTTGCCTCTTTGTCCCTGGCCTCATCCCCACTCAACCCCTTCCCCAAGGCCCCACCCTGCCCCACCTCTTCCCACCCCTGCTCCGTCCCTAGCCCCGCTCCCACTCCATCCCTTCCTCCAAGGCCCCACCCCTCCTCTTCTTACCCTCGCCCCACCTCTTCACAGAATCATAGAATCATAGAATCATAGAATATCAGGGTTGGAAGGGACCTCAGGAGGTCATCTAGTCCAACCCCCTGCTCAAAGCAGGACCAATTCCCAACTAAATCATCCCAGCCAGGGCTTTGTCAAGCCGGGCCTTAAAAACCTCCAAGGAAGGAGATTCCACCACCTCCCTAGGTAAAGCATTCCAGTGCTTCACCACCCTCCTAGTGAAATAGTGTATCCTAATATCCAACCTAGACCTCCCGCACTGCAACTTGAGACCATTGCTCCTTGTTCTGTCATCTGCCACCACTGAGAACAGCCGAGCTCCATCCTCTTTGGAACCCCCCCTCAGGTAGCTGAAAGCAGCTATCAAATCCCCCCTCATTCTTCTCTTCTGGAGACTAAACAATCCCAGTTCCCTCAGCCTCTCCTCATAAGTCACGTGCTCCAGACCCCAAATCATTTTTGTTGCCCTCCGCTGGATTCTTTCCAATATTTCTACATCCTTCTTGTAGTATGGGGCCCAAAACTGGACACAGTACTCCAGATGAGGCCTCACCAATGTCGCATAAAGGGGAACGATCACATTCCTCGATCTGCTGGCAATGCCCCTACTTATACAGCCCAAAATGCCATTAGCCTTCTTGGCAACAAGAGCACACTGTTGACTCATATCCAGCTTCTCATCCACTGTGACCCCTAGGTCCTTTTCTGCAGAACTGCTACCTAGCCATTCGGTCCCTAGTCTGTAGCAGTGCATAGGATTCTTCCGTCCTAAGTGCAAGACTCTGCACTTGTCCTTGTTGAACCTCATCAGGTTTCTTTTGGCCCAATCCTCCAATTTGTCTAGGTCCCTCTGTATCTGATCCCTACCCTCCAGCATATCTACCACGCCTCCCAGTTTAGTGTCATCTGCAAACTTGCTGAGAATGCAGTCCACACCATCCTCCAGATCATTAATAAAGATATTACACAAAACCGGCCCCAGGACTGACCCTTGGGGCACTCCGCTTGAAACCGGCTGCCAACTAGACATGGAGCCATTGATCACTACCCGTTGAGCCCAACGATCTAGCCAGCTTTCTATCCACCTTACAGTCCATTCATCCAGCCCATACTTCTTTAACTTGGCGGCAAGAATACTGTGGGAGACCGTATCAAAAGCTTTGCTAAAGTCAAGGAATAACACATCCACTGCTTTCCCCTCATTCACAGAGCCAGTTATCTCCTCATAGAAGGCAATTAGGTTAGTCAGGCACGACTTCCCCTTGGTGAATCCATGCTGACTGTTCCTGATCACTTTCCTTTCCTCTAAGTGTTTCATAATTGATTCCTTGAGGACCTGCTCCATGGTTTTTCCAGGGACTGAGGTGAGGCTGACTGGCCTGTAGTTCCCCGGATCCTCCTTCTTCCCTTTTTTAAAGATGGGCACTACATTAGCCTTTTTCCAGTCATCCGGGACCTCCCCCGATCGCCATGAGTTTTAAAAGATGATGGCCAATGGCTCCGCAATCACATCCGCCAACTCCTTTAGCACCCTCGGATGCAGCGCATCTGGTCCCATGGATTTGTGCTCGTCCAGTTTTTCTAAATAGTCCCGAACCACTTCTTTCTCCACGGAGGGCTGGTCACCTCCTCCCCATACTGTGCTGCCCAGTCCAGCAGTCTGGGAGCTGACCTTGTTTGTGAAGACAGAGGCAAAAAAAGCATTGAGTACATTAGCTTTTTCCACATCCTCTATCACTAGGTTGCTTCCCTCATTCAGTAAGGGGCCCACACTTTCCTTGATTTTCTTCTTGTTGCTAACATACCTGAAGAAACCCTTCTTGTTACTCTTAACATCTCTTGCTAGCTGCAACTCCAAGTGCGATTTGGCCTTCCTGATTTCACTCTTGCATGCCTGAGTGATATTTTTATACTCCTCCCTGGTCATTTGTCCAATCTTCCACTTCTTGTAAGCTTCTTTTTTGCGTTTAAGGTCAGCAAGGATTTCACTGTTAAGCCAAGCTGGTCGCCTGCCATATTTACTATTCTTTCTACACGTCAGGATGGTTTGTTCCTGCAACCACAATAAAGATTCTTTAAAATACAGCCAGCTCTCCTGGACCCCTTTGCCCTTCATGTTATTCTCCCAGGGGATCTTGCCCATCTGTTCCCTGAGGGAGTCAAAGTCTGCTTTTCTGAAGTCCAGGGTCTGTATTCTGCTGCTCTCCTTTCTTTCTTGTGTCAGGATCCTGAACTCGACCATCTCATGGTCACTGCCTCCCAGGTTCCCATCCACTTTTGCTTCCCCTACTAATTCTTCCCTGTTTGTGAGCAGCAGGTCAAGAAAAGCTCTGCCCCTAGTTGGTTCCTCCAGCACTTGCACCAGGAAATTGTCCCCTACACTTTCCAAAAACTTCCTGGATTGTCTGTGCACCGCTGTATTGCTCTCCCAGCAGATATCAGGGTGATTAAAGTCTCCCATGAGAACCAGGGCCTGCGATCTAGCAACTTCTGTTAGTTGCTGGAAGAACGCCTCGTCCACCTCATCCCCCTGGTCTGGTGGTCTATAGCAGACTCCGACCACGACATCACCCTTGTTGCTCACACTTCTCAACTTTATCCAGAGACTCTCAGGTTTTTCTGCAGTTTCATACCGGAGCTCTGAGCAGTCATACTCCTCTCTTACATACAATGCAACTCCCCCACCTTTTCTGCCCTGCCTGTCCTTCCTGAACAGTTTATATCCATCCATGACAGTACTCCAGTCATGTGAGTTATCCCACCAAGTCTCTGTTATTCCAATCTCATCATAGTTCCCTGACTGTGCCAGGACTTCCAGTTCTCCCTGCTTGTTTCCCAGGCTTCTTGCATTTGTGTATAGGCACTTAAGATAACTCATCGATCGTCCCTCTTTCTCAGTATGAGACAGGAGTCCTCCCCTCTTGCGCTCTCCTGCTCTTGCTTCCTCCCAGGATCCCATTTCCCCACTTACCTCAGGGCTTTGGTCTCCTTCCCCCGTTGAACCTAGTTTAAAGCCCTCCTCACTAGGTTAGCCAGCCTGCTGGCGAAGATGCTCTTCCCTCTTTTCGTTAGGTGGAGCCCGTCTCTGCCCAGCACTCCTCCTTCTTGGAACACCATCCCATGGTCGAAGAATCCAAAGCCTTCTCTCCGACACCACCTGCGTAGCCATTCGTTGACTTCCACGATTCGACGGTCTCTAACCAGGCCTTTTCCTTGCACAGGGAGGATGGACGAGAACACCACTTGCGCCTCAAACTCCTTTATCCTTCTTCCCAGAGCCACGTAGTCTGCAGTGATCCGCTCAAGGTCATTCTTGGCAGTATCATTGGTTCCCACGTGGAGAAGCAGGAAGGGGTAGCGATCTGAGGGCTTGATGAGTCTCGGCAGTCTCTCCGTCACATCGTGTATCCTAGCTCCTGGCAAGCAGCAGACCTCTCGGTTTTCCCGGTCGGGGCGGCAGATGGATGACTCAGTCCCCCTGAGGAGGGAGTCCCCAACCACCACCACCCTCCTCCTCCTCTTGGGAATGGTGGTCGTGGAACCCCCATCCCTAGGACAGTGCATCTTTTGCCTTCCAATCGGTGGAGTCTCCTTCTGCTCCCTTCCTTCAGATGTGTCATCTAGTCCACTCTCCGCATTAGTACCAGTAGAGAGAACATGGAAACGATTGCTCACCTGTATCTCCATTGCTGGTACATGGACGCTCCTCTTTCTCCTTCTGGAGGTCACATGCTGCCAAACTTCACCATCCTAATGTCCCTGCTGCGGCTGCTCTGAATCTTCAGAACATTGTGACCGTAGAAGCATCTCCTGACGTCTGTCCAGGAAATCTTCATTTTCCCTTATGCAACGCAGAGTCGATACTCGTTTCTCCAGACCTCGAACCTTCTCTTCCAATATGGAGACCAGCTTGCACTTTGTACAGACAAAGTCGCTTCTGTCCTGTGGAAGAAAGACAAACATGGCACAACCTGTGCAGGTTACAACAGCTGATCGCTCACCTTCCATATCACCTTCCTCTTCAGAGCTTCCTCAGCTGTTGCAAGAACTACTCAGAGAAACCTGCAGATGAAAGCCTCAGTGAGCTCTCTCCAGGCAAACTCCCTCTGTTAGCCTCTGCTGTTCGCCGCTCAGCTGGTTCGCTGCTGACTGCCCTTATATACCAGTCAGGCCCACTCAAGGCCCACCTGGAACAAAGCACTCCCAATTCACACTTTTCAAACAAACAAGCAAGCAATCAAGCACACGGTCAAACTGACAAACTGTCCCAGCAACAGACACTCAGATACGCACCAACACAGCCCCCCTAATGCAGCACTTAGCGTACCTCCTCTCGGACAGCTCCCAGGAAAACTCCCTCTGTTGTTCGCCGCTTCACACCCCCTTCCCCCAAGCGTGCCCCATTCCCACTCTTCCCTTCCCTCCCAGTGCCTCCTGCATGTTGCTGAACAGCTGTTCTGCGGTGTACAGGAGGCGCTGGGAGGGAGGGTGAGGAGTTGATCAGTGGGGCCCCTGGCGGGCAGGAGGCACTAGGGGAAGGGGGGCAGCTTGGCTGCAGGTGGGTACTAAGCACCCACTAATTTTTTTGGAGCACCCACGGAGTCGGCGCCTATGGAAGCAAGAGCAGCAAAGAAGTCTAGTAGAGAAACAAAATTAATTCACCTTTTTGTTATGTGACAAGCAAGTGGCAGTATACTGTTCTTAGTCTTCTGTCTCTTCATATGTTCATATGATTATGTACATAGTGTAACTAATGTACAATTTGATAGCTCCATATATTAGCTATTAGCGGAAAAGTAGAATTGAGCATAATTTTACTGTTTTACTTGTTAATATGGTGAGAAAATATATAAATACATTTCTGCAGGTTTTTGTTTTTTGTTTTTGTTATTTTGAATAAATTATTTGAAAATGAGGATCATATATATGAATGTGTAAACTTTGGGATGAATGTTTAGTATGAATGTACAAACTTTAAAATCATTAGCTATCACATACAAAGCTCCAGGAAAAAGATAAAAGGTTGAATATAAACAAGGACTACCCAGTGAATGTACAACGTTCTTGAAAGATATCATCTGATGATTGTCTTCAGCATTCTGACAGAGCAAACTCAAGTTTGTTTATAAAGCAATTACTTTTGTGGGACTATGCCACATAGGTTTAAATTTTGTAGATTTGTTGCATATTTGCATGTGTCTGATTCTATTTTTAATTTAAAAAACATGAACAAAGTGTCTGTTGGGGGTATATTGTACAATGAAGATAAATTTTTTTTTCCCAAAAAACCTAAGTTTTGTCATCTACAATAGGAAACATAAATTCATAGTGAGCATGTTATCATTAGGACAGTTTTGTCTTTTTTTCTGGCTCTAATGAAACTTAAACATTCTGTTTGAAGTCAAAATATTCCTGTTATTACTGCTAATAAATGCTAAGGCTCTCAACTTTCTTCTGATACATAATTAAATTGTTATGGTTTCAGAAAAAAAGTAAGTAAATTGGGTTACTTGGGAAGTAACTGTAAATTCCATTTCATGGTAGGACTCCATATTGCTTTGTTTTCATTTAGTACATGCATTGTGGATGCAGTGTGTGTTTACCATATGTCTTAATAAACTTTCTTGGTCTTTGTTTGCTTGTTTTGAACAGTGAAAAAAGCAATTGAACTGAAGTCAAGAGGAGTCAAGATGCTGCCCAACAAAGACAGTAACCACAAAAATTCTGTCTGTAAGTTGTTGTTGTTATCATCATTATTATTATTATTATTATCTTTAGAATGATCGTGTACATTGTTATTCTCACTAAAAGCACAAATCAGGAGAGAGAGTGTTAGTGAGACCAAACAAACAAACAACAAAGCCCTGAAATGCTGGGGAACAATTATGAAAGCTGCACAGTCTTTTCATTTTTTAGTGACTGATTTTATATCTCCAGGGATAATACTGGGGGATGGGGATCATAGTATTTACATTCCTCTCTCTGCCTGTTGGGAAATGGGGGATGTGGGGAAAGGCAGCACTTTTCCTTCTGGCTGCTGGGATTCTGGGTTTAGATTTTCCACTTTATAACCCTCCCATTGACCTTAGTTAATTTAGTCTCCCAGGAGTTTTTAAACCCCCACCCATGTGTGGCTAGCATGTGGTGTGTCTCAGTGGCTGCTTCTTCCCCTTCATGTGTTATAATGCGGGGAGGAGGTTAGCAACTCCTTCTATTCCTACCAATCTCTTTCCCCAAGTTGCCAGCAAGATGGGAGGTGGGGCAGGAGGGCTTAGCCCTTCCCACCAACTTATTTTTGTTTTAAGAAATTGTGCCTTCCTCTTCACCTGAATACCTGACAATTTGAGTAATAGCCTGAGAGTTGTTGCCCCCATGAATCAGGCCAAGTTTAAAACAACAACGACAACAGTACCTGTAATTTGATTGTGGATACAAGGGGTGCCCTGACCAAAGAACAGAGGGGACTCCTAGGTTCACTCCCAACTAGTTATAAGTGTTTGCATAAAGTTTAACCGATATGAATAAAAGAATCCTTGGTGTAATTGCACTGAAATCAGTGGAGTAAAACCAAGGGTGCTTTTGGTTTGTTGTATGAAATTCTAGAAGTACAGAGAGATTCAGTGTTTTAAAGACTAATGACTGGGGGAAATGATTCTATTCTTTGTTTCTTCAGTGCATCCTTTTGTGCAAAGTGTTTTTGATGCGCTCACCTGAACGAAAAATGGCTGATAAGTGTCTGTTTTAAAGATCATGCTTTCCTGGTATGACACAGAAGAGGAACTTTTTGTGCAAGGTTTAGCTGAATATAGCTGATCCACAGTTTCTGGTGTGTGTATACAAATGGGTGGCTGTTCCATTATTCATAAGGCACTGCTGGGCATTGTGTGATCTCTGCTTACACTCTCAAAGCATATCCTGTCAGATAGCACATTTAATTATAGGAATTCAAAGTAAGGCAGGCTATTGGAAAAAATGTTTATAAGGCAGTCTGCTGTTGACTTCAGATATAATAATGTATTGTTTTTTTCTTTTTCTTTTTCTTTTTTTTTTTGCTTGTGATGTCTTTATCATGTCTTGACTTTTCAACACAGAACTAAAAAAAAATGTTGTTAGTATTAAAGTAGTCACACAAGCCACTAATGTGAAATTTATCAATAAAATTACAGGGTAAACAATAATAAAAATTGATTTTTTTTCCTTAAGCTCTCCCACTCAAATTTTTACAGGTAACTTCTTTTGTTCAGTACTAATATCTACTGTAAATAAGGAGGACACAATGTTAGGTACTTATCAGCACAGCGCTTAATAATACAGTTCAATTAGAACATAGTGGATACATATCCAGGTTATAAACCATCACTTCTCCCCATTTATAGATGTCAGTCCTTCTCAAACATAATCCTTATGGTTTGCAAATAAAGACTTTAAAGCTTGCTTCTCAATTTTGATTCAGAAGTGACGCAATGAATGTGGACACTAGAGTAGTACAGAAGCTATCTTGAGAGCAATATTATTACGTGATCCAAACCAAAGAGTATGCAAACATTTAGTCTATACTAGTCTATAGAAAGTATTAGTTCAGTCTGGGCTTCATTATAGTTTAAAATGTTTTTAACATGGTAGGAAATTATTATGGAGTCTCTGTGACACATTTGTCTTCACTCTCATTATGGAACTGTTATACCAAAACCAGCCCAGTAATTCTTAAGGAAACAACTGCAATAAGAGCAAGACCCTGCAATTCCTGCTCATCCCTCTCTACACAGAGGAGTAGTATAGTAAGGTCATTTCCCTCTTTTGTGATACGGCTCCCAGGCTTACTCAGCAGAGGAGTGGGAGATGATGGAATGCAGTATTTTTCATCTATATGGTAGGTAGCCCCAACCATATGTATAAAAGTGGAATAGATGTATAATAGAATGAAACTTTGCTAATAAGGCTTTGTCTACAGTTGGAAGTCATGGGTGGGATATGAAAAAGTACTCAGCATTGACTCTACTACAATTCAAGTCAATGATAAAACTAAATGACTTCAATGAAAGCAGAGAAAAGTGCTTTTGAAAAGCCCACCATGCATCCTGTCAAAACATATGGGGTACAATTCTCTACCTAGCAAAAATAAATAAAATAAGAAAACACAGCGGCAAATCTTAGACCCTGGGTCAGCTGACTCAGGGTAGTGCTACAGGACTAAAAATAGCAGTGTAGGGTTCATCTACTTAGGGCTCATCGACACTGAAAAAAAAAAAAAAAAGGACTCTGTCATAACTATAAAGGGAAGGGTGACAGCTCTCCTGTGTACAGTGCTATGGAATCCCTCCTAGCCAGAGACTCCAAATCCTTTTACCTGTAAAGGGTTAAGAAGCTCGGGTAACCTGGCTGACACCTGACCCCAAGGACCAATAAGGGGACAAGATACTTTCAAATCTTGGGGGGGGAAAGGCTTTTGTGTGTGTCCTTTGTTTAAGGGGTTGTTCGCTCTTGGGACTGAGAGGGACCAGACATCAATCCAGGTTCTCCCCATCTTTCTAAACAAGTTTCTCTTATTTCAAAATTGTAAGTAAAAGCCAGGCAAGGCGTCTTAGATTTACTTTGTTTTCTCAACTTGTAAATGTACCTTTTACCAGAGTGCTTATCTTGTTTGCTATACTTTGAACCTAAGACAGAGGGGATTCCTCTGAGCTCTTTAAGTTTGATTACCCTGTAAAGTTATTTTCCATACTGATTTTGCAGAGATGATTTTTACCTTTTGCTTTAATTAAAAGCCTTCTTTTTAAGAACCTGATTGATTTCTCCTTGTTTTAAGATCCAAAGGGGGTTTGGATCTGTATTCACCAGGAGTTGGTGAAAGGAAGGAGGGGGGAAGGGTCAATTTCTCCTTGTTTAAGATCCAAGCAGTTTGGATCTGTATTCACCAGGGAATTGGTGAAAGGTTTCTCAAGGCTTCCCAGGGAGGGAATTCTTAAGAATGGTGGCAGCGGGACCAGAGCTAAGCTGGTAGATAAGCTTAGCAGTTTTCATGCAGGCCCCTACATTTGTACCCTAAAGTTCAAAGTGGGGATACAGCCTTGACATGGTGGCACAGCGGTGGGATCGTTTTAAACCCAAAAGCCAGTAAGATTTTTTTTTCCTTCTAGCTGCTTGGAGAGCAGAGCTGAAGGTAGATGCATATCTTATCTCTCCTTGCCTGAAGGCAGAGGTGTTAAGTTTTTTTAACAAGGTCCTTTGTTAAGAGAAGGGTTCAATTAATGAGCAAACAACTGGTAAAGATAATTTACAAGCTGAATTGTGTTTTTTTTCTTTTTTACATCCTCGGAAGTAGCTAGTTAGAAAGTCTCTGTTAACTCAGCAGCACTCAGCAGGAGCCTGAGCTAAATACATCCCAGTTTCAGTCAACTGCAGAGGGGTGTGACCCAGCACAAGAAAACCAGGAAAATGACTACCAGTGAAGCAGCTAGCAAACTAGAACTGGCCAGACTAGAAGCAGAAGAAAATGAGAAAAAACATCAGAGACTACTTCAAATTAAAAATCATCTCTGCAAAATCAGTATGGAAAATAACTTTACAGGGTAATCAAACTTAAAGAGCTCAGAGGAATCCCCTCTGTCTTAGGTTCAAAGTATAGCAAACAAGATAAGCACTCTGGTAAAAGGTACATTTACAAGTTGAGAAAACAAAGTAAATCTAAAAAAACAACAGAGGGTCCTGTGGCACCTTTAAGACTAACAGAAGTATTGGGAGCATAAGCTTTCGTGGGTAAGAACCTCACTTCTTCAGATGCAAGTAAATCTAAGACGCCTTGCCTGGCTTTTACTTACAATTTTGAAATAAGAGAAACTTGTTTAGAAAGATGGGGAGAACCTGGATTGATGTCTGGTCCCTCTCAGTCCCAAGAGCGAACAACCCCTTAAACAAAGGACACACACAAAAGCCTTTCCCCCCCCAAGATTTGAAAGTATCTTGTCCCCTTATTGGTCCTTGGGGTCAGGTGTCAGCCAGGTTACCCGAGCTTCTTAACCCTTTACAGGTAAAAGGATTTGGAGTCTCTGGCTAGGAGGGATTCCATAGCACTGTACACAGGAGAGCTGTCACCCTTCCCTTTATAGTTATGACAGACTCACAGACAGGAGTCTCAGAGCCCAGGTCAACTGACTAGGGCTATTGCTACGGGACTAAAACTAGCACTGTAGATGTTTGGACTCAGGCTGGAGCCAAGTCTCTGAGACCATCCCTCTTACTGGGTTTCTGAGCCCAGACTCCAGTCCATGCAGTGTAGATGAACCCTAAGTAACTCCTTGTATGCCATGTAGTTGTACCCATATCGGTCCCAGGATATTAGAGAGACAAGATGGATGAGGTGAGAGAGACAAGCGTTCGAGCCACATATAGCTATGTTGATCTGAAGAAGAGCTCTGTGTGGCTCGAACACTTGTCTCTCTCACCAACAGAAGTTGGTCCAATAAAAGATACCTCACTCACCTTGTCTCCCTAAGTCACTTAGGCATTTTTGACAATTATACACATATTAACACACTGTTAAACACTCAGTGTACATAAGGGACTGTGTTTAAATTGTTTATTTACTGTGCAACTGGGTAACATTTTCTACACTAAGTATTTAATGTTATTAGTAAATGCAGAATGTAGAGATGTTTTCATGTGAGTGAAAGTCTCCTTAAACTCCACTGAAGCAAATTTCACTTCATTCTGAGGCATGATTCATTATATATAAAAAAATATTTTTTCTCCTATTTAAAAAATAGATATATATTTTGGAATTGGCTAATATTACCAGAATCACTAATTTTTATCCCATAAGTTTTATATTGTGAACAGTTGTCAGACTTACAATTGAAACAAAAAAAAATGTATTTTTTAGGCAATGATTTTTGCCATGTAGAGTCAAAGAACAAATGGCTTTACAGATTCAGTATTGATCATTTAAACACATTTAGGTAAATTGATGGCACACGCTGTGTTACTCAGTAGTTAGTCACAATGGCTAATTCCAGAACAGGATGACACTGCTAATTCACTGTTAAATAGAGTGGGGAGAGAAAAACATTATTTGGTATGCAATTGGGGAAAGAAATGGCTAACATAATACATTGTGATATAAAACTACAATGGTACTCATGGCAAATTGCTAACATATAATTATGTTTCTTAATTTTTTATTAATTGAACTTTAAATCATCCTTCTGCTTCACTCTTCCTCATGTTCAGCCCTCAATATTTGCTGGCAGAAAAATACCCTCTTGTAGAAGCAAGCTGCTGAGTACTAAGGCTTTGTCTTCACTACCCGCCGATCCGGCGGGTAGCAATCGGTTTATCGGGGATCGGCTTACCGCGTCTAGTGAAGACGCGGTAAAATCGATCCCTGATCGCTCTGCCGTCGACTCCGGAAATCCACCTCGGCAGGAGGCGGCAGCGGAGTCGGCGGCAGCGCGGCAGCGGTCGACTTTCCCGCGTCCTCACCGCTAGGTAAGCCGACCTAAAATACGCAACTTCAGCTACGGTATTCACGTAGCTGAAGTTGCGTATCTTAGGTCGGACCCCCGCTGTAGTGTAGACCTAGCCTAAGAGTTGGCCATTACTGTTAAGGAAGAGCCATCCATCTAAGGGTGTGTCTACACTCTGGACACTGTACTGGCATTGCTATGTCAGTGTAGCTATGTAAGCATAACCCCATAGTATAGAGACAGCCTACACAGACAGAAGAGGTTTTTCCTTGGGTGTAGGAACACAACTTCCCTGAACAAAGTTAGCTATGTTGACTGAAGCATTCTTCCATCTTCATAACTGTGTCTACCCTGGGGGTCACGTTGGTGTAGCTATGTTGGTTAGGGGGTTGGTTTTTTCACACTCCTGATCAATGTACCTATGTTGATCTATCTTATAAGTTTAGATTAAGCCTGCTAGTAGGAAATACTGCACTTCATAGTGTCATTTTAATCAGTTTTTTTATTATCCCTTGTATAGAGAATCATTCAGACAAGAACTTTTATATATTAAAGGGGGGGGATAATTATTTTAAAATTAATTGCTAACTGATGTGGCTGCAGTGATCTTACCAAACTGATAATGACAACAATTGAATCTCAACTCAATCAATTTACAATTATGAAAGCTGCTATTATTGCTATGATTCTTTTTTAATGTGTTTAAAGTTAAAGTTATGTTTAAAGGACCATTACAATAATATTGTGAAATAAATATTGCTTTCTTTTTTTTCTGGTTTGCACTTTAATGTAATTCTTTGGTTGGTCCTTAAAGAGCACCTCATCCCTAAAATGCAATGTTTTTTGAAATTACTATAGAGCAGTAAAGTGAAAAAGTGGATCCCAACACCAGACTGGATTATTTCTGTTGATTTTTATATGTGATTTTCTTGGTCAGTTTGATAGCTTCATCACACAAACTTATTGGGTTCTCTTTGCATTTTTCTAACCTTAATGTTTTAGCTGAGCATATATAGCATTGTATTTATTGTACAAGCCATTTATCATGCACTACTCACTCCCATCTCAGGTCAAATCACAATCAAGGAACACTGCCAAAGAGGCACTGTTTCAGTATTTTCCATCAAAGTACTATAGTGGAAGCTCAGACTTAATAAGCATCCACTGCAGGCTCCAATCCTTCCCCAAAAATGTTGAGTTCAATGGAATAATCCCAAAATTCACACCTCACATGGACTGAAGTTCATATAATGTAAACACCAGCACCTCGGGAAATGGAATTGATATTGTGTTCTACTTTTTGTTGTTGTTGTTGGTATTATGCTGTCATGGTAACAAGAATTGTGGCACATGTCTAAACTAGCAAAAAGGAAGAACAGACTGAATTTAGGGCAAACAATGATTACTCAGTCCGAACACAATGTGGGCCAGTATACATAACTATCAAGTAATTTTTTCTTATAAAAATGTCTCTCTACATCTGTACGATATGTTTTGTATAACTTCTCATTACTTGCTGTAGGACAGTCAGTGGAGTTTTCAATTTGAATTGGCATGTTGTGGTAAAAAGATACCCAGGCCCTGATCCTGCAAGCTGTTCTGCTGCTTAAGGCCTCCAGTGAAGCCAATGGAGTGTTGTACATCTGCATCTGTCCACGTTGAAAAGCTTAAAAAACTCGAGTCTAAAGTCCTAATCTTGTAACTCATATATGGCAGGTATTTAATCTGTGAATGACTAGTATTTCTTATGGAGACAAGATGATGATAATGGGCAACAATGGGTTGGTTTGCATGTTAATATCTGTGGCCAGGAACGGTAATATTTTAAAAGAGTTTAATTAGCATCTTCAAAGAACTTCCTCCATTTGTGGAGAACTACTCTGTGGCTTGGGGATGCAAAATGCTGGCAAAGATATCTGTTGTACATATGCCTTCAAAGGAATGTTTTAGAGTAGGGAGGATGTAGAGGAAAAAACAAACCTGAACTGCATCCAGCACAGCAATTTACAACCCTTAATGAATTTGGTGAATCCTCCCCCAAGACATGTGCCAGTGTAATTAGCTGGGCAGAAGACAGGGTGAGGGGGGCATGGCACTGGGACCAGAGCATCTTTGGGATGCTCCTCCATGCATCACATCCATGGAGTGATGGGCCTCCATGTGGATCCCAGGGGCCCATCACTTTTGCCAACTTTTCTGTAGTGAGGCAAACACCAACCTTCGATAGAACAATGTAGGGAAATATCTCAGGAAATTGTCACTGAATTTTCCTTGCAAAAAAACAACAACCCTATCATGGTTTGTACTGTATACAGAAATTATCTGGACTTCGGGGATTGAATTGAGAAAATATAACATCATCACTGTTTATAACGTGCTTTGGGATCCTTTGATGAAACATGCTAGAGAAATGTAAGATATTTTGAATATTTTAAAAGAAAGTACAAGAAACAGTGTTTGAAAGAGAGATATAAGTGAAATGACATAATGGTGAAACAGAATGGTCCTAGAGGTAGGAGATTTTCAAAAATCCCACCTGGCAATTTTCTTTTATAAAGCTCTTCAGGCTTGTGCACCTAGGCAAGAACTAAATTAAAGACAAGGGAAAAAACAAAAATAATCCAAGTCTACCTGTCTCGTCACATTCAGCTAAAACAACTGAAGCAACTATAGAAATTTTGGCCGCTTTTGGACTTGCTTTTTATCCTGAGCCAAACTGTGGTGTATTTTCTAAACAAGTCTGGAGGGGCTTGTTTGCCCGAACCTGACATGCAATTGCACCATCGCCCTCATCAGACATATAAAGCGGTTTGAAAAGAAAACCCACCAACATAATTCTTTTCTAGGATCATCTGCCTCCTCACACCATTCTAAAAAAATATTTATGAGAGGGTTTTCCATTTACAAGAAATGGTGTCTTCCTTTGAAAACTGCTAACTCTTGCAGTCTTCATAATGTGCAACAATATACTTTTGTAGTTTCTTTCTGACCTGTCCCTGTTATTTATCAAGTTAGAGAGTCTGATTGTCATGGGGTATACACAGGACAAGCTGTCCCAGCAGCTAACAGGTCTACGGGGAGACTAGCTGCTTCCCCAGCTGTGGCTGGTTGGTGGCCCTGCAACAGCTGGGGCAGTAAAAAAAGCTGCAGTTCAGAAGGGAAGGGTGGCTGCCAGAGAGATTGCTGAGAGTTGGGTCCTTTGGCAACACACTGTTAGAAAACCACCCAGGCAGTTGGACCTCCAGAAAGATCTAGGAAACAGTCTCCAGGACGGGAGTGGTAGGAAACAGCAAGGGATTGGAATAAATTGGTTCCAAATGCTTTATACAGAGTCCCTGGGTTGGAACCCAGAGGAGTGAGTGTATCTGGGCTCTTCCACCAACCCCAACAGAGAAGTTATTAAAACGTGTACAGCAAAGGGATCCAAACCGCAAGAGGCTGGAGACTGTTGACCCTTCACTACGGTTACTGGCTTCCTGACTTGCTAGACATTTTTGCCCACCCCAAGAGGGGAGAGGCTATTAATGGTCCAGACAGAGTGCTAGAGTCATAGTGAGGAGCTTCCAGACTCGAGGCTAAATGGTAAATGGCAGAAGGAAGGGGAAACTAAGACAATATTGCCATAACACCTGCTCAATGGTGGGAGGGCAGGGGGTGTATGCCACTGGCTGAAACCAGCTCCAGACACTCATGTGCTTGCTTCTGGAAGGGTCATGTGAAGTAATGATTCTCACAATAACTGTAACAGGCTATCTGTCTAGTACTTGTTCAGTAATATAAGTCTTGAAATTAGGTGTTTTGTATGTGTGGTTTTGCACTGAATTAACTCACAAAACCCAATTTGAGAGTACCCAGACCCAAACTCCCCAAATGACTATACACAGTCCCAAACTTTCTAGCCTTTCCAATTATGAAAAATGTTTTTCATAGTTTCAAATCCCACAGCTTCTGAAAAAAAAAACATTTTTCAAGCTGATGTTTACACCAGGCTTCTCTGTAAATGGGAAGAGCCACCCCGTGATTTATTGATGGACTTATTACAATGTTAGGAAACAATGGATTTAAATAATTAACATTCTAAGCTTAGCGTGTCTTTAGACATCCTATTTCATTTCAGAATGCCTGTAGTGGGGCAGTGCCCCACTCGTGCAGAAAAGGGATTAAAAGCAGCCCTGGAGAGGGCTGCGGCTGGAAATAAGGGCAGTGAGAACAGCTCGGGGAAGCTGACTCTTACTGACCACAGGTGTGGCCAGCTCAATCAGGGCCCAGCTGGCCCTGATAAGAGGGCTGAGGGCCAGAGACAGACACTCTCTCTCTAGCTACCCAAGAGAGAAGGACTTGGCTGCCTGGGAGTTGAGAAGGGTACCTGAGGTGGATCAGTGCTGGGGAAGGGCAGAGGAAGCTGGAGAGCTCCAGCCTAGCAAAGCCCCAGGCTGCAGGCCATGCTAAGGGCCCACAAAAGGGTACTAGGGCTGCAGAGGGGCAGCCCAGATATAGGAAAGGCAGCAGGTCCAAACCCCCCTGGCTGATGATGAGTGGTTTATAGATTGCAGTCTGCCCCAGTGCGCGGAGGCTAGCTGATGATTGGCACTAGCCATTGAGGGAAGGTGGGGTTAGGGGGTTGGGGGTTCCCCTGGGTGGGGAGACCCAGATTGTGGGTTGCTGCTAGGGGGCAGAACCCTGATGTAAAGGGTACTGGGGTCCGGAAGGGACATGAGGAGCAGTGGCAGGCGAAACACTGGCCTGCAGAGGGTGCTCCAGAGCTGGGAAAGAGCTAATTCCCTGGACAACCAGCAGGAGTGCCAGGCCGGTGAGTCGTCGCCCCGCCACAATGCCCTTTAACAGAAATATAGAACATGTACACTCAGTTGCTAAAATCATTTCCCCTGAAATAAATATGGACAGAGGTAACTCTACTACTAGTATTTATAGGCTGCAGATTAAAGGCCTAATCATGCAGACATTCATATAAATACATTGAAAAGTTAATGGAACTACTCATGCCATGAAGTTTACTTACATGAATAACTGTTTCCAGGTTTCAGTTCTTGATCTCTGTGTATTTTTGCTATATTTATCCAGATACAGATACATACATAGCTAGAGTTACATTACATCACTTATTGTTGTCTAATGAAGGATTAATGCCTCCATTCCTCATTTTACTTAGTAACATAGATTTTATTATAGTGTAACATTTGACAGTATGAAAATAAATAGCAGCATTAACCTCTAACAGTTGTGTAAAGCTTTAATAAAACAAGAGGGATAATTACCCTGATCTACTTTGTTCCATTATAAAATGTAATAATACAGAGTTCCCCAAGTGTTAAAGAATTTAGTTTTCTCAACAAAGATACATATCCCTATGTAATAATATTATACAATGCTATTTTGCTAGATTGTAGAAATTGCTTCATAAATCAGGTTAGTAAATTATACTTGCTGTTCCTAAATAGGCCTTCATCACTGCAGGAGCTGAAATATCTTTTAAAATGCTATGCAAAAATCTTGCTGTGAAGAGAACTACTGTCTAAATATATTAGTGAAGAAAAGCATCACTTGTAACTAGAAGCAAAACAAGGTGCTTCATCAATTATTTAACACATAATTTGCATATATAATTTCTAAAATAACCAGAAGAAAGCACCTATTAAAGTATATTAAACAAGATGTGTGTAATCTGATTGTATTTTGGGTGGTTAGACTGGATTGTAATCCACCTAGAAAACTGAAACTGCCATTAAATAATGTTCTTGTACAATTATGTAACATTATTGATTATCCAAAGTGAGCATCTCATATTGTAAGCTAAATAAATAGTCAATTCTGTTTTCTGGAAAGTCAAATACACAGTGACCAGCAAACTGCTCTTTAGAAGAATATAGCACTATAAACATTAACTGTTCACAACACTTGAATTTTAAATATACTTCTTAATACGTAGATAAGGCTTAATTGACATAATACTACACTAACTACCTCCTGTGCAGCTTCACTGGAGAGGCAGGCTAGGGATGATGTAAACTGGCAAAAATTAGTCCCTTAAGGTTCAGAGTATTGCAGATAAATTGATAGGTAATCCATAGCTGTTGTTCAAGTTCAGATTTCGCAGAAAAAAATATTGATATCATCGGGTTATGACTCTTGGAACCTAAGAAAAATGTTTGAGGTAGTGGTAACTGAACAATACCATCAGACCATGTAAAGCAGCCATGTTTCAGGTTGTACATGCTATTTGGACAAAGTCTCTTAGATGAAACATACCCTGTCCAACTTCTGCAGAGGTTAAGCCCTGTTGTCCTTGCAGAAAGGGACATAATACAATAGTCAGGAAGCCAGCTGCACAGTCCTGATGTCCAGAAATTGGGTGGGAGATGCGCTCATGGGGCCTTGTGTGAGAGACAAATTGGGGATTAGTAAAGACCTGAGTGGAAATGGGAAAAAGAGATGAGTTATTCTTTTGAGATTAAAGGGGGTGTTCAGACAACAGAGAGAAAAAAACAGGTTGAAGGGCAGGGGCGGGGGGAGGGGGGAATCCTCCTACACCTAGGAAGGGGAGGGACAAAAAGAAACACAAGAACAGGGAAGTACCAAAACAACAAGAGGAAAGATCAGAGAGAGAAAACCATACGGGAAGATGGTGAGAAATGGAAATAAAGGCAAAGAATGAAAATAGGAGTGAGAGGAAATAAAGAAATGAGGAAAAAAATAAGAAAAAAACAAGTTACATACCCTTTAAAGTTTAATAAGTTGTATTTAAACCAAATTCCTACATTGTATTATAGTGGAATCCTATTTTATCCTGATTTACCAAATTATTTAATATGGCATGTTTTTGTGTCTCCCAGATTGAGGGTGGATGATTCCACATTCTCATTTTACACAGCCCTGATTTTATGAACATTTTGGGTATGCACAGAAACCTAGTGAAACCAAGGTACAACACAACAACTTGCCTGTTGTGATCTGTCATTCTCTTTCAGATACTGCAGTGGTAGGTGCTACTCTAAGAACTTTAGCTGATAAATTACAACATAGCTTTGCCATGAAAAGGGAAAGATTGGTTAATTGATTTGGAGGGGAGGGAAATATTCATGCTGATTCAAGCTCTGCTGAGAACTGAAGTCCACTATTTATTTACAGCAGATACAGTAACCCCCTTCAAAATTGATTGCTCGACTATATTGACTTTTAAAATGTATACATTATTGAGACAGAGAGAATGACCTAACTGCATTTACCACCACCCCTCATTCCCCCCAAAATGTTTTGTTTTGGTGCCACTATCTATGCTAGCTAATGGACTAGCAGGGTTTACATTTAAGGCACTGTGGGTCAGAGATACACTTTTGAAACATACACGGTCTACTGTAGACTAGCAGATAGGGATCCCAAAGTAACTCCTAAACCAGGATTTCCCATATAACAACCAGTGCCATCCTTAGAACTCAAATTGGCTAGCTTAGTTATCATTTAACAGAAAATAATTATAAACTGAAAGCATATCTAATCTGTGCTTTCATTGTGCTTGTTACTTTGCTGATGTGTTTATTTGACTCCCATCACCCCATTGCCAGTATATTTGCAATTCCATACTCCTAACATCAAAAGATATGATATAAGCTCTAGTAAATTAGATGAGTCACAGTTGTGTATATTAGGTTCCCTAGTCATCAGACTCAATCAGCAAAGCACGCCAAGAACTGAAGTTCAGTTCTGTTGCATGAAATAAAGGAAGTTAATTACCAAATTAACAAAAAGGGGGAAAATGTGTCTGCTCACATTTCTTGTAGCATGGGTTATTTTATTCAGGCTGCTTCTTTTTATCTCCGCATATCAGCTTTCCTTCTATTCCTTAAAGCACCAGAGAACCTGTGACATGCTGAAAAGTCATGTTCCTTCCTTAATTCCCCACTAGACTTTTTCTCAAAAGTTTTGAAGTGCAGTGTGAGCAGCAGTACACAATAGCATAGACTGGAACAGGCTGCTCTAAAACAACACACAGATAAATATGCTCAGGAATTTCAGATCTTATTAAAAATGGAGCATGAGGTAGGGTGACCAGACAGCCAGTGTGAAAAATCGGGATGGGGTGGGGTGTAATAGGAGCCTATAGAAGAAAAAGACCCAAAAATCGGGACTGTCCCCATAAAATTGGGACATCTGGTCACCCTAACATGAGGCTACCCCTTGCTCTCAGATAGCTGTGTTTAGATAGTGCAGCTATTGTAGGGATGGCAAAACTGGATGGAATAAATTAAAAACTAACCCAAATCTTACCACAATTGAAAAGACCTTTTGGGAAGTTAAAAAAAAAGTTACCTTTTCTCTATTTTATTTTTTATTCTAATTCATCCTGACCCTTTCTGGTCCTGCCCTGAAATAGAAGGGCCAAAATTAAGGGCTAAATTTCTCATTACAGAGGACTTGGGCAGTGTTAGAAGGTGCAATAGGGACTGCATAAGTAGACAGAGATTACATTTGTGACCATTGGTGCCTGGGTGGGCCTCACTGAGACTGCTCAGTCAGGGCAAACTGCAAAGAATGGGGCAGACAATCCCCAAAACTGGTGGTTTATTCTAATACTTTGATTCACCAAGCCAGCAACAAAACAGCTTCTATAATATCTTACTGGTTACCCAGAAGCCAAAACCCAGTTCCCTAAAAGCAACCCAGCCTTGGGCACCCACCCAGACAGCCAAGTCAAATATGATGAGGATTACTAAAAATCTTGTTCATCATAGATAAAGTTCTACCAATCCCAAAGGAGTGGACACATTACCCACAGATCAATGAATATTCCAGATCTTACCCAAATACACGGTTACAGCCAATTCTCATTAATTAAACTAAGATTTATTTTAAAAAGAGTAGTGTGGTTAAAAAAAATCATTATATATATACAGATATGAATAAAGTTCTTATGTCAGTTTCATAGTAGAGATGGTGAGCTGCTGAGTTGCAAAAAGTTCTTTCCAGAATAAGTCCATCTATAGAGTTTGTTCAAATTCTTCCATGAGGAGTGGCAGGGAAATTCACACTGGAGCTGGAGACCTCAGTTTTACGACTCAAGCTTCCCCTGACCAAGCTTAAGCAAATCCGAGATACAAGATTGGGGCTCTCGGGTTTTTATAGATCTCTGGCAGGCTATTGATAGCCTCTTGATAGCAGTTATTTGGGTGAATATTGTGGCTTTGAAGTAAAACCTTCCATTTCCTATGGATAGACAGGTTGCATTCACCAGCATAAGGTCATTATCCATTAAGCAGTTCATAGACAGTTTACTACAGACTTCAAAGAGAAATATAGACAATTGTATTATTACACCCAAGTTTCATCTAAATGTTAATATTCCCTTTTGATCTCTGAATCAATAGAATATAGTAACGAACAGGAACTGTCTGGTTACATTGTTAACCTCTAACAAAATATAGGTAAACACACATACAATTAGTATTTACTACTAATTCTCTAGCAATACTGGTTTGTTTTTCAAAACTCTAGTCTATCTAATATGGCTTTGTCAGCTATTTATAAGAAATGTCCCTAATTACCATTTATATAATTTTTCTAATATGTCTTTAACGGTTGACGTTGAATCAATTAGCCTGCAAGTTGCTTAGCCCTTTCTGGCTCAGTGTCACAACAACATTGCCATGTGTCAAGGTTCCTTCCCCACTCTGAACTTTAGGGTACAGATGTGGGGGCCTGCATGAAAACTTCTAAGCTTCTCTACCAGCTTAGATCTGTTTTTGCTGCCACCACTCCCAATGTGTTAACTCCCTTCCCTGGGTAGCCTTGAGAGACTCCTCCACCAATTCCCTGGTGAACACTGATCCAAAACCCCTTGGATCTTAAAACAAGGAGGAATTAATCATTCCCTCCCCTTTCCATTTCCCCCCACCAATTCCTGGTGAGTCCAGATCAATCCCCTTGGATCTTAAAACAAGGAAAAATTAATCAGGTTCTTAAAAAGAAGGCATTTAATTAAAGAAAGAAAGGTAAAAATCATCTCTGTAAAATCAGGATGGAAAATAACTCTACAGGGTAATCAAACTTAAAGAGCCCAGAGGAACCCCCTCTAGCCTTAGGTTCAAAGTTACAGCAAACAGAGATAAACACTCTAGCAAAAGGAACATTTACAAGTTGAGAAAACAAAGATAAAACTAACACGCCTTGCCTGGCTGTTACTTACAAGTTTGAAATATGAGAGACTTGTTCAGAAAGATTTGGAGAGCATGGGTTGATGTCTGGTCCCTCTTAGTCCCAAGAGCGAACAACCCCCAAAACAAAGAGCACAAACAAAAGCCTTCCCCCCACCAAGATTTGAAAGTATCTTGTCCCCTTATTGGTCCTTTGGGTCAGGTGTCAGCCAGGTTACCTGAGCTTCTTAACCCTTTACAGGTAAAAGGATTTTGGTGTCTCTGGCCAGGAGGGATTATAGTATTGTACAAAGGAGGGCTGTTACCCTTCCCTTTTAGTTATGACACCATGAAAACGGCAAACTGGAAGTCTGATGACACTTCCGACCTAATTTTATTGACCCAAAGGATCTGTGTACTCTAGATATGTACTAACAGTTTCTTGGAAGTCATTGTGAGCTAACAGTTAAATACAGTGGGTAGATAGCAAGGTTTTGTAACTAAGAATATTGACTCAATTATATTACACATTTTTAAGAACTTTGATCCTGACCAGCAAGGTGCTGAGAGTCTTCAGCTCCCAGTTAAATTTAATTGGGTGGTATAAGCATTATGTAGGAGGCACTCATTACCTATTGGGATTGGGTCTCTCTCTTTTTTTAAATAAACCACCAAAGTGTAATTGGACTGATAAGCTATATCTTATATATAAAAGGTTGACTGTGCAACCTTAATATGCCCCCTTTCCCATATTCATTATGAAAAAAACTTTAATTACATGGATCACTTCCTATTTTTCCATAGGAGGGCTGCCATGTTCCTTGTACAGGACGAATGGTGTTCACTTAGTGAGCAGCTGTTCAGTATCTCATTTTCTTCTTGTTGTTCAATGTGTGGTGGTAGGCCTTATTTACTGCATACCATTCTAACCCTGCTTTGAAGACAGTTATTGATTTCCTTAGAGGCTTTTTTTTATGCTCATTACTACAGTATCTGCAAACTTCTCAATCATGAATTAATTTATTTTCACGACATCCCTGTGAGGTGAGGGTTCATATTGTCCCAATTCTAAAGATGAGGAACTCAGATACAGAAAGATTAAGTATCCATTAATTTTGGGTGCCTAATTTTAAAATAGGATCTGATTTTACAGAGTATTTACCATTATATATTACTTCTTATGTTCAGAGCCCAGCTCTCATTGAGTTCAGTTGCAGCTATAAGTGCTTTTCTTCTCTGCAAATCAGACCCCAGGATCTCATCATGCACCCAGAAAATGAGGAATACACAATCAGTGACTACCTGTGAAAAGTTTGCTTATAAGTGACTTAATTAGTGTCACAAAGGAACACTGAAGAGAGGAAGGGATGGAATCCAGTTCCACACAGACCTCTGGCACTTGAGCATATGGTAGTAATTGGTCCCAATAATAGATTGTCATCTTGTATGTGGACCAGCACTAAAGGGAGGTGGGATGTTTTGCCAGAAGGCTTCATAGATATTTGCTGATAGCAGAAAAATTGTAAGACTCAGGAATCTTGGATTCCATTTCAGGTTCCGGAATGTGCTCGAGTGAGCACAGACTTTTTGCCCCTTTGGACCCCTTCTGCCCCAGTCATCTCCAAACTGTATTTGTCCCAGCATTCTCTCTTCCCCCACCTTGGATCTCCATCCCAGTCCCATTCCCCTTGTCTATCCAGTCCCAGTCTTTACTTCTTGGGTTTCCCATCCCACTCCCAGTCACCTTGCCTAGCAAGTACTAGTCTCACGACTCCTGACTCCCAGTCCCCACACTCCTAGTTCAAGTCCCTTGTCTAGCCAGTTCCAGTTCCCTCCACCCCCACTTTCTTGTCTTTTATTTTCTTGCCCAGCTAATCCCAGTTTCCTCTTTCCTGGCTCCTCATCTGATATGTCTAGCTCTCCCCCACACTGGCTTCCAGTCATGCCTGCCCCCTCACTGACCTGTATTCTTTGTTCCCACAGGGTCTTATAATGGGAGGCACTGGGAAACCTTACTACATGGTGTTACAACCCTTCATTTAATAAATGTTGGTTCTCAGTTCCTATTTTACAGTTCACTAGACTTGCCCAAACATATAATCAGACCTTACTACATGAAGGTTTGGAAAAATCATATATATCATGTGATGGGGCAAGGCCAGATGGATATTGGAAAGTAGTGAGAAATAAGTATGTTAGCCCCAGGCTAAACAAATCCCGGTTACCATGGTAACCAAATGGCAGTTGCTCAAGGTTAATCAAGACACCTGGGGCCAATTAAGATCCTTCCAGAAAGCATCAGAGAGGTAGCTGTGTTAGTCTGGATCTGTAAAAAGCAACCAAGAGTCCTGTGGCACCTTATAGACTAACAGACATATTGGGTAGTGGGGCATGGTGCTGTTAGCAGCTATAAATAGAGGCTTTTGAAAACCAGCACACTGGTCACTTAGAACTTTTAGTGCACTGGGTGTAGTTAGAGTAGGAGGAACTTATTTTGGGTTTGTAATGGTAAAAGGGATCACTTGCATTTGTGGGGAGCCTGCTGAGGTAATTAGCTCAGCAGTGATATAACACTGAGAAGAAAGCAAGCAGTATAAAAGGCTGAGCCAGGGAGCAGGAAGAGAGCTCTACATAACTGCTGCTATGTTGTGATGGATCTGGAGTATAAATAGCAATACAAATAGTGGGTGGAGATACCCTGTTGCACTGTGTATGCTGCTTTATTCACAGAGGGCTTACCAGCCAAGCATTTGAGTTGCTGCAGGGGGAGCCTATTTGCAGGGAAAATGAAAGATTTTTTTTTTTAATGTGATGTCAGTGTGTACAAGTAACCATGTGTTATAAACTGAAAGAAATGTGAAGATAAGTTGGAAGATATGGATTTGTCGACTGTCGAG
Source organism: Emys orbicularis (assembly GCF_028017835.1). NCBI lineage: Eukaryota > Metazoa > Chordata > Testudines > Emydidae > Emys > Emys orbicularis. The sequence continues at coordinate 45,079,496 of NC_088685.1, read as the reverse complement.
GCACATGAATACAAAGGTAAGCTCCTTTTAAAAGGATGTAGAATAATAGTGAATACACTGAATGTTCTAATAGTAATTCTCTTAAGACCCTCAGATTTCAAATACTCTTCCCCACCAAGTGGACAAAAGGCCATTTCTACTCCAAATAGCCAAACTCCAGCTTTGAAGAGGGGAAAAAGCTGAGCAGAAATGTTGCAAAGTAGCAAAACTACCGAGTTTTCTAGAGGAGTCTAATACTATAGAATCTGTTTTGTGTTCAGTATTAACAAATATATAAGTACACGAACCTTATTGATCTGTTTTTAAGCCAATTGATTGGAAGGTGTCTGAAGAGTCTAATCAAATCTAGTTGCATAGAAAAGGACTTGCACACCTCTCCCATGTGACATTATAAATGCAATATGCTAACATCATGATAATTATAGGTATCTGGTAAAAGTACAGCAGATTGCTCTATACAAAGTTAGGGATCACATTTAATTGAGAAATGACTTTTTTTATGTTAATGCCATATGCAGTGACGCACATATTATACAGTGATTTCTTGCCCAATTATTTTAGATTACATTAAAAGAATGTTAATGCTGCTACTCGAGCACTGAGGAAAGGCCAAAATTAAGCTGCTCATGCAACCTTAGTTTGGTCCCTTTGTACGTATTGTGATGGGGGAAGGACAGATGGCTATAGAAAAGTAGTGGGAGATAGATCTATTAGCCCCAGGTTAAACAAATCCCTGGTACCAGGATAAGTAAATAATTGACCTGGAGCAGCTGCCAAGACACCTGGGGCCAATTAAGAGCTTTCCAGAAGGCAGGGAGGATGCTAGGTTGATTGGGATACCTGAAGCCAATCAGGGGCTGGCTGAAACTAGTTAAAAGCCTCCCAGTTAGTCAGGTGGGCGTGAATGTCAGGAGCTGTGGGAGGAAGTTGCGCTGTTGGAGAGACTGAGCTATACACACCATATCAGGCACAAGGAAGGAGGCCCTAGGATAAGGGTGAAGTGGAGCTTGAGGAAGTGGGGGCTGCTGTGGGGAAATAGCCCAGGGAATTGTACGTGTCCTGTTCTTAAAAGGTCAGCTACCATAGCTGATACTATTAGAGTCCCTGGGCTGGAGCCCGGAGTAGAGGGTGGGCCCGGGCTCCCCCTCTTTTGCCCCCCTGATTAATCACTGAGACTGGGAGACAACAGATACTGTGCAAGGGAGGATAGCTTCTTCTCATCTCCCTCGCTGGCTTATGATGAAAATGGCTCAAGTAGACTATGACCCTTGTCTCTAGAGAGAGAAGGGTTAAGTGGAGGGTCACAGTGAGCCTCTGAGGCTAGCAAAATCCATCAGGAAATGCAGGACCCACAGAGACAAGGACAGAGCTTTGTCACAGTATGCTTTATGGTTGTCTTACCCAACTTCAAGAGGAGAGACTGCGACAGAGCCAGGAATAGAACCTAGCTCTTGAGTTCCAATCACTTGCTTTTCCTTCTTTCATTGTCTATCCTGTGCACTGGATGCAGCAGAAGTTCTGTAGGATAGATAGTATGTGATCATGTGTGACAGTCTCGGGGTTTGCCTGGGGCTACAAGTCTCCTTGTTACACCCCTGCCTCCAGTGAGAGAGAGAGAGAGAGAGAGAGAGACTTGCTTGTGCTTAACTGGGTGTCAGTTCCCTGACAACTCCAGTTTGTTAGGCTTCCCCCTTCTCCCCCTCCCCCCCAACAATCTCCTTTGAGCTGTTTCAGCCTTTACATTGCCTTGCATGTTAACAATAGTCATGCCCCAGACCCAAGTGTCTTTGACGTATTCTCCCTTAGAATCCAGCCCCTTCTCAATTGATCACTCATAGAATTACCAGGTCAGCTGTCTCCAAATGGACAATGTATACACCCCTTGTATGAGTCAACTCAGGATTGCTGCTCTGCTTAACATCATGGCACTTAAGTGTATTTGTAGGGAAAACAATTAGTTTATTAAAGATTCTAGTGAGTACAAATATTGGAAACAAATGATTACATATAAAACTAAATCAACACATGCTGTCTAGAGACTAAACTTAATTTAGGCTTACCTCCTGTCTAAAGTAATCTTATCTCACTCAAAGCTTTTTGCAGTATTTCCAGCCTAGGATTGGTTGTGATCCCATTTTCATGAATGCAAACATGTCTGTCTACTTCCTAGCTGCAGAGTAACAGGGTGGTTTCCTTGTCCTCCAGTTATAGTCCAGAAGATATTTGAAGTTCACCCTCAGATAAGTCTCTTCTCCCCCCCCCCACCCCCTGCAGATCATCTCTTCCTCTTAAATCTCATACTCTATCTGCATTGAGCTCAGACTGGTGACTGTGAATAAAACAATACAGTACTTGCATTTCAAAAGAGAGCTGGATAAACATCTACAATCTGGCAGGAAACCAATTTTTCACCTCGGTGGGGCTTAACATCTTGAGACATACCATAAGAAAGTATTTCCAGTATATATACCTAATTCCTTACCTAGCAGCAGTACATACATTTTACAACAATATTCATAACCAGTGTGACACTGGCTTTTCTTTCATACCTTACATGACATTCTTTGGTGAACCAGGATATACATACTAGAATCAGGAAATTCTTGTCAGCTGGAAGTGAGAGATTTTGGGCTCAGATACTGTAATTTAACTATATCATAATGCATATGCACATATCCCCACTTTACCTGAACTAACTTTGTGCAACCTCTCCTTGACAGAATCTGTAAAATGGAGAGAATATTGGCCTGCCTCTCAGAACAAGGGTATGCGGCTTTGCCTAATAATAAGGGTTCCAAAATGTACAGAATGATTAAACTTAGGAAGTGGTTTAAAAACTCAGATTAGAGCTCATGGTCTCCTCCTGGCTGAACATGCTTCCCTCCCAGGCTGCCACTGCTGATACTATATCACATCTGGAGCTCAAAATCGGTGGAGCACATTCAGTGCAGATGGAAAGTCACTGAGGCTGGAAGCATGTTAAATGCAGATAGAACATTCAGAGCTTTTAGCAACAAGCCTCTAAAAATCTGTATTTGAGTATATACCAAGAACAACTTTTAGCGGTTTATAATTTGGCCAAATCTGTGTGAATTTTCATAGAGATAGAAAAAGGCAGCTGTCTGAAGACCATGTTAGCTAGTCCTCTGCCAAATCTCAAGTTCTTGCTCCAAACTGCGGAAGTGCTAGACCTCTTCCAAGAAATAGCGGGGGGGGGGGGGGGGGATTTAACATTAGCAAAATTACCTATTTTCCCCAACATGACTCTTAAAAATGGCTGAACCATTTTTGCTAAAACTTTCATAAATAAAATAAACCAGCCTGCAGCAGGGACAAAGCATGGAAAATTTCATCCCAAACATTTAAAGTATGACAAGGTTAAAAGCAACTAGAAAGCATTAGAGAGCCTTAACTAAGTGTTTCTACCAGCTCCACCTATAATTATAACTATTTTTAAGTTAAGCACAAATAAAATGAACTCCATAATACTCCGCTTTTCACTTTTTAGATTTATTAAAAACAAACACATACTGAGACATTTAAAAAGTTCTTGTCTGGACTCTCCATTTCATGTTGATTTAACTCAAAGAAAAACATTTATGGCTAAGCCCCCAAAATACAGAGAAGTGCTGACTCATAAGCTTAACTATAAAGACTTGAATGGCAGTGCTGTAATTTAGAATCGCCTGCGGGTAAGCAGTTTCACACTATTACCTGTAACTGCTCTAGCTGAGGAAAGGTAAAGTTTTTTTTTTATCCAATAGAAACAGGGCTTTTGAGATCTTATGAAACAAGACATGCAATACTAGAGTAAAACTAGGTGTCTCCTGCTTCTTAGCATTCATGCCCCTTCCTTTCTTTAATGGGGAAGAATAGAGAAAATCCTTCAACTTGGTGCCAACTGCATCAATGCTTAACAGCATGATCACGGGAGAGGTGGAAGGCAGATACATCTTGTTGTTGTAAGAGAGATCAGTGTAAGAGCAAAAAGTCATGTACTTACCTTTTCTTCAAATGGATTTCTCCCTGCCCAACACAAGGTAAAGTATTTCTAAAGGGGGTGATGGCAAAGAAAAAGGATATTTTTAATCAGCTGATGTGAAAAGAATAGGTATGTTGAACAAAAACCCTTCCTATTTTTGTTTGTTTAGTGGTGGCCTGTTGGTAACCCCAGCCTGAAGCCCCTCCACTATTCTTTCTCCTGAAACAGTAATTACCTTGGGGTATTTTTCTCTTTTATGTTGAATCCTAGTTTCCACTCTCAGAAACCTGTGCACAGTCAATTGAATCACCAATTTTACATGACAACAGTGCACTGAATAATTTAAAAAAAAATATTCTAAGGCATAAATAAAAAATGTTTTAAAGGACAGAGGTCAGTTTCTATGCTCAGAAGATAGAGGAGCAGACATGGCTTTGCCCCCTTCCAATTTAGATCTATTCTAGGGAACAAAACTGTTCCAAGTGGAGCTTGGGAAGTGTCAGGAGCTACTCTAAATTACTGCAGTTTCTGTAGTACTGTATGTGGCTTGTGGCACAAGCCAAAATGGCCTTAGTGGTGTGCATGATGGCTGTATCCAATCCAGCCCCTAATTCTACTCCCTCCACTGAGACTTGCAGGGGGGAAAATGCAGCAGCTATACTAGGGGAATTATCCCCCGGTTCCTTCTCGGTTGTTTATATCACAGCAACATACAAGTGCCGAAGGAGTCAGAATCCTTTCTGTAAAAACACTGTTAGCAGATTCTTAATTATCTGCCTTAATGATCAATCCAGATTGATTTACTGCAGCATTAGACAAGACTTTTGAAAGCTTACTGGTATAATTTTGTAAGATGCTGAGACCCCGGATAGACACAGAAGTCAGTTTTAGTTGAAAGGACTCAACCCCTTCCAGCAGGCAGTCAGCACTATGAAGGACTAGGAGGTAAATCATTAAAGCTAGTTTGAATGATAACTGTTTCTGACATAATCTCAGTCTAGCTATTTAGGAGAAACTATCTAGATCTATTGGCGCATACACACTAAATATTTAACCATTACTAAGGAGAATTATCTCAAGTTACATCCAAATACCATTTAAATTTTGGGTTTTAATAGAGGTACAGTTGGTATATCATGTAACATTCCTTAACATTTCAATGTAATGCGTCCCTGGAGGGAAAGAAGAACAAAAAATAAAACTACAAAAGGTGCCACTCTCTGTCATTTGTGAATTTGTGTCTCTTCTCATAATGTCTCCATTGTCCAGTTAAATATTTTATGCAGAGAACATTGTAATTTAACTTATGTATAGTGTAATGACGTTATGTAATGCAGTTTTCAGCTTTCTCTTGGGTACATCTCTGTTACCTCACTCTGTGCTAAAATCGGTAACAAATATTTTGTGACAAATACAAGCTGGCTCAGTGTGCAGATCAAAGATGATTCAGATAATAAAAGCCTTGTAACCAAGTCTCCTGTGCCCTCCAGGTCACTGAGATGGACTGTCATGGTGAACTCTCTGTATCAAACAAATACCTACAACACAGATGTCTTCCAGTGCTAGACAAATCAGTTTTTTGACCAAATATGTGAAAATAATTCACTTCTCATCATGTTTAAAAACAAATCTAGCAATAAAGTTCCTCTCCTCTCCTCTCAAAAAGGGTTGAAATGAATCTAGAGCTTAATTATGAAGCACAGAAGCACTTCGTAGTTGTAACCTTGTAAGAGCTCACTGTTGAGCCGCAGGTTGCCCTCCACTGCTCTAGTGCTATATATTCATATTTAAACAGTATGACAGGAAATATTTAGGTTATATACATACACTAGATATTACTAAAACTATATATATATATATATATATATATATATAATCACAGCAAAATGACTGACCAAGTATTATTATTTTATCAACTACAGTTGGTTAATAACATCGTCAAAGCATCCTGATTGTTTCATAACTTGGAGTGGTTAATAAGTAAATCAGTGTTTTAATATCATGTGCTGCAAAGAGCCACAGGAGACACATTAAAGAGCCACTCGGCTGAGTATCACTGCAGTATGTCTGCTGAACTACATTGACATTTCCCCTCAGTTTTCTGTGTCTGTACTGAAGGCAGAATGTTTCCTCATCAGTTTCTCTCTGAGGGCTCTTCTCCACAGGACTGTTTTCCCTCTTCTCTTTCCTATGCCAGTATAGTCTCTGTCAGGAGAAGGCTTTCTGTGTGTAAACACTTTAGTCACAGATTTCCCCAGTCGAAGTGATAGATCTTCAGCCACTACAATAGTTAAGCAGTTAAGCAGGACTCACATGTAACATCCCAGGGCCCCTAATTGCCATTCGTTGACAGCCTGTCTTCGTCTCAGCTTCTACTGTTTCCTGGGCTGGTATCAACCACATCCAACATATTGGTCTCTCAAGTTTCTCAGTCTTCCAAGAGACATTCAGTAGTCAGACCTTCTGACTTTTCTTCCCCCCTTTCTCCTCTCTCAGGACTGTGAAAAGGTAATGGTTTCTAGCCTGCATAGATAATTTGTTCTCCTTGTAGCAATAATCATGGTTGCATGGTGATAAAAAATATCTGGAGATCATAGTCCTATTCTGTATTTGTTCATCCTCAACTTTTCCATGTTGAAACTCATTTTTAGCTATTTTGATTTAAGAAATAGTGTTTCAAGATAGCTTATGGTCAGTAGATCTCAAGAGGTTTTTTTCTTCCTATTTTAATATGCCCCTGCTATTAATGATTCTTATGCTTTGCAATCAGCACTGTTCATTATCAGTTCCAGACAGTGCCCTTCAGCCTGTCATCTGCTCCTTAGGTGTTCACAAAGCTGATGATCATCTCAGTAGCCAGGCTGTGACAAGAAAGCCTGCAGATATATGGCTGCCTGAACAATCTACTGGCAAAGGTGTAGTCTTATGATGTGGCATCTCATCTCACTCACTGAACCTTCCAGTTCCTGGAACATCTTGATAGTGAACGATCAGAAGAGCTGCCTTATTCAGTTTTACAAATTAGCCAGGTTTTGTGATAATGCCGAAAGATATGACAAAATTCATGTCACCTAGCATTTCCTCAGCACTGCCTGGCATCTGAACAGAGTTACCAGTGTGAGCTCAGAATCCAGCCCAGTCTATTTATTTGTCTAACTTTGTGGATTTATCTTTCACAAGCCTTCTTACTGTTTGTATCCCTCCAGTGTTTCATTTGTCATGCCTTACATCTGTGGTTTCACAAACAGTTGTCTTGGGAGAGCATTCATAATTGGCACTAGCATACCTGAACATGGAGCAGTGCATTAAGGCTTTTTATAGTTGAATAGGAATTCAAAACAGTGCATTATAATCAGGTATGAGAAACAGAAGGCAGAAACTCTGCAGTATATGTGATACAAAGAAATATGCTGCTTAAGAGGTCTGGGTTTAAATCCACATTTTCTGAGATTTAGCATTGATATCCCATAAATAAGGGAGCATAGTTGAACTCCAGATGTCATACTTGCAGGACATCTCCAAGGGAACCTTCTGACTGACATTTTTACAACCTATATTTGATAAACAGCTGCGGGGATATTGGAAATAGCTATAAGATGGTAGAAGATAAAAGCAACAAGTAATTCTTGATCCTGCATTATCTAAAACCCATATTGCTGCAAAGTGGTGTTTTTTTTCTAACTCTTGAAAAGACATTGATTCGTTTTTTTCGTTTTTCTTTTTTTTTTCTCCATAGTTTACTTTGGCACATCTTTCTAACTCTTTGTCTGACTTAAAATTATATGCTCTAACAAAGGATGTTATATTTGATCCATTTTAAGGCTGTGGAATATCTAACCAGAGAGGGGGGGTTTATGTGGATTGTTTATCCCTTTGGCAATATATCTCCTTTCAAGTATTAGACAAAATTCAGGCTTGAGAGATATTCTTACAAGTCAGGCAAATTCAACAGTAAGTTACAATATAGTGAAGAAATCTTTTCATTTCTGATAGAAATATTCTGAGTACACCGAGACAATGTAAAGCCCTGAGGGGAAAGTGCTATCTTTTTCACAGAGTTCCAGGCTAGGTCTACACTGCAAACTTCTGCCAGCATAGCGAGGTGAATCTCAGGTGTGATCTTTGACTGATGTAACTGTGCCAACAGAAGTCCCTAGTGTACACATAGTTGTACCAGCAAAACTGCGTTTCTACTGATAGAGCTTTTGCTCATGGGGTTGGAATGGTCTTGGTGGTCTCTTTTGAATACCAGTACAAATCACAGCTTTGCACATGTAGCTGCATCAACACTAGGAATGCTTTGCCAGTATATTATACCAGTATAGAGATACTGGTAAAGTGCTCATAGAGTAGACATGGCCCTAGTCATTCTGTATCATTGCATCCTTGTACTGATAGCTTGTAGCTTTTGCTTCCTGTATCTTGCTTAATCTAATAAATCATAATGTAGTATTTGTACTTGTATTTTTAGGGTGTATTATCATTGGAGTGATAATACAAAAACTTTCATCATTAACATAAATTGGCAGTGAAAACTAGAGGGAGAGAACATGAAAGCTTGGGCTACACTGCAAAGTTTCGCTGGCATAACTATGTTGGCTGTGTGTGTTGGTGGTGGGTGGCGGGGAATCATTCCCTGTGTGCCCGCAAAATAACTGCTTCTATGGACACACACTGTATCTCCACTGGTTACAGTTATACCAGCAAAGGCTCTGTAGTGTAGACAAACCTAGATTATGATCCAAAGACCATTCAAGTGTATGGGGATTGATCCATTTACTTCAGTGAGTTTTGGATCAAGCCCTACATGCAGATGACTTTATGTGGAATCTAGCCTTCTTTCTAGCATCCAAAATAAGTGTTGCATGATGTTTGGTCTTATTATGGCATATGGTAGTTTTGGAGTATGTTGTTCTGGCTGGCTCATCATCAACATATAATTCAGATTTTCTTTCTGGGTAAATAGTACACTTAAGATGCCTATAGCTGTCAATTGGCTCATAGTGGTCCATCTATTCCAGTCAATATATTATGTGAAGGGAGTAACAATTCATGTTCCATGTGGAGAACTCATAGGATGATAACTATGTGGGTGGCAACAGGAGGTGGGATTATTGATAGCATTAGGTTAGTGAGAAGTATAGCTCAAATGTTTTGGAGTTTGGATTGAGATATGCATCCAACAATCTAGATGCTTTAAGTGAGCCTTTTGAGTTTGTAAAGTGAAAACTGAAAGATAGCAACTCTCCCCCCACAAATGTTGATTTAACTTCTTGAAACCTTTGTTCCAAATAAAGTTTGGGTAATGTTAAAAGATTAATGTACCTTTATGCAAATAACTTCACCTATTCCTAGCTTGCAAGGTAACAGTGCACCTGGAGAGATCCCTCTGACGGCCATTCCTGTAGCAATTAAAATGAATAGGGTAAATTAACTCCTATTGCCCTGTTAGCATAAAGAGAATGCTGGCATTCTTCTTTGATTGCTTGTCCCTATGTGTATTCCAGTATGTTCAATACACTTGTGCATTTGATGCATGGTAGGGGGAAATATGAATCCTCATCCTTGGCTATGAAGAAAGTGAACCTTCCACTTCTAATCTGCTCTACTCAATACCTTTTGTATCTGGCTTGTTCTATAATCCTGGTGGTGAGACTCTAACACACCTAGACTGTTATACAGGTCTCCTCCTAGCGGCCATACCAAGATTATTCTGGGGAAAGTGTTATGTGAAAGTATATGTCATTTAGAACTAAAACCACCTCTTTCCAACCTTATTATGCATATTTATCTGACTCTCACTTGGTCTTAGATCCCATGTGACACCACCAGTTTGAGACTGCCAGTCAGAATTGAGGTTTTATACTTCCTTGAACCATAGATTTGAGTATTGCTCTCTAATGATACCACACTTTTTTTGTTAAACCTAAAAGTATATACAATGCTTTGCTTCAGATTGCACAGCCCTCTTCCAATTGAGCTTAAGGAGTAACTGGTGGTAGGAGTAGGCTTTTTTAAATTATTATTATTATTATTTTTATTTTTTTTGGATCTGCCCCTAGACTCAACCCAATCTTTGCCAGTGCATTGCACAATTATTTCCCACAGCAGTGGACTGTTGGGTATCCTGAGTTCATAGCTCTAGGAACAGAGTGTGATCTCGTGGTTAGTACACTTGTTACAAACATGATAGCCAAACAATATGTTGGTACATTGATTATGAGAGGTAGTGTGGCAAAGTGGATGAAAGTTGGGTGTTCTGTATTAGATATCTGGTTTTGATTGCCAGCACTGTTGAGGCGACCCTGGACAGCCTCTGTGATATTATACTGTAATATGGGTGAATGTCATTCACTGGCCTATTACGGCAGAAGAATGATGCCTTGGTCGTTAATAAGGGTTGTGAAATGCTAACAGCACTGATTAAAATTAGTAAGAACCACCCATGGTCTCCTCGCTTCCAGCATAGCATGCTTTCCCCTAGGCCAAGGAATATTTCATAGGGGTGAGTGTCTCTGTTTTTCTGTTCTCTCCCTTCCCCCATGCATGAGGGCCAACCAGAGATTTGGCAGCCATGACATGACTGCCAAATACATGTATCCTACAAGATACATGACATCTGACAGGTCTGTAGTAGCAGCAGCTGAGCAGTGAGGTTGGATGTAGGATGGGGTATCCTACTATTATGCTAGTTGAATACCTAAAATATATTGGACACATTAAAACACAAAACAGATGTGATCTGGAACACATTAATTATTTTCTCCTACAAAATCTTGTGGGGTGGGAGGTAGGGTTGTTTTTTGTTTTTTGTTTTGTTTTTAAGAAATGCATGGAACATCTTTTTAAAAAAAAAAAAAAAAAAGACAGAGAGAGAGCAGGAAGGAGAAGTTCAAAACAAAAAAACCCACCACAAAACAAAAAAAAAATCCCCAAAGTTCACTGTTACCTCTTAACTCTTCCGCTGCTCTTCCTGAAGTCCAGTTCCTTTTTATTACTGAAGAGGCAATGATCATTCATGATATTGTGGATCTGTTTAAAAAAAAAAAAAAGCTTAGATAGAGAATTGTTATATATTTCTGCTAGACAGTAAGTTTGCCTGTAGAGCCTTCATTTATTCTATTCTATTTTTATTGATGGACCATATCACAAAGCATGTAGTATTGTTTTCCTTAGTCATATTAAAACATACATTGACCTGTGATGGGAGAATATTCTGGTTTACAATGAATCCCATTTCTCCTAAGATAATAGGCCAAATTCATTCTTTGCATTGACCCCTTGTGCCTAAAAGCTTTCTCAAATTTTCCTCCAATCTGCTGCAAGAATCTAAGGACTATACCAATATACTGACCCCAAACAGGTGCGGAGATTAGGAATTATCATTCACACAGAGGGAGAAAGAGGCCTGTCTCAAAATTCCTGTGGGAGACGCTGTGGCCAGAGTACAGTCTGACAGATTCATCCATGAATAGTGACTGCATACTGGAGAACTCCTAGTGTGCTGCAAGCACTTGCTGTAGCCATGTATATAGCCAGCTAATGCCAGTGACAACTCTGTAGGCATCTGAAACCACTGTGCCATTGTCACACGACCGAAAAACCTACTGCACAGGGATACCCGTGTATGTTAATGTTGTTGACCATGATAACTTTAACTTTTGCTTTCTGTAAAAGCCAAAGCTATGCTTGCATCCTCTGGGAGCATGCAGCTTTGGATTGCTCCCTATCTTCCACATTTCATCCTTTCTGTCCACACCCTCCCCCACCCCCACAAAAGTTTGTGGTGGGAGGAGGGGGGGTTGGAGGCAAGATTAGTTGTCCATGCCTCCTGCTTTCCCTTCAAACCCCAGCTATGTGGTATTTGTGCAGATGGATTTCAACAGGCTCAGGGACAAGTGAGAGGTATATAACATAGCATTTGCTCCCCATCTCTGATTTTGGATTACATATGGAATATATTTCACTTTTTCAATTGGTCATATTGAATGGACCTGGTACAAAGTAGCTTCTACCAGGAGGAATATATACATGAGACTTGTGTGAATGTGCACGTGCTTATGCAATTTTGCATTCGTGTAACTTAAATTTCTTGATTTAAAACAAAAACCCTTTGTTTTAAATTTTGGATTTCTAATTTCATATCAGAGAACAATTTTACATATGAGTTATTCCATGAAAATAAGGATTGCATAGTGAAGGAATGTTCTGTCAGGTTCTTACCTATACTATCTCTAAGGATGCACCACTATAATAAAAGTTGTTCCTTGCAAACAGTAGGAGGCCCAGGACCATTTATTGTACCAATTTGATCTTGAAGCTAAATGCATTCCTCTCACCAGTGATTATTACATTGACAAAAGAAAGGAAGTACAAAGAGGTCAGCTAAATACTTTTATCAAGGGGAGAATAGACCCATTAGGTGCTTGGGTACTATGGTGATGAGCACAGTTTAAGAACCTCTACAGAATAGAGTAGTGGCTGAAGTCCTATCTGGCTAAGAATGAGCATGAGCACAGTTTAAGAATAAGATGAGCACAGTTTAAGAACCTCTACAGAATAGAGTAGTGGCTGAAGTCCTATCTGGCTAAGAATGAGCATGAGCACAGTTTAAGAATAAGATGAGCACAGTTTAAGAACCTCTACAGAATAGAGTAGTGGCTGAAGTCCTATCTGGCTAAGTTACTTAGGTGGTCTAAGTATCTGAGCACCTCATAATCTTTGTGTTTATCTTTACAACACCTCTGTATGGTAGGACAGTACTATTATTACCATTTTACAGATGGGGAACTGAGGCATAAAAGGTATGATTACACGGCATCTGGAGTGAGCTTCCCAGCCAAGGCTGATAGGCCCACCAACCCCCGGGGGGGGGGGGGGGAGGGGGAAGGGGGGGTCAGGCAAAGGGGCAATTGTCCAGGGGCCTGGGTGATTTAAAAGGGCCTGGGGGCCCCCAGCAGCTAAGGTAGGCTTCCTGCCCCCCCCCTCGCTCCGCACAGCTCCCGGAAGCGGCCAGCATGTCCCTGCAGCCCCTGAGGAGGGAGTTTCCATGAGCCCCTGCCCTGAGCACCGACTCTGCAACTCCCATTGGCCAGTAACTGTGGCCACTGAGAGCTGCGGGGGCAGGGCTTGTGGGCAGCCGCACGTGGAAACCCCGTGCCCCCCTCCCCCATAGGAGCCACTGCCAGAGGGGTGTGCTGGTTGCTTTTGGGAGCCACCCAAGGTAAGCGCCGACCGTCTAACCCCCTCCTGCACCCCAACCCCCTGCCCCAGCCTAGAGGCCATATCCAAAGAGGGAGGGATAGCTCAGTGGTTTGAGCATTGGCCTGCTAAACGCAGGGTTGTGAGTTCAATCTTTGAGGGGGCCACTTTGGGATTTGAGGCAAAAATCAGTACATGATCCTGCTAGTGAAGGCAGGGGGCTGGACTCGATTACCTTTTAGGGTCCCTTCCAGTTCTATGAGATAGGTATATCTCCATATATTAAAGTGCCACCCAGAGCCCGACCCCTCACCCCCTCCCACATCCAAACTCTCTCCCTGAGCCTGCACCCCCCTCCCGCACCCAAACTCCCACCCAGAATCTGATCCTGTATCCCATCCCCCTGTCCCAGCCTGGTGAAAATGAGTGAGGGTGGGGGAGAGTGAGTGACGTAGGGAAGGAGGATGGAGTGAGCAGGGCCTTGGAGAAGGGGTGGGACAGGGGCGTGGTCTCAGGGAAGAGCCAGACAGGGGCAGGACAAGGGTCTTTGGGTTTGTGTGATTAGCCATTTGGCAACCCTACCAGGTGGGCATATGGAAACCCTGGCCATGCCAGCAGCTCACTGGGCACCAGCAGCACAGCCAACAGCTCACTGGGCACCATGCAGTGCAGGTACAGCACTGCCCAAATGTCAGGTGGACCGCGTCCGCGTGGGCATGGCTTGTGCATGCGTGGGAGCCCATTGACTGTTCTGCCCTGATTGGGCCCGGAATTGCTGTCAGCGGGCCTGCTGATAGATTCAGACTAGCAAGGGCTTGTGGAGTGCTGTAGCTATGCAGGTAATGCTTTGAAATCGCACCTGAGACCAGAGTTTGGGCTCTGAATCCTACCACCCCTTCCTAGACTTCAGAGCCCAAGCTCCAGTCTGAGCCACAACTTTAAAGTGTCGTGTGCACAGCCACTTCTTTAGTGAGGCTCACACTAACATTCTAGTCCAACTATCAATCCAGGCTGGGATGCTCATTCCTGCAGACTCCAAAACATGGTGTAGACATATACAGAGAAGAAGTCCCAGATTTTTAAAGATGCTAAGGTGTTGTCCTACTCAGTGTTGCAACACCTATCTGACTTACGCTCCTAAGTCTTATTTTCAACAGTGAGTTAGGCACTGAGGAGCCTAAGTCTCTTTGAAAGTCAATAGGATTTATGCTCCTAACAGCCTAAGTGTCTTTTGGAAAGGAGACTTAGGAGCCTAAGTCAGTTAGGTGTTGCAACTCTTAGCGGAGCAATGCCTAAATACCTTTAAAAATCTGGGCCGAAGTGATTTGTGGAAGGCCACATAAGAAGTCTGCAGAGCAGGTAACTGAATCCAGGTTTCCTAAGTCCCAGGGTAGTACTCTCACTGCAGGACTATCCTTCTGCTATGTTCTTAACTAATTGCTGCTCCTTTATTGGCTTTCTCTATTTTTCCTAAATATTGCAGGATAAAAGATACACATTGCTTCATGTACTGATCATAAAATATGGCAATGTTTTGATATTATGTGGCAAGTTAACAAAGGTACAGCCTTTTAGTTTATTTGCTTTTAACGTGTGTCACAATATTGGTTTTATTTTAGCAGTTTTAGTCTTTTTTTTTATTTAAAGGGCAAAATAAAAACATATTGTAGTTCCCTATACTGCATTTTTATTATGATACTTCACGCTTCATATGTTCTCACAACATATTTACCATGTTTATCTGTCAATTATGAAAATTGGTACTACATAATTTATGTTAATAGGGGCAAAATCTCAGCACTGCTTTTCCTACAAAACTCCAGTAGACTTTATTATAAGTACCAATAGCAGGGTATATGCTTTATGGTTTTGCTTTAAACCTATAAGCCTCTCTCTAGTGAAGATGTACTAGACGTCTCTCTCCTAAATAGTTTCTGCTTTTTCATCCATGCGGGCAGGGGACTGGACTCGATGACCTCTCAAGGTCCCTTCCAGTCCTTGAATCTATGAATCCTTTTTTCCCAAATAGCTCTTTACTGGCATGAAAAAAAAAATGTTCTTGGAGGAACAGCCTACTTAACAGGAGTGGTGGGGAGCCCATTTTTGAAAATGTAATATGAAGTTCATTAAGGACTCTAGTCTAATATGAGGAAAAAGAGTAATTTAAAGAAATTATGATCTAAAATCCATTAATGTTTGCGACTCTGTGAAATGCAGTCAGCTGAACTGGCACTCAGAAAGACTGCCACCTCTTGGTCTGACCTAGGCAGTTAGTCACCTGCTAATTTAGAATTTTGACACATGCAGTTATGGAGCCCAGGTTCAACGTATGCTGCCAAATTTGCATCCTCATGGGGCACCACCAGTGCTAGTGTGTGGTTTAGTGATCATGGTCCATGGCCCTACGGTTATGACATGCAAGCTGCTTTGTGCTGACAAAAAATTGGGGCGATAACCTGAACTCAGAGGCATCAGTATATCTCTGTTTGTTGTGGCCTAGCTGGGCCATTTCACTTGTTCTCTTCTCCTTCGGGGAGCACCCATTCACAGTTCCTTTCACAGACACATCGCAGCACTCTACCACACTCACCTTCTGTGGGACTTCATCCCTTCACCTATTATAGTATAAAATCCAGTAGAAACAAGCTGGGGGATAGGGGTCCTGCACATGACTTCTCTCTTGTGTTTCAAATGCTGTTTCTAATTACACATAATCACCATCCTCAGAGGCATTGTATGTGTCTTGTTTTACATTAACATATCCCCTCTAGCCAATACTGCTAGGGTGCTACACTTGTCATCTCCACTCCTACTGCAAATGCAACTTGTCTTTAACAAACATGATCTAGCCCTAAGCATAGTGAAGAGTTGTCTGCATGGGGAAGTATTTTCCATAATAGGATAAGGTGTGGATTAAGAACCCTATAGTTATTTCAGAATAACTCCCTGTACAGACACTTTTATCCATGCTGAATGCCTTTTTAAGCTTCTAAAATTGATTAAGCTAAAATGGAAAAAGGGCACTCTTATTCTGGAATAAGTGTCCACACAGGGAGTTATTCTGGAATAGCTATTGCAGTCAGTTTCCCTAATAACTGCATCCCCCCCAGCCCTAAATAAGGTAAGAGATATTACTTTTTCATGTGGGCTAGCACAGAATTTGAAAATGTTTAAATGAAGTATAAGAAAACTAAGAAGAAAAAGGTAGTTGCAGTAGCACATTCATTTTTTTTCAATAAAAATAAGACCTAAAACCAAAAACCTGAAGATATTTGAGTTACAATTATTTCCCATCTCATGAATTGTGTTGATAAACTTTTCTTTAACTGCTATACTTTTTTATAAAAGCAACAAAACAACCTTTAAGAAATATAATACAACCTTTGTCCTTAACACCAAATTAATATATATTGAGGTTACATGTTTAGCCCAAAGCAATTTTAAAGTAGTATTATGACTCCTATGAAAAGATTATCTTTAAGAAAAAAAGAAATTCCAGCACAAATTTAGCAGTATTTTTATAGATCTGGTTCCAATATTTTGTTATAAAATTATTGTTCTTTTGTTAGTAGTTCAACATCGTAGGCATCCATGCAGTCAGAATCTTTCAGTGTGAATTATTTCAGTTTATCAACAGTGTTAGGGTTAGGAATATCTGCTATGATAGATTCCCAGACTCCAATTTTCACTAAAAGCTACAGACCAAATTGGGATCATCAGGAGTCAGCCAATTTTGCCTCATAGCTTGTCTTGTGGCTTCCACTAAACCAGTGTCTTACCCTGTCAGTACCCAGCCCGGGCCGGAGAAGCTAATGATCCAACCAACAGACCAAATTCGGTGATAAATCCTGGTCATGTGCCACCTGAGGCACGTTGCACATGCACTAGGAAGAAGAATCTATATCACAGGGGTTACCAAACTGTGGCTCTTGAGCTGCATGTGGCTCTTTTACAGTTAAAGTGCGGCTCCTGGATCCCCCCATTCTCCACCTACCAGACTGGTGGGAGGCTGGGGGGTGGGCTTGGGGCTTCTGCTCTGTGGCGGGGTGGTAGGGCTACGGGATTCTGCCAGAGATGACTGGTGTCTGCTCAGAATGGTATGAGGGGGCAAAATTTAAAGGTTCCCCCACCAACAGCTTGAGTCACACCCTCTGCAGGCATTCCCCCGCCTCACCCTCAGCTCCCCTCCCTGCAGCTCCCAAGTGTTAGCTCCTTGGGGAGAGGCAGCAGCAAATAGCCTGGAGCTGCAGGGAGGCGCTGCTGTTTTAGCTCTGGGGAGAGGCAGCAGTAAAAGTAGTGGCTATCTCTGCAGCTCCCAGCTGTTTGCTGCTGCCTCTCTCCATGGCCACAGCTCGCTGGCTCCAGCACCTGCCATGCAGGGAGGGGCCCTGGCTGCACCATGTCACTGAATGGGGGCCAGCAAACCCTGGCAAAAATCTGGCGGGGGGACACATGACCGCACATGCCCCCCATGCATCACCTCTGGCTTCTGCTCAACGGGGATGGGGGTCTCTGTGCCTGCTGGGGCTCAGAGCTTCAGCAGGAGCAGGGCTGAAGCTCTAAGCCCCAGCAGGTGTTCCCCGGCTCTCAAACTTCTGAAGATTGTTGTATGCGGCTCGGAGGGTCAGTAAGTTTGGCGACCCTGATATATGATGTGGGAATTATCCTATGAGGTAACAGTAACTCATTTTAACCTTACATAATATAACTGTTAAATAGAATAAGTGATTCTAACTGAGATCATTTTCATTGTTTGCTCAGGTAGTAAGCAAAATAGAATGAAAAACCTTAGAACACAGAGTCCATCCATGTAACACAACAATGTGGAGGGTCATGCCTCTGCCTGTCCCTTTCTCCCCCAACTCCTCCAATCCATGAAATGTGGGAGACTAAACTCCTGGTTCCCTCAGACCGACATGGAACAGGGACTCGGTTGGTTCCACAGCACTGTCCCATGGACAGTCACTCTAAAATCTGGGGAGCAATGTGAGCGGAAATAAGTTGGGAGTCAGCAGGCTTGTGAGTGGGGCTGGAGATGAGACTAGAGCAGGCATGCAGCAATCCCCTGGCTACACAGATATATCTAGGGTTGCCAACTTTCTAATTGCTGAAAACCAGATATCCCTGCCCTGCCTCTTCCCTGAGTCCATGTCCCCTGGCTCCACTGCTCTCTTCTCCCCCCCCACGCCCCCTCCTCCCCCCGAGGCTCTGCCCTCTGCTCACTCCCAGGAAGCTGGTGTGATTGAGCAAGATAGTGCTGATTCCTGAGACTTAGAACAGCATGAGAAGTTTAAAAGAAATATTTGTTCTTTGCCTTTTGAAAAACTTTTTTTCTCATACTTTATTCTTTTCTACAACAAAACTCCATAGAAAAATAATGTAGAAAAAACCCTCTAGCCTTAGCAGCATTCATTAAATGTCTCACCTGTTCTGTAGGTAGGCGTTCCCCACACACCTTCTCAGGGACTTTTTTTAATTTTTAAAAGAGAAAACTGATTGCACACTCAATTGAAGCAAACCTAATGAGCAGATTCAGTGTGGTATTATACAAATACATATTGACATCAATGTACATCTATTAGCAATTGTGTCCTGATAGTTAGGGCTTGTCTACATTAGAAAAGTTGTACAGTGTTAACTAAGTCTGTGTTGTTAAATAGGTGATAGCCCCTAATGTAGATGCACTTAAACCAGGGGTTCCCAAACTTGGGTCCCGGCTTGTTCAGGGTAAGCCCCTGGTGGGCCGCAAGACACTTCATTTACCTGAGTGTCCGCAGGTACGGCCGCTCGCAGCTCCCAGTGGCCACGGTTCGCCATTCCCGGCCAATGGGAGCTGCGGGAAGTGGCGCGGGCCGGGCCACCGCTTCCCGCAGCTCCCATTGGCTGGGAACAGCGAACCGTGGCCACTGGGAGTTGCAAGCGGCCATACCTGTGGACGCTCAGGTAAACAAAGCATCTCGCGGCCCGCCTGGGGCTTACCCTGAACAAGCCGCGAACCAAGTTTGGGAACCCCTGACTTAAACCCATTTAATTCCTGTTTACCATGTACTAGCAAATTACTACATTAAACTAAACTGATTTAAGTGAGGGTTAAACAGGTTTAAGTGCATCTACATTAAGTACCACCACGAATATCCAAAAACAAAGTTTAAAAATCTTCCTAGAACTTGGTTAAAAGCCCACCCCACCTCTTTTCTATGCATTATTAGATACCAAACGGTACAGGAGTTTTTTCTTGCAGTGAGGGCGAAATGACAAGTTCCACAAACATAGGAAAGGAAAGCTTCAGCTATACAAACAAGAATGCCTTGCTAAAATATAATATCCCAAGACAATGCCAAGCAAACCCGGCAGCATTTGTAATTCTGCTATAAAATTCATCAAAACATTTGCCAGGCTGCTGCTAGCTACCTGCCCCATTTTTCATAGTCCTAATCATTTTGTTTCTGTTTTAGAATCTCTAAATTGGGTACAAATGTTATGGTTTCTGGCATATGATGCACAATAAGATTTTTGTAGAAATTAAGTCTTCAAATAACTATTTAGACACCCAAAAAAAAGCTAGCAAGTGATTTTTGGTTGGTTAAAGTATTTTAAATCAAACTTGTTTTTAAAATTGTTACTAGAACAAGCATCTGAGAATGTTGTTTGCATAGAAATGTACTAATTCACACTCTTGTTAAATAACAAAAAAGTAGCCTTGTCCTACTTCCCAAAGATGTGAAGGGGGCAGTAACTGACATTGAGGGGTGCTGCGACTGTAGGGGCACTAGCTGGCATTGAGGGGGAATGCTGTGTGGGGAGGCACTAGCATTTTGAAAGAGCAGTATGTGTCATTGAGGGGATCTCAGGGGTGCGGAGGGAGCAGAAACTGGCATTGATGGGGTGAGGGGGAGAAGACTAACTGGAATTGATGGGGCATGCTGTGGTGGGGGCACAGAAAAAGTAATACAGCCTGGGACTCCTACAGTCCTCCTTAAGGTGGGGATTTCCCTTTTAAGGGTTTCCCTTGAGCTGGGAGACCTAGGTTGCTCTCAGGAGCCACAGGTGTTGCAGAGCATCTGTGTATCTTTGGGATGAACAAACCCTAGTCCCTGACAGAAGGATGAGGGTGGAAGATCCTCACAGAATCCTCTTAATGAGCCCCCTCCTGGGAGGTTTATGCAGGGAACAGTCAGGTGGGACTTACATTAGGAGCTGATTCTGCAAGGGCCCAATCCTGTTCCTTTTGAAGTCAACAGGACTTTTGCTAGTGACATCATAAAACAATGCTTAACTTCATCTGGAGTTTCTTGAATAAAGTGACTGCAGAATAGCCAATAAAGGATGATGTTTTTGTAACTGTCTGATCTCTCATTTTCCCTTCAATGCAGAACAAAACCAATAGCAACAAAACTATGTTAATGTAAATGTTGCAAATTTAAACAGTCAGGAAATGAAAAATGAGTTCTCATTGTGAACTTGCCCACAATGCACAGACAGCAATGAGTTTTTACTTCCTAACTAATGTCTCTTCACATTTCTAACTTGATTATGAGTGTTGGTTTTCACAGGATAAGAACTTATAACAACGAGCATTACATGTAGATCATGAGTCTAACCTCTGGCTCTTGAGGGCAAATGTGTTTAGAAGAAAATGTGTATTTGATGATTAATTGAAAATTGTGGCCCAGTACTTTTTAAACTGAAGTGTTTGAATTAGCACTGTCTCTACAGGGAAGAGGGAGAGGGCATTTCCTCTTTGCAGCCCTAGAAGCATCTCTGTTGTAAGCTGGGAGCACTCTTCCTTTTTTGCTACAGCTATTCAGCAGCTCCTCTGCTGGCCACCTGCTGCATCACAGAGGAGGGAAGGCAGCACTGTTGCCATCTTCTCTGTGGCTCCCATGAACCTAGAGAATCTTCTAGTAAAGGATGGCTCCCCTCCTCTGTAGAGCCATCCAAGGGAGCCCAGAAAAGGGTAAATTTAAATTAATTAAAAATCTGAGCTATAACAAGTAGTTGCAGCTTTCTGATTCTCTGCCCCAATCCAGGTTAGAGCAGCTTGTGGGCTTCCTCTAACTTTCACGAGATGGCAATGGTCCCTTAGGGACCCTACCCCAGCTGGAGAAACCCAAAGCCAGCCAACTTCCCTCCCTCTGAGACGTATCCTTCCCCATTCTCAACAGCTCCAGGGACAGGGTGGAGTGATGCACAGGAGTCGACTATGTTGGGACTTCACATTCTGAGAACTCCTCCATGGGAGAGTGTTTCCAGCAGAAACAATTACTTTTGTGGGTTTCTGCTCCTTTTGTACCATCTCGGTAGTGGAAAGGGAGCAGTCTGGAGCAGAGAATCTAACCTGAAGTATTGACAGTGGCCCCTTCACCTTTTTGAAATATTTGTCCCTCAGGCTGAATGCTTTGGCACTACCAGTGTAGAGGAACTGAGCATTGTTGTATGTCTATTATCCATATAGTTGCAGCCAAAATAACATCAAGTGTTGTCTTGTAGGGCATAATTAAATTAAGGCAGTTGTTACTGGCTACAGTGGACATTTTATTCAGACAGATGTTTGATATTATAATCCTATTTAAAATATTTTTATTCATTTATTGGAGGGGGAAACTACAGCCTGACAAAACCAAAACCCACAACAGTAATAAAATGTGATTGTAATAATCAATGCCTTACTGGACATTTTAATATGTCCATGCAATGGCACTGGCTTTTCACATCAGTGATCCTAGTTCAAATCATATTTTTATGTAACAGCTGTAAGCTACCATGGGTGAAATGAAAGTTGTCAGTCTAGTCAGAAACAGGAGCAAGTTCGCATTTCTAAGATGATCCAAAATTGAAGTTGTCAACTTTAACAAAACCCCAAGTGTGATGTTGTATTAATTTAGATGGAATATGTGGACCCAAAGAGTTAAAGGTCTTAACTTAACATTAAACAGTTTTTAAACAAGGTTCAGGGTTTGATAGAGATCTCATCCTGCTTGGTACCCTGCTGCAAGCCTTTTTATTGAAGATACAGAAAAGAAAGAAAAACAGATAAATCATTTGAAATGCAAAATATTAAGTAAGACTTTCGTTTTAGAAACACCTCTCATTCACTTTAGTTAGACAGTCTTTAGAAGATTAAAAACAAACAAAAACCCTTGTTTGCCGGTATCTTACATGCTAATAACTGTCCTTTGGGGAAAAAAGGAAAGTTGGTTTAGATGGACTGGGGCTGTTCTTGTTTGTTTGTTAAATTCTGATCCTATTTCCTAGAAGACAAAACAAGACAAATACAAGAGGGGAGAGAAAATAACAGCAAAGGTAGAAAATGCAGCTTCTGTCTCTGGTGTTGCCTTTCACTTCCAACCTGATTGTTGGAAAAACACAAGCATGACACACATCATTATTAGCTACTCTGAGACCTGGCCAACTTGTGTCACCTTGAGGGCATTGCTCTTAGTTACCTCTCTGGTCACAGGTTTACAGCAGTATTTCAGATTAGGCAATCTTGGCCAGCTGAGCTAAACACTTATTAGATAAGATGAAATAAGGAGAGAAATAGGAAACAGGAGAAATAAGGTGAGGAAGGGGAAAAGGACCACACAAGATTAGTGTGTCATACACACAGTCTCACATCCCAGATAGTTTTTGGGATTCAGTCACTCGAAGTAGTAATGTCATCTGTATCCTTCTCTTTGTCCCAGTCTGCTCAGGACATCCTTCAGGATTAGCATGAGGCAGGCCCAGAAATGCTGCAGTAGATCCCAGGGTTCCAAGAGATTGTGAGGGTGGCATCTATGATGAAGAAGCTCTCTCCTTCCCCATGTTTTGTCAGTCAGCTACTGTCCTCCTTTGCTTTACCTCCACTAATTTTTTTTTTCATTTCCTTTTTAAGAATCTCCAAAGGGAGTGATGGATGGAATAGCCCATCCCTTCATTATTTTGTCCATCAATTAGGACTAATTTCTGGCACACCAATTTTGGTTCATTGATTTCCAGTCCCACACTTTTATTATTTACCAGGCATGGTTTTAATACAGTCCTGGAATTATATCAATAGGCCTTTCTATTTGTACTAATTCAGCCTGTCTCCCTCTTGCACCTTTTCTCATCAACATTCATTGTTGTAGGTTATTGTGACACTTTATGAACCCCACTTACTTTTCACAGTTGAGCTTGCAGTTAGGGAACATTTGTAGGCCCAATTATTACAACTGATTCACTGATATAGCCATCTGCACCTGTAAGTAAGGATGTACTATTAATGGTTATGCATTTTAATAGGGGATGCACTATTCATATACTATGAACTATGGCAGCAACATTATAAAATATCTGGTTCAGGTTATCAACGGAGAGTATAATCAAATTGTGCTAAATTCCAGTGATATTTTTCTTTCAATAGGCTCACCTCAGAATAGTCCTTGTTTGAGCATTTCTTTCAATTTAGTATCTAAAAGTCCTATTTTACATAAATGTTCACACTCATGCCACCTGACTGAACTACGGTCATGCTGAACATAAATAGGTCACTGAAATTTTATAGGGCCTGCTTTAATAGGGGAGGGGGAGGATCTGGCAGAAAGAAAAGAGTGTGGAGACTTTATTGGCTCTGTCCTCCCTCCCTGCTTAACACATTATTACATTAGGAAAGGCTAGGCTTTTTTATCCAAAGTTAATTGCATTTCTAGTTGGATTAGTAATACTGTTTCTTCTCAATCATAAGGGCAGGAGGTGGTAATCGTTCATAGTATATTACTAGTACATTCCTTATTAAAAATGCTTAACCCACCCTTACTTCTAGGTACGGCTGGCCATATCAGTGTATCAGTCTGGAAAACATGGCCTTATCAATCACAATTGAAAGTTAAACACTGGTAGTCTTTGACTGTACATTCATGTGCAACTGCTAGGATGACGTGGTGCCTGCTTATAAGTATTTATGGGCAAAACTCTAAAGGAAGGTTTGGTGTTTCTGTTCATGTTGGATAAGGACCCAAATACTGGATACTTACTCAAAGCTTATCTGAATTTGCTTCACCTTCTGGGGCAAAGTATATTATAGGAGCCAAAATAAAAACTGTGAATTAATATTTTGACATAAATAAGCCACCAGCTCCACCTAGGGTGAGGAAAAGGAGACTATGTATTATCAGTTTGGCATTTAACCTGAATAAACAAGCCTTCCAGAGTGATTGAAGTGTATATATTCAAGATAGAGTTGTGAGCCTGACACATGAATGCACTAGATAACGGTGATAAATCACAGTTAAGGTGTTTTTTTTTTTTTTTTTTAAATATTGTCATGGTGCAGAGAGATGGAGGGATGAGCTAGAGTGAAACTTGATGCACCTGTGCAGCTGACAACTTAAAAAATATGCTGGCCTCAAGTGGGGAGAGCGGGAATTCAGAGTGGAGTAAAAATATAAATGTACATTTTGTACTGTGTATGTTGTAAAGTCAAAACAGAAACTTCATTACTTGCCAAGGAAGAATGTTTTTGTTTAATGCTTGGTGTTAACATTATCCTAACTTATATGGATGAAACATATAAGGTGAGCAAATGTATAAGGTAGTAGATGAGCAAAAGCGTAGAAGCATAGTTAAGGATTGTAGCGGGGTGGTGACCCGCTCCAGCCCTGATAGGGTTGGAACCAGCCCTGGGAGAGAGCTGGCAGGCTGTGAAAGAAAGACCTGGGCTGATTGGGGAAGCAGCCGCAGCTGGGCCACGCCCCAATCAGGGCCCAGCTGGCCCTATAAAGGCTGGGAGCCAGGCGCAAGGACTCAGTCTCTCTCTCTCTCTCTGCATTCAGAGAAAGAGAAGAGCCCGGCTGCAGGAAGCTAGAGACAGGGTACCTGAGTGGAGCAGGGTTGGGGAAAGGCAGAGGAGCTGGGGAGCTCCATCCTGGAAAGCCCCAGGCTTCAGCCTAGCAGAAGGCCAAGGGGTACTCAGGGTTGCAGAGGGCAGCCCAGGGGTAGGCCAAGGCAGCAGGTCCAAACCCAACCTTGCCAGTGATGAGTAGGTTGATACTGTAGTCTGCCCCATGGCGTGGGGCTAGACGATGACTGGCAGTAGCCTTGTACTGAGGCGAGGTGGGAATAGTGGGTGGGGGTTTCCCGGGGAGGGGAGACCCTAAGACTGAGGGGTTACTGCCAGGGGGCAGCACCCCAGGTAAAAGGGCACCAGGATCCAGGGAGGGACATGGGGGCCAGAGGACAGGTGGATCACCGGCCTGCAGAGAGTGCTCCGGAGCTGGAACGAGCTAATTCCCAGAAGTCACCAGCAGGAGGCGCCGCAGGGGTTAGTCCACTCGTCTACAAGGATATAGAGAAATCTTTTGCTCTTAACTACTTCACTTACAAGTTACATTAATTTTTCCACTGGAACATTATGTGGCTACATTACTGCTGGGAGGGGTAATTGGCAGCTTGAGAAGGCTTACATGTGCTAGCTTTGCTCAAGCTAGCACACTAAAAATAGCAGTGTGTCCATGGAGGGGTTCAGGCTAACTGCCTGAGTACATACCTAGGTTATTGGATGGGGTTGCACTGGGGCAGATATCCTGAGCTAGCATGTGTATGTAGAATCATAGGACTGGAAGGGACCTTGAGAGGTCATCTAGTCCAGTTCCCTGCACTCATAGCAGGACTAAGTATTATCTAGACCATCCCTGACAGGTGTTTGTCTAACCTGCTCTTAAAAATCTCCAATGATGGAGATTCCACAACCTCCCTAGGCAATTTATTCTAGTGCTTAACCACCCTGACAGTTAGGAAATTTTTCCTAATGTCCAACCTAAACTGCCCTTGCGGCAATGTCTATCTAAGCTGGGAATTACACCACCTCCAAACTTCAGTGGAAGCTAGTTAAATGGTAGTTAAAAGTAACACTCATAAGACTTAAATTCCTGCAAGCAGCATGGGGACTAGTTACATACAGCACAATAGAGGCTCAAACTAAGGATATATCCAAATAATAATAATAATAATAAAAAAAAGTAGGAGTACCAGAAAGTGCCATCCTGAATAGACAGCAGAGTAAAAGAGGCAGTTAGAGTGAAAAAGGCATCCTTTAACATTTGGAATTCAAATCCTATTGAGGAAAATGGAACGGAGCATAATCTCTGGCAAGTTGAAGGTAAAAGTATAATTAGACAAAAAGAGGCCAAAAAAGAATTTGAAGAGAAATTACCCCCCCCCAAAAAACCCACAAACTACAGCTTCCCCCCCCCCCCTTTAAAGTACACCAAAGCAGGAAGCCTGACAAACTGTAAGTGGAGTCAGCGGACAATCTAAGTGCTAAAGGAGCACTCTAAGAAGACAAGGCCAATGCAGAGATGCTAAATGAATTCTTTGCATTTGTCGTCACTGCGGAGGATGTGTGGGAGATTCCTGCACTTGAATTATTCTTTATAGGTGACAAATCTGAGGAACTGTCCCATATTGGGTGTCACTAGAGGAGGTTTTGGAACAAATTGCTAAATTAAACAGTAATAAGTCACCAGGACCAGATGGTCTTCACCCAAGAGTTCTGAAGCAACTCAGATATGAAATAGCAGAACTACTATCAGCCTCTGTACCAGATGACTGAAGGATAGCTGTAAGACTGATACAAAGGCTTCAGTGGCAATCCTAGCAATTGCAGGGTGGTCAGCCTATTTTCAGTACCAGGCAAATTGGATTAAATTATAAGAAAGAACAGAATTATCAGACATGTAGATGAATATATGTTGGGGAAGAGTTAACGCTGCTTTATAAAGGGAATTATGCCACACTACTCTATTAGAATTCTTTGAGGGTGTCAACAAACAATTGGACAAGGGTGATCCAGTTGATATTTGGACTTTGAGAGAGCCTTTGACCATGTCCCCCATCAAAGTCTCTTAAGCAAACTAAGCAGCCTTAGGAAGGCCCTCTCATGGATCAGTAACTAGTTAAAAGGTAGGAAACAAAGGGTAGAAATAAATGGTCTGTTTTCACAGTGGAAAGAGATAAATAGAGGGGTCTCCCAAGGATGTGTACTGGGACCTGTGCTGTTCAGCATTCATACATTATTTGGGAAAGCGGGTGAACACTGAGGTGGCAAAAATTGCAGATGATACAGAATTACTCAATCATTAGGGGCCAAAACTGATTGAGAAGAGTTACAAACGGATCTCACTAAATGGGGTAACAAAATGACAAATGGAATTCCATGTTGCTAAATACAAAGCAGTGCATGTTCGAAAAAATAATCCCATTTGTACACACAAAATGATGGGTTCTAAATTTGCTATTACCACTCAAGAAAGAGATCTTGGAATTATCGTCGATAGGTCTCTGAAAACATCTGATCAGTGTGGATTGGCAGTCAAAAAAGCTAACAAAACATTAGGGACCATTAGGAAAGAGCTAGACAATGAATCAGAAAATATCATGGTATGCCTGCACCTTGAATACTGTTTGCCATTTTGCTCACTCTGTCTCAAAAGAGAGATATTAGAATTGGAAAAGGTACACAAAAGGGCAACAAAAAATGATTAAGGATATGAAACAGCTTCCACATAAGGACAGATTAAAAAGACTGTGACTGTTCATCTTAAAAGAGATGATTAAGGGGGAGTCAGAATATGATAGAAGTCTCTAAAATGAATGGTATGGAGAAAGTGAATAGGGAAGTGTTATTTACCCTTTTACGTAACATATGAACGACAGTGTCACTCAATGAAATTGATAGGCAGCAGGTTTAAAACTAACAAAAGGAAGTACTTCTTCACACAACACAGAGTCAATTTGTGGAACTCATTGCCAGAGAATGTTGGAAAGGCCAAAAGTATAACTGTGTTCAAAAAAGAATTAGATAAGTTCATGGAGGCTAGGTCCATCAATGGCTATTAGTCAACATGGTGAGGTATACAACCTCATACGCTTGGTGTCCCTAAACCTCTGACTGCCAGGAGCTGGGATTAGATGACCAGGGACGGATCAGTGAATTTCCTTTTCTGTTTGTTACCTCTGAATCATCTATCACTGGCCACTGTTGGAAGACAGGATCCTGGGCTAGATGGATCATTGGTCTGATGCAGTATTGACATTCTTATGTTATGTTCAGTGTAGCCTTAGCCCCGGTCTAGTAACAATGGTTATATATGGACAGTCTACAGCACAGGACATTGCAATGAATGTTTTCAAGAAGATTCTGTGAAATTGCAACTGAAATATTGGAGCAAGTTATATACAACTGCTATAGCTATAAGTCGCAATCAAAGGAATACAATTTTGTTTAATACAAACAATGTTTTGAACAGTGCTTGAAAAAATACTTCAAAAATAACTTTTTAAACAAAAGTATTGGGTAGTAAGATTACCAGTGCAGTTCTTCCTATACAGATGTCCATACCCTTTCTGATGCTTTTACATTGTATGTTTGTGGAACATAAGAATGATTTTTATAACATTTGCATTATAACTAGCATTTCAGGGGAGGAAGGGAATTACGCTTTGTTATTTTAGCATGCGTGCGCGCACACAGTTTCTGTTCCCTCTGATCTTCTTGGAAGATGACTTGTATTAATCTTGTAGTGTGTTTCAGGAATGAAGTGAAATTCCCTTGTCTCTTAGTCCACAGTCAAGTCTTTCTGCCCTGCCAGCAAACAGAACCCTTTAATTTGCAAATCCTTTCAGCCAGCAGTGCTCAATCCTTGACAAATGGATGACTTACTCTCTTTAGTTCATATTGTCTAATATGAAAACACTGTCCCATAGCTCTGATTGGCTCAGCTTCTGGGCTGAGTCGAGACACACAACTGTCTGCACTTAATGTTTGCTTTCATATTGGCTTTAAATAACTACTGAGCATGTAATGTATACTGGTGATTAGGAAGCCTGAATCTAGGAAAGATCACTAATGCTTTCCAGAATAAATTCAATTCTGAAAATGTACTAAATGTATCCAAGACCTCCATGGTCAGAGTGTAGGACTGAAAGCCAGGCACTTCAGAGTACTAATCCTAGCTCTGACACTGCCTCCCTCTTGGACCATAAACTTACTCGACATTTCAGCCAAGGATTCCCCATCTGTTTAAATGTAGATAATAAGTAGAGCTGAGTGCAATATTCACCATGAAAGAGTTTTCAAATACAAATTGCCTATATAGTTTGAGAATTTTAAAAATGTCAACATTTCTTGACAAAATCATGAAGAATCTTTAACTTTCTAGCTGTTTGTGAAAAATAGACACTTTTTTGCTCCTAAATTGACTAATGTTAAGGGAGGGGAGTGCAGCATCCAAAAACCATATGGTCTAGTAGATTAAGGACAGGATTAAGAGCCAGAGAGCCTTGTGTTATGTTTCTACCTTTATCAGTGACTTCCCTTAATGATCCCTGTGATGGGTGTATAAACCCTACACTAATTAATTAGGGGTTTAGAGGAGCTTGAGGTCACTGCGTGGCACCTGGAGGCATTGGGTATAATTGTTGATCAAACTCAGAGGAGCTGGGCCTCATAAAGGAAGGGGCAAAGGGCAACAAGAGCAGGCTAGGGAGAAGACCCAGGTGAGATGTAGCTGGGTATTGCCTTTCTTGGAGCGAAGGCTGAGAGAAGCCTGAAACCAGTACCAGTGTATTCTGAGCCAGGATGAAACTTGGGAGGCTGGGGGCAGTGAAGCCTGAGGCCAGAGGTGGGTCATCCTGAGCCAGGAAGAAGCTGGAGGCAGTGGTGGCAAAACCTCCAGGGAGTTTGGAGGGCTGCCGTGAGAGAGGGGAGAACTCTATAGTCTGTTTCTGGGTATTAGAAAATGGATCAATCTGGAAGACCTAGGATTGGGGCAGGCTCCTGTGGCTGATCCTGATGCAAGGATAGGAATCGGACCGCTGGGGTGAAGACCTGAGTGGTGTTGCTTATTACAAGAGCCCAGAAAGGGGCTGGAGGAAAGACTAAGGGGAGGAAGGAGTCTAGGGAGGCAGTGACAATGAGCAGACCTTGGCTGCTTATCCTAGAAAGTCCCTGGACTGTGACCAAGCACAGAAGGTGAGCCTGGGTTCCCCTGTCAGCTACTGGGAAGAAGGTGTGGAGCCCCTTGATATATGGAGGAGAATTCAGAGCCCAGAGAGTGGTGTAAAGACCACTGGACCCGAGGCAGGGGCCTGACATCAGGTCTTGAAATTATTTGTTAAAGTTGTATTTGTTGGACATTTTTACCCCCAAAGACGTGTGGAACTAAAGAGTAACGTGACTGGAGGTTTGAGTTGTGAGAAAAAGCAGACTACCTCAGGGCTGGAGTGACCATCTGCAGAGAATTCTAGAGAAAATGGAGCTGCAAGGCCATACCCAGCCAACAGGGAGAGCAAACACAGTGAATGCACTCTTCTCTGGGTACCTTACACTTGTATATTTATTTACACATTTTGTTTTGAAGCAAGTAAATTTCATTACTCCACTTTACAGATGGAAACCTGAGGCTCAAAGGCCAAGTGACTTGCATGGGGGGGGTGAGGTCACTGTGGATGAGGTATAGGGTTGGGAAGCCTGGCTCTAATCCGGGTTTTTTAAGATGACTTCTTGTGGAAATATAGGCAAGTCCTTTGGCCTCTTTGATAGACTCAATTTCCCTAACTGTGAAGTCTGAGTTGCAATATATTAGAGAGACAAGGTGGGTGAGGTAATATCTTTTATTGGATCAACTTATTTTACCTCACCCACTTTCTCTCTCCAGTATCCTGGGACCAACACTGCTACAACAACACTGCATATAATATTTTTATTCAGTTGTTAAGTAAATTTGAGTGTTGTATTAGAGTAAAGCAGTATTAAGGCCAGTGAGCAGCACAGCTGAGAATAGAAATCAGGCCTCCAGGCACCCAGCTCTGCTTTTAGATCATGTGAGTTACCAGCACTTCCACCTTCTCCTCTTCCAGCAGCAATTTAAGATCAGTGATGAAACATTTACATTTCATAATGGACAAAATATGTTACTAACCAATTATCTTAATTGATTCAAACACGATGGCTATTTTATCTAAGCATATGTACCAAGAGACTGTGTACCTCTTATGATTTGGCTCAGTTTCATACATAATTATAGTATTTCCAGATCCTTCCATTGAGTAATGATTAACCAGTTTAAAAAATAAACGACAGTCCAGTCCAGCATAGCATAGTTACTGTGCCAATCCTTTGTGTATGGGCCACACTGTTCATGCTATTCAAAGAGTAGTTGTACACCAGAAAGTCCAGATTAGTAGAAATTCTTTTAATGTCATACAGTCAATTACCTGTAGCAGGAACTTGACAATAAGGCAAGAGAGATCTTAATCCTCAGTCAGCTGAGTTGCTGACACTTTTTGTTTCAAACCTGGTCCATCAAAGTTGTAAGTGTACTGAACTGATGTTTGTAAAAGCTGGATGGAGCATTGTCTTAGCAGCCACACATAACAGAAAACAATAAGAGGAAAATTTGACAATAAAACCATGATTAGGAAGAAAAGCTACCTAAGTTACTATACTTCATAGTTCTTTGTTCATTTTCTCTTGAGGAGATCACTCTCCTAATAGCAAAGCAAATGGTATCCAGTTTGTCCTGCTTAGCAATTAGCAATGGTACAAACATCTTCCAGATGTGTGCTTCTGTATCCTCTAGGGAACCAAAATACTCTCCGGGTAGAATCTAACAATATCTGTGCAGAAAATTGAAAATGTCCAATGTGGTCACTTAGAAAGAGTAACAAAGAAAGTAAGATTCTAATAGGCAGCATTTTCTAGGCTACCTTTACTTCTCCGAATACTGTCCTCATGAACGCTGTTGTTTTATCTGTTTTGCACACAAAGTAGGCTTTGGGGAGGAACACCTATTCCCCCCCCCCCCCCCAAAAGTCTGAACAGTGATTAATCTAACTAGAAGTTTGATAAGAGACACGGTCAAATGACAGTGGGCACTTTCATATCAGTTCTATAATGTTAATAGCTGAAGGCCATGTAGCAATTTGGCTTGAGATGTCTCTTACTTTCCATGGTTACTCTCCTTGGGTGATATGAGCTGTTCCCTTAGTGATGCTTTGGGAAAGTAGGTAGCTTCTACCTTTTCCTCATTGAGCAATATGAGCTGTCTAGAAGTGAAGGTCAGCAAAACATTGTGAATGGAAAATTAAACTATATTTCCTTAAGATTAACTTGCTCTTTACCTAATTACGGTCTAAACTATTATTTCCTTATTCACCAGGAATCCACTAATGAGCTCCCCCTCCTTTATCTGTTTTAACCAATGTCATCTCTACAGAGAGAAGCATGCTTACTTGGTCAGGGCATTGCTCTAGCTCTCCAGATAAATTGTGTTCTCACTCCTTGTGTTTAAAGTCATGTTGTTGTTGCTTATAATAATGCATATGATATATTAGCCATATTGTGCTTAGTGTTGTATATGCCTGCAGTGGAGGACAGTTCCTGCCTCGGAGAGCTTACAATTTTGATTAATGGCTGCAACCAACAGTTGGAAGAGGTTGGAAAAGAGAAGGGTAGAGGTATCAGTAAAGCAAGCATGATTTGTGTAGACTAGCTATGTGGAAAGTATATCTGCCTAACTGCCTACCTGTTGTCACCTGCCTACCTGTTGTCATCTGACAGTGTTCTATAGGCATTGTGCTGGAAGTTGTCTTTCCTTACTACAGAGGACAGAAGCACAGGTCATCCTCCACTCCCCAGTGTGAACAGAAAGGACTACTACGGATGCATTAGAGCAGCATTTCTCAAATGCGGCCACCATGGCCACCAGCAGATTCTTTTGTGGTCACAATAGCCTCCAAAGCATGGAGGGAGCAAAGCAGTGGTTCCTCCCTGCAGTGCCCAGCTGTTGCTCCTGAATAGCTGTTACCAAGGGCAGCGAGATGCACTGTCTTGGTGTTTGTGCTGCCAGCAGGGATCAGTGACCTGCACTGCACAGCCTCACCAGGGGCTCCAGGCAGTGCCTCTGGAGATGTGGTGTGTGCGGCGCTGGACACAGCTTTTGTCAGAGGTGGTGACTGCGGCATTCAGTTGCTCATGTGCTTCCCCAGGCAGCACCCCTACTCCTGCCCAGTCAGGCATGAGGAGCCTGGGACTCTGCAGGCAGCTGGTGAGTTCCTGACCCACCTTTCCTGGGGCGGGTTCTCACTGAGGGGCTGTGGGAGGCAGGGACAGAGACATGAGTTGGTGGCTGCGCTCTGAGGCCACCAAAAATTTTGTGGTGAGAACCTCTGCATTAGACACAGTCCTGGGTTGCCCACGTCATCTTTCTCCTTGTATCCTTGAAGAATCATGTATTTGGCTTTTTCTGAAAGGAGGATTCCATTAGCAGAATGTTAGGCAGCTGACAATTATAAAAATGCTGAAGGGGATACAAAGTCACATCTGATGAGAAGCCTAAAAGGATTAGGTGAACACACTGTTTAATTAGAAGTTGAATAACATTAGATTATTTCTAAATCCAGGAAATATTTTCGGTTTAGGAAATTGTAGGTTAGAAAAAAGACCACTCATAATGAATAATAGTGTTTACAATTAAAAATGTTAAATGTGAGGAAAAGGATAGATGATCAAATAAATAAAGTAGAATTTTCATGGGAAATAAAATACTAATCCTATGGAAAGCTAGTGCCAGCAGAGAAAGAAAAAGAGAAGGTGGTAAGACAAAAGTTAAATGAGTGAGAGAAAGATGATATCTGTTAAATGCCTGGAAGCCAATTTAGGACAGGAGAATAAGCATTTTTTTCTAGGGTGATTTCCCAAACCTTTGAAAGCTGATTCCTCCCACCCAGCTGAAGGGTAAAGTGACTGTTAACAACAAGACAGTTCTTTTTAAAAAAGTAAATACCTATTCATCTTAATTTACATGTCATCCATGCCATCCCTTCTTCCCCAGATAGTCTCTCCCATATTTTGGGAAATGCTGTCCTAGGGTGAACTCCTGAGCAGGATAAAAAACTGTCTGGTTAAATTGCTAAAAACCTTGAACACTGGTCAGTGAACTAGATGTGTGAATTAGATATAAAATCCTAAATGTTGTAGTGCAAAATTAAATTATCATTGCTGTGTGCCACTGGCTAATTATTTTGTATCCTGTTGGAATTTGTCACAATGCTCAACATTTACTCTGAATTTCAAGAATTAATATCAGTTATCAGAATAATCAGGTAACAGTTTCAATTAAAAATGTATATAAAAACATAAGAAGATGGAGCATTTATTTTAACAAGGTAAATGTACCACTTATTGCTTTCAAATTTTAAATTTATGCTCACCTCAATGCTAACTGCAGAAATGCTGATACCCTGTAAGACATAACTATTTCGAAGGGAAAAGGGATTACAACATATCGTATGGATTCAGAAGGCAAAGTGGTGGTATATTTACAACTGAACAATTTTTTTAGAGTGGATTATAAACTAAACACTGATGAAAATGGAGTTTTCCAGTTTTCTGAACAAGAGAGATTGGGGGGGGGGGGGGCGCGGTTCATGCCTGTTTGGAGAGAGAAAAATAAGTACTGCTTCTGGTTACCCCATAAAACAGTTCTTTACTATTAACTCTTCATTAGGTCTGCTATCCCAAAATAAATAATTGAACTTCTTACGCTGCTGAATGAAGAGTTACTGGACACAGGGCAGTTTTCATTCCATATATTCTACAGTGCTGAGCATGTCTGCACAGAGTAAATAAATGATGACAGTTGCAATACCATGACAACTTTGTTACATATTACCTAGTCTGGAAAATAAATAACAATTGCCATTATTAAAATGGCATACTTTTAGTTCACTGACACCCTTGTGAAGAGATACAGTACAGATGTACACGATATGATAATATTTAGAATTTATATAACTATTTTATGGATGAGTGAACAAGCATAGAGTATAAGTGGCTTCCCAAATGAGTCACTATAGTTAGCTTTATAAACTGCATGTCTTGACTCAATCTTTTGATCTCAACACTAGACCTCGTTTGTTCTCTCATTTTATTTAATATTTTAATATTATGCATTTCTCTTCATTATAGCAGTTCTTATATGATTTTTCTCATGTATAGAGTATGCTGTGTATTTATAGCTGTGTTGGCCCCTGGATATTAGAGAGACAAGGTGGATGATGTGTTTGTCACCAACAGAAGTTGGTCCAATAAAAGATATTGGCACATGAAATTGCAAGCCCAATAGCACGGATTTTTAATGAATTTGTAAACTCGGGAGTCGTACCCTCTGACTGGAGAATTGCTAACATAGTTCCTATTTTTAAGAAAGGGAAAAAAGTGATCCAGGAAACTACAGGCCTATTAGTTTGACCTCAATGGTATGCAAGGTATATGGACAAATTTTGAAAGAGAAAGTTGTTAAGGACATAGAGTTGAACAGTAATTGAGATAAAGTGCAACATGGTTTTACAAAAGGTAGATCATGTCAGACCAACCTGATCTTTTTCTTTGAGAAGATAACTGATTTTTTTTAGACAAAGGAAATACTGAAATCCAGGTAGATTAGATCTACTGCAAGACATTTGATAGTTCCACATGGGAAATTATTAGTTAAATTGGAGAAGATGGGATTAATATGTGAATTGAAAGGTGAATAAGTAACTGGTTAAAGGGGAGACTACAACCAGTCATACTGAAAGGTGAACTGTCAAGCTGGAGGGAGGTTACTGGTGGAGTTCCTCAGGGATCAGTCTTGGAACCAATCTGATTTATTTTTTATTACTGATCTTGGCACAAAAAGTTAGCATGGTCTAATAAAATTTGTGGATGACACAAAGTTGGGAGGTATAGCCAATATGGATGAGGACCGGAACATCATACAAAAAAATATGGATGACCTTGTATATTGGAGGAATAGAAATGGGATAAGATTTAAAAGTGCAAGGTCATGCATTTTGTGGTTCATCGGCAACTGCCAGTAGCAGAAATCCCCAATGGCTGGAGACGGGACACTAAAGGGAGAGGGCTCTGAGTTACTACAAAGAATTCTTTCCCCGATATCTGCCTAGTGGGTCTTGCCCATATGCTAAGGGTCTAACTGATTGCCATAGTTGGGGCAGGGAAGGAATTTTACCTCAGGTCAGATTGGCAGAGATCCTGAGGGATTTTCGCCTTCCTCTGCAGCATGGGGCATTGGCCACTTGCAGACTTAAATTGGTGTAAATGGTGAATTATCTGAAACTTGAAGTAATTAAACCATTATTCTTGGACTTCAGTAACTCAGCCAGAGGTTAGGGGTCTATTTCATGAGTGGGAGGGTGAGATTATGTGGCCTGCAATGTACAAGAGGTCAGACTAGATGATCAAAATGATCCCATTTGACCTTAAAGTCTATGAGTCTATTACCTCATTTCCCCTCCCCTCCCCCGTTGCATTTATAGAGTACTTCAGGTTGATTTGATTTTCCCCTTAGATTTAAACTCCATCAAAGATTCAGGATACATTCTGTTTACTGTGTTTTGTTAACTGGAATTCTTCATGTTCTTGGTTTTTAGCAGTCAGACTGAATTTCCATATAAAAGTGTTGTTTAGTCTCTCTCTCTCTCTCTCTCTCTCTCTCTCTCTCTCTCTCTCTCTCTCTCTCATATATTTTAAAACACCTCTCTACTTTGCTGGCTTGGTAGAAGATGTTTGCTTCTGTTCAAATGATTTCTGCATAGTTTTGTGAGATTCATTTGTAAGCAGTGCTCTGTCCTTTCATATTAAATATGGTGAACTTATGCCACATCAGCAGTGTTCTGGTCTTATACTTCTCACGTGCACATCTGCCTTTTAAACAACTAAGAAAAATCTGTTTTTGTTTTTTAACTGTCACCCTACTATAGGACACAAGTAAAAACAGAAATCACTTCCCATTGTAGTCAGAATTGTTCAATGTTGCACTGCAAGGAGAAATATTAATTAATTTAATGCAACTACTGTTACACAAATGTATCAAAGTGCTTATTTTTTATTAATTTCATATGTATATGAAACAGAATTAATATGTAAACACTTTTTTCAGAGGATCAAATCATTTCTAGGATGCAGTTTGTTCTAATAGGCTTTGTTTTATCTCAGTAAATCATGTTCAATCATACACAAATTTTGTGTATGTCATGACAGAAGCATAATAAGTGGCACTTTGTGCAGATTTTCTTAGTTGGCTTCTGAGGAGTTTATTTTTTCTACTTAAATTAATTTGAAAGATTATCCCAGTTATAACTTAGTAAGAGAGAGACTTTTTTTTCTTACATCAATTTAAAAAATATCCTCTGAAAATAATCCCAGTAATTGTTTGGATACAAATGGCAGCTTTTTTCCTAAATTCCATAACCTAACTAATCTGTTTAGTCTCTTTTAGCTAGAATCTCTATAGTTCCACATATTTGGAAGAGTAAACTTATGTTGGAACAATTGTTAGCCAAATCAGGACTTTTGGTAGCAAAAGCTGAGAGTGCTTAATAGTGAGTGAATAATGCAACAAAATTTTCTATGAATAGTCAGTCTTTTTAAAAAAAATAAAATGCATTGGAACTGCTCCCACTTGGTTTTGTTTGCTTTCCACAAACACTGGAATAATTGACTTTTAGTGATAGAAATGTTAATGGAAAGTGAACTTCAGAGTCACATGCACATATATATTTTTGGAATCTGAGTTTTAAAGTCACATGTGCACCACATACTTGTGCCAGAAGTGTTTATATATTCATCTGACCAGGGATCAAAAATAGTGATTGGTCAACTCATTTATGTGATACAAGTTTAAAAAAAATGAATTTTGAATATTTATTGCCAATCCTTAGCATAGAAATGGTTTAGGTTTAACCTGCATGGCTTAGGTGCTTTTGAAAATCCCTCCCATTGCATAACAAAAAATTGTAATCTGCTCATAAATGTTCCACAAGCAGAAAGGGAGGCTAAATTAATCAAATTATTTGCTATGCCACATTCATTCAATCAGCTCGATCAGTGAGATACTTTTAAAGAACTGCTTCTCTTTTACTCAGTTAAGGAGCATAGTTTCTTCTAATTCCATGCATCTAACTAATATTAAGGTTGTACTTTGAGAAGAGATCATATTCATAAATGCTAGTAGATTGTTTGCTCTTCAGGGCGGGGACTGCATCTTCCCCTGTGTTTGGAATGCATGGGTTTTCCTCTTCCAACAAACAATAAGGGTAATTAGGATTGTTTTCAATTTCAATTTTCAAAGCATAATTTTCTATTGAGCAAAATTGTATATCTAGAATTTGCTTTTGTTTCTGAAACATCAATCAACCTGTTCAAAATTAAAATGCAAATTGATTTTAAATTTAGCTAGCTAATAATAAAGAAATGTGACTGTAATATATTAAAGCCATGCATTTATTACCAGTTAATGTTACCAGTACTGTATATTTTACTTTCATTGCATTTATCTGCAATGTCTCAGTTGGAAAGAGACCGGTATTTACATATGTCAGATTTGATTTGCATCATCATAGGGAGACATAGTGCTCATTCACTGTCAAGTCTCGCCTGGTTTACAAACTTTTCAATCTCCACTAGAAAATCTGCCACTCCTGATGTCACCTTTCCACATGATGAACTTCTGGGTCTTTCCTTTTTTCTTGATCTCAAGGCATTACTTGACAAGGGCAATTTGTAGGTGGTTCTTGTAACTTTCAGTTAAATTTGAAGGACACTCTAAACTGATTATTGGAGTTTATCTAATCTGTCAAAACATTTCATTGGATTGATAATACCAATGAGAGATGATGGAGACTATAAAAGTGTCAAACTACTAAACTTAAATTATAGGTGCCATAGAGTGGGGCAGGCAGTAGAAGTACATGTTAACCTGATAGACACTGAAGAAAGAAGTGAAAACTATGGACAAACACACTTTTACTTTTAGGCTCAAGCCAGCAAAGCACTTAAGCACATGCTTAATGGAAGCACATTTATAATTTGTTTGATATCAGATGTGATTACATACCAGTGTATAGTTAGGAATGTTCCTGAGTACTTTGTTGGAGTGGGGTGTTCGTGTTTATGCTAGTTGTCTAGAGTTGTAATTACAACTTTTTAAAGACTTTCTTCTGCTACATATCCATTTAACCTGCTTATTTCATTATGTTGGATCAGTACCTCCAGAAGCAGAACATGTGCTGTGACTCACTGGAGTTGCCCTTTTTCTAGTTTCCGGATCATAGGTGTGAGAGAAAAGTAGGCTGACTATGGAAAGACAGGCAGGACATGCCCATTCAACAAGTAAACATAAGTACAACTCCTATTTGGAGCAAAAAATTGTGGTCCATTGCACTTAGTGGCAAAATTTTCATTGACCCAAGTGGGATGGACTTGACCACAAAAATACATATTAAAATGTACAGTAGTTAGACACAGTACAACATTGTTATTTCTTTTACATCAAAAGAGAAAAAATAAAAAGGAAACCAAGTGGCCACAGCTAGTGGCATTGAATAAAGAACAAAGTTTGTGCTGTCTGGTAGCTCTCTAATTGTCGCTACAATTAACTAATGAACACTATTCCCAGCACTGTGAAAATTCCCATGGGAATGACCATGCTAGAGTAAGCATAAGAAGCCATGTTGGCTTCCCCTTAGTCAAAAACGTAGAATATCCATTTTTTATCAAATGGAAATGAACATCAGTATTTTCAGGCTGAATCATAGAGACTTCAGTGGGCAAAAAAAAAAAAAAAAAATACTCCATGAAACAAATTCCTAGCTACCCTCAAACTTTCCCTTCAGTAAAAGCTTGACAATAGAGAAGTCTAACAGCATACTTTAGCATGATCTGAGACAGGATGAAAAGCAAGTTCCAGAGTTATGTAGGCACCACTGACCATGCACTCCCTCCAGTCCAACAAAGACATATCTGCTGGTTTTGAACATCTCTGATGTACTTGACTGCTCACTTAAAAAAAGAAAAAGGATGTGACCCTAAGCAAAGGCAATAACCTTTGTACAAAATATGCCTTGTAAGGTATCATTTGAAATCTAATAACTTGTTGGTCAATAACATCATGGTGAAATAAATGTAGCAACAACATATGTAAACCTATGAATTCACAGTATAAAATGTCACTAGCATATGTTCAAGATCAGATGCCCTTGCCTAGGTAAAGTTATTCAATGGGTCTATCCCACCCACATGCACAGTCATCATAGATTTTTGCCTTAGGGGTACCCATGGGGTTGGCTGTAGTACCCTCTTGAGTGCCATGCTCACGAACTCGTACATCAGGCACTGCCGACCCTACACCCTCTCAATTCCTTCTTAAGTCCATGATGGTTGGTCGGAGCCCTTTGTCTTGCATCTCAAGAGCGTTAGCGGTTCTTACAGTCCATTCTTCTGTCTCCTTTGTTGTAATTTGATAGGTACCTTTAAGTTAAGTGTTAGAGTAGTTGTTTAGGAGTTAGAGTCCCAGCTGGGACGTCGCCTCGTCCCACAAAAAGGACAAGTGCAGGATCTGCAAAAAACTTTTGCCCTTGAATTCAGAAGGAGCAGGATATCATCTTGAGGGCCCTCCTCATAGAGGCTGTGCTTTGTCCTACATTGGAGCCCTCTCAATTGGACACCACACCCGGCACCTCGGCATTGGCGCGCAGCGTACCACCAGCACCGGAACCCTCCCAGCACCGTTCCTCCTCCCCAGTGCCTAAGAAGCAGTGAAAGTCGACGGGCCCGCTGGCACCGCAGAAAACGGGGCTTCAGGCAAAGGACCTGTGTCAGGCCACGTGCCCACACTGGATCTGCTTCAGGGTACCATTGTGATCAGACCCTGTAGTCTAGCCAGGGTCCCGCCTCCAACTCCTGGGAGTGGCAAGGGGTCCTGCCCCCTGGAAGGGTCATCTGTCAGAAGTGGATCCAGTGGCCAAAAAGCAAGCAGGCGGACCGGCACTGCAGACTCCAAGCCAGGTGACAGACTCAGCCAATGCCCTGGCATCTACAGACAAGCCGGTTATGGGACTGCCCCCTAAAGCAATGGAGCGTCCCTGATCCCCAGATCCCTATGGCCTCGGATCCTGGCACCACAGCCTCGGTCCCTGATTAGAAGAGACAGGTGCCTGATGCCAAGGTCACCGCTTGCAAGGCACGGGACACCTGAATCGCGACACCGCTCCTCATACCCATGGTATTGTTGGGCCTCCCACCAGAGTTTGCCATGGCGCAGATCACCATTGCCTAAGTGGTCTCCTGGGCATTGATTCCCCCGGTGCGGGATTGTTCCTCGTTGCGCACTTGCAGCACCATTCTCCTGCTCCCCAGTACCACTCTTCAGGCAGGCACCATCCTTGCCTTCTCCTTACCAGTCACCGAGGTTCAGTTGGCAGACTCAAGCATCTAAGGTTCCACCCTGGTCACCGGAAGGGCAATGGTCCGAGTCTGAGGGAGAGGTCAGCCTTTGCCTATAAAAGGTGAATCTCCACTGGCCCGCAAGACCGGCGCGGCTTCTGCAGTGACAGAATTGGAACCCATGGGGTGTACCTGTTATGCCAGTCCTGACCTCCCACCATTCCTCCCAGGCCACATCAGACAAGCTGCCCTGGCACTGCTGGCACCCGTGTCAGAGCACGGTGCCATATCTGACATGGGGGCGACGCAGCAGGCCCCGAAGTCCAAGGAGCCGCCCCTTCCCCTGCTGTGCAGTCATTTCATAGTCTCCGGACTAAACAGTGGCGGGCCCCTCGCAAACGAGCAGCCCCCTTGATTACTTCAAGGAGTATCAGGCCCTGCTCAAAAGGGTGGCTTCAGACCTGAATTTGGAGGTCAAGAAGCTATTGGAGGAGTTCAACCTCTCTAATACTATACTCTCCTCAACCCTGACCAGGGTCGTGTTGCCCGTCCACCCAAGGGTCCTTAAAATTGCCAAGTCTGTGTGTCAGACCCCCTCTTCCATCTTGCCTACCTCCAAGAAGGTGGGAAAGAAATACTATGTCCATGCAAATGGGTTTGAGTACCTCTACACTCACCCTCCAGATGGATTCCTGGTCATGTCCGCCATCAATGAAAGGGACAGGCAGGGAGAGGTGAGTGTCAGACTGAGAAATAAAGACCCCAACAGGCTGGATTTGTTTGGCAGGAAAATTTATTCAACACCCAGCCTGCAATTTCGGGTATCTAATCATCAGGCCCTGCTAGGCACGTACAACTTCAACTGGTGGGACTCCATTAGCAAGTTTAAGGAGAACCTACCACAGGATCAAGCCCAGGAGTTCGCCACCTTGGTGGACGAGGGCAAAGTGGTGGCAAGAGGCATCCTCCAGATGGCCTGGGATGCTATGGATTCTGCAGCCAGGGTAGTCACCTCCGCAGTGGTCATGAGGCACAGCTTCTGGTTACAGTCCTCTGCGTTGTCACAGGAGATGCAGACAACCTTTCAGGACCTTCTGTTTGAGGGAGCAGGGCTCTTTTCAGAGCTGAAAAATGCACAACTCCATGGCCTTAAAGACTCCCATGCCACCCTCCATTCTTTGGGCCTTCACACCCCTCAGCAGGCTAGAAAGCCTTTCCATCTCCCTCTGCCTCCATCAAGGTCCTGGGGTATCCCCGAGTGCAGCTCCTACAAAAAAAATGGAGAGACAGGATTTAAACAGCGGCACCCTTCATCTTCCCGTTCCTCCGTCCAGCCTGGTTCTTCCAGAGGCCAAGGAAGCCAGAAGCAGATATTTTGAGGATGCGTCCAAAGACGGTGCCCCAGTCACTTCCCAGGACCCACCCCGCTGCTCTTTCCTCAACTGCCTGCGCCCCTTTCTGTCAGCCTGATCGCAGCTGACCATGGACTGTTGGATGCTCAACATAATATCTTCGGGCTATACCTTGCACAACGCATAGAATTCATTGGAGTGGTCCTCAACTCTACTCAGGCCAGAGCCTTCCTCCCCAAAGCTCAGTTCCAAGCCATGTAGGACCTGATCTTGTGCATGCAAGACCATCCTTTCACCACTGCTCACATGTGCTTATGGTTGTTGGGCCACATGGTGGCCTGCACTTACGTAGTCCGGCAC
This sequence comes from Emys orbicularis, assembly GCF_028017835.1. NCBI lineage: Eukaryota > Metazoa > Chordata > Testudines > Emydidae > Emys > Emys orbicularis. The sequence goes on along the minus strand of NC_088685.1, from coordinate 45,036,352 downwards.
CGGTGGCTCTGCCTCAGGCCCCTACATGTGTGGCTGGCATCGCTCTACATCCCCCAACAGGAACAGCATGGACCATGCGGTCAGGGTCTCAGACCACATACTGTTGTCACTCACATGATTTGGAATCCTGCATCAGTGTTGGAGGGGGTTCCCTTCGTGGCTCCAGCCCCGTCCGTTACCCTTGTCTCTGATGCTTCGGACCTGGGGTGGGGAGATCACCTGGGCGATCTCAGTACACAAGGTCATTGGTCGAGTCACGATCACTCCCTACACATCAACATCAGGGAGCTCAGAGAGATCAAGCCTTCCTACTTCACATAAAAATTAGGGTGGTCCAGGTCTTGCACATCTACTAATGTGATATATGCCATCATGTGCCAGCAATGCCTTTCTGCCATGTACATTGGCCAAACTGGACAGTCTCTATGTAAAAGAATAAATGGACACACATCCGACATCAGGAATGGTAACATACAAAAGCCAGTAGGAGAACATTTCAATCTCCCTGGACATTCAATAACAGATTTTAAATTAGCCATCCTCCCAAAAAAACCCTTCAAAAACAGACTTCAAAGGGAAACTGCAGAGCTACAATTCATTTGCAAACTTAACACCATTAATTTGGGCTTTAATAGGGACTGGGAATGGCTGGCTCACTACAAAAGCAATTTTCCCTCTCTTGGTATTGACACCTCCTTATCAATTATTGGGAGTGGATCACATCCACCCTGACTGAATTGGCTTTGTCAGCACTGGTTCTCCACTTGTAAGGTAACTCCCTTCTCTTCATGTGCCAGTATATTTATGCCAGTATCTGTAATTTTCACTCCAGGCATCCAAAGAAGTGGGGTTTTTTACCCACGAAAGCTTATGCCCAAATAAATCTGTTAGTCTTTAAGGTGCCATCAGACTCCTCGTTGTTTTTGCATTTTAGCAGGCATAACTCCAGGGGGAGAAGAAGCAGCAGGATACTTCCTTTTTGACAAACTCCATGTTTTGCCTACCTCACAGCTGGAAAAATACTTTTGTTTGGAGGTATGCTTCAGAAGAATCCATTTCAAAGGGTCTTTGGACTATAAAAGAGAAGGGCAAAGAAAACCCCCAAGTTACCTTTGAAATGTATTCTTCTGAAGGATACTTCCAGACAGAAGTCTTTCACTTAACACGGCAAAGGTACCACCTCTTTGATTTTGGGGGGGATAGATGTTGACACAGGGGTTCAGTCAGCCATCTTGATGGAAATGTGGTGAGGATTTTATCTTGAACCAAGTCTAGCTTGTTAAATTAGTTACTAGAAAGCTTTTTATCTTATAACCATTTCTGACTTTAATACTTGTACTCAAAATTTATCTCTTTGGAATGAAATAAAGTAGCTTTATTTTTAATCTAAACCAATCAAGTTCTGTGTATGAACTGAACTATTTGGTAAATCCAGTTAAGATAGCAAGTTATTGGGTATTGATTCCTTTTTAAAGGATCAACAAGCCTTAACATTCCTCTGATTCTCCCAGGCCAGGGCTGCACATTTCAGAACCCATGTTTTAGGAAAACACAGGGTTGTGGAGAGTGAGGAGTCACCTGACCAGTTGTTAACCAAGGCTAATGAAGACCAGTGGAAGTCTGTGCTGGCATTGGACAAGGACTACCTAATACACAGCTATAGAGTGCATGCTTGTTGCTGACTATGGGCATCCCACGCAGAGAGCTACAGTAGGAAGGCATTGAGAGGCACTGAGGGTAATTGAGGCAATCCAGACCAGTGAAGAATTGTACCTCAGAATCTAACAAAAGTCCTGCTATTTTTAATATAAGGGATATTTTTAAGAAAACATGACTTGAATCTTAACCTTTCTGTTCTCCTCACCCTCTACCCCCAAATCTCCATGCATCCACATTCTGTTACTGCAGTCTAACTGGAAAACAAAAGCATATATACCTTTTCTGAGTGATAGTTCATTACAGATCTATATGCATGTGAGATACATTAGTGAAGAATGATCTACAGATGTGTTTCAAATAAATTCAACTTATTTTTTTTGTCTGAATTTGGAAATGTCATCACAACTTGAAAAACATGACAGTATCTGAAACAGGACACCGTATAAGATGCAGTGTGTACTTTTGCATTCAAAAGGTTATGTTAGTTCATTAAAACTGAATTCACTAATCAACTCTGGCAGTCAGTTGCATCATCTAAATGTTTTTGGTATATTGAACTGGGAGCAAGATATGTACTTAAAAACTGTATATGCAATTTTTCAGCATCTGAATAGGCAAAAATATAAACCTTTGCAGGTGAACCCATTCTTTTCTGGGTTCAACATTGTTAGCACTAGAGTGAATGAGTCCCAGAGGATCAAAAATGTGTCATTTGATTACTTTATTCTATGTGAAATGTGTTGGTGGTCTCCGTCCAGTTCCTAGAAGATAGATGTCAACATTACACATACACCTCTACCCCAATATAACGCGACCGGACATAACGCGGTAAAGCAGTGCTCCCGGAGGGTGGGGCTGTGCGCTCCGGCGGATCAAAGCAAATTCAATATAATGCAGTTTCACCTATAACACGGTAAGATTTTTTGGCTCCCGAGGACAGCGTTATATCGGGGTAGAGGTGTATTACCATCTATCATCAATCCTTTTGACAGTGTGAGAAATACTCTGCAATGTTCTGTGGATAAACAGAAAAATCCCAGTTTGCAGTACTGTAATCTAGAACATCATAAGCATTAAACTTACTAGAAACTGTAAATTTAATGGGGGAAGCCATTAGAAATGCAAATGATCAGTGAGAAAAAAGAACTGGAAAAAAAAATTGAGCACTTTTCAGACTATTTGAAAACATGTGCATGCTTACCAAACTTTTTCTAAGACACAAAACTGTTCCAGTAGCCTCTAGCAATGGAAACTTTCAAGTGAGATTACTGAAGTGAGATTATCAGAATAGGAAAAAGTTAAACATGTTCCAGCATTACAAATTTGTATTTATTTTAAGTGCCTAGGAGCCATAGTCTTGGACCCGGCACTGTACAAACTCAGAACAAAAAAGGTGGCCCCTGCTTCAAATAGTTTCCAATATAAATAAAACAAGAGACAAGAGGTGGTTACAGTGTTGAGTACCACAACACAGTTAGACAATATCGGTCAACACACAAAGTAGTAGTCTCAGCACACCAATGGCCTATTGTTGTCAAGTATTTTTGTAGACATCACAGGAGATATGAAAAAAGGGTTTTGAAGGATGATGACCTAGCTTTGCAAATGTTAATAGGGAGATTCTCCCAACTGTGAGGGGCATCATGAGGTAAAGGATGAAGGTGTCTGTTTTGAAAAATTTAACAAGTGGTGATGGAGGCTGGCATCCTGGATCAATGGGAGGTGTGTGTGTGGGGGGTCAACATTTTGATACTGATTGAGAGATGCTAGCTAGTATGGGATTAGGCCCTGAAACACTTTGAAAGTGAAAACTCGCATCTAATGTTTGATGTGATAGAGAAGGGGGAACTGGTGGAGGAATGTTAAGAGACAGATGACATAAACAGGTTAAGAGAATGATCTTTGCAGCAATATTCTGAATGGATGTGAGTGAGGCAAGACTCATTTATCAAGGCCAAAGAAAAGCATATTGTGGTAACAAGATGTGAGATGATGAGAGTTTTAGCCATGTGTCTTTAGCCACTTATGTGTCTTTCAAAAGTTTCCAGTAGAAGTGAGGTCAAAAATCTTGATACTGAAGAAATAATTATTGAAAAATGGAGGGAAGTGTTTGAAAAGGGCAAATTCTGGGTAAATACCCCAATGTTAACAAGCAAAATATTTGTTGTACATCTGAATATTAAAAAATTTATAGAGAACCTTCAAGACATCTAAACTACTGAAAGTAATCAATGACTTGATTTAATTTGAGCAATTTGTTTTCTTTCTCCTCCCTTCCCCCCCCTACCCAACAACCTGGAAAAGTAAGATCAGACAAGCTTGTGTTGTGCAAGGAACAGGAGTTATTTTGTTATGACAACATAGCATGCGTCTACAGACTGTAACAAGATGTTTGATATTCCCTAGTGGAAAATATAAACTAAGAGCTTGGACCATGTTTAACAAATCCTGTACTGCAAGATTTGGTAGATCCCAGATGTATGATCCCTGACATATTTAAAGGAGCAGTATACCTCTGGATGAACACTGGACTGGATCCACCCTCACACAGAAGTATCGGTAAATGTCAGGAGAAAGGGCTGTGGTGAAGAGGAAAATTCTGGAAGACTTCTCTTGTGGAGAACATTCATTGGGGGTTAGGGAAAGTTCCATTTCAATTGACTGACTAAATAGTGGTTCTTTCACTAGCACATCCAAATCCCGTGGTATCTGAATGAATCAAATACCATCTGTATGGAGACACTGTGAACCCATTGACTTGTGGTTTTCGTCTTTGAATCTGGCCCATTTGAAAGTGAAAACAGGCACATTTTCACTAAAAATGTGATGGTGTTTTCCAGAGAAAAATCAGATATTTAAAAAGTTATAAATTTCCTCTGCATGAACATCAGGTTTTGCATTGAAACATGCTTGGCCACTGTATAAATCCATGATACATCCATACCTTGAATACGGTGTGAAGTTCTGGTCAACCCCATCTTAAAAAAATTATATACATTAGAAATGGAAAAGGTACAGAGAGGAACAATAAAAATGAATAAGCATATGGAACAGCATCTACATGAGGAGAGATTAAAAAGACTGGGACTGGTCAGCTTGGAAGAGAGACAGCTGAGGGGTGGGAGGATATGAATCATGAATGGTGTGACGTACTATTTACCCTTTCACATAACACAAGAAGCAGGGTCACCCAATGAAATTAATAGGCAGCAGATTTAAAACTAACAAAAGGAAGTACTTCTTCACATGACGCACAGTCAACCTGCAGAACTCATTGCCAGCGGATGTTGTGAAGGTCAAAAGAATAACCGGGTTCAAAAAAGAATTAGATAAGTTCATGGAGAATATGTCCATCAGTGGGTATTAGCCAAGATGGTCAGGAATGCAACCCCATGCTCTGGGTGTTCCTAAGCCTCTGACTATCAGATGCTGGGACTGGGGACGTGGGATGGATCACTGGAGGATGGGGAATTTCCCTGTTCTGTTCATTCCCTTTGAAGCATCTGGCATTGGCCACTGTTAGAAGACAGGATATTGGGCAAGATTGGTCTGACCCAGTACAGCTGTTCTTCTGTGGAGATACGATACAGAGAAACCATTTTGAAAAATGAAATTACTTGGAGTAAAATTGCCAGCTGTGCTTTTTTTTTTTTTTTTTTGGCTTGCTTATTTCAACATACTGCTACAAAAGAGTCCTCAGTGGAAAGTACAAAAGATTCTCCATAATTATGGACCTCTGAACACAAACTTGTTTAGGTTTTGTCCCTTCTCATTTAAAATCAATGTTTTGTTTTGTTATTCCTAAACAAATAAGAGGCATGTAGTGTCATTCAAAAATATAGTACACTTAAACCACCATAACACAGACGGAGTTGCTCCTGTTCTTGTAAGGGTGCTTATGATAAAGGTTTAAAGTGACTGAAAATACTATCTTGAGGTTTCCTAGAACTATTTTTGAAGAGTAAGAACTATCAAATTTGCAGCCTTGACAAATAGAAACATTTTTGGTCAGGTTTTTTTTGTTTTTTGTTTTCTGGCTGCTTAGCCTTATATCTGAAAATAAAGCTTTCCAGTTTGCTATCAGCATTAACACTGTGGAATCAGAATTTGTTTCCCTTTTCTGTTGAGGATGTGTGGACAGAATAGAATCCAGCTTACTCTAACATAGAAGTGTCATTATAGCTGTGCTTGCCAGAAGCTGGGAATTGGCGACTGGGAATGGATCACTTGGTGATTACCTGTTCTGTTCATTCCCTTGGGGGCACCTGGCATTGGCCACTGTCAGAAGACCGGATACTAGGCTAGATGCACCTTTGGTTTGACCCAGTAGGGCCATTCTTATGTTCTTATGACAGTAGTAAATACTTGACTTTGTCAGAAACCTGAGGAAATATAAGAAGATTAGAGATTGTTAGAAGCATATATGCAACAAGAAGTGGTTAGTTTAGCAAGGGCAGTTTTCTGACCATAACCATGCTTCTAAAATTTACTCTTGTAACAAACTTTTTGTGTATATTTAGAGATGAACTCTTCTGAAAGAATAAATGTAGCTAGCAAAATTGAACTCTAATAATAAATAGTATTTTTGTTTATGAACTAGTTTGTCTCCTTCTTAATCACAGTGCTGACATGGGATAATTCATATTCACATAAGTAGTACTAGTTAATAAGACTTATTTGCATAAATTAACTACTGGAGGATCAGGCCCTTAGCCTGGAAATGTTTCCTTGATCGTCACCTTGGATAGACAAAATGTTCACATTGCAAACACTGATATGGAAATACTGTGAGTCAGAAGCTCCAGAATTGAATTTTTACTCATAACAATTTGATTTATGTCACAATATACCAGGAAGGAACTTCCTTTAAGTTAGCTGTTATGTTTCACAGCTAGAATGTTTTTTTTTTTTTAAGCTACATCCGGAAATACATCTCTCACATTATCATAATCTTTCATCAGCTGATTTTGAAGAACATTTTTGGAACAGACAATATACTGTATCATAGACAGAGAAAGGAGATAAATACAGTTTTTAACTCTGATAGGCTGGTGGGTGTTGCTATTTTCTATATCTTTAAAATCATTGCATCTCTGAGACAAGAATGGAGGTGATTCAGACATTTAAATGTACCATAATTATTGCAATTTTATCAGTTTTAGGAGGAAGCTATACTTGGGGCAAGCAATTCTGCACTTACAAGAGCTTTTTACTTAGCTGTATTTTTGTAGCACTGCAATGCCTTTTTTATATGAATTGATTTCCATGAATATTTCTCATCTTGTATAAAGCTTTAGCTTTCAGATAAATTAATTGCCCATGATTCTGCTGGAACAGGCAGTCAGGATTTATAGCTCTTATCTTCTGATTGTACATAACCTGTTTGTCACCATGCTTCCTCTATGCCACCTTATTCCATTCAAAAGCCTATCACTGCTTGAGAAATTTACATCTAATCTCCCATCACCTCTCAATCGTAATGCTGTCTTCTGTCATCTGTAATCCACTCAGGCCTGTCTAATTCATTCTGTGCTGCTAAAACATTCCAACTAAGTACACTGTCTATATTCAGGAAGGGAGTACTACCTTATCCTTAAAGGGTTTTCAGAAATTCTGAAGATGACTCTTTTTTCCCCTCTTTCCTTCATGGAAGGAAGCAAAGAAGAAAGGGAAGGTGTGTATGTGATAGACAGAGAGCGAGAGACTGACTGTATTTATATTCATTTTTGTGAAGGCCATAAACTGTAAAGGTATTTTGTATGCCTTTATCTCTATATTTGTAATCAATGTAATATTTAAGCATATTACATAAACAACTAAGTTACCACTTTCTAGATAGAAGATAAAAACAGTCACACACTTTACAAGTAAAATCAGAGTCTTAGTTTTGTGAGGACCATAACTTTATACAAATTTGTCTGTAACATCTGTGTGTGTGTGTGTGTGTGTGTGTGTGTGGAGGACCCTATTCTCTATTCTACCTGATGTGGGGGGAAGGGCACAATGGAGACTTCAAGCAGCTTTAGCGCTTTCACATATTTCTGAGTTAGCCAGGAGTAAATCAATATCATATTCCATTGAACACGTGTTTCTAGTGGGGTCCCACAGGGATTGATTCTTGGTCCTTTATCATTTAACATTTTTATTAATGCACTGGGTGGAAAACTTAAAAACACTGATAAGTTTGCAGATGACACACAAATCGGGGGAGCACTAAATAATGAGTATATGTCACTGATTCAGAGTGATCTGGATTTCTTGGTATGCTGGCCTTATGCAAATAATATCTATTTTAATATGGCTAAATGTATACATCTAGAACAAAGAGTGTAAGCCCAACTTAAAAGATGGGGGACTCTAGCCTGGAAGAAGTACTCTGAAAATGATTTGGGGCTCACAGTGGATAATGCAACACTCTGGCATTATCCTTGGATGCATGAACCGGGAATCTCTAGTACGAGTCAAGAGGTTATTTTATTTCTGTATTTAACACTGGTGCAACTGTTGCTGGAATACTGTGTCCATTTCTGGTTCCCACAATTGAAGGATTTTGATAAATTAGAGAGGGTTCAGAGAAAAGCCACGAGAATGATTAAAAGATTGAAAACATGCTTGGACTCAAAAAGCAAAATCAATTTACCTAACAAAAAAGGTTAAGGAGCAACTTGATTAGTCTATAACAGGGGTTTCCAAACTTGGTTCACGGCTTGTTCAGGATAAGCTCCTGGCGGGCCGCGACACACTTTGTTTATCTGAGCGTCTGCAGGTACGACCGCTCATAGCTCCCAGTGGCTGCGGTTCACCATTCCTGGCTGATGGGAGCTCGGGAAGTGGCACCAGCTGGGCCACCGCTTCCTGCAGCCCCCATCGGCTTGGAACGGCAAACCGCGGCCAGTGGGGGCGATCGGCCGAACCTGCACATGCTGCAGGTAAACAAACTGTCCCGGCCTGCCAACGGATTTCCCTGACAGGCCGTGTGCCAAAAGTTGCTGATCCCGGGGCTAGATTATCAAAATGGGCCCTTCTGGCCTTGGAATCTATGAAACAAATGTATATTAAGATGCACTTTGTCTTTATTTATATTACCTTCCTGAAAAATATACTGATCAAATAGATAATGTTCCTGCTGTAGAACTCGAAGTGTGGATGGGTGAAGAATCATTTACCTAGTTTTAAGACTAACTATTCTTTTTGTTTCTTCTTCTTCTTCTTTTTTTTTAATTCTGACTGCAGTGAGTCAAGGTGGGGATGCAGTCATATCTGACATGTGTCCTGATCCTGGAATTCCTGAGAATGGGAAGAGAGCAGGCTCTGACTTCAGGTAGGAACTCTGTGTGTGTGTGTGTGTGTGTGTGTGTGTGTGTGTGTGTGTGTGTGTGTGTTGAAGTGGAAGGGGCTTTTAAGTGTAAGGTAAACTACAGATGAATGCAGTTTGCATAAAAGCTACAAAAGAGGCCATTTCTGAAAGTTGCTAGAAGAGGCTCCAATTCTTGCAGAGTTTGAGTTCTGTTTCTAGGTTTCTGGGAAATACAGTGCATTATGGTGGAGATTTTGTAGAATACACCTAAGTGTCCTCATTGTAAATGGAAAGGAACACTGTCAGCACCCACAACTTGGTCTTTGCTAGAAGTTAGAATCAAGTAGTGTCCTCCAGGTTTCAAATGCTACTTAGTAATACAAAAGATTAATTATCATTCAGTGGATTGTCAAGAAATATTGTACTTCCCACTTCTGCTTCAACAAAACAATTTTTTAAAATAAAATACTACTTCACAAAAAGCCAAAGGAACTCACACAAACACCAAAAAAATGCTTTTAACTCTGATATATTAGTGACACTGATAGACTGATAAAGCAAACAAAGCCCCTATCATAGGGCATCCCCTCCTGGAGCACCCGCTGTGGCAAGCCACTGAATGACACATGTGCTCAGTCTCCTCTTTCTGGTAACCCAATATCTTCACTTCAGGATCTTCTCTTTCAATAATGCCCTCCTTGGGGCTGGTTTATTGTTAAAACCTTATACAAAATTGTCCATAATAAAGGTCAAAGCATAAAATCCATTCATTACGCCAAGTACAAATTTAAGTTCAGCTCACATCTTGTCCCACAGTACCCCATGTATCACACCTTGGCACCTTTGACCATGTCAAGACTTTGTCAGTCGTCTTCTGTCCCTGGACAGCTATCCCAGTCCTTTCAGCTGAAGTGCAACTCCACTCTTCCCAGTGGGAATCCCCACAGCCTCTTTGCTGGGAGCATCCTTGCCAGGACAGCATTCTCACTCTACTCGACCCTGTCATAGTTCCTATGGGTTCAGGTCTCCTGTCCTGGAGACATCAATAGGCAAGTTACTCTGCTGCTCCCTTGTCTTGGCTCCGGCTCTTTGGCTTAGAGCCAGCAGGCAAATCCTTCTGCTGCTCCCTGACCTTCATCCTTCTGGGCCTGGCTTGGGGATGCTATCCAGCAAACCCTCTTGCTGCATTCCTGCCTTTAGACTTCCCCTGGGACCACTATCAATCTCCTGACTCTGGCAACTCTTACCTCCTGTCCTTTTCCTGGTTGACCCAGGCCCTGTCTCCCTGGATCCCCCCAGCTCAGTAGGTCTCACCACCTAGAGCCCAGTTGCCCTCTTTTAAGCTCAGTTAATTGGTGCGTACTGGTAAGGCATGGGTGCACTGGCCTTGCTCCCTCTGAAAGGGGTCGTGTCATCCTTTGACAACAACTGTAAGTACGGGGGGGGGGATCTCCAATTTTAAGGAAAAATACAAAAATGTATATTGCACATATAAAATAAGCATGAAAGAAGCTGCAATTATTTCAATTTACTATCTGAGTCCTCCCACAAACTGTTTTTGTTTTTGTTTTGTTTTGTTTTTTGGGCATCTTCTCAAGCAGGTTTGACTGAGATGTACTTTTCTCACCCTGCTGTGCATGCAAAGGATAGAGAAGGGGAATGGGAAAGGATGTGAAGGGAAAGAAGATGGGTATAGTGGGGAGTGGATGAGAAAGCTGGTAAGGTAAAGCTACTGGGAAAGCCAGGCAACATGGTAGGATGAGTGTTGGGGACATTCCACTTTGAGAACTTGTAAGTGACTGTAATATACAGTCACTTATAATAGTTATAGATTTATTATAAAATGGGTACTCTAATTTAAAATACAATACATTAAAAAAATTAAACAAATCTGGTTGATTATTTCAATCAGCCAAAACCAACCAACCAAACTCCCTGCCCCAAGCAGTGTTTTATGCCACTTAAAGGGACAAGAGCCAAAGGCTGTATGATGCTCACTAGAGACTTTGTTGCTATTGCTTTTACCTGGAAGGTGCTCAGATTCTAAGGTGCTAGGCAGAAAAAGTAGTTTCGGGAACTATAACTACCCCTTTGTTTCCAGTCTTTTTTTTGGGGGGGGGGCTTTTCAGTCCTTGTTCCACCATTTTAAAAAATATTTTTCTCCTCTGTTGCTGTGTGAAAGATCCCCACAAATGTGTTTCAAGACTGCCTCTGCAGAGGAAATATTATAGCTGACAATATCCTAAGTGTTGTCAAGTACACACAGTATGTATAGTGTGATAGTATAGAGAAGTTCTTTTATTTTTCTTCTAGTCTATTTCAATTAGTTATGTTACTTCTAACTGTCTCAGGTAAAATATTTGTAAACAAAAGTACATTTTAAGTTTTTTTTGTATCAACTGAAGTGAAGCTTATTGTTACCATTTTGTTGAATACTATAGATTTCAAAATTCTGATATAGTGGAAAACAAACATGTTGGCTGATATCTTATATCACTTTGCCTTCAGTAGTTAGAATATTAATGTTCTTCTTTGAGTACTTGCTCATGTCCGTTCCACATTTGGTGTATGTGCTCGCCACATGCACCGGTACCGGAAGTTTTTCCCTCAGCAGTATCGGTAGGGTACCGGCTCTGGCACCCTCTGGAGTGGTGTCTGCCTGGCATCATATAAGGGGCACCGCCAGTTCCCCCCCACCCTCAGTTCCTTCTTGCTGCCAGTGACGGTGCTGAAACATCTGCTGCTTTGGCTAGCATTGTTTTGTTCTCTGTTCTTGCGAACTTTGTAAAACCTGTAATATAGTTGTATAGAGTTAATAGTTGAATTAGTTTCCCTTAGTAGTAGTTCCTAAAGCCTTCGTTAGTCCCGAATGGGACTTAGCCTGAGGATGGGGCATGCCCTGGCTCCCAGGCTTTAAGCCCTGCGATCGTTGCAAATGGCCAAAGCCCATTATAATGCTAATTAGCAATCCACATAATAGCTGCCTAAGGTGCTTTGGCAAAGGGCACATAAGTGTCGTATTTGTAAGTCCGTCAAACCCAGGATGAAAAAGGAGCAGGACAATCACCTGACAGCGCTCCTGATGGAGTCGGCACTCACTCCAGCACCGGAGCAACAGTCCAATTCGGAATCAAGCACCGAGGCATCGGTGCGCAGTGCTCTGACGCAATGTCCACAAGCCGGCACCGATCCCCCTCTGCAGCTCCGGCCAAGAAGCCGAAGAAGACAGGGAGGGGAGATCTCCTACTTCCTGCAAGAGAAATGAGAGGCTTGAGGGTGAGCCAAGACCCGTGCCGGGCAGCTCAACGCCCACTTCGGGAAGTCAGGCCCAGCTCAAGTCGAGTGGTGTAGCCCATCCCATATCTTGCCTGCGACTCCAGATAGCGGTGCAGGCCTCCATCAGCTTCAGGTGCCGTTGATGCCTGAAGCCCTACAGGCAGCTCAGGAGATCCTGGTGCTTCCGGTGCCACTCTCACTCATTCTGGCAGTACCCCGGTCTCATCTTGGGACCTCCGCATACATCCCCACCTCAGTGGCACCATTCCCCATCTCGTGGGACTCCCGCCACCACTCACCCACCCAAAGCCATCACGCCTCAGAGCTAGAGAGTCAGGCTCAGCAGAGCCCTGTTCAGTCCCCATAACTTGGGCACTGACAGCAGGATTCAAGGTGTATCTCACCAGTAGCCTGGCACAGACCCATGGGTCAGGCACCCCCCCGGCAGGATCACCGAGACCAACCCCTCGCGTCGCTGAGAGCTCAGTACAGATCCCGGGATCGATTGGAGGACTGAAGCCACCAGTCACCCGACCGCCATCATTGGTCTCCAAGATGGGGACCACCATGTTCAGGAAGTTCCTCCCAGAAACCGGTTCGTGATAGCTCCTGGTCCCACTCAACGTCCTGTTACCGGTCGGGTAGCATAAGGCATAGATCGCTGGGTTTCCGACACAGATCTGCCGAACATAGTTGGTCCCTGAGGCCACGACCAAGACATTCGTCTCATCTACCTCTAGGAGCAGCAACCGGCACCAGTCAGATAAGAGCCATTGCTCTGACCAATCCTGGTTACCGGGTAGCGACTGCTCCGGCCATAGCTCCAGCATGGAGCAGGGTTCCCTGACTGTGGAGCAGCCTCCTGTGCCTGCGCTGCCGCCTACGTCATCTGCACCAAAACCTATCCCATGACCTCAAGCACAGTGGCCGGCACCATGATACCCATGGAACCCCTGGGTGTTCACCCAGCCTTCTCAGGCTGCCTGCTCAGTCAGGAGCCTCAGACAGGCCAGTGGCCTCAACATCCTGATCCCCTCCCGTGCCTGAGACTTTGGGGGGGAAGGACCCCATATGTCCAGGAGGACCCAGGGGAGCAGCCTGCTGGACCACCAACGGATGTTGAGGCTCCCGCGATACTGGCATCATCCTTGTCATTGCCAGACAAGGATATCACAGAGCCCCCTCACCCAGTTCCTCAGGATGACGCTAAGGCGCACCAGGAACTATTGAAGAGGGCTGCATCTAACCTGGGGCATCAGTCACAGGAGTTGGAGGAGACCTCGCACTCCCTGTTTGACATCCTCTGCTCCTCGGCTCCTGCCAGGGTGGCTTTACCCCCCATGAAGGGGTATTGAAGATTACCACTGCCCTTTGGCAGACTCCCTCCTCCTTGTCCCCCATCTCCAAAAGAGTCGAGCGCAAGTATTTTGTGCCAACTAAGAGGCATGAGTACTTCTATTCCCACCTGGCCCCCAATTCCCTGGTGGTTGAGGCAAGGTCAACCCAGGGTGACAAAGACCCAAAAACAGACTCAAGGAGGCCAGATCTTTTTGGATGCCAAGTTTATTCATCTTCCAGCCTGCAATTGAGAGTGGCCTATCACCAAGCCCTCCTTGGCCACTATGATTACAACATCTGGCAGGCCATGGCAAAGTTTGAGGCTTTACTCCCTGAAGGATTCAGGATGGAATTCCAGGCAATTCTTGAGGAGGGCATGGCAGCAGCCAGAGTGGCCCTCCAGGCAACTTCAGACGCGGTAGTCTCTGCAGCCGACACCGTAGCCTCTGCCATCTGCATGCAGTGAGCTTCCTGGCTGCTCCTCTCGGGCTTGTCCGCTGAGGCTCAGCAGTCGATGCAGGACCTTCCCTTCAATGTCCAGGCCCTATTTGCAGAACAGACTGATACCAAGTTGCGCAGTTTAAAGGACTCCCATACTGCCCTGAAAACTCTGGGGCTGTACATCCCAGGCCTGGCACGTAAGCGGTTCAAACTGCAACAGCCTTGGGGAGAAGGGAGCCAGCCTCAGCAGGACCCGCCTCACAAGAAGGCCAATGGCTACAAACGCATCCCGAGCCACCCTCATCCACTCCCTGCTGAGTCGGGCTCCACCTGAAATAAGCAGGGGGCCAAGTGACTGTTTTGAGGCTGCGCCTGAGGGCAACCTGCCAGCCTATTCCCTGGATCCATCTTCCCCAGTTTTTTCCAACCGCCTTTCCTTTTTCCTCCCTGCATGGACTGCTATAACCTCGGATGGCAGGGTCCTGAACACAGTAGCGCAGGGCTATACCCTCCAGGTTTTTTTCTAACCCCCCCTCCAACTCCCTTCCCCATCCCTCTTCAGGGACCTTCTTATGAGAGTCTCCTCACACAAGGTTCAAGGGTTGCTGCAGTTGGGGCCGGTGGAAGAAGTTCCTCTTGAGTGCAGGAACAGGCGTTTTTATTTCTGGTACTTTTTAAATCCCAAGGGTGGTCTACATCCCATTCTGGACCTGTGAGACCTCAACAAGTACCTGAAGAAGCTGAAGTTCCACATGGTCTCCCTGGCCTCTATCATCCCCTCCCTGGATCCGGGAGATTGGTATGCTGCCCTCAACCTAAAGGACGCATACTTCCACATAGCAATCTTCCAAGGACACAGACGTTTCCTCCGATTCGTGCTCCTATTAGCCACTAACAATTTATGGTCTTTACGTTTGACCCAGCAGCAGTACCAAAGGTATTTATCAAGTGCGTGTCGGTGGTGGCGGCTTACCTCAGGTGCTGGGGTATCCAGATCTACCCCTGCCTCAATGACTGGCTGGTCAAGGGCAGCTCCAGGTGTCAGGTCCAAAAGGATGTTGCAGTGCTGCAAGCCATATGCTGCTCCCTGGGCCTACAGGGAGTTAGTCTAAGTTAGTTCCAGTACAAAGGATAGAATTCATCAAGGCGATGCGGTGCTCGACTCAACATGTGCGAGAGCGTTCCTGCCACTAGGAAGGTTTTGGACATTGACAGACCTTTATCATGGAGGTGTCTGTGTTCCCCCTGACTACAGCCAGGGTCTGCCTGTGTCTGTGGGGCCACATGGCAGCTTGCACATACCCTGTCTGCCATGCCAGGCTCTGGATGCACCCCCTGAAGATGGTCTATTCCCGGTCCAGGGATTACCTGGAAAAGACTGTTACTATCCCCCCAGTGATACTCACCTCATTGCGATGGTGGACCAATCACGAGAAGGTCCCAGAGGGAGTTCTGTTTTACAACCCCCCCTCACTCCATCGAGTTGGTGTTGGACGCCTCGGACCTCTGCTGGGGAGCGCATCTCGGAGATCTTCAGACCCAGGGTATGTAGTCCTTGAAGGAGAAGGCGCTACACATAAACTTCAAAGAACTCAGAGCGGTCTGCTTGGCATGTGGGGACTTCCTGCCCCACCTATCAGGAAAGGTGGTGAGAGTCCTGATGGAAAACACAGCCTCCATGTTCTACATCAATAGGCAAGTGGGAGCACGCTCATCGGCTCTCTGCCAAGAGGCACTCCATTTCTGGAACTTCTGCCTTGACCTCGAGATCCACCTGGAGGCTTGTCCCCTCCCTGGCATCAAGAACACACTAGCGAATCACCTCAGCAGGGCCTTCTCTCACCATGAGTGGTTGCTCCACCTGGAAATAGCCTACATTATCTTTCAGAGTTGGGGAACACCAAGTGGACCTGTTTGCCACTAGTCAAAACAGAAAATGTCATCAGTTTTGTTCTGGGCAAGGACTCCCTCCCCTATGCCTTCCTCCTGTCATGGCTGGGGAGCCTGATGTATGCATTCCCTCTGATTCCACTCAGGTCTCCAAGGTCCTGGCAAAGAGACAGGGCACAGGTCATCATGATCACCCTGGCATGGTCTTGCCAGCACTGGTTCAGCATGCTCATGAAACTAACAGTGGGTCTTCTCTGGCCTCTGCCCAACCAACCGGGCCTGTTGTCACAGGACCACGGTTGGCTCTTACATCCCAACCTCGCATCCCTCCATCTCTCGGCATGGATGCTGCGTGGCTGAACCTGGAGCAGCCGACCTGTTCGGAGGAGGTCCAACAGGCCCTTCTGGAAAGTAGACTGACTTACCTGGCCAAGTGGATGAGGTTCTCGCACTGGGCATCCGAATGTGGCATCTCTCCCTTGCACTCTTCCATACAGTCTGTCTTAGACTACCTGCTTCATTTGAGGAACCAGGGCCTGGCATACTCTTCCATTAGAGTGCACCTCATGGCCATCTCCACTTTTTCACCCGCCGATCCAAGGCCAGACTGTGTTTTCCCATGACATGATGGTCCGATTTCTGAGAGGGCTCGAGAGACTCTTCCCACAGGTACAGACCCCTGTCCCGCAGTGGGATTTTAACTTGGTCCTCTCTAGGCTCACAGGCCCGCCCTTTGAGCTGCTGGGCTCTACCTGCTCCCTTTCCCACCTGTCATGGAAAGTTGCTTTCCTGGTGGCGGTGAGACAAGTCTCTGAGATTAAAGCCTGGCCCTCAGAACCACCGTACATGGTCTTCTACAAAGAAAAGGGTTCAGCTGTGGCCCCACCCAGCCTTCCTGCTGAAGGTGGTATCTACCTTCCATATGAACAAGGACATCTTCCTCCCAGTGTTCTGTCCCAAACCATACAAGACCAGCGAAGAAAGGCGTCTTCATGCATTGGACATCTGAAGGGCTTTGGCTTTTCCCCTAGAATATACCAAGTCTTTCATAAATCAGCTCAGCTCTTCATTGCTACAGAGGACAGGATGAAAGGCCTTCCGGTGTCCTCACAGAGGATTTCCAACTGGATCACCTCTTGCATTAGGACCTGTTATGACCTGGCAGGGGTCCCGCTGCCACCAATTGTCAGAGCCCACTTGACTAGAGCTCCAGCATCTTCGGTGGCCTTCCTGGTGCACATCCCTATCCAGGACATCTGTAAAGCCACGAAGTGGTCCTCTGTCCATACATTCATGGTACATTATGCCATCATTCAGCAGCCCAGAGACTACGTTGGGTTCAGCAGAGCTGTGTTGCAATCTACACGTTCGTGAACTCCTACCCACCTCCAGGGGTACTGCTTAGAAGTCACCTAATATGGAATGGACATGAGCAAGCACTCAAAGAAGAAAAGACAGTTACCTTTTCCGTAACTGATGTTCTTCGAGATATGTTGCTCATGTCCATTCCAAACCTGCCCTCCTTCCCCACTGTTGGAGTTTCCGGCAAGAAGGAACTGAGGGTGGGGGGAGCCAGCAGCACCCCTTATACCACGCCATGCGGGCACCACTCCAGGGGGCGCCAGAGCCGGTCCCCTATGGATACTGCTGAGGGAAAAGCTTCCGGCACTGGTGCAAGTGGTGAGCACACACACCTAATATGCAATGGACATGAACAACACATCTTGAAGAACACAAGTTACGGAAAAGGTAACTGTCTTTTTCAGTATTTCTTTTTTAATATATTTCCCCGTTGATACATTGGAACTGCAATATACATTGTTTTATTACTTTCATGTAAATGGTCCAATTTGCCTTGCTAATCAATCCCTATAGTTAAAAGTGTTTCAACTGTTCTTTAACAACTCAATGCTTATTAGTGCTGTAAGTTATTGAACAAAGAAACTGCCCTATAGTATTCCCTGTATAATTTTCCTTTTGGATGGATAAAGGCTAATTGAAATGTGTACAGTGTACTAAGTATAGGGCAGGATGTCTATCCATATAAATGCATGTTTCTCCTCTAGATAGTACTCAAAGGAGGTCATGTCTAGTTTTTGTGGTACCCTGACTAATATAAGGCATGAAATCCTCCTGCAGGGTATTATGATCCGCACTGTGTATGAGTGTAGTAAGGTTCGGCAGCTGAACAGGTCAGAAGTGATTCACTGGAAAGGTCATTGTGTTGCCTCAATTCAGAGGGGGGAGTTTCACAAAATAGGATAATGTTGGCCCCTGCATTTCCTCTTTCAAGTCGTGCATGTGGTCCACAGGCTGTTGGGTGAATGAGATTAGGAAAAGACAAACACTACCCCAAAGGCATAATACACACTTAACACATGTCTAGGGCGAGTTTTGTCTTGAAATTTGGTAGCTTAACTGATGAACTAAATGGACCTCAATTAGTTTTTTTCTAATTAAAGTGTCTGCTAACTATTACCTAGGGGTCTAGACGCACATTTGAAATTTAGTTTAGGACCCAATCTGGGACTTGACGTCTGAAATGTAATTTATTTCAAGGAATTTAGAAAAGACCAATGTGAATAATACCTTAGTCTTAAATAGTGCCTGTTGTACCTGGGGAAGGAATGAGCAGCTGGGAAAGGACAGGAAGTAGAGGATCATGTTGGAAGCTTTAAAAGTATTTTAGATAGAGAGAGATCTCAATGTCCGGGAAGTAAAAAATAATATCCTTATAGTTCAACTGTTAAGTTGTACTGATAGCAAGACTTGTGCTATGTAATGCGATAAACCAGTTGTGGACTTTCTGAATGTCCAAACTATTAGCCTATGATATAAGTAGTATGCTGAAGTGCATGACCATTAAAGTGGCTTGTGTTTCTCTGGAAATAGCCTTCATTTAAAAAAAAAAAAAAAAAAAAACACACAGCCCCCACCATTGGTAAATTAATCTAAGTAGTAGTAGAAAAACACGAGAGTTCTTGTTCTTACCATGGTTGAAATATAGGCTTGTTGATACTCCTGAACTTCAAGACATATCTAAAGTCATTGTCCGCTTATGTCAGCCAAATGAAATGTCAGTCTCCTCTCATTACACTGTATTTATATCATATCATGTTGACAGCGCTGTTTGTTCCTTTAAGGGAAAACTTCCACCTTATCTCATTTATTTGTTAGATGGAATTGTGAGGATTCTAATTCAGATTTTAAATAAACAAATATTGGAAACTATTAGTTAAAATATACACAGTATCAAGATGTAGGCTGGACATTTTAAAGACAATATGTTAAATGAATTGACCATGATTTTTGAAATTTAGTCAACCAAAGAAACAAATATTTAATGCATGTGTTTCTACCAAAACAAGACAATTCCGTGTATTAATTTCTGAAGCAAAAGGTTTGTAGCCTTAAAACTCCACCTGTTCTGCTGGGGAATTCCTTTCCCTTTCAGGAAAATTCCATTGAATACTTGGAGAGCAACAAGTTCCTGTTTTTAAAAAAAACAAAACACTAACTTCCTGAAGTCCATTAAGAAATGTAAGGCTCTAGAACTGTAAATTAGCTGCCAGTACTTCAAGGATTTATTCATATTCCTTATATTACCTCCTCTGAGTAGTCCCATTGACTTCAGCAGCGACTGCTCATAGGGTGACTTCAGCAGAGCCAGGATTTCAATGCGAGTTTTGCCATTGACCTCAATAGAGCCAGGATTTCATCCACTTGTGTGAAGTTAAACATGTCTCTTTCAGTATTAAGACTTATGTTTGCAAATTGTGTTCACCTTCTTTGAGTCTTGTTTTAAAACAACAGTTGCCCCATCACAACAACAATTGCTATTGATTTCATAAGCCTGCTACACACACAGAGATATAAGTCATGGTAAAAGCACTGACTGAACTAGTTTGCTAATGTACCACCATCTCCAAAGCCCCTGCACAGGCATGCACAATTCCACCCTGATTATGTTATGTCTGTAGGACAGGTACAGTTACTAAATATCACTGACACCTCGGATTGATATGGTATGAGCTAATATAAACCTATCATGGATTTCACTCGTCTTTGGGGACACATTTTAAACACTTTAAAATGTTAAACTTTTTATGTACACATTTTTTTCTGATCACTCATATTTAAGCCTATAAACAAAGGAAAGAACTTCATTTGAAAAGTACATCTAAGGTTTTGCATTGGGACATAGTAATTGGGAAAGTTTGGGAAAATAAATCTTCCTTGCTATTTTAATTTTCAGTGGATTATTGCAATAAATATAATTAACTGTCTTTATCATTCCCCTTGTTAGATGTTTGTTTGACTCAGGGGTATAATATCAAAAGACTATAGCTTTGTTACAGGCATGAAATACTCCATGGAATGACTTTTTTTCTAAATAGATGAATGGAAACATTACTAAAACAAAATTTAATGTTCTGTAACTGTTAAATATCCATCTTAACCCAAAATATTTACTTCCTTCTGAATTTACTTAGGAAGACATGAGTTCAGGTTCTCTGTTTTTACTTGTGATAGCTGTTGAAGTTTTAATGGGACTGCATGTTGACTAAGATATTTTCAATGTAAGTAAGGGTCATAGAATCAGGCCAAGTTCCTGATTCCAATTATTTCAATGGGAAATTTGCCTGTAACTTCAATGGGATTAAGATTTTGCTCCTAATATGTCTTTATTATGAGCCTCTTACTCACAACAGTGAGCAGTCAGTGGGATTTCTTGTCTGTAACTGCACCTCAGTGTGAGTAAGGGGTTCACAAATATGCACTCTAAGTTCCAAGGGGCTAGTCTACTCTGGAGACAATAGAAAAATGGCACCTTCTGACTCAGATCTACATCCTGTGATTCATATCAGACAGCTAAAATGGCAAATAATACATTCTTTGCTATATCCTGATAGCCCTCTGAAGCATGTGGAGTTATGACAGAATGAGCTAGATTCTATTTTCTGCATATTCCTCAACAGAACTGTTAAATAGTTCCATTTGCAGGATAAAATTCTGCCCTAAATTACAACCACACAGAAGACTTGTAATCTCAAATTGTCACACTTATTCATGATGTGTTGTGCTCTATTCTCTTCTGTTTTTCCTCCCTGCTCCTCACGCACGTGCTGGCTGAGGTAGCTGGCCTGGTGCACAGGGTGTTTCATGTACTGCATGCTGGGTAATAACATGAGGACTTCCAACTTTCTTAAACTAAACTGTCTCTTTTTAAAAAGACCTATTTACAGAGCTGCTGCAACTGTTACTAGCATTCTAGTCACATACAGTCACACGCTGACTTTATGGTACCATCTCCAAAATCTTCCCTCCTCCAACTTATGTTTCTCCCTCCACGTTCCATGCAGCTTGCTACGTAGTGGAGAAGTAAGCTCCTCCACATAAAGGAAGGAAGCAACTACTTCCTTCCAAGTGCAATGGAAGAATTGGGGAGGAATTGTGACTCACAATGTAACCTTACAGAAGCACAAAAAATGTGTACATGTAACTCTAGACAGAATATTGTCTGCTGAATCTTTACTGGAGACAGGGTTGTAATAAAGAATTAACTCAATTTGACTGTGAGGTCCTAAGCTAAATACAGTTGGTGGGAAAAATAAAACCCATCATTCTCCTCCACGGCCTGTGTGTTTACTTGTAAATTGAGAATTTCATCCTACAATAATTGAGACAATAAATATGGTCCCCCCACAATTCCACAGTGCCATTTTCAGAGGGCTGCTTTTCAGAGTGGAACCAAATATTAAGCAAATTGATTGTGAAAAAAAGTTATTTGCTTTCAAACCACTGATAGTAGTAATAATAATAATTCCAAAAGTGTGGTTCTAATATTTCACTCTTAGCTTCAGTTCATCTATATATTCCAGTTCTAACTTTATGGTAAGATTATTTTGCTTTACCTCAGTCAACCCAGATAATCTCCTTATATGGGGGGAGGAAGGATGCTTTTGTGTTTGAGGCATTGCACTTGGACTCAGATCTAGGTTCAGTTTCTGGCTCTACCAGAGATTTCCCATATGAGCACTTACTCTTTCTGTATCTCAATTCCCCGTGTATAAACTGGGGATAATAGGGATCATCATGGTGAGCAAGCATGCACATGTACAGGGCACTGATGCTTATCCCAAGCTGCCACATTGTGCTCCAGAATGTAAGCTTTCATTTTTATTTTTTTATTTTTATTTTTTAGAAAAGGAACACTCTAGCACTTATGATGGGGAGAAAATCTTCAAAATATGATCCATGTGTGGTCTCTCTCTGAGTCTGCTGAGAGCCTGAAACAATAGCTCTGAGGAATGTATTGCCCCATTCATCTCAAACAAATGTTAATGCAGAACCCAATGATCATTTAAATGCCAATATTGTTAACTACTTCACTGCTAATCAAAGCATGTGAGAAGGAGGATCATATTATAAAGATTTACACTACAAGTAATGTATCATTTTGGCACCACAATTGTCTTGAAGTTACCACCATTAATTGTTTTTTTTTTTAAACTCAAAAAGGAGTCAGTTCCAAAAAGTCTACTACAGTAATGCCAGGGAGGCCTCTGAGCTTCACCTATTTGGAGCCAGGCCCAAGGAACCCAGCAAGCCCATGGGTGTATTTGAACCCCACTGAAGGGAAGCTAACCTCAAGGACCTTCAAGGAACCACAGAGCAGATGTAATCATATTTTAAACATCTGGTGTAAGTGAATGGTGTCTCCGGTGAAAGGAACTTATTTTGTGGATGAAGCTTTGATTGTGGGCAGACCATGCTATTTCTATTTTCCACTCCCCCACATTTGACCCTGGGGAGATAATACTCTGCTACCTAACAGGACTGTTATAAGGATAAATCCATTCATGTTTTTAAGGTACTCAGATAGTACAGTAAGTAGCATATAACCACCGATACCAGTCAGCTCTGTGTTCTTGGGGAAACAGGGAACAGTATCCAGTCTGTCTGACTCATGAAGCCCTCCCCCCGGTCCCCCACCCCGCCTCTGCTTGAACCAAAACCGATCAGAGAAAAGACTTACAGAAAGCAATGAAAAGGCAGTGGGAGATGCATCTAAACCCCTCCTGACAAGGATGATAGGATTAAGGCAACTCCCCTAGCCTCATCTGCATCAAAGATGAGACAGGGAGGCATCTCTATTAGCATACAGAATGGAGAACAGAGATTCCAAGGCAAGAACCGCACTGAACTCTGGGACCAGAAAAGCAAGGAAGCACTGCATCATGAGGGAATTTCTGCTTCAGTTGTTAATGATTCTACGCCTGCATACACCCAGCTCAGCAGTTATCAGACCAATCCTATTAATGAATCCTTGATTGATATCCAAAATACTGAAGCTGCCTAATTGCATTGTGAGCTCCTTTGAAGGAACACCACCCATTGCCAGGAATTATCAGTTTCTATTGTCTAGCATAAAGAAAACCCTTGAATCATCAGTTTACCCATAAACAAATCTAGTGTTCTCCCTTGAAACATTGTTGTTTCCCTACAAAAACCCCTACCCATGCTCAAGTAAGTGTTCTGATGCCTGGACCCAAACTCTGCATCAGTTCCACTGGGACTTCATCTTCTCCTGACTGATTGTGCTGGGGGCTCTGCCTGTCTCCAGCACTCAGGACCCTGAGCTACCACCATCACCTGAGAACCCCGACCAGTTCAAGCTTCATGGAGTGGTTAGACCCCAGCTCGCGCTCTCTCTCTCTGTTTTCTACCTCAGGTATAACTTTTTAACCCGGACTTGTTTGAACAGGTATAGTTTTCTATATATGACGTTTGTAATCTTTTATAATGTAACTGTTATGTTTGTTTTAGGCTCTCTTTGTGTGGTTATCACTATTATTCAATAAATAATGTATGGTTAAGCTGGTTGCTTTCCTCCCTCGCGCGCGCTCTCTCTCTCTCTCTCTCTCTCTCTCTCTCTGAACTTGATTCTTTTGTGTTTTTGGCTTCCCCATTTACTCTGCAGCAACACTCCTCTTACCTAAACTAAAGGTCCCTGTAGCGCCCAAAAATACTGTGGGGTTTGCTCATCAAGTGGGTTACTACCCGAACAATTGTAATGTGAAAGTGGGGATAGGGACGTGCTGAACCTGTGGCATACGAGGGTGGCAGCTTGGAAGTGCTGCTCGACCCAGTCCGCTGAGTCCAGGGGCATATAAGGGTGGCGGCCTGGAAGTACTGTTCGACCCAGCCTGCTCAGGCTTACTCCATTCTGGTGCGGTACCTGTGGCATATAAGGGTGGCATCTTGGAAATCCTGCTTGACCCAGCCCACTGAGTCCAGGGACATATAAGGGGTCAGCTTGAGAGTGCTGATTGACCCGGTCCACTTAAGACTTGCTCTGTTAGAGAGAGAGAGTGTGTCTGTGTCTGTCTGTGTGTCTGGTTCTGGGGCTGGAAGAACCCAGCCCTGGGGAACCTAGGTCCTGCAGGATAGCTCCATTGGGAGGAGACTTGCAGAAGGGAGAAGTAGAGCTCCATATGAAAACACAAGTGACACAAGCAGTACATTGATAGAATTACAGGAGCCCCCCCCCCCGAAGAATAATCCTAATAAATGAGCGTACCCCAAAGTAACAGGCAAATCAGGTAACACCACCTGTACATAACTCCTATAGCAATGCATTCAGTCATTCATCATTTATCCAAAGTCCCATTTTTCTGAAATAAAAAGCCTCTCCAATTGTAGCCACTAGGATTATGAGAGGGCCAAGATTATTCCTTGCCTCATAAATGTTTACTCCTCACCGGCAAACAGCATGAAACCAATACTATTCTGTATATTAGGACTCCCTTTTAGTGGCTACATAAAGGAGCTGCTGAATATACAAAAATAAAAAATTCAATTGGATTTTTTCCCTCTGTGTAATAACACATTTAGCTATTCTCTTGGGAAAAATAATGCTGTTCTTTGCTTCACATTGATTTTAGAAAAAAATGAAATATTTTGTGGAGAACAAAAGAAAGGCAATATGTTTTTGTAGTTTCAAGTAAAGACCCCAGAAGCTGCTATTGCACTTGTCAGGAAATGATGACTGTGGATATTCTGCTGAGCTGCAACATGTGAAAAAGCACATTATTCAACAGCTTCCCAAGACTGCATAAAGACACCTAGTGATTTAGATTGATGGAAAGGGTGAGGGTTCATTTTCAAGTCAGTCTAGACACTGCTGATTCAGTGGTGACAAGTCCTTTGACAAGGGTTTCATAGTTTTAAACATAATAATGACATTCTAATATTACAATACCTTCTTGTGTGCTTTGTGATTTTAACCTGTTAGTTCCTTCCTCGAACTCCCCTCCCTCCCCCCCTCGCCCAACACTTAACACTGCACTTAAGTTTAGTAAGAGAGAGAGTGTCTCTCTGTGAATTCAAATGTGAGGAAGAAATGTCATTTAAATTAATGCTCAGCCTTGTACTCCCACCATATTTTCCTCTGATTTTAATATTTGTTTAATTAGAACAGAATCCACTCAATATTGAGTCAATTCCAACTTTTTTTTTTGTGGGAAGTCGCAACTTACCTAATCAGTGTTTAAAAAATTAAAATGAAATATACAATGGATTTATTTTAAAAATGTCCATGTTCCTTAATTCCGGGGTGGATGGCATAATGTTTCATATTTTTTCCTATGAAAATTTTTAAAAATATTGTTTTATTTCTCTTTGTCATGAATCTTTTTGTGTCTAGCTTCAATTCAATTTTTTTGTTTTGATTCAAATCCAAATTGAAATTTCAAAAAGGAGTGATAAAGGGGAGAGAAAAACGTTGCCATTATTCTCCATCCCCAGCCCCGCTCAGAGATAAAAGTGTGTGTGGGGGGGGGGGGGGGGGGGGAGAATTTTGAAACTTGCCATTTTAACTATATGAATTACACTCATACAGTGTACAGGTACAATAAGGCATGTACCTATGCTATGCCAAGAGTCCTAGACCATTGTGATAGCAAAGGTAACTCAACCAATCACTACTCTTACTCTACAGCTAATTTGTATGCAACAATTTCATTGGTTGTATGAGGAAGACTGCACGGAGGGTGGATAATTTGGCCAAAGTGCCACACCTATGTGACAGTATGGGCTTTCAGTTACTAGTGGGCAATAATAGCACACTCAAATTCCAACTAAAGCAGCATTTCTCAATCTCTTCAAGTTGGCTACCCCTATTTAAAGTCAAACAATTTTGTGACTCATTTATACTATTGATTTTTTTTAACTCTCATAGTAACAATACGCCTATATAATTTAACTGTGTTTTGAGAGGTTGACATAAAATACATGACTTTGACAGGTAAGGGTGTGCAGGAAGTGGGGGTGTGAAATATTCTTTTAGACCGTAACAAAAATGTCAAGACCTTGATTGCCTTCTGTGATCCCTCCTCTTCAACCTCCATGGGGATCACGACCTGCAAGCTGAGAAACACTGAGCTGGAGGAATTCCATATGTAGTGATTATTTCACCCATGGTTGAAATACAGCCACCTCTTAAGTGAAATAGAGCGGCTGTTGAACACCACACAGCAAGATTACACAATATGTTAGTGCAGGAATAAAGAATACAACAACCAGTAGAAACTCTTAGGTGTGGAAAAAAGTACAGGTAGGCAGAGTGTTTTAAATGCACAGTATTTTTACATTGATTTGGAAAGCTGAGTTTAAGATAAACTCCACAATGGAGTATTTATAATATATTTTACATTAGAACTGACTAGAACCCAAAATTCCATGAGAAATTTCATTTTTTACCTTTCTGAACAAGAACAAATACCAAAATTTTGAATTTTTCTGTGGAATGAAATTCCAACACTTCATTCTGGAAAAATAAAAAAATTACTATTCAACCTTTCATTTTGTTTCAAAAAGTTGACATTTATTAAGTTTTAACTTTGACTCAACTATTCTATTTGCATTAAGTCTAGGTTATATCATCTAAGTGAAATATTTCAACATTATCAAAATGAATCATTTCAATTTTTCATTGAAAATTTTGATAAACTATTTTCCCACAAAATGTTTCAGTTTAATTGAATCAGCCTTTTCTGATGGGAAAACATATTGTTAGAAATGTTTTCAAGTAGCTATCTTGACTAGCATTTCAGGATGTAACATCAAAGTAGTAGCTATATTGCCATAGCTGATTTATGTCCCAAACTGCCCCTCATACACCTTTGAGACTTTATTGTTACTGATCTGTGCCAGTCCTTAGTAGGACCTTTAAAACATCTAGATATTTTATCTGACACTGAAGTAAAAGTTCTTTAGACTGTTGTCTAGACCGCATGCATTGGTTTTGAAATTACTTATACAGATGCTCCCCGGGTTATGCAAACCCGACTTACGGAAATCCGCACTTACGGAAAAAGTTCCGTAAGTTCCGTTCCGCCTTTTTTTGGCATAATTGTCAGAGATATGTTCCCGACTTATGCAAAATTCGACTTGTGTAAGTCGGGGAGCGTCTGTATAGTAAGTTTTATATATATATATATATATATATATATATATATATATATATATAACAGTCAGGGGTGAAAATAACTTAAGACTCACCAATACGGGGGCCCAGCTCCAGGCGCCAAGAAGGGTCAGAGCCTCGGGCGGAAGGGGTGGGGCTGGGGGTCAGCCTCCCCCAGCCAGCCCTTCCATGCTGCCTGGCAGCCCCTGATGGCAATTTAAAGGGCCCAGGGCTCTGGCCGCTGCTGTGAGCCCCAGGCCCCTTTAAATCACCAGGCCCTGGGGTAGCTTCCCCTTTTGCCCCCCTCTGTCAGCAAAAGGGGCAGCGTATGGGCCCATTCTGGGGGCCACTTCTTACCGGTACGCTGTACTGGCCCATACTGGCCCACTTTCACCTCTGGTAACAGTAATCATCTTTCCCTACGTTTGAGATCAAATTTATCCCTGGTTTAACCCTCTGAAGTAAGTTTCAGAAGAGGATTAGTTCAGCACAGTGAGTTTTACATTTTTTCACTAAATGGTGGCTGGATTACATTCAGAGTTCTTACTCTGTAGAGTATAAGCTCTTTCTTATCTGAAAAAAGAGAACTTTCCCTTAAATTCTTCTTTGGATCTTGAATTAGTGGTGCTGTAGTTGTTTGATGAAGGATTTCTGTAATAAACTTAATCTTTCTCCTTTTCTTTCCATTACCCCCAGGGTGGGTGCAAGTGTACAGTTCTCCTGTGAGGATAATTATGTGCTCCAAGGTTCTAAGAGCATCACTTGCCAGAGAGTGACAGATACACTAGCTGCTTGGAGTGACCACAGGCCGATCTGTCGTGGTAAGATTTGACTCCTTTAACATTTTTTCCATTTTTTAAAAATCTAACTTGGTCTCTTTGTATTATTTTCCTGCCCTTTCTGATTTTTGCAAGTCCTTCCAATTTAATATCATCTGCAAATTTCCGTAGGGTGCTTTTAACTCCCTCCATTAGATAATTAACAAAGATGTTAAATGAATCCTCTATTTTCCTTATTGTTAAAAGAAAAAAAAATAGTATAATTCAGTTCTAAAGAGATGATAACCTGTTTAGAGACCCTCCCAATCCTAGAGATTAATGTGATTTGCACAGCTAAAACACTGTACAACACTTTGAGGATCAGATTGCAGCCAGTCTCTTTGGAGCTGCAAGGTTTATTGTTTTAGGAGAGGTCTACACTATAAACGTACATCAGTATAACTATGTCGCTCGGGGGGAAGGGGGTGTGTGAAAAATCCACACCCCTAAGCAACATAGTTATACACACCTAACCCAGTGTGCAGACACTGCTATGTCGATGCGAGGGCTTCTCCTGTTGGCATAGCTACTGCCTCTCACGGATGTGGAGTACCTTTGCAACCAGGGGCCTGGAGGGATGAGGCTGGAGAGTGAGCCTGCTGGGCTGGTACTAGAGTTGTGGTGCCAGGATGGAAGTGCTGCTGCGGGTTGTCTGTGTCGCCTTGGCGGGGTGAAGAGAAGTGTACCCATTGAGTAGTTGCAGTAATACCATATTAGTTTGCTGTCCTAATACACAAGCATGATAACAGATGAAATTAGCAAACCAATGGGCATAATTGAGGATGGCACTATTAGTGACCCATTGCCTCCCTGGTTGCAAAATCTGGCTCCATCACTACCCAGGGGCCAACCTCTATTTATATAGACAGGCTTCCAAATGTGCCAGTACTCTGCGTTCCCATCTCATAAATTAAATGATACAATGCAACATACACTATCATCATAGAATCATAGGACTGGAAGGGACCTTGAGAGGTCCTCTAGTCCAGTCCCCTGCACTCCCCTGGAACTATCTAGACCATCCCTGACAGGTGTTTGTGTAACTTGCTCTTAAAAATCTCCAATGATGGAGATTCCACAACCTCCCTAGGCAATTTATTCCAGTACTTAACCACTCTGACAGTTAGGAAGTATTTTCTAATGTTCAACCTAAACCGCCCTTGCTGCAATTTAAGCCTATTGATTCTTGTCCTATCCTCAGAGGTTTTCTCCATCCTCCTTGTAACAACCTTTTATGTACTTGAAATCTGTTACCATGTCCCCTTCTCTTCTCCAGATTAAACAAACCCATTTTTTTCAATCTTCCCTCATAGGTCATGTTTTCTAGACCTGTAATCAATTGTTGCTCTTCTGTGGACTTTCTCCAATTTGTCCACATATTTCCTGAAATGTGGTGCCCAGAACTGGACACAATACTTCATTTGAGGTCTAATCAGCACGGAGTAGAGTGGAAGAATTACTTCTCGTGTCTTGCTTACAATACTCCTGCTAATACATCCCAGAATGATGTTTGCTTTTTTTGCAACAGTGTTACACTGTTGATTCATAGTTAGCTTGTGATCCACTATGACCCCTGGATCCCTTTCCACAGTACTCCTTCCTAGGCAATTTCCCATTTTGTGTGCAACTGATTGTTCCTTCGTAAGTGGAGTACTTTGCATTTCTCCTTATTGAATTTGGACTGTTCATCAGAGTTTGCTCCTTAAACAGGTAGCCATGTGGATAATAAAACAAACACAACCCACCAAAGCCTTCAGCCCACCCCATCTTCAAAAGCATCAGGCACAAGTAAAAGTCAATTTCAAATTACTTACAAAAGTTATCTGCATACACTTTAATGTAGAAAAATAGATATATAACAACAATTAAGTAATTGCTTTGACCAATTTAGGTGATTTTTTTTTATGGCTATACCTAGGGCCCTGCCAAATTGACAGCCCATTTTGGTCAATTTCATGGTCATAGGATTTAAAAAAAAAAAAAACCCATAAATTTCATGATTTCAGATATTTAAATCTGAAATTTCATGGTGTTCTAATTGTACGGGTCCTGACCCAAAAAGGAGTTGTGTGTGTGTGGGGGGGGGTGTGTGTTAACAAAGTTATTGTGGGGGGGGGGTTGCGGTACTGCTACCCTTACTTCTGCGCTGCTGCTGGCAGTGGCCCTCCCTTCAGAGCTGGGCGACTGGAGAATGGCGGCTGCTGGCGGGAGCTCAGCTCTGAAGGCAGAGGTGCTGTCGGCAGGAGTGAAGAAGTAAGAATGGCATGGTATGGTATTGCCACCCTTACTTCAGTGCTGCTGCCTTCAGAGCTGGGCCGTTGGTCAGCAGCTGCCACCACTCTCTGGCTGCCCCAGCTCTGAAGGCAGCGCAGAAGTAAGGGTGGCAATACTGTGACCCCCCTAAAATAACCTTGCAACCCCCTTTTGGGTCAGGATCTTCAGTTTGAGAAACACCGTTTCAGACTCTCCCCCATGAAATCTCTGTAGTATAGGGTAAAAGCCCACAAAAGACCAGATTTCACAGGGGGAGACCAGATTTCACGGTCTGTGACCATTTTTCATGGCCGTGAATTGGTTAGGGCCCTAGCTCTACCCAAATAGTTGTATCATCTTTGGAATCAAGGCCAAAATGTAGCCAGACCTATAGAAGAAATATGCTAAAATTTAAGAAATGGCACAATAAAAGTTAATTTTCTTCTGGTTGGACTACTGGAGCTATGATGCATCTACTGGATCCTGGAGCCAAAGCATCCTCTAGTTCAGATCTCATGATTCTGGTCCTGTTATTCTAATAGTTAAAAATTACTCTTGGTTGGTACAGTAGGGAGATGCTGATCTGCTAAATATGTTATTTCCATTTCATGTTAAATCGGAACATTGATATTTCTCCATTTGATAGACATGCTTCGCTTGCTAGTGTTCTTCATTCATGCTTTGGTAGAATTACCTATATGGATGCAAGGGTGCATTTGGCCTTTCTGCTGACACAGTTGTTAATTGCCACTTTAGGTGCCTAAGTCCAATGTTTAGGCACCACTGGCATTCATGAAAACCCCACCAAGCTGCCGCATAACCCTGTAAGTGCCTATAATCCCGAGGTGGCTATGTTTCCACCATTAATGTCCCCAAACATGACTACATTTCAGTGTATGGGCAGGTGGTCAGCCATCTAAGTCCTGACATTGTCTGGCAGCTTGGTTCCTCTCATCCCTAAACCATAGCAAGATTCACAGAGTAGGCATTCCCCCACCTATCTTACCTTCTGGGCCTAATCCAATAGGTCTGCTCAGAGAAGGCCTAAACCCACACAGAACGGACAGAAGGCAGAGTTCCCCCCTTTTTAACATTTAGCCCCGTGGTTAGGGAACTCACCCAAGATGTGGGAGACCCAAGTTCAGTTGCCTCCCTGTGCTTGATATGGCAAGAGAATTTTGACTTTGGTCTCCCACAAGTCAGGAAAGTGCCCTAACCACTGGGCTATGGGTTATTTTGGGGTGGTGCTCTCCTGTTGAAGCTGTTCTGCTGTGTATAAATGTAATATTCATTGGGCCAGAGGGAGGGTGAGAATCACTCTATAAGCCAGTAGTTAGGGAACTCTCTTGGGAGGTGGGAGATCCAGTGGCAGCTCTTGCAAAAATGGCTTAGGTGCCTAACTCCTTAGAGGAGAGAGTTCATGCTGTGAATCCCAAGTAGAGATAGGTGCCTCCCTCCACTCTGGACTCAGGCACCAAGCTCCCTGAGTGGGGAGTAATTAAGCTCCACCCCTCTCCTTAGCATTTTCTACTGGCTAGTGATTTAGTGTGCTGGCATTTAAGAATCCTAATTTAGGCACTCAATTCTCCTAATGCATAATACGCCTAACTCAAGGTTGTGAATTCCACTAGGCTGCAGGATGTCTAAGAGTTTGGCATTAACACTAATCAATGCAGTACCTAAATCTCATTGAAAGTCAATGAGGTGGGAGGGTCACAGAGTCCAGTCTGCAGCCTAACCCCAAATATCTACACTGCAAGTAAGCCCCTTAGCCCAAGCCCCGTGAGCACAATTATCTAGCATGGGCCAGCTGTGGGTTTTGAATTGCAGTGTAGACATTGCAGTGTAGACATACCCTAAGTCACTAAGAAGATTTTGAACATTTTACCCCCATAAATTTGGCCAAAGTCACATAGGAAATCTGTGAGGGAGCATCGAATTGAACCCAGGAATGCCTGGACCATCCTCTCCAATGGGAGGGACTCAGAGATCACAGAAATCCATGCGTAGAACAGGAGAAAGTGTTACAAAGAGCAGTACTTCCTCATCTAACCTTTCTGCCCAGAAGCCTGCAGAGCAACCTTGAAAGAACATTTGTGCCTGCCAGTGGACAGTGGTGCCACTGAGGTGGGACTTCCCCTTGCCATGTGGAGAATTCACTTACAATAAGAATAAAGATAAGGTAGAGTAAATATTTTTCTTCATGAACTGAAAAGCACTCCTGTGTTTCTTCCGTAAGTCTTTTTCAAGGATTTTGCAAATCCATTCTAACTTCTTCAGCACAGGATTATTTTACTGACTATTAACTTAGTCATTATTGTACAATAGGCTGTTAGTGATAAAATAGTTTTTTGTAAATAGTTTCCCCGAAATTACTTTGCACTGCAAAAACTAATTCCTTTTCTCTTTGTGCTTATTATTCTAGCTAGAACATGTGGTTCTAATCTGCGTGGACCAAGTGGAATTATTACATCACCTAATTACCCAGTTCAATATGAAGATAACGCACACTGTGTGTGGGTTATCACAACAACAGATCCAGAAAAGGTATGCCTTTTAGCTGTCTGATTGTTCAAACATGTAGATTTGGGGAACATGGGATTAAGGGATCTTTGCTTCAAAGTATGTTATGAATGTACTGATGCCTAATATCCAGATGCTAAGAATAAATATAGGATTTTGAAAAAACAAAACAAAATATGAATGACTAAAACCTAAGATATTGTCCCTTTTGAATGTTAGGTTGCAGTCCAAGCCTCCAAAATAAATAAATAAATAAATTTATGGAGATATCCTATCTCCTAGAACTGGAAGGGACCTTGAAAGGTTATCAAGTCCAGCCCCCTGACTTCACTAGCAGGACCAACTACTGATTTTGTCCTAGATCCCTAAGTTGCTCGCTCAAGGATTGAGCTTACAAGCCTGAGTTTAGCAGGCCAATGCTCAAACCACTGAGCTATCCTTCCCTCCTAAAATGTAAATAAATGTCCCAGCATGTTATGTAAAATCAGGTACAACAATGCACCAAATGGGGGCTGATTTTGCAAGATACACCATGGGACATGATCATTATTCAGGAGCCTTAAAATGGATAAGGGGGGGAAATTGTTTTCTCTAGTCTTGTTCTTTATATTATTACCTAGTTATTACGGTTTTCATTTATTTTATTTTTCTTGACACACATGACTGTGGGTTTTAAAGTTAATATTTCCTAAGAGTTTTGCATACATAATTCTGATTAATTATAGTACACAGAACGAGCAGCCTGGTATGCTGCTTGTACAGTAATGTTATCACAATGCATTCTTTCTTGTGTTGCTGCAAAATCAATTTCCTGACAATGTAAGTCAAATAGAGACCCCCTATTGTGAAAGAATAAAGAAACAGAATAAAACTCCCCCTGCTTTTCTTCACTAAAAGACTGAATATCTCAGCTGTGCAAAGCTGGAGAGTGAACAATATGTATATACATTTTCAGCATTACAAATGTTAACTATTCCAATTCTATTTGCAACAATGTATTTTTTGTTTCTATTAGTATATTAAAGAAAAGAAACCAACAGCATGTCTCACCAGAAGATGGACACTTTTTGATTCTGAGTTTGTTTGTAAGCAAACATAGGTGTGCACCATCCTTATATATTGTTCTTCTTCATGTAGTGTCCCTACGTGTGCTCCACTTGAGATGCACATGCGCCTCTCAAGCCCTTGATTGGAGATTGTCCATTAGCATGCGCATGTACTCTATGCGCTCAATGTGTGACACAAGGTTGTATATAGAGTGCATGCACAGGAGAACCGCCCTCAGTTCTTTCTCTATCCTCTCAGCCTGAGACAGAGATCTAACATGTCTGTCTTGTGCATGCCTCAGTGTATTCTACAGGGTTTTTTTTTTTTTTTGTTAGTTTAGTATTTCTTCTTGCTGTTTTGTTAGTATAGAATTAGTGAGATAGTAGTGAGAGGTTTTGTTCTTTTCCTCTTCCTTTTTATTTTTCCTTCCCCCCCCCCCCCCGCCCTTTTTTTTTCCTAGGGAGCTTATTTGGCCTGGCTGGGCATTTCTGGCTCATCAGATTTTAGATGCTGCCTTTCTTGTCCAGAAGCCATCTGGATCAGTGACAGCCACTGTTATGTGCATCTGTAGCTTGGAAGAATCCTGTATCTCCCAAAAGTGCAACTCCTACCTGGTTCTCAAATGCAGAGCACGAAAGAATCTGGAGACCAAATTGAGACTTCTGATGATGGAACACTTCATTCAACCTGCTTCCAAGTCAGGTTCAGACCTCTGCCTTATACATCTGTCTTCAGACCGATCCAGTGCCCCTTCATCCTAGGCCAAGGTCTCCCCCACCATAATGAGTTGGCTTCCAAAAGATCCTGGTCTCCTGTTAAGTCTATGGAGATGGAGGCCTTGACCTCTCCACTTGGTATTGTGGAGCCAAAGGACTCCTCTTCTGGTACCAGTAGGGCCAGCAGATCCCGGAATGCTTCAGAGAAGCATAACTCCAGCAGGTCAGAGTACTATGTATAAAGAACAGGAAGGCCTAGAACATACAGTCCTCTAGAACGGCACCATCTATGTCAGACTTCTTATCGATGCCTTCTCATTCGGCACTGCCAGTACTGGCAAAATTGAAGCACCAGACATCTTCAGCCCCAGCACCTTCGCACTCCAAATCAATGGTATCATCCACCTCAACTGCTGCATTGATACCAATCCATTTGGTACCACAGGAATTCTGCTACTCCAGGGACTTGTCAATTTTAGATGAGCTGGAGTCCGCACTACATATGGGTACTGAATGACTCTCAGTACTGAGACCCCAGCCTCTGGATTACCACTGCTTCCTGGTACCGCAAGGTTATCTGCCTTTTTCTGCTAGGTCCCCCCTTTTGAAGGATACCGGGGGGATGAAGGAGACATTTAGTCAGTCTCCTCTTTATCAGTGCAGGTTTCTCTCCACATCAGTACAGGCACCTATACTTTGACAAGGATCCTCGTCTATGACAGGGATGGTGGGATCAGTCCTGGGTGCCACCCGCTTTCCCATATGGGCCCCCCAGTGACCATACGGTGATCTGTGGGTGGCACGTCAGCAGCAATTTGCCAGTGTCATTGCACCGAATGGCTAGGGTTACACAGTCTCCTCTACCAACCCACAACAAGAGGAGTCCTTTGAAGAACAGGAGACTATGGTGCATAATAAGGCTCAACCCTCAAACTCCTATTTCATCCTCCTCTCTGAATGACAGTTATTCTCCGATGCCCTTCAAATACCTCTTGAGGAGGTTAAAGACTCACAACACAAGCTCCTGGACATTCTGCAGTGGGCGACACCCATCCAGATTGCACTACCCATTAATAAAAATAACAGGATGGAGTGGAAATCCATCAACTTCACAAGTACTCCTGTTATTTTTGCGGATACAGACTAACACGGCTGCTACTCTGATACCCATTAATAAAGCGCTCCTAGATCCAACAAAGACTGTATGGCAAACTCCTGCCACCATCCTGCTGACTTTCAAATGGGAGGATAAGATGTATTCTGTTCCTCCCAGAGACTCAGAATTTTTGTTTTCCCACCCCCTACCTAATTGCTTGAGAGTGGATGTTGTACATGAGAGGAGTAAGCAGCATTACTCGAGGTCTACCCCTTATCATAAGGAGCAGAAGATGTTAGATTTTTGGACAAAAGACTTGCTGATCTGTGACCCTCCAATTTCAGATCACAAACTATCAGGTGATTGTGGCCAAGTATAACTTCACAAATTACAAGTTTGGAGCCTTGATTGAATATCTTCTATGGGAGCGTAGAGATCATCATCATCATGGAGGGTCAATTATTAACCAAGTGCATGTCTCCAAGATTCCTTAGATCTGGTGGTGATATCTGTGGTATCTATCTCCACAGCAGTTGTTATGTTATGAGATGACATGGCTCCAGATGTTGAGGTTCCCGAGAGAGATTCAGAATTCTGTTGTGGACCTCCCATTTGGTTGGAAGATCTTCTCGGGGACTAAGGATGTGTCCCTACACTCACTGAATGACTCTGGGTGTATATATACACCATGATCAACAGGTGATTTAGCAGGTCTCAAATAGCCCAGAGATCACACCCTGTCCAGTTCTCTGGATTTCACAGAACCGCTGAACCTGATAGAAAGAGATTTAAGACTGCAGAGGAAGAGCTGTTCACCCTCCTTCAGTGACTATCCAGTCGAAACAATAGTTTTGACAGGTTGGTTGAGTTTTCAATTCCTCCCTTGTCTCTAGTTTGGAAGCTGCAACCTTTCACTCACCTTCCCACTTTTGGAGACAACCGTTCCCATTTCCAATAGTCCTTGGTGGACTATTACAACAGACAAGTGGGTTATAGAGCTTATAACATCAGACGACATCATCTACTTCACATCCCTTCCTCCTATCCCCCTTTTGCATCTCTCTTCAGAGATCCCTCTCATGAAACTATACGGAGTCAAGAAGTGCAACCCTTTCCTTCATTTAGGAGCAGTAGAGATAGTACTGTCTCTTTACATGGAAGAGGGTGTTTCTGAAACTATTTTTTCATGCTGAAGGATAGAGGGTGGAAACCAATCTTAGATCTGAGACAACTGAACAAAGTTTTAAAATCTCAGCATTTAGGATGGGGACTCTGGCAGCTATAATTTCTTCTCTAGAGGTAGGAAACTGGTTTTTGGACTTTGACCTGCAGGACATCTATTTCCCTATAGGGATACATCCCACGCTCAGGAAATAGCTACATTTTACCCTGGGCCAGGATCACTTTCAATACCAAGTACTTCCTTTCAGTCTATCTTTGGCCTCAAGGGTGTTCTCAAAGGTTCTAGCAGTAGTAGCTGCTTACCTTCAGTAAGAAGTGATTTTAGTCTTCCTGTATCTTGATGACTGCCTACTCAAAGGCCGATCTTATGAAGCAGTACAGATTTCCACTTAGACAGCCGTTTCTGTCTTCCAGAAATTGGGTGTCTAGCTAAACAACAATAACAACAAAAATCCACTTTAGCCCCTGCATACAATTCATAGGGGCAAACTTGGATTCATTAGCAGTCAGGGCCTTCCTTCCCACAGACTGATTGATTTAACTTTGGCAAATCTGGTCAGGACAATTCAAGGGAGCCCCCAGACTACAGTAAGGAACTATTTACACCTCCTGGGTTTTATGACAGCCAGCACCTTTGTGACTGAACATGCAAGACTATGCCTCCACTACTTTTAGGGTTGGTTCAGAAGTATCTAGTCCTCAACCAGAAACAGCTTGAATAAACAGGTCACAGTTCCCTTCCAGGTGAAGAACGCCCTAGAGTGGGGGAAAAATCAACTCTGTCTGTGTGGGTGTCCCTTTCATCTACTCAGCTCCAACGGGAGCTATAACACATCACTGTTCAGGTGGGAGCATGCCTCAATACTCTCTAAACTCAGGGCAGATGGCCACCTCTGGAAACAAGTCTCTGTATCAATTTGTCGGAATTCAAGGCAGTCAGGGAACTTCTGCCTTCATCTTCTACCCCTCGTGAATGGTAAATCAATCAGGATTCAGATGGACAATGTGGCTTGCATGTTCTATATCAACAATTAGGGAGGAGCAAGATCCCCCCTCTCTGTGCTCTGAAATGCTGAAGTTATGGAACTGCTGTATAGCCCATCAGACTCACATCTCAGATATTTACCTTCTGGAGTTCAGAATGTCACAACCTATATGCTCAGCAGGTGCTTCTCTCAGGACTAGCAATGGGATTTGGAGACTCAAATTCTTCATGAGATACTCCAAAAGTGGGAACTTCTGCAGGTGTAGCTAATCACCACATTCAGAAACAAGAAGTACCCCCTACAGTGCTCAATAGAGGCCTCAGTTGTCAATCTTTAGGGGATGCTTATCTCCTCCCATGGACAAATGGCATTTCCTATGCATACCCTCCAACACCACTAATACTAAGGGTGACAAACAAGATCAGGCAGGACTATAATCTGGCCAAGACAGACTTGGTATCAGTACATTTTTCACCTGTGTCCAATTGGAATTTAAGCTTCTGAGCACCCCTCATCTCCTCTCCCAAGGTGGAGGTTGTATGTTTCACCAAAACCTAGAAGTCCTCCATCTCTGAGCATGGCTCCTAGTTAGATAGAATACATCTGCTCAACAGAAGTACGACAGATATTACAACAGATAAGAGTCAACTTGAATTCCCTTCACTGATGTCACTGTCACCGTCTTGTACCTGAATCCTCTTCGCTCTCAGAAATCTTGGATTACCTGCTGGACTTGAAGAAATCCAGGCTATCATTTAGCTCCATTGAGGTTCATCTGGCTGTGATATCAGCATTTCATCCCCCACTAAAAGGGTTTTCCATATCTGCTCACCCTGTGTCTTCATTACATGGGTTTAGGGAACCTCTGGTCCCATGTTAAGGATCCTACTCCTTCTTGGGATCTTAACCTGATACTTTGATACCTCATGGAACTGCTGTTTGAACCTATGGCAACCTGTTCCTTGCCTCACTTATCTAGGAAGACACCCTTTCTAGTAGCTACCATGTCAACTCACAGGACTGGGGAGATTGGGGCCTTGATGGCAGACAACATTTATGGTATTTTTCAAGGACAATGTCTCCCTGTGGCTGCACCCTAAATAGGGTGACCAGACAGCAAGTGTGAAAAATTGTGACGGGGGTGAGAGGTAATAGGCGCCTATAGACGAAAAAGACCCAAATATCAGGACTGTCCCTATAAAATAGGGACATCTAGGTAAGAATTTAGGGCTAGGGTGACCAAAGTTCAGTCAGATTTTCATCTTAACCAGGACATTTATCTACCGGTATTTTTTCCCCCAAACCACATAAATCTCAGTGTTGGACTCCTTTCATACTTTAGATGTAAGATGGCCATTGGCCATCTCTCTAGATAGGACCAAGGAATTTCAGAAATCATCCAGATTGTTTGTCTCCATCATGGAAAGATCCAAGGGCTCTACACAGAGACTTTCAAGGTGGATCTCTTGGCATATGCTTGCTATGACACAGCTGGTGTTCTGGGTTTTACCTTCCCAAAGGATAATATCACATTCTGCAAGAGAACAGGCAACTTCTGCAGCTTTACTCAAGAACATTCCAATGGCTGAGATATGCAGAGCTTGTACATGGGCCTCCGTGCATAACTTTTCTAAACACTATTCCTTGGTCCAAACCATCAGATCTGATGTGGCGCTTCGTTTAGCTGTACTGTCTTTTATCTTGGACTCTATCCCAAAGCTCCCTCCTTCCTGTGTGGATAGCTGAAGTGGAGTATCCACAGGGACACTACTCAAAGAACAGGTTACTCACCTGTTTTTTCAAGATGTGTTTCCCTATAGGTTCTCCACTACCCATCCTCCTTCCCCTGTGCCTCAGACTGTTCTTTGCTGGATGTTCAGATAGAGAAGGAGCTGAGGGTGGTTCATCTGTGCAGTTCTACATACCATTTAGGGTGCAGCACTAGGTTGTATGCAGTGCATGCATGGGCCGAACAAACACTGCTAATGGAAAATATCTGACCGGGGCCAAGAAGTGCATGCACAACTGAAGCAGAGCACCCTGAGGATGCACATCTAGTTCTTATGGAAATTGGAGTTAGTGATTTGTAAACCGCATTTGGAGTTCAAAATATCTAAATGTCTTAGAAATCATAAAATAAAATTGACTTTTAAAATAAATGGAAATGTTATTTTGGGGGGAAATTGTTTGTGTAATGTTTCTGAGACACTTGCCAAATTCACTGAATCAGAAAAATATATTCAGTGATGTGTTTTGCCATATATTTGATTCTGAAAAATACAGTACATTTCATGAAAGGAAAGGAAATACTATGTCAAAGAG
This sequence comes from Emys orbicularis, assembly GCF_028017835.1. Taxonomy (NCBI): domain Eukaryota; kingdom Metazoa; phylum Chordata; order Testudines; family Emydidae; genus Emys; species Emys orbicularis. The sequence goes on along the minus strand of NC_088685.1, from coordinate 44,996,038 downwards.
AGAGAGATTAATTACTGAAGGGGTGATGTTTTAACACACTTGCTCTTTTCTATTGGCTTTTTCTTATGTTGACCTCTGAAAAGTGTTAAACATTAGTAACTGTCCTATTTGATTAACTCATGATGAGCACCATATAAATTCATAGATAAACATTTTTACTTTCTTCATATGTATAATATACTAAAGAAGCTAACCTGCTTGATGATTGGAAGAAAAGTCTACAAACACAGTATACAACCAGTCTTGACTGAGCTGTGAATTTATTAAACAGTGCAGGATGTGTGTTGCTTCTGTACAGCTTGACTGATTTCTGAATGTACAAAGCTAAAAAGCAAAAAAGAAAAACACAACCCCTAATAAGAAGAGGTTAATATTGTGCAAGGAGGGATAGTTATATTCTGTGTTCAGTATAATATCACGATTACTGTACTTTTTCATAGCCATAGCATGTCTGTAGCACAAAGGTCAAGGGGAACGGGGGGCTGTGTGGGTGGGCTAGCCATGACACCTATCAATGTTCTGAAGGGACACCTGGGTCCTTTGGCATGATCATAAAAAACCTCCTCATACCACAGGAGGTCCAGAGGGGAAGATTCCTAATGGCTGACTATTCATCAGTCATGAGAGAACCTTAAAGATTTTACACACTCAAAAGAGAAGTCCTTATTGACAACTTCAAAATTGAGAGCTTCTATTCGCAAGATTTGGACCTTCTATTCCTCTTACTGCCACATTTTTATGTTGGGTGTATGAATATATTTGTGGAGAGACTGATGCACACAGTGCAGACAAGAGGAGACAAGGTTTTAACTCCTCTATTTCCAGTTCTCAGAAGAGCTGAGCAGAGGTAGTACAAAACACCCTTTTAAGTAAGTACTTGATTAGCCATGCATCTACAGGGGACTTTTTTGACTTGAAGCATATGAATGGCTTTAGGACTATGATCCCTGTGAACTTGAAGCCCTGATATGAGGTCAAATATGTATACTGATTGCAGATTCTCTTTACTAATGTCACAGGGCTAAAATCACCTTAGCTAGTATGTATCTGAAGTTGTCTGAACAAACTTGAGGCTGGGACATCATCCTAGCATTATCCCAAAACTACTGAATCCATCTTTAGCAGATAGCTTTCTGAAGAATAAGATATGTAAAGAGAACATCCCTTTAACCTAATAGGATGTCTGACAGAAATGTAACCTTGCTTCTACTGCCTTTCTAGAAAGAGTATATGACCCACCTTTTCAAACCTGGGGGCCTAAAAAAGGTGCCAATCCATATTTAGGCACCTAAATAAGTGGCCTGGTTTTCAGATGTGCTGATGTACCTATTGTTCCCCATGACATACGTTGGAGTTGTGAATTCTTAGTGCACGTGCAAATCAGGCAGTCTGAGAGCTTAAATATGGATTTAGAGGTCTAATTTTTGCCACACATTTATGAAATTGAGTCCTAGTACCCAATTAAGTATCAGAGGGGTAGCCGTGTTAGTCTGGATCTGTAAAAAGCAACAAAGAGTCCTGTGGCACCTTATAGACTAACAGATGTATTGGAGCATAAGCTTTCGTGGGTGAATACCCACTTCGTCAGACGCATATCAATTGTACCCAATTGTTTCTATTTGCTATTCTTTTCAAAGTAAGTAAATCCAGGCAGTAGAAGACATTTTCCTACCCATGCTACTATGTCAGCCCCAATAAAGTGTTGGCTTCTTTCTGTCTAGTTACTTTGTGAAATATTGTATCTGGATTAAGCCTGTGTTTCCTAAATCCTTAGTCTTGCGAAGCATTTCCTAAGAACAAAGAAAAAGGAACATTAAGAAATTAGAGGAAACTACAAAGTTTCCTAATTCAGAACAACTTGAAATATTGGTATTTTCCCAGACACACGTTCCTAATTTTGACCGGCACTGTCTACATCATCATCATCAGTTAGATTCTTTTCCCAGCTTTATTGTCCTTTTTCTGTTTAACAGGAAGTACTAACTTAAGTTTGTTCTCCTGCTCGAAGGTATTTTTCCTTAATGCTCTGCTTATTTTGAAGACTAGTTTCTCCTCACTTGCCATGGATTTCTTTCCTCTGGGTCCCACTACTGTGCCTACTGATCACTATCTCACTGAGTCGTTCATTAGAACTTTACTGCTTGTGAATAGCTTCTTCATGGTGGTGTTTTGATTCTTCAACTAGGCTGTGCGGTGTGTGATTTAAACTCTTGGTAATTTCTGAAGTTGTTTGGCGTTCTTTCCTTGGCTTGCTGTTGCTCACTTTTTTGTGGATGTTACTTTTGGATATTCTCCAGAAATCTTACTGATCTGCTACTACCCACTTCTTTGTGTTAATACAGTATTTCTAGTATGTTTTAAAAATGCCACTGTTACCTTCTCATTCAGTTCATTTCTCCTGCCTGTGCAGTTTTTTCCCTAGGGCTTACTGACTGTTAGAATTCCTGCTGCTTTCACTGTTCCATGCTAACATTATTAGACACTGGGGAGCTAGTTTTCAATGGTAATGTCTTTAGGATGGCCAGGTGCTGTCTCAGTGTTGGCAGCAATTCCTAATCTAGCACATTTTCCTGACTGGTTAGGGACAATAGGATTCTTAGGGCTGCAGAAATTCTTGGTTTAATGATCTGTTAGATAAAAGTGTGTCCCATTTACAGGTTTGTTTTTTTCTGAAGATGTACTTGAAGCACTGTAAAGCATGGATGTCAGTAAATAGTGTGATTGGGGGGGGGGGGGCTTTTAACATAGCTTTGTCTTTTTACATAGTCTTTCCATTTTATCTCACCTTGTACACTTATGCATGTGAGTTGCCACGCTGAAGACCATGGGATTACTCCGGTGAAAAAAGTAACTCACATGCTTTTTTGTTTTTGTTTTTTTTCCCTCCCTCCTGAACCAAGCCTGTGCTTTGTTGAATGAGATTGACTTATGCCATACTCCCCCTCTGGCAAATTAAAGCACATTATTGTATGGCTTATTGATTTTTCAGGACACTGATTGGTTAACTAATGTGCTCCTTACTGGGGAACAGACTTATTAAAGAGGCAGGTCTTTCATTTGGATCTGAACACTGTTAAGACTGGTCTCAAACTAATCTCTTCTTGTAGCATCTTCTGTAGCTGGAGTCCCACTACTGAGAATGCTCTACTTTCTGCATCTCAGAGTACAATCCTATGCAAGTCTTACGAATCCCTCTTGGTGGTTTATAGGTGGATCTGTAGATTAGCGGTAGCTCAGTCATACCCCCTTGATGACCTAACCCATTTACACTTGGTATAAAACATATACCCCTGCAGTTTTCTGTGCTGCCAATATTTCTCTGTGAATATTACACATTAAAATAGTCCTCAATGTACTCCGCATACAAGTCTGATACTAGTTATGTCACCCCCCTACACTTAGAAGACTATTATTTGGTGAAATATTGGTGAGGTGGCAGCTGTTGTCATGAGACTAATGCAGTGTGATTTGCAAAGTATTGTTCCATGAAATCAGGAACTAACACAATTGACCTTTCCATGTTTTATTAACCCACTAAACTGTACCATTTGTAGTGTTGTTTGATTAATATACAAATCCAGGGGCAGGAATTAAGGTTAGTTTTTGTTTAACAGTGGTGCAGCATAGGACAAGCTATGGTAAAAGCTGCAATGTTCTCTCTTTCACACAATTGGCTGCAGTACTATTAATCACTTACATAAACATCCAGGGTAATATTTAACAAAGTGGATGTTCACATTTAGTGCTGATATGAGGGGAGAGGTGATATTGTCTGTGGCTTCATGTCCTGTTTTTTCCCCCCACTAATATCCTGATTTTAATTTGACAGCCTAATTGTATTGCAAGCCCAGAACTTGGAATAAATGCCATAGAAGCCTGAATTCAGGTTAGGTTTAAAGTACCCTTTCAGTAAAACACACATATGGAGTGAAGGAATACTCCTTCTAATTCTCATTAGTCAGCAATAGAGTCCTATCCAGAAATTTCCTACTACACTATGGTTTTGTCTTGCTCACTGGAAGGCTTCCTGGTGAATGGATTCTCTACAGAGCCTTATGAAGCAGCCTTGACCTCTATTTCTCTGCATTAGTTCTGCATATCATTTACACTGGCTCTCCTGGTCCTTACTCTCTTAAAATCTTGATTTGAAAATAGTGCAGTATTCTTTATACCTTTATTTCACATCAGCATGTTAGTAGTATGGCTTTTTTAGAACATACTTCCCTTAACAAAGTGGGCAGAACTTTTTGAAAACAATTGCATAAACTACAGGTTGTTATGTAGTGTCCTTAATAAAACTTAACTTGCATTTGATGTCAATGAGAGGTTGTCTATGTGGGTGGAAGGGAGAATACCATTTTAAAGCAGCTATACTGAAAAAATTAAAAGCATTGCTAGCTTTACTAGGAACACAGTAAAAGACTTCTTTTTAGAAAAGAATAACCAGAAGAATATTCCCAGTTCCACAGAAAGATAGCCAAAGTGAATTTCACCACTTACTTAGTCATCCTTTAGATTTTGTTTCCTCCCCTTCTTGTAGTTCTGTCTCCAGATCGTAACTGTAGGGACAATACTCTTTGAAACTGATTTTGATATGAAGATCATAGACTTTATTATTGATAATTTGATTAGATACTGCCAAAAAGCTTTTGAAATCAAAACCATTCTGGATCATGAATGTCAGTCCTATCAGAAAAAAATAGAAAAATAGGTATCCTGTAGCAAAAATTAAATTGATCTAAAAAAGGAAAATAAAATACTTTTTAGACAAATTTGCCTGATAGTATGAATGTAATATACTTGGCAGTAGACTATTCTGGCATATTAGCTAAATCATGGGTTGTCTGAACTATTGAACAGCTCATTGTTAAAAATGGAGCATGGAAATTGTTTCATAAAGCTGTGTATTTGGCACTAACAGAACCATGGTAATACTCTGCCTTGCTGAGTGAGAGTAACACAAAATAATTTTCTACTCTAGTTCTAGCATAAAATTTTCAAAAGTGCCTGTGTGAGTGAGGAGCATAATCTTTTCAAAAGTGACTTAGTACTTTGGAGCCCAAGTGTCATTGAAAGTCATTGGACTTTTGCTCCTAAATCACTTGGGCATTTCTGAAAAATGTTACCTCTAGATAAGAATCAATGTCCTGAGTCATACACAATTGTGCAAGGTAGGAGAGTATAAGAAGCTCTTCTCAAACTGTACACAGCCTATGTAAGCCCTTACCTGCAGTTGAAACACAGGAGTTCCCCCCTCTTTATTTTCCCTTGTGGAAGCTTCTCTCAAGGAGATGAAATGGACCAGGAAGTGGGGCCAAAGCTCGGTCTTTGCCCTCGTGGACGTGCCAACAGAGAGTATTATGCAGCCCATGAAGGTGTGTGGTAATGGACTCTAGTCCCTATGTCAGCATGATTGAGTCCTTAATGCTTAGTGTGCATTTACTGCTTACCTTCCTACTTCACAAGGGTTAATTAGATAACATTTATCCAATGCTTTGAACATGTTAAATGATGACTTAATTGGCATCACAGAGACTTGGTGGGATATATATCTTGACTGGAATATCGGTATAGAATGCTATAGCTTGTTCAGGAAGGACACACAGGGAAAAAAGGGAGGAGGGTGTTGCATTGTACATCAAGAAAGTATTCACATATTCTGAGGTCCAGAAGGAGATGAGTGATAGATGAGTTGAAAGTCTCTGGGTGAAGATAAGAGGGGTGAAAACAGGGATGGTAGAGAAGGATGAGGTATTTTTAGAAAAAGCAACATTAATACCCAAAACTTGAAACCTGGTAGTAATGGGATACTTAAACTATGCAGAGATCTATTTGGGAAAAATAATATGGCAAAACAAAATATCCAGTAAATGTGTTGGTGGCAACTTCTTGAACAGGGAGGAATTAGTTGTGAATCTGAAGGTGGAAGACAGTTTGTGAATCTGAAGGTGGAAGACAGTTTGGGTGCAGGTGATCATGAAATGATAGATTTCATGAGCCTAAGGAAAAGGAAGAAGTGAGAACAGCAGCCTAAGGGCAATGAACTTCAAAAAACACAAACTTCAGCAAACTCAGAGACCTGTGGGAAGAAAATCTAAGGGGGGAGGGATAGCTCAGTGGTTTGAGCATTGGCCTGCTAAACCCAGGGTTGTGAGTTCAATCCTTGAGGGGGCCACTTAGGGATCTGGGGCAAAAAATCAGTACTTGGTCCTGCTAGTGAAGGCAGGGGGCTGGACTCAATGACCTTTCAAGGTCCCTTCCAGTTCTAGGAGATGGGATATCTCCATTAATTATTATAATTATTATTATTAAGGGAACAAAAGAGTTCAGGAGAGCTGACAGTTTCTCAAAGAGACAATATTAAAGGCATAACAACAAACTACCCCAGTGTGGAGGAAAGGGAGGAAGAACAGTAGAAGAGCAACATGGCAGCATCAGGAGCTCTTTAATGACCTGAAAATCAAAAAGGAATCATACAAAAAGTTTAAAAATGGACAAATTTCTAGAAATGACTATAAAAGAATAGTGAAAGCATTTAGGGACAAACTCTGAAATGCTAAGGCACAAAAAGGAGTTATTATAGCAAGGGACATAGAAGTTATAACTAGCAAGGTCAATAAGAGATTCTATAAACACATTAGGAGCAAGAGAAAGAAGAAGGCAAATGTAGGTCCACTGTTCAGCAGAAAAGGAAAGCCAATAATGGATGACATCGAGAAGGCTGAGGTATTTAATCAGTATTTTGCTTCAGTGTGCACAACAAATGTTAATTGTGGCCCATTACTCAACACAAGCCAGAATTGGGGGGGAAAAGCAGAGTAAAGAACATTTAGATAGGTCTGATATTCACATTCACAGGATCTGACAATATTCACCCTAGGGTACTTAAGGAAGTAGCTGAAACACTCTTGGAACTCATGGAGGACTGGTGAGATCCCAGAGGACAGGAGAAGGGTAAACATTGTTCCCATTTTTAAAGATGGGAACAAAGAGGACCCATGGAATTATAGACCAGTCAGCCTAACTTTGATACCTGCAAAGACTCTGGAACAAATTATTAAACAATCAGTTTGTAAGCACCTAGAGGATAATAGGGTTAATAAGGCAGGGCCAGCATGGATTTGTCAAGACCAAATTATGTCTAACCAACTTCATTTCCTTCTTTGACAGGGTTACTGGCCTAGTGGAGAGGTAGGATGCAGTGGTTGTGATAATCTTGATTTTAGTAAGTCTATTGACACAGTCCCACCTGACACACTACTAAGGAAGCCAAGGAAATGTGATCTAGATAAAATTACTATAAGATGGGTGCAAAACAAGTTGAAAGACCATATTCAAAGTCTAGTTATCAATTGTTTGCTGTCAAAGTGGGAGAACATTTCAAGTGGGGGCCTGCCAGATCTGTCCTGTGTCTGGTACTAGTCAATATTTTCATTAATGACTTGGATAATGGAGTAAAAGCTATGGAAGACAAGCTGGGAGAGGTCACTTCAGAGGACAAAAGTAGAATTAAAAATGACAAATTAGGAAAAGTGGTCTGAAATCAACAATGTGAAATTCAATAAAGATAAGTGCAAAGTTCAACTTTTAGGAGGGAAATATCAAATGCACAGTGTAAGGCAGTTGTGGTTCTCGCCCTGTCCGTCAGGGAGAGAGACCCCAGACTCTCACTGCAATGCTCCTAGAGCGGCTCCATTCTGAGGAGAATTAGCTAACAGTTAATCGGTCCAAGCCTGCAGTCCAGGCCGCGCAGCAGTAAGTCTATAGGCCCAGTGCTCTCAATCAGGGTGGGCCCATAATCAGTACATGGCTCTGGCTTGCAGTCAGGCAGAAATGTAGTGAGTCTATCTGCCAAGGGCATTCAATCAGGGCAGGGCAGCAATCAGTTAAGGGCTCTGGCCTGCAGTCAGATAGAGCAACACAGCAGTCTAGGGGGGAATTATCTCTCTGGTGAGACAGCTGTCCTCGCTCGGGCAGGCACCAGACCCGTCCATGCCTAAAGATGGGGAGGCTGCCACCCCTGATGGTGGGGTAGCAGAGGGTAGGGGGATGCAGGCCCACCTATTCCACTGTGTCCCAGCCCAGGGCTCTAACAGTGGTGGAGTGGTCCGCCACAGGGTCAGCAGGGAAATCCAGCGCAACACACTGGCCGGCTTGCAGTTACTAACTCAGCTGATTATTCGGCTTCCCCAGGCTCCTTCCTACACTCCCAGTCAGGGGGTACCTGGGTTCCGGGGTTGTCATTTGCCTCCCTGGGGTAAACGGTGAGTGGCAGACCCAATAGCTCCTCGGTGTCTGTCAAGGCTGCTTCCCCACTCTGAACTTTAGGGTACAGATGTGGGGGCCTGCATGAAAACTTCTAAGCTTAACTACCAGTTTAGATCTGGTCCGCTGCCACCACTCCCAATGTGCTAATTCCCTTCCCTGGGTAGCCTTGAGAGACTCTTACCAATTCCCTGGTGAATACAGATCCAAACCCCTTGGATCTTAAAACCAGGAGAAATTAACCATCCCCCCTCCTTTCTCCCACCAACTCCTGGTGGATCAAGAGCCAACCCCCTTGGATCTAAAAACAAGGAAAATCAATCAGGTTCTTAAAAAGAAGGCTTTTAATTAAAGAAAAAGGTAAAAATCATCTCTGTAAAATCAGGATGGGAAATAACTTTACAGGGTAATCAAACTTAAAGAACCCAGAGGACCCCCCTCTAGCCTTAGGTTCAAAGTTACAGCAAACAGAGGTAAACACCCTAGTAAAAGGTACATTTACAAGTTGAGAAAACAAAGATAAAACTAACATGACTTGCCTGGCTGTTTACTTACAAGTTGAAATATGAGAGACTTGTTCAGAAAGACTTGGAGAGCCTGGAATGATGTCTGGTCCCTCTTAGTCCCAAGAGCGAACAACCACCAAACAAAGAGCACAAACAAAAGCCTCCCCCCCACCAAGATTTGAAAGTATCTTGTCCCCTTATTGGTCCTTTGGGTCAGGTGTCAGCCAGGTTACCTGAGCTTCTTAACCCTTTACAGGTAAAAGGATTTTGGAGTCTCTGGCCATTAGGGATTTTATAGTATTGTACACAGGAGGGCTGTTACCCTTCCCTTTATAGTTAGCCAGTGTCCCTGGTGTCTGGCAGCCCCTCCGGGTCTCTGTCAGATCTGGGCTCCAGCAGCAGGGAGAAGAGGAGACATCCTGCTCCTCTGGCAGCTCTCTCTCAACTGAGCTGGTAGGCTGGCCTTTTATATTTCCAGTTCCTGTCCCGTCCCTCTGCTTCTGGCAGGGTGGCCGCAGGTGTCGCGGTTCTCTCCCCATCCATCAGGGAGGGAGACCATGCCCCCTTGCTACACACAACTACAAAATGGGGAATAACTGGCTAGGCAGTAGTACTTCAGAAAAGGATTTGGAGGTAATAGTGGAGCACAAATTGAATATGAGACACAAAATTTTGTGCAGTTGCAAAAAAGATCAATAAAATTCTTGTGTCTATTAACAGGACTATTATATCTAAGACATTGGAGGTAATTGTTCCACTCTGTTCATCAGTGGTGAGACCTCTGGAATATTGTATCCTTTGCGTGCCACATTTTAGGAAAAATATGGACAAACTAGAGAGAGTCCAGAGCAGAGCAACAAAAATGATAAAAAGTTTAGGAAACCTGATCTATGAGAAAAGTTTAAAGAAAAAAACAACTGGCATGTTTAGTCTTGAGAAAAGAAAACTAAGGTGTGTGGTGGGAAACCTGATAATAGTGTTCAAAATATGTTAAGGATTGTAATAAAGAGGACTGCTGCAGATCTGCTATACTCCATGCCCAATGAATGTAAAACAAGAAGTAATGGGATTAATTTTCAGTAAGAGATTGTTAGAAAATTTTCTAACTATAAGAATATAACTATAATTGAAATAGGTTACTAGAGAAGGGTGTGGATTTTTTTTTTTAAGAACAGGCTGGACAAACTCCTGTAAGGCATGGTCTAGGTTAGTGGCTCTCAGTCTTCCCAGATTACTGTACACCTTTCAGGAGACTGATTAGTCTTGCGTACCCCCAAATTTCACCTCACTTAAAACTTACTTGTTTACAAAATCAGACATAAAAGTACAAAAGTGTCACATCACACTATTGCAGGAAAATGTCTTACTTTCTCATTTTTACCATATAATTGTAATATAAATCAATTGAAATATAAAATATTGTACTTACATTTCAGTGTATAGTGTATATATAGAACAGTATAAACAAGTCATTGTACAAAATTTTAGTTTGTACTGACTTTACCAGTGCTTTTTATGTAGCCTGTTGTTAAACTAGGAATATATCTAGATGAGTTGATGTACCCTCTGGAAGACCTCTGCATACCCCCAGAGTTATGTGTTCTCCTGGTCGAAAACCACTGGTTTAGGTGTATTTGATCCTGTCTCAGCATGGGAGGCTGGAGCTGGACTAGCTGACCTCTCAAGGTCCCTTCCAGCCCTGCATTTCTATGATTCTATGAGTCTATTATTAATAATATGTTAATGAAATTATCTATTGGATGTTTCAGTGCTGATTCATGTGCTGGGCTATTTTGTTGCCTAAGAACACCTACTGTAAATAGACAATTTGTTTCCATTATTCATCCCATTTTTAATGGTTTATATGTTGTCTGTATACTTGGTTCCCCAATGATCATAGCATACATCTCAGCCTGAAAGCAATTTTGTTTATTTTGATTTAAATAAGCTTGGTGATTTTGAAATAATATGAATTAAAATAAAATGTCTTTTTATAGTTTCATATACCTTTTTACACTTGTGTATTGAAAGAAAATTTTACTATATAGAGTAACATTGCTTTGGTAAACCAGTACTTCGGGGCATATTCTATTCTGATAATTTGCCTTACTAATGGAATGTGTGCATAGTTTTAAAATACCTCATTCTTAGTGACTGCATAGTCGTAAGGATTAACAAAAGTCATGCTAACTCCCTTCTGACTTTGGGCAATTCCCTATAGTCATTTAAAATGACTAATAATCATTTCAGGTTTCCTTCTGGTTGCTACCATCATTCAGAACAACAATATCTCCTTCTAATCAGCTTATTATTTATTTGGGGCCAGGTTCTCATACACTTAAAATCACAGGAAGCAGTACCTTGCTCTGGAAGTAGTTCACTTAAATGAGAAGGCCTACTCATACAGTAAGATATCATTCAGAGTTAATAAGTAAATGTTGCAGAATCAGGCCTACTGTATGGCAGTAGTGGCCAGTATGCAAGGTGCTACCCAGACATGCATGAAGACAGTCCCAAAGATCTTGGATTAGATCTGCTAAGGGGACTTAGGCTAAGTGTTGCAATGCCTAACTTTAGGTGCCCTGCAGCTTGGTGGAATCCTCAGCCCCGATTTAGGTGCCCAGGCTTCTTATATAGTGCCTGGGGAGAGTTAGGAGCCTAAGGTATTCATAAAATTTAGCATGCTGAGTGGACATGAGTCACTAATCTAGCCAGTATGAAATACAGAGGGGAGAGGGGTAGCCTAAGGCCCTCCTCCCCCAAAAGGAGTTAGGCTCCACATTCTGGCTCAGAAGGAGGCACCTCCCCCCACTTAGGATTCACAGCAGTGGGTGCTTTCTGGAGGGAGGTGCCTATGCCAGGTCCATCCTTTTTTTCAAAAAACAGCGAAGGTGACCGCAGCAGCCTTATACCCAACAGCTCAGTTGTCAGAGCATTCATCTAGGATGTAGGAGGCCTGGTTTTGAATCCCTCCTCTGCCTGATATGGAGTAGACACTTGAAATGGGGTCTTCCATATCCCAGGAGAATGCCCTAATCACTGGGCTACAGAGTCATAGTCTATCTCTTGTGTCCACTTTCTCCTCTGTCTGTGTTTTTGTGGGGGGCCGGATCCAGTAGGTGTGCTATTAGGTGGCCTCTATGAGTATGCCTACTGGATAGGGCCCCATAAGCAAGATAGATAGTGGAAAGCCTGATTTGAGAATCCTGACAGGAGTAGACTCCGAGCAGCTTGGCAGCATTAGTACTTAAGCAGTTTTGTGCATGACCACTGGCTAGGCAGGCCATCCATCTGGTTTTAGGTCAGACAGTTCTCTTTTTTTTCTCTAAGGTTTGTCCCCTATCTAGTACTAAGACAAAAGCAGATTTGGCTTTGGCTGGTATCACAGATGGGGATTCCATTTTGGAGAGTGCACCACTCCGGCTCTGCTAGCATGACCTCACATACATGTGGACGGAGTGATCTTCCAAATGGCATCCTCCATGTGGCATGACCTCACATGCACCATGTATGTGAGGTCACACTGGTATGGGTAGGTTCACACTGTTACTGGAAGTACTGGAATGTATAAAAACAACAAGGAGTCTAGTGGCATCTTAAAGACAGATTTATTTGTGCATAAACTTTTGGGGGTAAAAAACCTCACTTCTTCAGATGCATCTGAATGTATAGTATTCTGAGGATGTGGCAGTAGTCACCCTATCTCCAGCAGAAATGTTGGCACCTTGAGAATGTAGGGGCCTACAGGGTTAAGCAGCAGCTGAGTAGGGGCTTAGGATTTAAATTTTGGACTTAGGCACCTACTTCCCTTTGTGGATCTGGGCCAAAGTGCCTGCTTACCCTTTAATTTCAAACCCCAAGTGTAGATAAGCTGCCCTTTGCCTCATACTGCATTTTTCTAGCCTGTAGATCAAAGCAGCAGGCTTTTAGAGCTACTTATCTTACTATTTTTTTGTGTTTAAGGCTGCAAGAACAGTCCACAGATCTCAATCTTAAAATTAATTCAGTTTAATCATATGCACTGCAAAAACATCCCATTGACTAATTCTAATTCCCCTTGTAATTCGTGGCAAGTGATTAGCTACAAAGCCGGGCATCAAATATGTTAGAGTTCAAAACCCTATTTCAGGCACCAACCCTATGCAAACAAACATGTGAACAATTTTAAGCAAGTAAGAGTGCTGTTGGTGTCAATGGGACTAGCTCATCTGTTTAAAATTAAGCACATGCATAGGATTTGCAGGATCAGGGCCTAATTTGCAGAAGTGAGGATATTTTGATATGTTTATTCATAAAGTACTTTAAGCAGTTATTTTTAACTCTCAAAACCATGAAAACAGGAAATGCCTAGACCTTTGACATACCTCTTACATTTTTGTGTATCCTTGAAAACTTCCAGGTTTGTTGCTAGTGACAGACAACAGTTTTCAGTGTTTCATAGACGGATAACTGTGATAGACTGGGAAAAATCCCTTTTTTGCCAAATTTTAATAGACTATGACCAGTGCATCCTCTGCCATCCAGTTCATATAGCAACCCTCAGATATGAAAGGATATATAGCAGTAATATTTTTCATTGTAATGCTCATTTTTGACTGGTAATCCTCAGGATATTTTGTTGGGGATTCCTCTGGAGTGTTGAAAATGAAAGCCATTTTGATATGTGTTTTGCAATAGGTGCTCCTTTAAGGGTGAAGGTATTTGGGGCAGCCAGCCCTGTTTTATTATCAGCCCCAGCAGGAAAGGGGTTAGGTCATGCCTATAAAGGGTTGAGAGTAGAGAAGTCCATTGAGAGGGAGAGATGCAAGAGGGAGGTTTGCTCCTGTGACTGGCCCTAGAGCAGAGAGGTGGGTGCAGAGTGAAAGGTTTTGGGCCCCCTTCCACTTGTGTCAGTCAGGGTAATAGCTAGAAATATCTTTGTCTTCCTTTGTAAGCTTTTGTTTGATTTAATAAACTGTGCCCTGAGGGAAGAGCTTGAAAAAGGTCTGTGGCTGGTGTCAGACTTTCCTGAGCTGGGGAAACAGGTCAGTAGCCTGACTGCACTCTTTCATCCTTGATACAGTGTAACAACTAAACTTTAGGACACATTTAAATATACACAAAAGGTTTATGCCAACACACGTTGCAGTTATTTTTAAAGATGCCATTGTAAAATATTTGAAAATTTAAAACTGTCTCCTACTTATTACATTGGAGACAAAAATGTACTTATTTTAGTTTCTTATATCATTTCTGTTTTGCAGAGCTACCTACAGGTTTTTTTAGTGTGTGAATACAATAGAACATTGGATGGAAAAAAATACATACTCCTAGAGTCCAAAACAAGTCATCATTTTCTCTCAATATGAGAACACAGGAACATTGGTGAACTTAGATGTATGGTTGTCTATGCTTAAAGAGAGTCATATGTGCAGGTACACTGCACATATAGACCCACCTTCCTGGTCACTGTCCTCCTTCCGCTAGTGCTCCAGACCTTTTTCCTATCCAATCTCTTTACTCTTCCACTTGATAGGTTGGAATCCTGGCAAGTCAGTCAGTTTGCATACCTTTAGCAATTGCCTCCCAAGCATGATCGATGGGTGAAAACCAGCAAACTATTGGAGGGTTCAAGCTTTCCACTTGGTGCACACAACGAAACTTTCAGAATGACAAAGCAGAGCTAGATACAGTGGACTAGTATTCCAGGGGGTCTTTGACTTCCACATCATAGTTCAGCTCATCCTGCCTTTCTAACTTTATCTCAGCAATCATGGAATAGTCAATTCTGTATTTTAAAATAAAAATATCTTATATGGTGGTTTTCCAATGCTGACTTGAGCTGCATTTTTTAAACTTTCATCTCTCCCTGTGCCTGCAATGGGTGCCTTTAAGAATATCTGATGATGTTGGTTGGTAATTTTTTACTTTGTTCTCCCATATAAGCTTTCTCATTCATGTTTCCCTTTGTCTCCTGGTTCAGTTCTCACCCACATCTCACTTCAATTTCCTGATAGTTCCTCCTTCCTTAATTCCTATGGTGATTTTACTGGTGGAATCTAAGTGGCAACTTTGGCACAGACTCTGACCAACAAGTAAAGGGAGTGTCACATGTAAGCAAAAGTTGCCAGGGTGCATATCAGACGCTGCATTGGGGTTCTGCATGTCTTACTTTGCAGAGGACCCCACAAAAACTGTTTGGTTTAGGAAAGAAAGATTTAAATTTCTTGTTGTGTCCTAATCCTGCAGTAAGACAATTCTAGAACTCATGAATTACCATTTTATAAAGACAGAAGGCTCACAGGCCCAAACCTGAAGCCGCCATTTTTCATATAAGTAGTCTTACTGGCTTCAAGGGGAGTAGACAGGAAAGTCTTTGGAGCAGATGCAATGAAAATAATTAATAATGGTACTTTTATGAGAAAACACTTTAGGATTGGCCCCAAGACCTGCTAAAAGGAAACACAGAACAGATCAATATTGATTTGTTAGAAGACATAGTTAGAACATGCTTTAAAACCAGATTCTGATACCTTTTATCAGGTTCAGTGGTACCTCACTTTATAAGTAGTCTCCTTTATTTAGTGGAATTGCTTGCACGGTAAGTGTCCTACTTTATCATAGTAAGGGTACTAGAATCTCTCTTTCAGAGGGGAAATTATATACAGTTCTTCCTTTCCTCTATTTATGAGGGAAGGGTGATGGAATAAAAGATGTAGAATCTGTCTTGCATACTGGAAACTTTTTTTAAATGAAGTAAAAACTGGGATTATTTTGGAGAGGATCTGGCATATGTAATTGATCCAGTCTTATTTTAAGACGTTCTTTCATTTATTTTAAAATATCTGTACTATAGTTTTCAGTAGCCATTGCACTTGTTATCAAATGTCTGACCTTCTTTTCTTATGTCTTCCCTTGGGTGTCCCCAAGTCTTTCCCAGATTATAGAGTATTTCAACAACAACAATTTTATGTGTTGTTATAGCATACTGTTTAAAAAATGAACCTGAAGTATTTTGGTAGCAATATGAACTACCAGATTATCTATCTGGAGTTTGTGTAATGAAAAACTAGGCAGTTGTTGTTTGTAAAATTTAACATCCTGCAACATATTTTTTCTTTTCAAAAAGTTATATTTTCAGAGTTATCTTTCTAGGCATGCTCCCTTCCAAATGCCTCAGACAGCCCTAAATGAGATTTCCAGTAATTTTAAGAAGCTAAGGATCAGTACCTTGAATTCTCTGCAAACTTTGCAGTACCAATAGATCCCTTATCTGCTTTAAAGCCAGAATAGGAAACTGCATGGTATGACTGATGGAGTGGGTTATCAAAATAAAGACAGATGGCAGTGGATTAACTCCTAAAATGTCATTAATGTTTTTTTATTGCAATAAATACTTCTCTACTGCACTCTCTTCAGCTAGTGGTGTCCCAGTTTAACTTCAGTATAACTTACTGTAGTTACACACAGGGCTACTGGTATGCACACTAGACATGTCATTATCTATAATACTCTAGGTTGTATTATTATTTATTATTGCAGACCATTATTTTTATAAACTAAATAGTATGTAAGATCCCTACTTCAAAGAATTTATAGTCTAAACCTGTGCTCACTTGGCTTTACCATACTGTGAGTGGTCCCTCTGAATTCAGTGGGAGTCTTCCCATTGACTTCAATGTGTTTTGGATTAGGCTTAGCCAATTCTAATGTTAATATTATCAATTGCCATATAATGCTAAAAGTAAAATTCCATAGGAATTTGTCTGCAAAATGTTTTGTAATGCTGGTCCCTTATGATGTATGTTAATGCTATATTACAGAATAATTGTTATATCCAGTCACACTATAACTAGTAATAAGTGTGTGTGTACAGGTCATCCTGATTACTTCTTTGTAGCTGGATTGAATTTTGAACTATCAGCCAGTAACTAAAGGGAGTATAAAGTTACACCTAGAGGTAGTAATAAGACATTAGAAATCATGTTAAATTAGGGCTTTTCTACACAGGGACACTCAGGAAAGTTAAGACAAAATAACTAATGGTGTGAAGTTAAAGCATATTAAACCCCTATGTTGATGCTCTCATTCAAAAGTAATGAAAAGTAGTTCACTACAACTGAATACGCTTTGAAAGGGATTCAATTACAGGGATCTAAGGCCACTCTGAGAATGAGAGCATCCCCACAGGGTTTAATGTGCTTTAACTAATCCACTTTAATGTCACACCATTAGTTACTTTGTCTTAACTTCTTGAGAGTCCCCATGTAGACAAGCCCTTAGACTGTGAGGGATGTTTTTCCCCTTGAGTGTGTAGTGTTGTGTAAAGATCTGGCAGAGGTCCTAACAGTTTGAAAGCTCTATTCACAGATAGCATGAGTAACTGGCTACCTGTGACGTTCTTCTCAACCTGGGGAAAAGTACATCTTATAATAGTTACATGGTGTTACTTGACTTTTAACATAGCACTTAAAATAGTGTGGATCTTTTATTTTTTTTTCTGCCCCCTTGAAGAATGACTGAAACAGTCAGGAGAACATGACATAATTCAGCAACACAGATTACAGATCCAGCTATTTTAGGATTGGTTCAGCATGAGTGGCTTCTTTGTTTCACTCAGATTACTTAAAAAAAGAGGAGACTTGGGGATAAGTAATGATAAAAATAACTTCTAAATTGACTGACTTCTTTCCTTTTTTGAATTACACGATTTTTTTCTGCATACCTAGTGTATTCAGTACACAGTGTCACAAAGCATATCGTGTATGATACTGATACTGCAGCATTAAATTTAGATTTTCTTCTCACAAAAACCATGAAATTTATGCTAAAAGTCTCAAGGTAACTTTAATTCTGTCTAGCCCCACGTATGCGTAGCATACTCTCTGTTCCACAGCATGGAACACATGCATGTCAGCTAACAGGCAAAGGGGTAATTTAGACATACCTCATTATTATGTAATTTACTCTATTAGCAATCTGAGATTAAAATTCACTTTTAGAGCATATGCAATAATGTAAAATTCTGCTTGTGTGCCTCGAATTATAGCAAAAATGTAAATAGCTTCCAAAGTCTGTGTGTCCTGTTTATTATAATGAACAAACCAAGCCAGAGTAATTATCAAAAACAATCTGAATATAGTGATGTTTTAGTGTTTTGGATGAATGGTGTACAATACAGTGCTATTTTTATTAAGGGTGACTTTCCTACTTTATAAGACCTGACATGAGCACAGCATGATGGTATAGTTGGAGGGTAGTGTTTTATTGTTTTATTTATTGAATGCTTATGGGACAGGATGTTGTAACACAAGGAGGGCTGGAACTCAGGACTTTGACCTAACATTGCAGGCACTTGGGTCTTCTCAGGATACAACCTGGTAGCATAACAGTGCTGCAGGTCTGCTGAATCATTGTGATAGGAGTGGCTTGTTAACTTCACCTTGCTATAAATGAATTGGAAATGGCTGTCTAGGAAGAGGGAAGTAGGGAGTTAGGACAGAGGAGGTTATGGAGGAAAACAAACCTAAGGACAACTAAACTTGAGAAGGATGAGAGTTACCAATAAAGCCACATGCCAGAAAGGTCATGATCTGGGTGCTATCTTAGGGTGTGAATGCTCTGTTGAGGGCAGGTGAAGCATTCAGCATACAGAGAAAGTGAATGCACGATGGTGTGGTATAGCACAAAAGATTGATTAACATGAGTCTATCTGTACAGGGCTTAGAGGGTATCATATAGACCTCTTAAAAGGACCCAACATTGCAGTTCTAAACATAGAAATATGACACAACAGCTGGTGTTTCAAGTGCCTCCCACACCTAGTAGCAAGTCTTGGGCACTAATGGGAGGTGAGGAGTCTTCCAGTTTTTAGTGACCTAATAATCAATATAAAAATGTAGACTATGAAATGTACTTGTGTTTGTACAGGTAAGAGTTGCACAACGGACTTAAATTAATTACTAGCTAATTGTAAATCTGCATAAACCCAAATTCCTCATTGGTTTGAAAAAAAATGCTGCAGTGATGAGAGTCAACATTGTCTTTCATCAAAGAACTATTTGGTCAAATAATCTCCTAGGCCCATGGAATTATAGACCGGTCAGTCTAACTTCAGTACCTAGACACATACTGAACAATTTATGAAACAATCAATTTGTTCAAACCTAGAGCATAATAAGATGATGTGTAATAGCCAATGTGGATTTGTCAAGAACAAATTAAGTCAAACTAATCTAATTTCCTTCCTCGACAGAGTAGCCAGTGGGAAAGCAGATATGATGTATCTGGAATTCAGTAATGCTTTTGACACAGTTACACACAATATTCTCATAAGCAAACTAGGGAAAGATGGGTCTAGACAAAATTATTATAAGGTGGATATGACACTTCCTGGAGGTATCCAGGGTGGTGAGGCACCTTGCTATTACCTGGCCTTTGCATGAGGAATCCTTGTCTGGGAGTCGACTCTCCAACTCCACTGGCCATCAGCAGCACAAGCACTTCCCTCTAGGCTTTGCAGGCCCCACTGTTAATTTTCAGGTTATCAGTTGGCATACCCCAAATCTCAAGCCCTCCCAGCACCTCCCTGGAATGTCCACCCCAAATCCACTAGACACTTGCAGTATTCACAGATTCACTGCTTATGGGGAAACTGTATGCCCCAGCTACGGTTGCCAACTTTCTAATTGCACAAAACCAAACACCTAGCCCTTCCACTACCCCGCCCTTCCCTGAGCCCCTGCTCCCCTCTCACTACATTCCCCCTCCCTCAGAAGCTCACTCTCCCCCACCCTCACTCACTTTCACTGGGATGGGGGTGAGGGCTCTAACTGGGGGTGCAGGCTGTAGGGTGGAGCCATAAAGGAGGGGTTCCGGGTATGGGAAGGAGTATGGGAAGTAAGGTTCCAGGCTGGAGCAGGGGGTTGGATGCAGGGGGGGTGAGGGTTCCATCTGGGGGTTGAGGCTCTGGGGTGGGGCCAGGGGTTTGGGGTGCAGGAGGGGGCTCCAGGCTGGGGGGTGGAGCAGAGAAGTTCACGGTGTGGGAGGGGGCTCTGGGCTGGAGCAGGGGGTCGGATGCAAGGGGGTGAGGGTTCCATCTGGGGTGGAGGCTCTGGGATGGGTCTGGGGATGAGATGTTTGGGGTGCAGAAGGGGGCTCCAGGTGGGAGGGGGTTGGGGCTTGGGGTTTGGCATGGGCTTACCTCCAGTGGTTCCCAGTCAGCAGTGCAGCAGGGCTAAGGCAGGTTCCCTGCCTGTCCTGACTCCGCACTGCACCCTGGAAGTGGCCAGCAGGTCTGGATCCTTGGGGGAGGGGGACAGAAGGCTCCATGCGCGGCTCTCGCCCACAGGCACCCCCCCCCCAGCTCCTATTGGATGTAGTTCCTGGCCAATGGGAGTGCGGAGACAGTGCTCGGGGCAGGGGCAGCAGGATCCCCCGTGTCCCCCCCTTCTAGGAGCTGGACCTGCTGGCTGCTTCTGGGGTGTAGCGTGGAGCCAGGACAGGTAGGGACTAGCCTGCCTTAGCTCCGCAGCACCACCGATCAGACTTTTAGTGGCCCATTCGGTGGTGCTGACTGGAGCCACCAGGGTCCCTTTTCGACCAGTTGTTCCTGTCGAAAACCAGACCCCTGGTCACCCTAGCTCCAATTTACCCATGCCACCTCAGATCACCGCTCCATTTAACACACAGCACTTAAATATGGTTATAATTAAATCAAGTATGTTTGTTTAACAAAGCATAGAGTAATAGCAAGTAGAGCTATTGCAAACGAATGGTAAGCTATAAACTAAAATCATAAGAATTCTAGAGCCTAGAATTCGTTAACAAGATACCCTTATGTCTATTCAAGTTTTGCTCACCCAAAATCCTTGCAGTGCTTTACAGCCAGGCTGGCTATGACCTTCCTTTCATGAGACAAGCATGCTGTCACCTTGCTCCTTAGTGAAGGACCCCAGGTGTTTCTTTGCACCCCAAGCTATACCAGAAAAATCTTTTTGTCTTTATTCATAAACAGGACACCTGCTATTTGTTTCATCTTGTAGATTTCCTTTCTTGTATATTTCACAATCTCTTCTTTTGCTTGTGCCTCAATATGCAAATGGGCACGTTGTGAAGAATACAATACACAAATGACCAGAGAGGGAGATAGGTGTCCATTACCTCCTGTCTATAAAAGGAACATTTCTGAGGTATGGCATCTCCTTGTGACCTTCCTTAATTCCAAGACCTTACGAACATAATTTTAGTTTAGATACATAACTCCTGAAATATCTGAGCATACATTTTTGCAATGATTAGAATGACCAGCAGGGTACTGGCCCTTGGTAGAGCCCATGAAAGCCTCTAGTGAATTATTATGCATATATTCGATCCAGGGGATCCCTGTAAATCCCTATGCAATCCCTGTGTCCTCTGTTAGTTGACATGAAGGGGTCACATTGGGTGCATAATTGGTTGAAAGCCTGTACTCAGAGTAGTTATCAGTGGTTCAGTGCAAAATTGGGAGGACTTATCAAACAGGGGCCCCCACAAGTCTGTATTGGGTCTGGTACTAATCAATATTTTCATTAATTACATGGATAATAGAGTAGAGAGTGTGCTTATAAAATTTATGGATGACACCCCAAGCTGGGAAGGGTTGCAAGAACTTTGGAGGACAGTGTTAAAATTCAGCATGACCTTGAAGAAATTGAAGAATTGGTCTGAAATCAACAAAATGAAATTAAATAAAGACAAATGCAAAGTATTATGTTGAGGAAGAAAAATTCAAATGCACAAATACAAAATGGAGAATAACTAGCAGGCAGTAGTACTGCAAAAAATATCTGAAGATTATAGTGGATCACAACTAGAATATGAGTAACCAATGTGATGCAATGGTGAAAAAGGTTAATATACGGGGATATACTAACAGGAGTGTCATATGTAGAACATGGTTGAAAATTGTTCCGCTCTACTCAGCAGTAGTGAGACCTCATCTGGAGTACTGTGTCCAGTTTTGAGACGCACATTTCAAGGAACATGTGGACAAACTTGACGGAGTCCAGAGGAGAGCAACAAAAATAAGAGATTTGGAGAATAAGAACTATTAGGAAAGGCTAAATGAATGGGATATGTTTAGTCTATGGAAGAGAAAGCTGAAGGGGGACATATTAACATTCTTCAGATATGTAAAAGTTTCTTATAAAGAAGACTGATCAATTTGTCCTCCAAGTCCACCCAGAGTAAGATAAGAAGTAATTAGTTTAGCTTGCAGCAAAGATTTAGGTTGGATATAAGGGGAAAATTTCTAACTTCAGGGATAGTTAAGCATAGGAACAGGTTACCTACAGAAGTTGTGGAATCCCCATCAGTAAAGGTTTTTAAAGACCAGGTTAAACAAACAGGGTAAGGAGTCGAGGTATACTTAATCCTGCCTCAATGTACATATACCTCTGAGTACGCAGAGGTCTTCCAGGCGGTATGTCAACTCAGCTAGATATTTGCCTAAGTTTACAACAGGCTACATTACAAGAACTAGTGAAGTCAGTACAAACTAAAATTTCATACAGACAATGACGTGTTTATACTGCTCTAGATACTATTCACTGAAATGTAAGTACAATATTTATATTCCAATTTATTTATTTTACAATTGTATGGTAAAAATTAGAAAGTAAGCAATTTTTCAGTGTTAGTGTGCAGTGACACTTTTGTATTTGTATGTTTGATTTTGTAAACAAGTAGTTTTTAAGTGAGGTAAAACTTGGGGTACGCCAGACATATCAGACTTCTGAAAGGTGTACAGTATTCTGGAAAGGTTGAGAGCCACTGGTATAGGGGATGGATTAGATGATCTCTTGAGGTCCCTTCCAGCTGTGCCTTTCTATAATGGTATGTAATATTTTCCTATTTTAAATCTTTTCCACACAAAATTCTTCCTTTTACAATTACTAGAAGTAATTTTAAAGGAAAGTGCCTATACTTCTATAATTGTAGATTATTGATAATTCAGCCACTGTCCTACATAAAATTCTTTTGTTACTTTGAGTTAGATAGTTATCTCCAACTTTTCTCCTTAGAAGCTCACTCTTCACAGTGCACAGCACAACTCCATTTCCTCAGTTTGAACAGTTCATTTTTGGAGACTTTGCAAGTTCTGTAGCTTCCTTACTGAGAAACAGTACTTGTATTCATACACATTTTGCAAACTGCTGAATACAGCTTTTCACCATATCCTCAAACTCTCATATACAAGGGGAAAAAAGTGATGCTTACACTGAAAAACACCCCAACATATGGACATATAAATTCATTAATGTTTACCCTTTGAATCCAGTCAATTTATGCAGAATTTCCCTAATCTTTCACCTCTAGAAGAGAACAAATTGCTAATTCAATCTGAATATTTTTATTTAGAAATTCTTATGAACATGACATCTGGCACAGTTTTCATTAGAGGAAATAATTATTTTAAGCATCATCAGGATCAGTTCCAAATGCAAGACCAAAGCATGTTAACTATCATTAATAAAAATATACAGCTGTGATAACACAATGAATTATCCATATGTGACTGGGTGCCTGGATAGGCCACACTGAGAATGTTTACTGAGGGAAAACTGCAAGGAATAGGGTAGACAATCCCCAAAACTGGTGGTTTATTCTATAATTAGATTCACCAAGCCAGTACCAAACAATTTCTGTAATACCACACTAGTTACCAAGAAGCCAGATACAGTCCCCTTTAAGCATCCCAACCCTTGATTCCCGTCTAGACAGCCAAGTCTAATATAGTGAGTAGTTACTGAAAACCAGATTCACCATATGTTAGGTCTACCAGTCCCAAAGGACCAGACACTGATTCCCAGGTCAATATGCGTCTCAAATCTTACCCAAAATCACACTAATACCAATCTTTTAGTAACTAAAACTAAAGCTTTTAATATTAAAAGAAAAAAGAAAGAGGAGAGTTGCAGCGGTTAAGAGGTCAATATTCATACAGATATGTGAAAAGTCCTTAGGTCAGTTTCATAACAGAGATGGTGAGGCTGCTTATTTGTAAAAGTCTTTCTGGAATCAATTAAAAAGGTTATAGTCCAGGTGTAGAGTTTGTTAAAGTTCTTCCATGAGAATTCCAGGTTATTCCAAATCATTATTGGGAAGATCTCAGTTTTACGACTTATACTTTCCCTGATAAAGTTTAAGCACACCAGAGATAAAAAGGATCAGGCCTGGTGCCTTTTTTTAATAGTCTTCTAGCAAGCTGATAAGCCTCTTGACAGCAATTGTCACAGCAGGACCTTTCCCCAATGAAGAATAGGTAGTGCAGATTGTTGCTTTGAAGCTAATCTTCTATTTCCTATGCATACAACAGGTAAACTAGTTGTATTCATTATCATAAGGTAATTAGCCATTCAATCTTTCAAGACATGTCATTATAGCATAGATAATTAATCTGAAGATAATACAAATAATATTATTAGTTCCTGCACTATCTTACATCTTTGATTTTAAAGTTAACAGAAGCACCCACATACATAAATAGGGCCATTAAGACATGAAAGGGAACTATCATCTACAAGATAATCTGATTACATTGTTAAACTTCTAACAAGATATAGGTAAACATTGACAAATAAAATTAGCATCTCCCCTTGATTTCTATTACTACAAATAAATGAGTTAATGATTGCTGGTCTAGGATATCTCTTTGAAATTCACATACAAGTAGATTGTTTTGATTACATTTCAGTGCCTCTTGTTAAGTGGCTATGGCGCATATCCACATTGACAAGTCTGTCAGCATCACATCATGTTTCAGTGTGGTATTTTCAGATAGATTATCCTTTCTTTCTTTCAACTTGAACTGTCATCCCTCTGCTAGTTATTTCAGTTCTGACTACTTTTCACCTCCCTACAAGTATCTTTACTAGAACTGGGTGAAATTTTCATACTAACCTTTTCTCTTCTTAGTGAAAAAGGACTACATGTTTTGAGAATTTGTTTTGATTTTGCTAAATTGTTTCAGTTGGGGGAGGGAGGAATCCAAAAAAATCAAAATATTTAATTTTGACATTTTATGACTGAAATGTTTTTATTTTTTCAGTTTGAATGACTGTTTTAAAATTCCCTTCAATTTAATTAAAAAAAACCAACCTTCTAATCTTTACACATTCTTCCCTGGTTCACCCCTTATGTGTGGAACCTCCTCGTTTAACTAGTCAGTAAAGTCACTAAGCCATTTTCATCTCTTTCAAATCCTTCCACCTCTTCTAATATGATGCCTGAATGAAACTGACAATTGATAATGGGTAGGCAAATGATCAGTGAAGAATTCTTAACAATGATGCAAACAGGATAGTTGAAGTATTTGGAGCAAAACCACTAACTGATTCTAAAAGCATCAGTACTTTAAAAAAATCATCAAGACTCTTTTCAGTTCACCACATGAATGCTGCAGATTTGGTATTTGGCACCAATGCAATACAAGCCTCCAGTTATTTACATAAAAAATTAGTGTCAGTGTCTAATTTAATTAACTCACTTTGGTGCATTGCTAAGCAGGAGCATTGTTTTATATGTAAAAGGACCCCAGGGGAAAGTGGGTAAATATAGGACCAGATTATCAGTTTCAGCCAAAAAATATGCTGCACAGGTGGGAAGGATGAGGGGTAAAGATGGTATGGAGGTCATCTTTGTACTCCCCTGAACTTAAGCCTGACTATGTGCAGGGCCACTCCTCTGCTGTAAGTTAGAATAGCCTGCAGGCCATTATCTACCACTGTCCTAATGGGGCTGAAACCACAGCTGGGAACTGGCCAGGGATAGGCAAGTCCTAGCCTTCCTTTTTTGTTACAGTCATGCACTCTGTCAACAGCAAGAAAGCAGGTGGAATACAAAGTACTTTGTTGGCTCTGTGCTTTAGGCTGAACCTCCTGTGGCACTGGAGAATGGAGTATCTACAGATTAGGTATAGCAGAAGAGTGCCAATACATACTTCCACATGCTGTTTAGCTAATGTTAATGCTTTGTCGAATACAAATTTAATAGATGTTTGGAAATTAGCAATGCAAAAAGAAGATGTAGTGGTGATAACAGACAACAAGTTAGACATCAGTTTGAAGTACAGTATGGAGACATAAAAGTCCATGTTGTTATGGGCTGCATCATGACATGGAACAGACAGGTATTAATTTAACTCTAAAGGATGCGAGTGGATAGAATAATATGTTGAGTTCTCAGTTAATTGTTCTCAAAAAAAATGTGGAGAAATTGAAAGGATGTCATAAATACCAATAATAATGATTAAGGAATTAATGGAGGGATTTATTACTGAAGAAGGAGGGCTGTTTTTTAAAAAAATAAGGAAACAAAAAAACAAAGAATGAAGCACAAGATCTTTGCTAGTCATGTGTAGGTGTACAAAGGAGTCTTTCTCATCCCATACTTGTACTGTACCTTGAAGAGCACCATTCCTTGCCTTCTGTTAGAATGTCTAAATCTGCCCTAGCCCCCCACCCCGTTCTGCTATACACTAATAAGTGGAGCACAGCCAGGGCACAGTGAAAATACACCGTGGTGTACCATTTTTAATGGTGTCACAGCTCCCACTGCTGCCATGGGTTTCAGATTATAATCCTTTTAAATATTGATAGCATAGCTGAATGATGACTAAAGAGGGAACACGCTAACTATCTGCAAGTATTTAAGGGGCATAAAGAACAAGTTGGAAGTGGAATGGAGAATAATAAAATGAAATTATGTGAAGATATATTCAAATAGGGAAGTTGAGGGAGATGTCACCAAGTGATCAGTTTTCTTCATTATTAACAGTGAAAAACAACTCCCAGATGTGGAAGACACAACAAAATGATTTTATTCATGCACATTCTGCTTTTGTTAATCAGAGAGAGAGAAACATAAGATAATTTTCAAAAGTGCATGAGTAAATTAGGTTCCGAAGTCCCATTTTCAAAAGAGACTTACATACTTAGGAGCCTGATATCCAGCAACTTTCAATGACATGTAGGCTCCTCAGGGCCCAACTCGCTTTTGAAAATGAGACTGCGGTTCCTAGATCACTTAGTCACTATTTTAAAATTTAACCCATAACCCTAAAAGCAAACAATTGAACAAACAATATATTTTACAATACATTTTATGCCACTGGTTTACACATCTTATGTTACTGCAAATGTTTTCACTCTTCTCTGAATAATATATTGTCACTGAATTACCAACTCTTCACACTCATAACTTTGGCTACATCTCTGATACTCTTCTGGTGGATGATGTATAAGTTTTGCAGTATTTTCAACAGGAAGTGACTGACAGTAAATCAACATTTGTATCTTGCTTTAAGTAGTCTTTGACTCTTGTTTCTTCTTGTCTCTTTTCTCTGGTATTCCTATTGGCCAGGAAACCTAACTCAGCATTTCATTGTATGTTATTTCCCACCTCACTGTCCCCAGTGGAAAAATGGTTCTGATGGGGCTGTAAGGTTAGCCAACCCCCTTTTTTTCCCCTGCAGCAATCATCTCCGCATTACATCTCTGTTATTTGAATCGGTAAATGTTATCACTGTTCCAAACCATCTAGTTCGAATATGAGTGAACAGGCTCCAAGACCGTGCAAATGCCCTTTTGTAAACAACCACTAGGGGGTGCTTATCTGGGGAAACCTCAAAGTTTCTTGTGCTCAGTCACATCATCCTTACGATGAATTTGAGCAGGGCTAGCAAGAGTTTTGAGGCTATGGCTTAACCAGAGAGTCATAGGTAGCACTGCATTGTCAAAAGGCCAGTGGGAATACTTCATACCATTGTAATAAATGTAAACAGAGAAAAGATAGGATCAGCAATGCAGAATGAATGGCTATCGAGTGATGTTGCAGTTCTCTTCTGGAAGTTTGATTTTGCCTTTGCCAATTAAATGCACATTTCTTATAGTTTATATACTCCTTTTAATAGTATCCATGAACTATAATGTAAAATTTAAGAAACAAGACAAAGAATAGACGCTTATTTCATACAGAATCACCTAAAGCGTTTCTGTGTTGTTGTTCTTGTTGTTGTTATGCCTAAGCTGTCAGTCTAGTGGGGTTATTTTGTTTTGTTGGGGGGGGGGGGGTATTTTAGACTACCAGATAATATGCTGTCAAAATTACATTTAGGTAAAGAACCCACCCTGGATACATTCTAGTGGGTGAGAATAGAGATGTTTTTATTTTTTAACTTTGATTATAGTAAAAGTTTGTTAGATTACCATGTTAAATAATGCTAACATTTAAATGTTCTCAGGTTTTGAAGTTGAAAAGACTGGGGATGTAGCTCACATTGTATCGTAGCTATTATTATTGCTTGGCTTAGGACACTTGTATTCAGTGTGAAATGAGAGAGCAGCCTGGTGTACACTTGGAACTAAACTAGTTCTTACGATTATAAAATGTAACATCTCTTACCATCTTGCTTCCCCTCTTCTGGCAATCTTCCTGTTGCTGCCTCTGGTATTCTCTTTCATGCATTAGTTACTCTCTCCTGGTCTCTGATTTGCATTAGATACAAGAGTTTTCTGTTCTGAGCAGTGCGTGATGTATCACTGCACTAGAAAAAGATAAAAACTTGTTTTAAATGAAAGTTTTGACTATTCTGGAAACTGCAAACATTGTTGAAAGACCCTAAAATTAGTGGCTATATTTTATTGTTCACCAGAGATTTTGTAGTGCACTTTCAGATGATTCAGAAGCAGTTAAATAGAAGTTCTGTACCGTATATAGGTCAAGCACTTGGGGTAAAATGCTTATTTCTCTCAGAGGCTGTTATATTATCATGAAAATTGAATAGTGTTCTTGATTTTTTTTCTGGAATCCCAAAGAAATAGTTTTTGGCAGAGCCTAAAAAGTCATTGTATATAGCCTCAGTTGGAAACATGGAAGCATGCACTGATACTTAATTGTGTGTATGTATGAGGATGCAGTACATCTAAAACCTATGTGGACACATCATCTGCCGACTAATCTACCTCCATTTTGGTTTATTCTAACATTCCCAATCTCAGAGCACCATCGAACACCCACCATTAAAAAATCAAGCGACCAGATAAATATTTCTTCTTCCTCTTTTCCACCTCTCAAATGTAAAATCTCCTCCAAAATCACACCAACCTGGTTTAGCCCTGACCCAGTGATAACTGTTCCATGCATAAAAAATGGTATAACCTTAAAAGTCTGATGTCTTGTTGCATTGTGAAGATAGGAACAGAAACATTATACTTATAACCTTATAGAGAAGGGACAATCCTAAGATTCTCAGTAGAACCCAGCTTTCATTTTTAGTCCTAGAAGATCATTTCTGTTTAGTCTTGAACCTCTTCATCCCAATGTATTTCTGTCTTGTCTGCTTGTCTAACACAGAAAGCTGTAAGAAGGCTGGTTGAAAAAAGATGTCATGGTTTTCAGTTCTCAGAGCACAAAAATGATTTCATTAATGGTTTAATTCAATTCATGGAGTGGGATTTTTATTATTATTGTTATTTTTAGGGGCATGATTTCATGCAAGAATGTTCTTTATCTTCAAAATAATCATTAAAATCACATGTGGACAAGCAGTATATTAAATATGCAAACCTTAACAACCAAAAATTCACAGTATTTTTGTTTTAATTTATTAGATTAATTGCAATAGTGTTGACATAGATCTATACAGGTAACACACTAATTTTTTATTGCATTCTGCACCATATCTTCCCCCCCCCAGTACTTTTGCTTATTATGGTGACTAGTTTTAAAGTTAACATATTTATCCCAAATATGACCCGCAAAATTCTCTCTATCTCCCCAGAATTGTCCTGTTTTAGTGTTGGGGCATCTTAAATTGAAATAATTTAAGCATAGAAAAAAACTATTTATTTTCTTCCATCATTCTCTTATATTTGGGAATATTAAGTACTGTACAGATATGTAGTAAATGACCATCCTATCCCAGAGAGTTCACAGTTAAAAAACACAAAGAAATAACAAGTCAAAGATACAAATTATTTTAATTAAATTGTTACTATATTTTCAAGGGGAGGGGGCAAAAATTAACAGAGTAAACTATAAGGGCTCTGTGTGAAACGATGTAAGAGCAAAATTAAAATTTTGCAGATGATCATCTAAGCTTACCAAGGACATTTTGCACTGCATACTATTCTTGCTTTCTGCTTGCTCCCTGCGATATGCAGAGAAAAGTCAATTGCAGTAGCATTGTTTTATTTAGTTGGATGAGATGACAGTGTCTTCTGGCTTATAGCTGAAATGTAAACATATTTATATTAATAATGTACTTACTTCTTCTGAAGCTTCCATTATATGTAAAGTGATAGGCTTTTCCAGTGCTACATACATAATATAGTAAGGATAATGTCATGGTATTTACACTTGAACATAAAGTGCAGAGTTTCTGGAGGTGATACATTTGATGGGAGTAATTTTGCAAGTCTGGAACATTACTGGAACAGTTCAGTAACAATAGTATCATGCTCTTCCGTGCATGGAAACACTTCTTCCAAATTAAAGCACAAGATCTGCAAATCCTTATCATAGCAAACTGCATGTAATGGAGAAATCCAAAATGCTGTGTGTAATTTCTCATCTGATCAAATTATTCTCCCAGGGAAATCTGTCTTTAATCAAATAATACAATTAAGATATTAAATCTTTAAAAGCTTGTTCTGGGTCAATTACTAGATCACCTCTACTTTGGTAATTGAACTTTATTTTATTTTGTTGTGCATGTAATGGCTTCTACTGGCATAAAAGAAGAATAGGGCCTATTTCATCAGCATGTTCTTTACCACTTGTAAGTGTATCATGTGAACTAAAACCCACCTAGTTAGCAAGCTCATTTTTAAAAAGCAAAGCTCATGTGTTGAGCCACTGTAATTAAAATCAATGAAGAAATCACATAGAATATACAGGGATAAATAAGGCAGGAAAGCCTTTTCCTGGCCAACAGTTGTAAAACTGGGTGCGATGTCTGTGCAAATAAACTGCCTGCTGCCCACACATTACCACTATCAATTCTCTGCTGCTCAGGTCTTCAAGGAGAAGAAATTACTTCAGTGCCAGAGTTGTTGTAACCCCTGTGTTTGGCTCCAGTCAAGTGGGTGAGAGTGAGATGTATGATGCCTTTGGGTTTGGGGGTCTTTTTTTGCATTTTTTTAAAAAGAAAACACGTGTGCCTGTCTGCCCTCAAGGGCTAATGAGGCTAATCCCTGATGACCTATTGTGAAATAGAAGGAGATGCTCCATTGCTGTTGTGAGTCAGAGAGAGGATCTTACTTCTCAACCCAATCAGTATAGTGGGTAAGAAGGCTGGACAGGTCTGTCATTTAATTAAATTATCACACTAGAGCATAATCTTCGGTTTGCAGTCCTTTTTATAATCCTTCCTGACGGATTCAGAAAGGGAGGAACGTACCCACATGTCATACCAAGATGTTCAGAAAGTAGTTCATTGTTAAATGGATAAGCATGGTGTGTATGTGGCTTTGGTGACCATTTAAGGTTAAAATTGACAGGCTATTTCCTGTGTAACCTAAAACATCTGCATGAGGGGAAACATGCTAAAAGAAGAAAATTTTAATAGATTGCTAATCAGGCATTGCCCCAGATTTACTGTGGAAATGTGCAGATGAAAGTTGGCTGTATGCAGACAACACAAGTCATATAAAGTTTATAAGGCCACTGGGACACAGGAATTAAGTTACCTTCAGAATTTCTAAATTATTTCAGGTTGATAGTTCCCTCCTGCAGCATTCTTCCACTTTGCAAGAGAAGAGCTGGAGGGGACCTCTACTCCTCTGGAGTTTATGATGTTTGCAATAGGGGAACTTCTATTGTGCAGAGCTTAGAATGTGTGAAGAAGTAAAATAACTCTCCTAATTATCATTCCTCTCATAAATTAATTATTTTATTAATAAAGAAATCTGGCATTATAAGAGGCCTGGAAAAAACAACAACCCTGAAAATGAGGAAGGCAGAAACAAAAGACAGCTGGGCCCGATTCCCTTATATTATCGGTACCCGGAAATTTCCATTGCAGGCCTGGTGATAGCCAGTACAATTCAGGAAGAACATCATCTCAACAGCCTTCACTGGCTGGCATGGAGTTTTTGCAAAAATTTATACCTGCCTTCCTCTGGCAGAATCTGTGGTGAGAGCAAAGATGGTACTGAAACCTACTGTCCATGAGGGATAAATACTTTTGCTAGCACAGCAGACACTGCAGGTGTAGGGACCTGAAATTTATACACCCTTTGCACACATCTGGTTGACTCAAGCTCAAATGTATACAAATTGAAAGTTCCAAAATGTCCTTGTTAGATTTGCTCCTTTTTCTGCACTTATTTAGGCACAAAGCCCATCCAAAGACACAATTTGAAATGTTGCATATTGGTCAGGAGAATACATATAATGAGCATGGTTTTGTGGTCAATTCATTTTCCTCTGCATTTAGGCAGAATGTGTCACTCTCATTTTAATTCAAAGGCTTTCACATGGTTAAGCTAATTCTTTTAGTCCTGTTCTGTGTTATCAAACTGTCAAGTTAACAGCTTCCTATTTGATCATTCTTTTTTATTCTATCTTAGACACTTTAAAAATGATTTTTTGTGTGTGATTTACTCTTCTTTGTAATTAAATGTAATGATTAGAATATCTTTACTATTACTGTGGAATTTTCCTTTTAAATTTGCTACTTTGGTTCTGAGCTTCTTTTTTTCCCCTATCCTGTTTCTATCCTTTGTTCCTGTCACTTTCAGAAAAATCAAATGCTAAATTTCAGAACCACATGATAGATTGCATTTATCATGCACCTTTGACCAAAACTGTGAGCAGCTTCAAACAGATGCCATTTAAAACAAAAGTCTGATAGACAGATATTTCCTTCTTGTCCCATCTCCACCTCTCCTCCATCCTGGGGGGGGTGGGGTGGGGGGATCTGTGCTGTGTTATGGTGACAATGGTGCGATGGTGAATTTTGCACTAAAAGCATGTGTAAAGTCATATACCCCATGACTTTGAAGCCCTAGAAATGCAAACTTTATTGGAAAAGTGTAAAATTCTCAGTCTCCAGAGGAACTCTCACCATTGGTTTCTAACACTACGAGGATGGTTCATTAATCAGAATCCGGTTCATTAATCAGATTAAGAAATAATGTATTGTTAAACTACAATATACTACCAGGGAAGAGTGAATCCTTTATTACAGCACTGGGACCAAGCACTCACCTCCAGCCCTAAAAGGTCAAGTACTTTCAGACTCCAAATGTGTGGAATTTTAGGTATAGAAAAGTTATAAGTAACACATAGGGTTTTTTTTTAATGTCTCTTTTTTAACCCTGTACAATAGGACTCCTAGCAATAAAGACACCTGGCTGTACAGGCAGAGGTATAGAAAAACCGGATCCTAATACCAGTTTTTAAAATGTTTAAAAAAAATCCTTTTGTTTTCATTAGAATGTGGCTATAATTTCTATAAAAAAATAAGAGTTTTAATATTTACTCAGAACGTTTAGCAAAACTGATATTTGATGATTAAATTGCCTTTGATCATCCTATGCCAGTCCAGGTGCTTAGTTATAGTTTTCTCTGCTAACAGACAGTACATAAAACCTTCTCAGTAATTTCATCTTCAATATACAAAGGGGATCTTGGCTCACCAAGGGCAGTTGTTGTTGTGTCCAGTAGCTGGAGAGATTTACCCTCACATGAGGCTGAAAAAAATGGCTGAAGCCTAGGCTTGAAAGGATTAGATTTGTACAGGTAAAAGTAGGCAAATGTCAATTTCATAGATTTCAGAGATGTCGGACTGGAATGCATCTCGATAGGTCATCCAATCCAGTCCCCTGCACTGAGGCAGGACTAAGTATTATCTAAACTGTCCCTGACAGGTGTTTGTCTAATCTGTTCTTAAAAACCTTCAGTGACGGAGATTCCACAACCTCCCTAGGTAACTTGTTCCAGTGCATAACTATCCTTTCAGTTAGGAATTTTTTCCAAATGTCTAACATAAATATCCCCTGCTTCAATTTAAGCCCATTACTTTTTCTCCTGTCCTCAATGGTTAAGGAGAAGAATTTATCACCCTCTTCTTTGTAGCAACCTTTTACATACTTAAAGACAGTTATGTCCCCTCCTCAGTCTTCTCTTCTCTGGACTAAACAAAGACATTTTTTTCAATCTTTCTTGTACGTCATGTTTTCTGCACCTGTAAGCATTTTTGTTGCTTTCCTCTGAACCCCCTCACCCAGCTCTTCATGTTTTGGACTTACCTGTGAGTTTTGTCTCCTGCCCCATCAAACCTAGTTGAAAGCCCATCTCACTAGGTTAGTCAGTCTATACCTGAAGATACTCTTCCCCTTCCTTGACAGGCGAACCTCATCTCTGCTCAGCAGTTCTTTGTGTAATAACAGCATTCCATGGTTGAGGGAGCCAAAGCCCTCCTGGTGACAACATCCATTCATTTTCTTCCAATATGTGTCTGTATCTGACTGGGCCGCTACTCTTGAATGAAGGATCAATGAGAACATACCTGAGCCCCCAACTCCCTCACTCTCATTTCCAGAGCCCTGTTGTCACTTCTGATTTGTTCACTGTCATACTTTGGATAAGCATCATGTGCTAGTAGTCAGAGGGCTGGATGATTCTCAGCAATCCTTCTGTAATGTCTCAGATACAGGCCCCTGGCAGGTAGTACACCTCACAGGATGCCAGGTCAGGCTGGCAGATGAATGCCTCCATTCCCCTTAAAAGGGAGTCACCAACCATCATCACCCTTTGTTTCCTTTTGGTAACAGTGGCTCTGACCCTCCTAGGCTTGGGGGTACATGGCTTCTCCTCTAGCTTTGGGGGAGATTCCTGATCCCTTGTTGCCAATACAGCATATCGTTTATCTCTATGGATGGTAGTTTGGGAGCAGGAATGGATCATTGCCTGCAGCCAGAAGTAGCCAGCAGCCAGCTTCCTCTCTGCAAAGGAGCCATTTCTTCAACCCTTGGTGGTGCCACTGAAGTCCTCTTCAGCTTCTTCAAATTTGGAGGTCTCCATGTGCATATTTTCAATTAATTCCTCATGTGCGCGGATGCTCCCCAGCTTAGACACCTCCACCTGCTTTTTGAGAGATTCTACCAGTAGGTCCTAACACTCTGGATGATCTTCCCAGCCTGGCATTCTATGACAGGGAAATTCAGGCCACAATCTCTGCAAATGCACACCAGGACCTGGGGGGAGGCATCCATGGTCAGGTTGTCTGTCTGGACACAGATGCAGGAACCAAGAACAGTGTTGGCATTGGCGACATGGCCTTTCTAAACC
Organism: Emys orbicularis; assembly: GCF_028017835.1. Classification (NCBI taxonomy): domain Eukaryota; kingdom Metazoa; phylum Chordata; order Testudines; family Emydidae; genus Emys; species Emys orbicularis. The sequence continues at coordinate 44,960,951 of NC_088685.1, read as the reverse complement.
ATGGTGGTTTTATTCTTTCTTCCTCTTACAAACTCCCTCTCAAACTCCCCTGTTCGTTAGTTCCCCATGGTCACTTTCATCTGGCTTTTAAGCCCTTCCCTCCTAGGTCAGCCCTGCCCCTTTGTTAACACACAGGGAAAGGGTAATCAAAGTTAAAAAGGACAGGAAGCTAAAGCCTTGCTAGTGCACACTCCATTTGCAGCTAGTAGGTCTCTGGTCCCCACTCCCACATAGTCCCCAAAAACACAATCCCCAACAAACCACACCATACATTTTAAGCAAGCCAAAAGGAAAAATAGACAGACAAGCTCACTCACCCCAAGAATTTGCTCCGGTTTTACTAGGGGATCTTCCTCTCAAACTCCACAGTACATATAGAAAGAGATGAAAAAAATAATTTCATCTATGATAATCTAAATGTAGAGATAAGCAAAGTAAGAAAAGTGCTGCTTGAGAACTTAGAGTTTGATTTAAGGATATTTACTTCATATAGTTTGACTTGTAATGTTGACAATTTGTTTTTAACAGCTATAAAACTTTAATTTTTTTAATCTCAACATTTACTGCCATTAAATAATTCTGACCCTGCCATAATTTCCTGCAATTGCTTAAACTTAAAAATGGGCGGGGGGAGCATAAAACCCATAATTTTGCACAACTGTGAAAAAATTAATTTGATAAAAATGATTAAAAATAACCATTGATAGTATAGAGTCATAGAAATGTAGGATTGGAAGGGACCTCAATAAGTATCTAGTCTAGTCCCTTGTTCTGAGGCAGGACTAAGTATGATCTAAACCATCCCTCCATCAACATTATACAAAATAAAATAAAATTTAAATCTGCCAAGCCTACCTAAAAGGCAAAACCCCTTATAGGATTATGACACACACAATGTATGGCTGGCTCCAGTGAATTACTGACAGCCCTAAGGCTGCCTATATCCATATCTAATAGACTGCCTGCTGAGGAGTTTGGCATGTCTGATTTTCACACGTCCTTCAGAGAGCTCAGCAGAGGTTGATGCTGAGACAGTGCGCCTAGCTTATTCAGGCAGCCCCTAAAAGACCCACTTCTTTGAGGAGACCAATCTTTCTCTTATGCACTCTGCCACTTTGTGGAATCCATAACCCTAAGTTAGGCATCCAGGCTCCCTATAAAATGCATGGGGAGATATGAATGCCTAAAAACGTGATCCACAGCTGGGAACCCTTTCCTGGAGTCTATGTGCCTAAACCATTTCTTTCAAGAAAGGCATGTGCTGCTGCCAGACTCCACACAAAATGCCCAAGGTAGGGACCACAAGGGGAGGGGGAACCTATCCTGCCTTTATAACCTATAGCCCAGTGGTTTGGCACTTACCTGGGGTTTGGGAGACCCTGGTTTCAATTCTTTCCTCTGCCTGCTGAGGAAAATGGATTTTAACAAGGGTTTCCCCACCACAGGAAAGTGCCCTAACCAGTGGACTATTATCTTTCTGGCTCAATGCATATTTATACATAGTGGAACAGCTTCATGAGGAGAGACTGAACGATATCCACATTAGAATGTCCCAGAACCCAGCGGTTGAGGCAATCACCTGAATGGTGGGAAACCTGTGTTGAAATCCCTTGTTATAAGGCAGAGGGAGGATTGAATTAGCATCTCCCACATCCCAGGTGAGTTCACTTAGCACTGGCCTAAAGGTTAAGGGAGTCAGCCTCCCCCTGGCCATTTCTTGTGGCACTAAGCATGTGCTGAGAATACCTAAAGGATTGGGTTTTGCAGGCAAGGTAGGCAGGGCAGTGCCTAATTTCACCTGGTTTGAGATTGCCACTGGGGCTTAGGTGCCTAGGCACTTAGTCTGAAGTGTTTTGTGCATGCTCAGCGCCGCAGAAACTTAGGCACCTACAGTACCTTTATGATGAAAATTTAGGTGCTGATGGTTTTTAGGTGCCTCCAAAGTTAGATGGAAGCTGAGTGGGGCTTTTGAAGATCTCAGTAGCACCAACATTTTGGACTTACGCACCTAATATGAGAGTTAGGTGCCTAAGTCCTTGTGGATAGGGGCCAGGGGTTGGCAGCTTTCGGCACATGGCCCATCAGGGTAATCTGCTGGCAGGCCTTGAAACATATTGTTTACGTTGACTGTCTGCAGGCACAACTCCCCGCAGCTTCCAGTGGCCGCAGTTCGCTGTTCCCAACCAATGGGAGCTGCGGGAAGCAGCGCAGGCTGCAGGGATGTGCTGGCTGCTGCTCCCATTGGCTGGGAATGGCGAACAGTGGCCACTGGGAGCTGCAGGAGGCCGTGCCTGTGGACAGTCAACAACAAAAAAAAGTCTCGCAGCCCACCAGCTGATTACCCTGATGGGCCACGTGCCAAAGGTTGCCGACCCCTGATCTGGGCCTTAATGCTCAAGGATTTCCTTGACTAACTGAATGTCAATCTCTTTTAGGCAGTGTCTCTAAATAAAAATAAATTAAATTAATGGAGATATCCCATCTCCTAGAACTGGAAGGGACTTTGAAAGGTCATTGAGTCCAGCCCCCTGCCTTCTCTAGCAGGACCAAGTACTGATTTTGCCCCAGATCCCTAAGTGGCCCCTGAAGGATTGAATTCATAACCCTGGGTTTAGCAGGTCAATGCTCAAACCACTGAGCTATCCATCTGCAATGGTAATTTACATATCTCCATGAAATACCCATCATTCCCATGCCTCCTGCACCCAGACACGCGAATGACTAGAGCTCATAGTTGAAAGTACTCATTGATGTACAATTTGTTTTCAGCAATGATTATTTATGATGCTGAATGTTTCACTGTGCTCTCCAGACAGCTCAGATCTGTGGGCCACAGAAGCTATGCCACATCTGTGGGTGTTCTGGTTCAGAATCTTTATCCCCTGCCCTGTGCATGCCAGCAGGAAGCTTGTCGTCAGCCTCAGCAGTTCATCTTCTTAGTTCCTCTGGCCTCAGCTGCTGTTCTTTTCTCTTGGAAGGCTAACTGCCCAGCCTGCATTTCTGGCTCTCCATCCTCCTTGGCTGCAAACTGGACTCTAGTTCTGGCTCCCTGACCACCCTTCCCTGCCACCTGATTAGAAGAGAGGTGTGAATTTGCACTGTAATCCAATTAATTTCCACTTGAGGGGAAAGGTATAGAGAAAGAGGCAGTTAGAGGCAGGTGCCAGCTGAACAGGAAGACACAAATCAAAATGCTGGGCATCTGCAGTGGTAAAATGGTTGATTTTTGAAGCAAATATGCTGAATTCTGTGGTATTTTAGAGAATTCCATGATCACAAAATCAGTGTCCAGGGGACTCTGAGTGAGATGGTGAGGGCAGTATACACTCAGAACCTTTTAGGAAGGATACAGATGACTGTGATGAACAATTGTTCATTTTCTCCAAGGATCTTACATGCAGAGTTCCATCTTGTAACTTCTTCTATTCAATGTATAGTAAAAGACTATAAAGGATGATTGTATATGCTTGGGACTGCAGGACTTCAGTATGCTGATATTCCTCTCTACACTATGTCTCATTTTCACTGAACTCTGATTCTTTCTCCAGTCTCTGCTTTCCCAGTGACTGTCTGAGATAGTTAAATTAATCCAGGACCCTATCACTAAACTTAATGCAGATAATAGGCTTGTGGGAATGGAAATATGTCTTGAGGGTGTGATAGGACTTGGTTACTTCTCGTTTTATTAAAAGGTTGCTTACCACCTTTTTCTTAATATTTAACCATCTTATTTTATCCTTGCTGCGTCTAGATTTTCAGATGGATGTAATGACCTTGAACTGTCTTTTACCATTTTTGGCAGGATGAGAGGTTGCCACATTAAATCTCTGATGTGGATATTGGTGTAGTTATCTATGTCTTGGTCATATTCAGGCTGTGATATATGCACTTTCATTATGGCTAGTTTTGAAGTCCATCAAGAAGCTTCTGCTAGCACAGGACAATATTAGCATATTACGTATAGTGCATTTCAAAGTGTGTGTTATTTGTAAAACCTAAATAGCCTGGAATATGGCTAACTAGAGATCACTTCTTTGCTCTTTTGTGGCAGTGCCACTGAGGGGGAGGAGGGACCTCTTGCTCTCAGTCTCAATGGGTCCAGCTCTTGAGTTGGAAAAGAAATTTTAGTTGATGGATCTCAGTTCTGGAATTCACTCCTTCTTGTGGTCCACCACCTCTATTTGGAAATCTTTAGTATGAATGCAAGGTACATTTGGCTTCTCTTATTTTGTTTTGCATGTTCTGTTTTTGTTTTAATTTACCTGTTGAGCACTGTCATTATGTTCCATGCTATACAATACAAGGAGGAAGTCATGGTCTCTTATTCAAGGAGATTACAATCACAAATGGACAGAAAAAATAATTCAGATTAAAAAAATAATATACAGGTTGACCAGATGAAGGTCTAATTTGTGTGTGTGTGTGTGTGTTTCCCCCAGAAAGAGGTTTATAGCTAAAGAACTTAGCAGAGGAGGTGTCTGAGTGTTCAGTAGGCCCTGTGGGTGTATTGGAGAAAAGAGTTACTGCACTTAAAATGGAGTTTTATTTTTCATGCTCACTAAGTTTTTCAACTAAAAATGTCATAAGGAAGGTTTTTAACACAGTGAGTTAGTGCATGTGTGCTTTAGCGTTAATAGTGTATCAAATAAAAACATAATTCCTTTAAAAAGGTGCCAAAACACTGATTTACATAATACTGAGTTGTTGCAGTTTATCTTGTGTCAGGTAAATAATCAGCTCAGTATTTCATCCATGCATCGGGTCTGAAGCGCATCATTTTGGTCATTCAAAATGGTATGTATTAAGGATGAATTGTCATCCTTATCTTTAAATTTTTCCCTGTGTATGTCATCACATACTCAACTTAATTAAACTTTTTTTATCTGTGAATTATAATAATCTTTCTGCATGGAAAATATATTACATAAAATAGACTAGCACTAAATCAATGAGAGCTGGGCATATCTTTACATCTTAAAACACAGGAGGGACAGTGTTGAACTGATCTCTACAAATACTTGTAGGATAACATATGGCCTCAGAATTCATACAAGGCTCTAATTCACTCAAGCATTCTGGGAACATCACAAATCACAAGCATGGCTGATGTGCAACACAGATAATTTAGTTGTATATAAGCTCTGGAGGAATCGTGGGATATTTATTGCATTCATTGATTTTAACCATTTAATTTTTGTCGTCTTATAGATGCACTCTTTTTGCACCAAAAGCCAACAATAATATGCAAGACTGCTAGTGTACTTTTGATATTTCAGTATGGAGGAAAATACAAAAGAATTCACAACAGGTGAAAGACCGTACTCAAAGAGCTGTTATCAATGGTTCTGTTTTAAACTGGGAGGACATATCAAGTGGGGGCCCTGCAGGGGTCTATCCTTGGTCCAGTACTAGTAAATATTTTCATTAATGACTTGGATAATGGAGTGGAGAATATGCTTATAAAATTTGCGGATGACACCAGGGTGGGAAGGGTTGCAAGCACTTTGAAGAACAAGATTAGAATTCAAAGTGATCTTGATACATTAGAGAATTGTTCCTGGTAATGTTATCAAATTCAATAAAGACAAATGTAAAATACTGCATTTTGAAAGGAAAAATCAAATATACAAATAAAAAATGGGGAATAACTAGATAGGCAGTAGTACTACAGAAAAGGTTTTGGAGGTTGTAGTGGATCACAAATTGAATAGGAATCCACAGTGTGATGCTGTTGCAAAAGGTAAATGTCAATCTGGGATGTATTGAAAGGAGTGTCAAATATAAGACATGGAGAGTATTGTTCTCCTCTACTCGGCACTGGTGACATCTCAGCTGGAGTCCAGTGTTGGGCATCTCACTTCGGGACAGATGAGAACAAATTGGGGGGGGGGGGGAGAGTCCAGAGGAAAGCAACAATAATTATGAGAAGTTTAGAAAATAATCTATGAGGAAATGGTGAAAGTATTGGGCATGTTTGGTCTGGAGAAGAGAAGGCATGCGGGGGCGGGGGGTGGGCAGAAGGGAGGGATATGAGATGTCTTCAAATATATGAAAGGTTCTTATAAACAGGGTGGTGATCAGTTTTTCTCAGTATCCTCCAAGGGTAGGACAGGATGTAATTGACTTAGTTTGCCACAAGGAAAATTTGTTGGGTATTAGGAAAGACTTTCTAACTGTAAGGACAGTTAAACACTGGAACAGGTTACCTAAGGAGGTTGTGGAGATTTTTAAGAACAGGTTATACAAACACATCAGGAATGCTTTGGTATACTTGGTCCTGCATCAGCATTGGGGGGAGGGGGGTGGTGGAAGAACTCAATGACCTTTTGAGGTTCCTCCCAGTCTTACATTACTAGAATTTCAATTAACGATTCCTTGCCCAGCCTCTTTTTTTTTTTTTTTATGGAGTCTAAGGCCTTGTCTACACTAGGAAATTAGGTAGGTATAATATGTCACTGAGGAGTGTGAAAAATCCACACCCCTGAATGACGCAGTTAAAACAACTTAAAACCTGGTGTTGACAGTGCTAGGTCAACACAGAATTCTCCTGTTGACCTAGCTACTGCCTCTCAGGGAGGTGGATTACCTATGCTGATGGGAGAGCCCCTCCCATTGGCATAGATACCGTCTTCACTGAAGCACTACAGCAGCTCAGATGTACCAGCAGCATTTTAAGTGTAGACAAACCCTAAGTCTGGAATCCTAGTACAGAGGTTGTATATGCTGCCAAAACAAATCAGAGAATAGACTGCTCAATTCTTCACCATTAATATTGGCAACACTTAATCTTTTCAATGTATATTTGCTATATGGGTGCCTTGTTACAAACTACTACTGGAAGGTGGTGAATAATGGGTTCTTCTGCACCAAATAGTTCAGAGGTATTTGGATATCCAGCTGGAGGGCTGGCTACTCTCTCTCCCTTCACCTAACTGCTCTGAAAATGATTCTTTCCTCTTCAGTTTTTGAATCCTTCATTAAGCCCTTTCTCTAGACTGAAATGCTATTGGAACCCAATATTTTTGCTGAAACTGTCCCCTCGTTCTTCCTTACAATATTGTATAAGTCTGCTTGGAGACACAGCTCTCTCACAAATAAGTTTTTTGTATTTGCTGCTAGAACCAACAATGTGTTAGGTAATTGACAGATATGGAGTTGGGGTTCCTGCACCAAAGTGTTTACATTTGAAATAGTGTATGAAGCAGATGGATGAGGAAGGGGAATAACTAAAATCATGTGATTGAATGGAGAGGTTAAACATGCATCTGGCTAGTTCCATTATTTTCAAATGGACTTAGAATTTTTTTTAAAAGGTCATACAAAACTTCAATATTAATTCGGGATGGTGTGTGGCTATAATTTTATGAATCTTTTAATGTGTTTTAAGTAAGGACTTAGTGGAGGAGAGCTTCCAATAAATCTTTAAATAAATTTAACTGAGGAAGATTACTAATTATGATGCTTTGTATCTGAAATCATGTTCTTAGTTGAACATATTTCAATTATATACCCTCCATAACTGTCATGCAACTGAAAAAGTATTTCATCTCACACTGCTACGAATGGATTGGCATTCTGTTTTGTTCTGAGCCATGGATTTCTTGTAACCTCTTAAGTGACACAAAGAATGCCAGAAGTACAGGAAACAGACATACAGTCTTCCTCAATTTCCTCTAACTGGGCCACCAGTGGAAGAACCACCTCCAGGGATCAGACAGTAGTTCACTTTCTGTGCCATGTAAAGCCTTGGCATCTCTGCTAAGCTTGCTAACAAGGGTGTGAATTGGTGATACGGCTTTTGTGATATAGACTTCTTTGAAATAATAATTTAACTGAGATTACCAAATCATTCCTCATTAGCCCCATCAAATGATAGATGGTCACTGTCCTCCTTATGTCATATTCAAACCAGTAACTTAGAGGTAAATGGCTCCAAGTCACTTTAGCAATCTCTGAAGTTATCCATGCCATGAAATTTGTGTGTGTGTCAGTGTCAGAATGTAAATAAGTAAAATCATACCAATATGTGGGAAACTGAGTAAATAAAACAGTATTGAGATCAACTGATCTCTGCTATGATAAAATTGACCATAATACCTTAAAAAGATTGAGAATACTATAGTACCCTGGTGAACAAATTTTATACGCTTTCTGACCCTTTGATAAGAAATGCAGCAACTTGGATCTAGTATGCTCAGATCAAATTCAATGTTATTATAGCAGTGTTTCTTATCACTGATGATTCTCCATGTCCTGCTGTTACTAATAGTATAGCTCCTCTTGTAAAATTTTTTGAATTCAGTGGTTGGGATATTGCTATGATTATTTTGAAATTAAATCCCACCACATATGATCTTGATCCTTGTCATACCAAACTCCACAAAGAATGTCTTGACTTCAATCCTTGTACTCCTATCTACTGATCAGAAAAAAGTAGTGACTCTAGTACTAAAAAAGTGCTGCCTTGGATATTGATATAGAGAATAATTCTAGACCTATTTCTAATCTAGAGCTGTTGCTGTCCTTCAATTCATTTTGTTCCCCCCCCCCAACTAAAATTTTTAAATATGTGGAATTTGTTTATAGCAATTTGAAATAATTTTTGAGGTGAACTAATTTCAGGGAGGCTTTGAAGGATGTGTTTAATAACAGCTTCTGGGCTAAATTACCTAGGCAGTGTCTGTGAGCTTGACCTAAATTGCTTGTCATGACTGCTTGCTCGGGGGGGGGGGGGAGAGGGAGGAGTGGGGGCACTTCAGTGCAGCAGACTGGAAATTCTGGAGAAGGCAAAAAATGTGGAAGATTTTATGGAATTAAGCATCACAATAAATAATATAATTAACATTGTATTCTTTGTACTATATAATTGGATATTCAATTTAGTGCCCCAGCTTAAATTTTGAAAACTCTGAACTGTAGTTGTAGAAGCTGTTACAAAAAAGTTGGGATTTATGGAAGCTGGGTAGAGAATTATTAGGGCTTTTGTCAGCAGTGGAGGCATGAAGGTCAGCTTGACATTGAGAAGTTTGTTGGTGGAACTTTTCAAAAGCACTTATGTGATTTAGAATCATGAGTCCCGCTGACTTTCATTAGCTGGATATAGCTGTTGAAATGATCAGCAGTGAAATAGTTAATTGTTAAATAGTTAATTTCCTTGAGGAGAACTGCTCCATTGCACACCTCTTATTTGTTTTCAGACTGAGACTCAGGAAGGCATTATTGCGTAAGCGTACACTTGATTCCAGTATGGAAGGTTTTATTTGTTAACACAACAAGTAGACAGTTTCTGTTTTTGAAATGAAAGCTTAGATTCTGGAGCACAGTTTGGCAAGGAGTAGATTCAGTGATAAGTTCTACATATGTGGACTAGGAAGGGCCCTGTCTGTAATCATAAATATTATACTTTATAGGTGGGGGAGGAGTCTGAGTGCTTTGGCATATGGGATTCATCAGAACATCTTATAAAGTTTTTTGAACCACCGAGAACTCTTTAAACTAATTTTCCTTCTATTTAAAAATACAGGGTCCAGATATTTATATTTTTGTAGCAATTTCTCAAAGTACATTAGGGTGCCTATACGTTAAAATTTAAATCCGTTTCTTTTCTGTTTTTCCTTTTCTCGCGACATGCGATAATTATTTTTTTAATTGTAAATTTGCTGATGTGTACCAGCTAGATAGCATTACTATTATTTTTGTTTTACTTTACTAAACAAAGCATTTGTACATTTGGTTTGGTTTTGGTGTAACATTTTTGGTTTTGTTTTTTTGAGAGGGGAAGGAGGGAGAAAAGAACAAGATACATTTTAAACATTTATGACAAAAGTAACATTAAATCTATGTAACCCACAAACCTTCTGGGTGTGGTGTTCTGTGCCATCTAGTGGCACCAAGACCACTTAGAGAGAGAGAGAGAGAGAGAGAGATTAATGAGTCCGCTCTACAGCCTTAGCTAAAGGCCATATGGCTTTTAGCTCATGCAGTAGAGACTCATACATTTACCTCCAGAGATCCCAGGTTCCATCCTGCCTGCCTGTCGACAACCAGGGTATGTCAGCATTGCAAGGGAGGTGTGTAAAAATCACCATGCTCGCTCTGCTGGCTCAGATCCTGCTGCCACCTGCTCACCTGCCTCTCCACTGTGACCTCTGCCAGTCAGTCCCTTAGTGATTTTTTTAGCTCTGGGTTGACTGGACAGCAGCACAGTCCTACCACAAGTGATTTCAGCTCTCAGTAATTTTCAGCTCTGGGCAGAAACACAGTCCCACCACAACTGATTTTTAGCTCTGATTGAGCATTTAAAATAACAGGGGCTCATAATGAAGCCTATTTAGCTCTTTCTTTGTACAGTGGGAAGGAACAGGTTAAACCAGACCAGGGGGACCCCTGCCCCCACCCCTCTTACTTTCACAGGGCTCTGGCATTTGAGCCCCTGGCTTAACAAGGTTATTTCAGCTGAGGGTGATCCCCCTCATTTGTGACAGGTTAAGCACAGTCCTACTTCCCTCAATTCCTACAATAATTACAACATTGGTAACAAGCATTTCACTACCCCTCCATTAAGTACTAAAGTGATTTGTAACCCAGCACCAGACAAAGTTGATTACTTTGAGCAAAATACCACTTTGTCTGCTGGATATCTAAGCAGGAGCAAACTCTATTGACTTAAACAGGGCTTTGGAGCTGTGCTCCGGCTCCGCTCCAGCTCCAGGCAAAAACCTGCAGCTCCACTGCTCTGGAGCTGCTCTGCGCTCCAGCTCTGCGCTCCGCTCCAAAGCCCTGGACTTAAACACACCCAAAGTCTCTCCCCCCTCCCAGCTAGCTGTCAGGGAAGCATTCATTCAGACCCTGCTTACATTTATATAACCCCTTTTAAGGGGTTCTGGGTTCTGTCCCTGATATAAGTCTTAGATCAGATTTTGGGCTTATTAAATTTGACAATTTTGATTTTTTAAAATATATTTCTGCTTATAGTGTATGAAATTGTATTTGCTTATTCTCAGGTTGACTTTAATATGTATACAGAGTGACACATTACAAGCAATTTGAGAACATCATTCTGGGATTATTTTTCTGTAGGTCTATGTAATCTGGTAGAATTGTTCAGCAGAAAAGCAGTGATCTTGGAGTTAATTTTGGTTCCTCCGTTTGCACCTCTGTAAGGCTGACCACAGCTCCAGTCCTTGTACTGTCCTAGGTGTCGTGGCTCCGCCCCCCTCTGCACCATCCATCAGAAATATCTTGTTATGGAGGCTTACACCACACTTACGTTAGGCATGAGGCTAAAGCCATGGTCCTCCTGAGTGCTAGTGAGCACATTGAGGAATTGTATCCTGAGAAACACTGCCAACACAGCTCCGAGAGCAGTGGTGTAACTTTGTGCTGTCCTAACTGAGCCCTTAGCCAACTACATGTTAAGCAGTCAATCTTATCGGCTTCCTTTGAGTACCTTCTATGCAAGAATAAAGGGAACCAGAGGTGGAATTATCTCTTTTCACTAGGGAACCTAGTGATGCCCCTTCACGCTGACACAGTACCGTATCTTGTTTGAATTTGACATAGTACTTGTTACTCTTATGTCATTTGGGTGCTTTTCAAAACCTTGATTAGCAAGTGCGAGAATGACATGAAGATGAACAGTATTTATTTAAATAATCCTTTGTTTCTAAAGATCCCTGAAAAAAAGGTTGGTAGGCAGAAGCATCCATGGAGATGTTCATTTCTTTAATTTCTGTAATTTAAAGTTAACTTGTAGCATGCAAGAATAAGTGAGTTATGATCTGTATTGTTTTGCATTTTTATTGTAACTAGAGAAATACAGGTGTTTCTCGGAGTGCTATCATTCATTTATAATGATAGAGCTGGAACCCATCCTTATTTTTAGGGTACATAATAGTTTCTATTATAAAATATTCTTGCATTTGCACATGTTCAGTAGAGGTTTATTACAGGCTGGCAGCAAAATTGTCTGAATATTTTGTCTCCAATGAACATGCTCAACCCCTACGGCTGAGTAGGACTTTCCCTGCAATTGTTTCTCCAGTTTGCCTGGGAGCCTCTGTGGCTGCAGGCACCAGAACTGAGAATAAGAAGTGCTGTTGCTGGTGGTGCCTCAGCAGTGTGAAGAGGAATGAGGAAGCAGCCTGAGTTGATTTATATATATATTTTGTGAACCTTGCAGAGTTTGGGGGAGAACAGGTTGAAAAGGAATCTCCTACAGAACTACACATCCATCTCTACTCACTATCTGGGCTTCTTTCCCATATAGGGTCTCTCTCTAGCTTCTCAGTTTTTTCTGTTCTCCCCCCCTCCAATACATTTTGCAGGATGTTCCAGAGACTTAGCAAAGTAGTGGATATAAAGAAATCATGTGCACTGACATGGGTGTCAATTCTTCTGAGGATGGGCTGAGAGAAGACACAGAATCTTTAGCAAAACAGGAAAATAATGAAGTTTTCTATTAATTGCATGCTAGGAGTGAAGCCCAATAATTCCTAGTACAGTTTCTACAGACCCTGTGGTGGGATGGGTGGCTTAGGGGAACAAGTTAGGCCAATTGTGAGCGTGAAGGCTTCTAACCAGTTTCCTAACTGCACCGATACCCTTAGTCCATGTTCATGAATTATTTTGCCTTTGGCTGAGATTTGCAAATGCATAAGCAGTGACTCTGTGGCTGCTCTGGGGCTCAAGCACCCACTGAAAAAAATAGGAGGTGCTCAGCACCCACAGGGCCGGATTAATCTTTTGTGGGCCTTGGTGCCTGGACCGTGGCCCCGCCCCCCAGCTCTGCCCATGCTCTGCCCCAAGGCCCTACCCCCACTTGGCCTCTTCCTCCCAAGGCCCTGTCTGCCTCTCACATGGCGGGGAGAGGGGAGGAGCAGAAGGGGAAGGACGTGGAAAGGAGCACCCACCGGCAAAAATAAAAGTCAGCGCCTGTGTGCAAATTATCATACTCCAGGCTGTTTGAATGGTATAATGGTGAAATGTGAATATTTCACACATTTCTAGTTTTTACCCTATATCTCAAGTCCTCATATGTGTTGCTATCTTTCTGTATTAGGATTATCTTCAAAGGACAATTACTGTCACTGCTCAAATAACCAAGAAAGCAGCACAAAACATTCCAGTCATCACTCTCAGCGTGCTATCTTTGCACTACAACCAAACTATACCAGACTGAGATGGGATATCAGGCTTGAATTCATGATCATTCCACTTCATAACGCTGAATTTTGTCCAGAGGCCACTGAAGAAGCGCAGACAATACTTGCATATTTCCCTGCTTCCTTTTAGTTTGTGTCTTGCAAACAATTATGTCATTTTATACCAAGTTTGTGTTCAGACTGTAGGTATGAAAGCTAAGTCAAGATCCTTTTCTTTTTTTTTGTCTTTTCTGAAAAGACAACTTATTTTATTTTATTCCCGTATTTGTTTGACTGTTTATTTTCATATAAAATAGCCTGGAAAATACATGAGTATTCTTCCTTTAATCTTACCTCATAGGTTAGAGATAAAAATAGATAATGGCCATGGAATACATGTGTGTCAACTCTGATTCACTGGGCTGACTACAAGAAAGGCTAATTGTGACCAAAAGTAAGAACATACGAATAGCCATACTGGGTCAGACCAAAGGTCCATCTAGTCCACCTGCCAATGCCAAGTGCTTGAGAGGGAATGAACAGAACAGGTAATCATCAAGTGATCCATCCCCTGTCGCCCATTCCCAGCTTCTGGCAAACAGAGGCTAGGGACACCATCCCTGCCCATATTGGCTAATAGCCAAGTGGTCACCATGTGATGCTTAGTGCTCTATATAAAATTGGTTTGATATTAGCCAATTTCTAATAGACAGGTGTCTACACCATAAAAATTTACATCTCAGTGCTCATTGGTGTGTGTTTGCATAATCTGAGCACATTGCCAGGTTTGAACATGCATTGAATGTATTTCTCTAGAGGTAGTTCCACCACCTCCCTTTTCTGGTCACAGAGTACTAAATCAGTGTGGAGAAATTGTGACTGCCTTTTTCTGTGTTGTCTTTTCTGCAGGTAAATAAGGTTCTCCAGACTTCAATCTTTAACAAGTGTTAATTTCACTAAAAATTAAAAATATAAATGCAGTGACTGTGTCTCCAGATAAACCTACATGCCTGAAGAAAAGGCAATAAAGCTTTGATTTCTTAATCTTTTCTTTACTAGCTTCACCCCAGAGTTCTAACTGATATTTTACTGTCTTCACCAACAGGCATTTTAAGCTTGATTGTTTCCTTTTGACTTTGTTGTTAGTTTGGTCCTTTAACCTGAGAAGAGAATAAAAGAACCTGCAGATCTAATAAAACAGATCAGCCAAAAGAGCTTTCAGTGGTGATGATTTTAGGATTTTTTGCATTTTTTTAGAAATGCACCTTGTTATATGATGCAAATTAGTTTTTTGATGCCCAGATGTTTAAAAAGAAATAGATTCAACATCCCAGGGGATAAAACAAGAGTACAGTACTGAGTCGGAGGGCTGGAGGACAACCGTCACTAAATGAAAATGGATTGTGTGAAGGAAAGCAAGAGAGGATAAGCTATTTGTGAATTACAATCTTGTTTTAAATGTAGCAGATGTTTTATTGATTTACAGTTGCAATATCCAGGAAAAGTATTAACTCAAGCTTATTAAAATAAGCCATTTCTGCCTATAGATAGCATTAGAAAACAGTTAACTAGAAATTCTATTCTCTGCTCATAGATTATGTGAAATGTGTTAACTAGGTCTAGGTGATATAGATTTACACTGTGAATAGGTCTGTCCCCTTTAATAACCAGTCTGAAATTTAAGGTCATGAATTACATTTAACGTATTATATACATCCATTTGTTCTTTGTGTGTGCTTCAACCTCTCATGAGTTTTATATATAAACAATAATGATATAGAGATTAGGGAGGATCATGAATAAATAATAAAATGCATAGATAAACAGGAAAATAAAATAGTGCAAAATATATAGTTAAGCACTCAATAAATATTAAAATGATGTAAAAGAGGTGCATTTGTAAACTTGTGAGCTCTTAAAAATGAGTTCCTCTTTGCTCTTAATGGACATTAAAGATCTGAAAGCACGTTTTGTTTTAAATTGTAGTAGGTGTTGTTAGCACCTGTGTTCTTGGTTAAAAGTTTCCCTCCTTATTGTGCAGAAAGTTGTATGCCTATATGTTGCTCCCATTAACTTTAGTTGAGTTAAACTGTGAGTATATACAATATAGTATTTATGTAGGTGTGCGTATGTGTACATAAAATATGAATTAAGGTTTTATGTGTATCCTGTTTTTTTTTAACACGTTGGGATTCTCCTAATAAGAGGAAAGATGGTTCTGTGGCTAAAGTGTAAGAGATCAGAGTTCCGTTCCCAACACTGGCACAAATTTCTTCTTTCTTCTTTGTCTATGCACCTATTTTATTAATACAAATTTCTTTTTTCTTCTTGGTCTATGCACCTTAAGTAATTTCTTCTTTGGGGCAGAGAATTGCCTTTTAATCCTTCATCATCAGGGTTTCTTCAGGCTGCACACTACCCACTATACTGTGATATTCTCAGCAAGCCAGGTTGCCTAAACAGACCAGTGTCTGTACTTTGCTTTCTCTCCTAAGGTTATGCACAGTGTAATTGTCTGCAGTTACAAGTCACCACCCAGCTTTTTCTAAGCAAACACATTTATTGGTAAGCTGAAAATATTACAGAGAAAACATATATTACAAATAATAAAAGAACCTACATGAATGCTAAAAAGCTTACCAGTTATGATTCCTGATGTCAGATTTGTGTCCATTTATTCTTTTGCGTAGAGACTGTCCGGTTTGGCCAATGTACATGGCAGAGGGGCATTGCTGGCACATGATGGTAGATGTGCAGGTGAACGAGCCACTGATGGCATGGCTGATGTGATTAGATCCTATGATGATGTCACTTGAACAGATATGTGGACAGAGTTGGCATCGGGCTTTGTTGCAAGGATAGGTTCCTGGGTCAGTGTTTTTGTTCAGTGGTGTGTGGTTGCTGGTGAGTATTTGCTTCAGGTTGGGGGGTTGTCTGTAAGCGAGGACAGGTCTGTCTCCCAAGATCTGTGAGAGTGAGGGATCATCTTTCAGGATAGGTTGTAGATCTTTGATGATGCGCTGGAGAGGTTTTAGTTGGGGGCTGAAGGTGACAGCTAGTGGTGTTCTGTTATTTTCTTTGTTGGGCCTGTCTTGTAGGAGGTGACTTCTGGGTACTCGTCTGGCTCTGTCAATCTGTTTTTTCAATTCAACAGGTGGGTATTGTAGTTTTAAGAATGCTTGATAGAGATCTTGTCTCTGTCTAAGGGATTGGAGCAAATGTGGTTGTATCTTAGAGCTTGGCAGTAGACAATGGATCGTGTGGTGTGTCCTGAATGGAAGCTGGAGGCATGTAGGTAAGTATAGCGTCAGTAGGTTTTCGGTATAGGGTGGTATTTATGTGACCATCGCTTATTAGCACAGTAGTGTCCAGGAAATGGACCACTTATGTGGATTGATCTAGGCTGAGGTTGATGGTGGGATGGAAATTATTGAAATCATGGTGGAATTCTTTTCCATGGGTCCAGATGATGAAGATGTCATCAATGTAGCGCAAGTAGAGTAGGGGCGTTAGGGGACAAGAGCTAAGGAAGCGTTGTTCTAAGTCATCCATAAAAATGTTGGCATACTGTGGGGCTATGCGGGTACCCATAGCAGTGCCGCTGACTTGAAGGTATATATTGTCCCCAAATGTGAAATAGTTGTGGGTGAGGACAAAGTCACAAGTTCAGCCACCAGGTTAGCTGTGACATTATCGGGGATACTGTTCCTGATAGCTTGTTGTCCATCTTTGTGTGGAATATTGGTGTAGAGGGCTTCTACATCCATAGTGACCAGGATGGTGTTTTCTGCAAGATCACCGATGGATTGTAGTTTCCTCAGGAAGTCAGTGGTGTCTCAAAGATAGCTGGGAGTGCTGGTAGTGTAAGGCCTGAGGAGAGTCCACATAGCCAGACAATCCTGATATTAATGTGCCAATGCCTGAGATGATGGGGCGTCCAGGATTTCCAGGTTTATGTATCTTGGGTAGTAAATAGAATACCCCTGGTCGGGGTTCTAGGCATGTGTCTGTACAGATTTGTTCCTGTGCTTTGTCAGGGAGTTTTTTTTAGCAGATGGTGTAGTTTCTTTAGGTAATCCTCAGTGGGATCAGAGGATAATGGCCTGTAGAATGTGGTGTTAGAGAGCTGTCTAGCAGCCTCTTGGTCATATTCCAATTTATTCATGATGACGACAGCACCTCCTTTGTCAGCCTTTTTGATAATGACGTCAGAGTTGTTCCTGAGGCTGTAGATGGCGTTGTGTTCAGCATGGCTGAGGTTATGGGGCAAGTGATGTTGCTTTTCCACAATTTCAGCCTTTGCACGTTGACGGAAGCAATCTATGTAGAAGTCCAGTCTGTTGTTTCGACCATCCAGAGGAGTCCACGCAGAATCCTTTTTTTTGTAGTGCTGGTAGGGAGGATTCTGTGGGTTAGTATGCTGTTCAGAGGTATGTTGGAAATATTCTTTGAGTCGGAGACGTCAAAAGTAGGATTCTAGGTCACCGCAGAACTGGTCAGGTCGGGAATTTGCATTAACTTCTCCCTAGGTATTTCCCTGGAAATCTATTTAACATTCATTGTCCCAAAATTCTGTTCTTATCTGTCACATTTTCAGTATAGTCCTTTGACTCAGGTGTCACATCACCCCCCTAGAGAGATTACATATGTTCCTGGACCACAATAATACATAATCTATTCATTTAATACAGTGGATCCCAGAAATACTTAAAACTTAATTCAATAAGGTCTCCCAAGGCTGTCACAGGACATTGCCACATGTGTCGTGGGGTAAGATCAACATTAGTGGAGGATCAGGGGCAGTGAAGTACTGCTCCACCAAATCCCTCCCCACATGTGACCTGCCTCTGGAATGCCCTTGACTCACATTCTCCCTCTGCTATGCTGAAGGAGAAGGGGGCACCTGGGGCAGATGCTACAGAGCTGCCTCCTCCAGCTTTCTGCTGCCGAAGAGTTCCCTATGCAAGGGGAATTCTCCACTAACTGTTTGGTTGTTTTTTATAGATCTTTGGTGGTCTGGAGAATCTGGTTCATTCTATTTCATCTTCTGCTACTCTTTCATACTGCTAGGAAATTGGAAAATGAGCTTTTAGGATGAAATAGCTATTTTGAAGTCAAAAAATGGCATACACCAAAATTAGCCCTTACCTGAGAGTGTGTACATTGTTGGTCTGAGATTTGATGATTCCATCATTAACTCATGTTATGTTCATATATGTAAATATATTCCTACGAAATATTCAAAGAGTCATAATTATCTTTTTGGATTGTATTGTATTTTAGTTTATATTAACAACATAATTGTTTGACATGCATTGCAGATTCCTCTTCCCCCCGAAATTCACATGTAAGAGAATTAACAGCAGATAGAGTTTGTGACATTAGGCACTCTGCTAATGCAGTATGCAAACAGGGATCTAGTAGGCATCCATTCAGACATCCCGATGGACATACTTAAGAGTTTACCTGTGATTACTTTCAAAACATTGATTGAACAGTACATGTTTATGCTTTTTTTCTGCAACAGTATATTGCTGCTAATAAGTTGGAGACCATGCATATTATTTGTGACAATTTGACAATCGCATTTTTGCTCTAAGCTTCTCTGTCTATTTTTGTGGGTGGCTTTTATGTACATCTGGAATGAAAAAGTGGGATACATTCACAGCAGAAATGAAACAATTTATCTTTGACTTTATTCCTTGTGTATGTGTATTTTGTGCATGTATATACTTTCCTAGGTTTTTTTTCTTATTGTGGAGGAATGATTTTTCTTTCTGAATTCACCATCTCATCATGACAAACTATTAAATAATATAAAGTAACACATCTGCAGTAATATAAAGTATAATCTTCTGAATTTTTTTTAATAGTAAACATTTTAATTACTTATTCTCAAAGTAAATATCTGTGGAATTATGGAATTCCTGGTATTTCCCATGGCTGATCCTGACCCTTTACCTTTGTTCTGTCATAGAAAGGCAATCTGGAACCTTTTTCTTTGTTAAGCAAGGGTGCAGAGACACCTCTGTACAACTGATACACTCATGGATCCCCCAAAGGAGCCTCAAACCTTGGGTTTAAAGAGTTCAGAGGAATTTCTCTTTGTCTATGCACCTTAAGTAATTTTCTTTCTTAGTATATATTCTTTGTATAATTTTCAATTACTTCTTCGTGCTCATGTTCTTATTCATCAAAATTCATGTGATAGTGATGTGTAAGTTTCTGACAATGGATGCACATAACTGTCATCATGTAACATTTATATTAGTGTACCTTATACAGCTCAGTAATAAAAGCTGATACTGTTATCACTCATCAGAAATGGTATCATATCACAAGGAGGAAAAGTGATCAATAGTCCTAATAAAAATATATTGTCAACTGACATTTCACTAAGCTACACAAAGGGCAAACACAGACTATGGGCTGATTCTCCTTTCACATAGATTTACACCAGTGCAATTCCATCAACTTTAGTGGAGTTAACTTCTGATATACACTGGTATGTGTGACGAATCAGACCATATGGGACAAATTCTGTTCTCATTAACACTGATGCAAATTGAGTAACTCCACTGGCTTCAGTAGAAATGAATAAATGAGAGAAGAATTTGGCCCTATATATTTGACTGCTTTCAGATCTAGAACATCTTAAATTTGGCAGCCTATTGTTCTGTGAGAATTGTGATAGAGATGACAAACAGGCATATGTTGAGACTATTGTATCCACTTTATAAATGATGTTATCTCTGTGAGTAAGAGATTGTTTGATGGCTGGTTGGGGAGGGTTACTGAGCTCTGTCCAAGAACTAAAGTCATTGGGGGGAATTATTGCAGACCCTAGAACAAATAAACAACTCTGGAGAAGTACCACCCCAGGGGCTGGATTGCATATACTAGTTCAGACTGGGTTCAAGAGACTAGAGAGACAAAGAAAAGCTTTTGGGGATAAAGACTGAGTTAAAACTAATTCAGGGAGGCCCTCATTTCAATCCAACAAATTGGATGAACTCATAGGAGACGACTCTGTGTTGCCAACTCTCACAATTTCATTGTGGGTCTAACAAGATTTGGTGGTGTTCTTAAAGGCCCCAATCCTGGAATGATTTAATTCTGTTACCATCTCAGCATTCATTTTTTTTAAAAGTAAGTTTCTGGCCCTCGTGATTGTATAGAAAAGCATAAAACAATGATTTAAATGCACCCTTAATCCTCCAGGCATCTCACCACACCCAGCTATCTCTTCAAGTTTCCCCATCAGCAGCCATCAGATTCCCTCTGCCACCACTGCTAGGTTTTGCAGAGCTCCATGTCCTATCCCCATTGCTGCTTTGAGGCAGGGTCTGTTGACCAATTGCACATTTATACATATGCAAATTGGCTCATTGAAATATTTGCATAAAATATGTGGCGCTGTATAAAACTTGTCTTATGCGCAGTTGTGAGGTTGATTATAATTTGTTTGGAGGAGATTAGTTTGTTGTTTTTTGTTCAGATTTTTTTAAGCATGCTATTTTTGTATTAATATACTAAAAAAAGGAAATCCTTAAAAGGCTGACTGGCCTTTAGGAAATATTTTGTTTTTTTAGTTTTTACAGTTTTGAGATTCTTCTGGGTTAAAGCACACTTGTAAATAAAGTTGTTGTGTTGTAAAGCAGAAGAATTTGGTGGCATGGGGAAGGCAAGTGTAAAATACATGGTACTGATGGGTGTTTTTAGTGATAATACTGAAGAGTGTTTAAACATATTTTAGTTTGCTGTCTTCAATTTTGCTTGATAGAATACTAAATATAGTTATACAGAAGAAGCAGTTCTGTTGGAGGGATAAAAAAAACTCCACCTGAAGTATTTAAAAATTCACGCTGTTTAATTTGTCCTTAATTTGCATTTTATGAAGAAAGAAAATGTAGTTATTTAAAGTATGAATTAATTTTACTTCTCTAATGTTCAGAATCCCCAATCACTAAGATTATTTTCTTTTAAAACTAACTGCTTAATGTGAAAAAATTCCATGACTGTCAGAACACCTGCTTATACTCATGAATACCCTTCCCTGCCCTCCTCCCCTCCCCCACCCCCCCAAGTGCAGAGGACACCAACAAGTGCATATTACCTTAAAAGTGCATAAGACCTTGAACTGGTTTCACTGCAGATGAGCTCAACTGTCAGATACTGTATATTACATCTCTTAATTTGCTTCACTGCTTCATTTCATGTGAGTTGCACAGTTTACATCTTGCATCATAAATAATATCATCTAGAATAGCATGTACTTGATAACTATGATTATGGCACATGTTTTAGGTACAGTATTTTAGAAGTTATGCAACTTTCCCATGTGTATAAGGAAGCCAGAAATGCATTATTAAGCAGACATCAGAATCCAGCTGTGTCCTACATAAAAAAGGCAAGAGATTCTTTTGTGCTTTTTTTCTAACGTCTTGTCCATTCTCTTCATTTTTATTGACACATCTAAAGACACAAATTCCTTGATCCAGTGTCAGAAAGTAGATCTGGCTAACAAATATGTATGTTCTTTCTGTTGTTTAGGTCTGGGACACACCTTTTTCAATATTCTCTTCAAGCTCTTATCTTTCTTCCAATACCACCGCCCCCCCACCCCACCCCACCCTGCTTTCAGGCCAAATGCACTTTATTAGAGTCTAAACTTGAATTTCTTAAGTTTTTATCCAAAACCAACAAAACATAATACATTGCAAAGTCTCATTCTGATGTTCTGTTAAACGTTAAAACAAGTTGATGCAGCTGACAAAATGTATACTGAATTTAATATTTCCATTTAGTACTTTTTTTGTTTTGCTTTTATGTAGTATTTTATTATAATGATAATGTCAGGTTGTCTTCAAATGTATTTACGTAAATAAATGTGAATTATTATCATCCTAAATATAGAATGGATTCCTGTTACTTTCCATGATGATGATGTATTGAAAAATCCAAAGAACTTGACTTTTCACTTCTAAAATATTTAGTGATGTTATTTTGATTTTTAAACATTTATCTACATAATAAAGAAAACATTAGGAAAATATAAGAAAACAGAATATTATTTTGACAATGGGCCAAAAACACAGCTGGCTTAAGTGGGCACCTAATCTCGTTAACTTTTTGGAAGTTAATCCTGTTGATGCTAATTATGTTTTTTGGCCTAGCCCCAGGCATCCCAATAGCCCTTCTGTTTGCCTGATTGGCCCAAAGTTTCAAAAAGGTTTGCCCCTTTATTCAGGTTCCTAATTTGTAAAATAAATAATTGCAATAAAAGTATTCATTTAATGCACACATTCCTGGGGGAAAATGTAGTTTGTTTGAATCTGATTCTATAAGTCTTAGAACCTTAACTGTAAAGTTATTCTTTTTCCTGAAAAGTTTTTTCAGCTTCACTGCAGCTTGTTGAACTGTGAAATAGCAGTCTGTTTTTATTGAGAGTAAATTTCATTATTAAGTAAAATTAAACAATTTTCCTTGAGTAAATAATTGAAAAGTCATGCACTCTGCTTTAAAAGTAAGTCACATAGTACTGCAGGGATAAAACTGCAGCCACTCTTTTCTATGATTCTCTTTACATTTTAATGCAGATTGTACAGAACACTCTCATTGCATATTCATTAGAGATGATGTCTAAGTGTGCTGACAAAACTGTTCTATTTACCATGCTGGCTGACTAGAGTTTGAATTAGATCCCAATATTAGCCTATGTCACAGTATGCTGTTACATGGTCTGTTAGCTTCATATTTTACATGAATCACCATACATTTTTGGGAATAATGAACTGAGCTTGCATACCCTGATTCTGATCTGACTTGCACCAGTGTAGCTAAAGAGTATCTGCACCCAGGATAATGCAGTTACACCAGGTAGAAAAAAGAAGAATCAGGCCTACAGTTCTTAGAAATCAGTGTATTTTTAACTTTTCTCTTACTATATTTGGGTTTTAGAGACTGTCATATGTTGGGAAGCGAGTATTATAATGATCACAGAGATATGAAGGCCGTCTCCTATCTTAAGTTTAGAATTTGAGTTACATCTACCTTTCCTAAACAGTTGTATTTAGTTTAGAGCTGAAGTAAGCATAATGTTTTATGACTGAAAGGATGGAATGCGTCATTACATTTTGCAGTGTGCTTTTTCTTTCCAAAAGCTGAAACCAGATGAGCCTTGTTGAACTGGGTTTAAAATGAATGTCCTCTCACTACTGTGTCTTATTGCTATGCCTTTTTAGGGAAATGATTTTGTTTTCATTGCTATAAGCATTAATAATCAATGTGAAATGTAGTTAAGTATAAATTGCATCTTATTATGTGTACAGTAAGGGAATTTTCAGTGTCTCATTTTACAAATGCAATTGTGCTAGTATGGAAATTATAATATTCACTACATAGAGCCATGATTTCTAAGTTCATAGACAAGTAACAAAATACTTGCATTTAGAAAAAGAAGAGCCTACATTACTCCTAGAGCAAAAAAATAAAGTAAAACAAAATAAATAAACTCAGATAAATGACTTTACTTTAGCAAAATTGGGTTTCAAAGCAGCTAATAGGATGACCTGATTTAGAGTGAACACCTGTATAACACCAATGGCTTGAGAAGTGCTGCTCCTGATTTAGGCCCTGATTAAGAAAAACACATTAAAACATGCTTAATTTCATCCCTATTCTGGATAGGACTTAAGCATGTGATTAAAGTTAAGTACATACTTACATGCTCTCTAGAACAGAAATGCTTTCCTCAAGTGAGACTTACACTCATAGCATTGAGAACAGAATCAGGCTAATGTTCTCTCTCACATTTCTGTATTCATCTGACCTGGCCACAATAATGAAAACAAAACATTATTATATTGTATAGGTTGTTAGTTCTGTCAGGGTAAAAATCACCATAGCGCTGAACTGTTCAAGGTGATACCTATCACTCAATACCCATGTTACATTGTGTTGAAATGGCTCATTGAGCCTCATGAGATCCCATTGCACTGATCTGAAATTCACCCATAACTAATAAAATTTTGTCCCACTAAAAAAATGATGACACTATATGGGGCTGCGTATATATCGGGGTGGCCAAACTTACTGACCCACTGAACTGCATACAACAATCTTCAGAAGTTTGAGAGCCGGGGTGCACCTGCTGGGGCTTGAGGCTTCAGTCGTGCCAGGCTCCTCTCCTGGATCTTGGGGCTTCAGCCCCGCTCCTGCCAAAGCTCTGAGCCCCAGCAGGCACAGAAACCCCCTTCCCACTGGGCAGAAGCCAGAGGTGACACAAAGGGGGACACGTAGGGTCATGTGCCCTCCCCCCAATTTTTGCCAGGGTTTCCTGACATGGTGGGGCCAGGCCCTCTCCCTAAATGTCAGCTGCTGGAGCCTGCGACCAGTGGCCATGGGGAGAGGCAGTGGCAAACAGCTGGGAGCTGCAGGGAGGGCTGCTGCTTTTGCTGCTGCCTCTCCCAGTGGAGCCAAAGCAGTGGCCCTTCCCTGCAGCTCAAAGCTGCTTGCCGCTGCCTCTCCCCACGGAGCTAACACCTGGGACCTGCAGGGAAGGGCAGCTGAGGGTAAGGAGGGGAAATGCCTGTGTATGGTTGGAGGGACGAACCTTTAAATTGTGCCCCCCACACACACTCTGAGAAGGCACCAGTCATCTCTGACAGAAGCCCCTAGCCCTACCACCCTGCCACAGGGCAGAAGCCCCAATTCCCCCCCCCCCCCAAGTCTGGTAGGCAGAAGATGGCAGTGTATGGGGGGCTCCAGGAGCTGCACTTTAACTGTAAAAGAGGCACATGCAGCTCGAGAGCCATGGTTTGGCCACCCCTGATATACATGTTTAGCTCAGATTTTCATTTGTTACACTGGAGTAACTCCATTTACTTCCATGGGGTAATTAAGTACTTTCATTGGTGTACATAAGATCAGAATCTGGTCCTGACATACTTTAGAAAGAAGGGAAGGCTTAACCTGAAATCAAGCAACCTTCTCATCAATGAGGTGAGAAATCCAGTCATAAAGACTCGCCCATTTTTTTCTTATTATTTTTGGATAATCCTGTTCTGTTCCTAGTGGGATTCTTCACTTGCAATCCCTGAAGCTGTTTACATATATAAATGAATGTAATGCTGGTGAAATGTGCTGAGTTTATAACTCTGGAGTTAGCCATCCTCTCTAGACAAAACAAGTGCAGTGTAGCATAGGCTAGGCCTCTCCACATTGCTTCCACTAGTGGACTCAACTTTCACCCTTAGGTAACACCCTTAGGGAAGGTCAATTTTCATTCTTATTGAGTTTCAGGACTGTCTACTGAAGCTTCCAGACAGGGTGCCCATTAGGGCGATTGTGGTGAATAGTTAACTATAATGAACAGAGACCCCCAAATTAGTGGGCTGAATCTCTGCATTAAGTGCAAAAAGTTCAACTGAACTGTTACTAGGGTATGGCCACCACCTCCCTTCATATGCATTCACGATCTACATATATGGATAGAGAAGACACTTTCCCCTGATACCTAATGGCAGATCCAGGAATAAAATCCAGTTCTCTTGACTCTCAGTTTAGTACTCCACCCACACGAACAGCCACCCCCAAATTAGTGGGCTGAATCTCTGCATTAAGTGCAAAAAGTTCAACTGAACTGTTACTAGGGTATGGCCACCACCTCCCTTCATATGCATTCACGATCTACATATATGGATAGAGAAGACACTTTCCCCTGATACCTAATGGCAGATCCAGGAATAAAATCCAGTTCTCTTGACTCTCAGTTTAGTACTCCACCCACACGAACAGCCACACTCACCATATAAAATAATTTGTTTGTATAAATATCATAGAATCCTAGAATATCAGGGTTGGAATGGACCTCAGGAGGTCATCTAGTCCAACCCCCTGCTCAAAGCAGGACCAATCCCCAACTAAATCATCCCAGCCAGGGCTTTGTCAAGCCTGACCTCCTTAAAAACCTCTAAGGAAGGAGATTCACCAACCTCCCTAGGTAACCCATTCCAGTGCTCCACCACCCTCCTAGTGAAAAAGTTTTTCCTAATATCCAACCTAAACCTCCCCCACTGCAACTTGAGACCATTACTCCTTGTTCTGTCATCTGGTACCACTGAGAACACTCTAGATCCATCCTCTTTGGAACCCCCTTTCAGGTAGTTGAAAGGAGCTATCAAATCCCCCCTCATTCTTCTCTTCTGCAGATTAAACAATCCCAGTTCCCTCAGCCTCTCCTCATAAGTCATGTGCTCCAGCCCCCTAATCATTTTTGTTGCCTTCTGCTGGACTCTTTCCAAGTTTTCAACATCCTTCTTGTAGTGTGGGGCCCAAAACTGGACACATTACTCCAGATGATGCCTCACCAATGCCGAATAGAGGGAAATGATCACGTCCCTCGATCTGCTGGCAATGACCCTACTTATACAGCCCAACATGCCGTTAGCTTTTTTGGTAACAAGGGCACACTCTCGACTCATATCCAGCTTCTCGTCCACTGTAACCCCTAAGTCCTTTTCCGCAGAACTGCTGCCTAGCCATTCGGTCCCTAGTCTGTAGCAGTGCATGGGATTTTTCCGTCCTAAGTGCAGGACTCTGCACTTGTCCTTGTTGAACGTCATCAGATTTCTTTTGGACCAATCCTCTAATTTGTCTAGGTCCCTCTGTATGCTATCCCTACCCTCCAGCGAATCTACCACTCCTCCCAGTTTAGAGTCATCCGCAAACTTGCAGAGGATGCAGTCCACGCCATCCTCCAGATCATTAATGAAGACATTGAACAAAACCAGCCCCAGGACTGACCCTTGGGGCACTCCACTTGATACCGGCTGCCAACTAGACATAGAGCCATTGATCACTACCCATTGAGCCTGACGATCTAGCCAGTTTTCTGTCCACCTTATAGTCCATTCATCCAGCCCATACTTCTTTAACTTGGCGGCAAGAATACTGTGGGAGACCGTATCAAAAGCTTTGCTAAAGTCAAGGAATAACACATCCACTGCTTTCCCCTCATCCACAGAGCCAGTTATCTCCTCATAGAAGGCAATTAGGTTAGTCAGGCACGACTTCCCCTTGGTGAATCCATGCTGACTGTTCCTGATCACTTTCCTTTCCTCTAAGTGTTTCATAATTGATTCCTTGAGGACCTGCTCCATGATTTTTCCAGGGACTGAGATGAGGCTGACTGGTCTGTAGTTCCCTGGATCTTCCTCCTTCCCTTTTTTAAAGATGGGCACTACATTAGCCTTTTCCCGGTCATCCGGGACCTCCCCGGTCGTCATGAGTTTTCAAAGATAATGGCCAATGGCTCTGCAATCACATCCACCAACTCCTTTAGCACCCTCAGATGCAGTGCATCTGGCCTCATGGACTTGTGCTCACCCAGCTTTTCTAAATAGTCCTGAACCACTTCTTTCTCCACAGAGGGCTGGTCACCTCTTCCCGATGCTGTGCTGCCCAGTGCAGAAGTCTGGGAGCTGACCTTGTTCGTGAAGACAGAGACAAAAAAAGCATTTTGTACATTAGCTTTTTCCACATCCTCTGTCACTAGGTTGCCTCACTCAATCAGTAAGGGGCCCACACTTTCCTTGACCACCTTCTTGTTGCTAACATACCTGAAGACCCTTCTTGTTACTCTTAACATCTCTTGCTAGCTGCAACTCCAAATGTGAATTGGCCTTCCTGATTTCACTCCTGCATGCCTGAGCAATATTTTTATACTCCTCCCTGGTCATTTGTCCAATCTTCCACTTCTTGTAAGCTTCTTATTTGTGTTTAAGATCAGCAAGGATTTCACTGTTAAGCCAAGCTGGTCGCCTGCCATATTTACTATTCTTTCTACACATCAGGATGGTTTGTTCCTGCAACCTCAATAAGGATTCTTTAAAATACAGCCAGCTCTCCTGGACTCCTTTCCCCCTCATGTTATTCTCCCAGGGGATCCTGCCCATCAGTTCCCTGAGGGAGTCAAAGTCTGCTTTTCTAAAGTCCAGGGTCAGTATTCTGCTGCTCTCCTTTCTTCCTGGTGTCAGGATCTTGAACTCAACCATCTCATGGTCACTGCCTCCCAGTTTCCCATCCACTTTTGCTTCCCCTACTAATTCTTCCCGGTTTGTGAGCAGCAGGTCAAGAAGAGCTCTGCCCCAGTTGGTTCCTCCAGCACTTGCACCAGGAAATTGTCCCCTACACTTTCCAAAAACTTCCTGGATTGTCTGTGCACCGCTGTATTGCTCTCCCAGCAGATATCAGAGTGATTGAAGTCTCCCATGAGAACCAGGGCCTGTGATCTAGTAACTTCTGTTAGTTTCCGGAAGAAAGCCTCGTCCACCTCATCCCCCTGGTCTGATGGTCTATAGCAGACTCCCACCACGACATCACCCTTGTTGCTCACACTTCTAAACTTAATCCAGAGACTCTCAGGTTTTTCTGCAGCTTCATACCGGAGCTCTGAGCAGTCATACTGCTCTCTTACATACAATGCAACTCCCCCACATTTTTTGCCCTGCCTGTGCTTCCTGAATATATACGCACCACTTCCTATGTCATGTAATATCCTTCCCTTTGCACTTTATCAAGACATTGTACCCTCTTTTCATTTAAGAGTTACTTTTTCTGTGACGACTACAAGATGAAAGATGATGACAACAAGAAAACAATAATTAAATGGGAGAAACTAACAAAGAAAACCCTTAATCAGTATTTCCTTTTCATATACTAATGTGTGTTGCCCACTCTGTCTCTTCCTTAAATTATAAGATTACTGAAGTGGGAGGGACTGTCCATTTTGTGTCTTATATAGATTAATTTTCTCTGTCATCTTATATTTGTTGGTAAAAACTATCATAGAATCTAATGTATAATATTTAGGATTTTCAGATTAAAAGTACAGTAATGTACAGGTGAATCAATTTCATAAAAAAATCTCAAAAACATACGTTCATTTTTATTTTTACAGTACCTCTACCATGTGCAAATGACCTTCTCTATTTGAGATGAATTATTTCTAAAGTGCTGATAGAAAGCACTGGATACATAAGCTAAATATTATGATTGGTATTGTTGGTGTTTTTCTTCTCATACATTGTTCTGAAAAATATTAACAATTTAAAAATTATAATAGTTGTCCATATTTTTTTAAGGCTTATCCTTCCATTTTTGCTTCCTCCTGCTGCTGTGACAGTTGGAGTGGCAACAAGAAGCAAATATGAAAGCAATCCTCTTGGTACTTGCCCTCAGGCAAAAAATGAGAAATGGAAGGACCAGCCAATATGCCCAAAATGCTGTGTTTAAAAAAAAAAAAAAAATCTGTCAGTTAGTAAATGTCCACTTTTTACCTTGTAACACAAGAATGTCTTTAATACTTTTTTTTAAGAACCAAGTTAGCCAAGATGAAAATTCATGCAATGAAATCTTTTACATGTGAATTTGACATTCCAATCATCTTGTTGTATTATTTAGCTCTAATACTGAGATACGAATTTTAGCTCTGTGTAGTTATAGATATCAATATGTAACTATTTCTACAGAGAGGTGTGGAAATGGTCTTTATGGTTAGAAGAGTAGACAGGGACTCTGGAGATGTGTGTTCAAATTCTGGCTCAGACACAATTTTTTGTGTGACCTTGGATAAATCATGATAGTTGTGTTAACCCTAGTGCCACAATCAACAAATGTGTTGTCTAACTTGACTGTTCTTGACCTCTCAGAAGGCCAAATTCTGCTTACCATTGTGCTCGTTAGTATATTAGCTAGCAAGGTGCATTTTCCCAGCCAGGGACGGCTCTATGTTTTTTGCTGCCCCAAGCACGGCAGTCAGGCAGCCTTTAGCGGCATGCCTGCGGGTGGTCTGCTGGTCACGTGGATTCGGCGGCGTTTCTGCGGATGATCTGCCAGTCCCGCGCCTTCGGCGTACCTGCCGCCGAATTGCTGCTGAGGCCGCGGGACCAGTGGACCTCCCGCAGGCATGCCGCCAAAGGCGGCCTGACTGCCGCCCTGACGGCGACCGGCACGCTGCCCCCCGTGGCTTGCCGCCCCAGGCACGTGCTTGCTGCGCTGGTGCCTGGAGCCACCCCTGTTCCCAGTGTAGTCAAGGCCATAGAGTTACAGTAGAATAGTCTGGTTTTGTTTTGTTTTTTGTTTTCCTAGTAGAAACAGTAAAGCGCAAAGAAGTCATAAGTTAAGAAAAAGTCACATGTCAAAACTGCCCTGATTCTGACTGGAGGAGCACTTCTTACAGCTCTGAATGTCTGGGGAGATGCAAAGGTATTAAGTTACCTTTGTTCTCCCCTGCTCTGGCTACAAGAAAAGGGATCATGAAGGACCTGCTATGGTGGCTGTTCATCTCTCAGCGATCACAATACGCTGATCATGTTGTTACTGGTTAAGCTCTTTAGGGCAGCTTTGGGTCAGGAGAGTAATGCAAAGTCTCTCTAAATTTCACTCTTTTAGATGCTCCACAGGCTTTATTGGCTGAACTTATAAATTCCTCAAACACAGTTGTTTTGCTAGCAGGTTTGGGGCCCCAAAGGCTTCATCAGTGAGGCTTTGTAAATCTCTTGAACAGCAGCTCCAGTGAAACCTCAGCTGAGCCTTAGTTAAACAAAAGTCTTAGCCTCTGAGATTTTGATAGAATCTTAGGTCCTGCAGAGTTCCTAATTCATTTATATTTTGACACTTATCATTGGTTGGTTTGTACCTCTCTTCATCACATCCATGCAAGTGTCTTTTGCTGTTCAACACTTTTTGTATATCTCCCTGCTGTGTGGACATCTGCCAAGTAGCCCTGTCATTTCATTACCCAACAAAGTTTGAGCTAAGATATTCTGCTAAATCTGAGACTTCACGTTTGGATTTAAAATGTATAATTTTGAAACTGTCTTTTTTTTATACCCCCTTTGGTTTTTATATGGCTTCACTCAGATGAACTTGTTGGAAAGCCTCATTTTCAAATCTTTACCAGCTGCTAAAAAGAAAATGGATTTTTGAGAATAAGACATGCATATTGCAATGTCAATTCTCAGAAATGATCAACTTTCCATTTTAACACAGAATCATATGACAGGAGGCATTTAATTACTAAGTTCTTGTATCTGTTTTATAATATACCTACTGTCTTATTTCTTTCTTTGTAAGACCTTTTTTCTTTTCACAGACAAGCTTGAGTATTAAAATTTTGCAATTTCTGTATAACCATGTAATGAAAGCATTGAATAATATTTATACAGTCATTTTTATCCCAAGGTAGCATGCATGTTAAACTCAGAGCAAGGTGACAGTAAAAATATTTGTGTAATTAAACAACTCAGTTTTGTTCACTGTCATTCTTTTATGTATGTATGTATGTATATATATATATATATATGGTCAGTTTTACTGAGAAAAGACTTACTTGCCAAAGCATGTGTTGAATTGCTGTGTGATGTTCATACACTTCAACTGTGCTCTCCTCCACTGACCATGTATTAGATTAAAAAGAAAAGTGGGATGAACAAGCAGAAGTTGGCCTTTTCACCCTTGTAGATTTATGCTTGGCTAGAGACCATGCAGGAATTCCCAAAGCTATTTCCTGTTCTTCTAGCTCTACTTAAATTGGAAGAGGAACTTCCTGGACAACCAGAAAGGGCATGTGCGAGGGCAAGGTTGCTGTTGGGGTACAGCAGGCCAAGAGTCTGAGCTCTGGGTTGGGAGCCGGGCCTAGGAAGTAACCTGAGCATGTGCCCCCTTTTGGCCTGCTCTGAACATGAAAATCCACCAGAGTCCAAAAGGTAGTACACACCCTGATCAATTATTGCTGCAGGGCACTGGGACTACATGTCTCCTGATAAAGGTGGCTGTTGGCTGATAAAGGTCATTGTTTGTTACTGATGAGGGTATTGGAGTGATTTCTGAGTGAATTCCTTCTTCCCCAAAGGCTGTAGGAGGGTTTCTCCACTATAAGCCGAGGGTGGGAGTTTGGAATGAACTACCAGCTACGGGGATCTGCCCACCTTGCTGCTTTTTTCTGCAGCATAGTCATCCCAAAGGAAAAAACATTTTCTTTGCAGAACTACATCTGGTTAAAAGGTTTCAGAGTGGTAGCCATGTTAGTCTGTATCAGCAAAAAGAATGAGAAGTACTTGTGGCACCTTAGAGACTAACAAATGTATTTGGGCATAAGCTTTTGTGGGCTAAAACCCACTTGATCAGATGCATGCAGTGGAAAATACAGTAGGAAGATCTGTATACACAGAGAACATGAAAAATGGGTGTTGCCATACCAACTATAACGAAACTAATCAATTAAGGTGGGCTATTATCAGTAGGAGAAAAAAAACTTTTGTAGTGATAATCAGGATGGCCCATTTCCAACAGTTGACAAGAAGGTGTGAGTAACAGTAGGGGGGGAAATTAGCATGGGGAAATAGTTTTTACTTTGTGTAATGACCCATCCATTCCCAGTCTTTATTCAAGCCTAATGTAATGGTGTCCAGTTTGCAAATTAATTCCAATTCTGCAGTTTCTCATTGGAGTCTGGTTTTGAAGGGTTTTTTTGTTGGAGAATTGTGACTTTTAGGTCTGTAATTGAGTGACCAGAGAGGTTGAAGTGATGCTTTAGCAGTATCCAGTGAGGGATGAATGGCACCAGAGGCAGGGAAATTCCTGTCTTCAGTTCAAAAACTGGCTTTAAGAAATGAGAGAAACAGCAATAAACCCACAGAACCACTGAAGTCAGAAAATGAGAAGTTATTAAATCATAACGTGATGTGTGGTGATAAGCTGCTTCCATAGTGGCAGTGGCAGTGTTTAAGGATGACAGTGTAAATCCACTGACTGTTGTTGTTATTGAACTGTACTGACTGAAATTTCAATAAATTTAATTTCCATTAGTATCTTTTGAACCTCTGACATATGAGTGGATTTCAAATTATTCAAAGGGTTTGTATCATTCCCAGTACATATTTTATAGAGATACTTTAAGTAGATCTACTTTTCTGAACCACTAAAATAACTTTCCAAACTCTCTTCTTTCACAAATCCCCCAAACACTAATTCACTTCAATAAAATGCTGTCACTCACACACATTTAAAAAAGAGGCAGGGGAAGAGGAGAAAAAATATTTTCCAAGATGGAGCCTTGCTCTTGGTCTCATGCTACATTTCATTTTGTCTATCTACAGATAGATCATGAGTTCCTCTGTGTAAAGTTCTTCTTTATTTTGTATATCACAGATCACACTGTCCCATAACAAATGATTAATAATAGTATAGTTCTCAGCACTGACTCTAAGCCAGTAGCAATCCTTTTTTTCATAATACAAAATGGGAAACTAAAAATGTTCTATATTCTGTTCCAGTTTACAAAATTGTGTGTTGATGTTATATCTGCTACCATGACATTTCACTGGTGAAACAGGAAAGTTTAATGGTTGCAAATGTTCCTATATTTAGCATGAATTTATAATCTGAATAAATAGCAGTGATGTTTTTTTAATGTCTTAGAATACATATCTTCGGTGAAAGGCAGGTTCCTTGGGAGGATAAGAATGTACATAGACATAATCTGCACTACCTTTAATGAGTTTGAAATTATACTGAATCATCTTTATTGTCTAGGAAAGTATCAGGGGATCCTTGGAATAGTGTCTAGCATATGTCTAACTTTGCAAGCTCTTTCTAACCAAAACATTTCATTTCCTTGCTGGAGAATTTGCTATGAATGATAATGTCATTTCTTCCTATGTTTTATATATGAAGTGAAAATAATTCCTTAGGGAAACAATTATTACTCTTGCAAATAGACCTTTTAAAATATTTTTACAATTTATAACTAATATAAACTGTAAAAAATATGTTTTAAAAGGTCTTTTTGCAAGTTTAAATAATTTAGTTTCCCTAAGGAATTGGTATTTTCTCTTCTTCTGTACCTGCTTTCTTTCATTGATTGACAATATTTCAGACCCATTCTGTTCCCTTGTTAGAGTCAAGTAGTTGAATCTACAATCAACTAAAAACATTTTTGATGTTTTGAATTCACGTAGTCATTCAGCTAATGAATAAGTAGCTGCTGACCTTTGTTATGGAAGTCCATTTTAAATGCCTTTCAAGACAGTCTTAGAGAATGTAAGGTTAGGTTGTATAACCTTAGAGTAATAAGTGGCTGCTTCGCATAAAAACCTCATTTTTCTCAAATGTTTTAAGTAACAATAATTGTGAATTTAATCCAGTCCCTCAAGGTTTTCTGCCACTCACACAGAGTTCAAAATTCATGCACTTCTCATTGTCCCAGACTTGTGGAAAGAAAGACAAGATGCAAGGGATGTGGTTTAATTAGACCACAACTTTATTAACTTACTGGGAATATCCAGCAATAATCCATACAATAGAGGTGATGATTTCTTCCTTAATTGCTTCAATCTGGTGCAGTGTTGCATCAGCCATTCCACCCTCCACAACTGTTCCCAGCCCACTGCTGGAAACCCCACTCCCACTTCTCATGTGAGACAGTCTCTATGGGCTTCTTTAGGAGATGCCTTTCCCTCTGTGACTTGGCTGGAGACATACAGTGGAACTGTGGTCCTAATATTATCATGCATTCTCTGATATTCCAAGCAAATATTCTCAGCTGAAAGATGTATGTGGTGTGCAGTCCAGAGAAATGAAGGAGATGGAGAAAAATGATAACATGACCTCTAACTCTTTGTTTATGAATATATCCTTTTAGCCATCTATGTCTCCATGTGGTGGAAGTACAGGGAATCTTATTCTTGAAATATGGATCAATGTTTGAAGCACCTCTTTCGTTTTGAAATATCACAATGATTTTGGAATCTGAGGGAATATGGTGATATTTCTAACTTCGTTACTGCAACAATGGCATGTTTTGCTTTCAAATGCACTTCCAGCAAGTGGTGTCTATTATAAAATAAGTGACAGAATCAGGCGCATACTTCTGTTATCACACATGATTTTCAACCTACTCGTTTCAGTTGGGGAGAAGATGCAGGGTAGGAAAATGTAGTATATTATTACAGCTAAAGCTAACCTTTTTGATGCAAATACCACCACAACTGAAAATAAATAAAATAAATACAGTAGTACAATATTTGTAGGCTTTGAAGCCCTGGTACTAAATTTTAGTTTGTGGCATGACTTCAACCTCTGTTGTGGTATTGTGCCGTACCACTGGAAATCTGCCTAATGACTGAGAAGGTCTTTGGTGTATTAGTGATGTTCAGTGCCATTTATCTTCTGGTCAATGTCATTTTGCCTACTTGCTACTGAATAGTTTGTGCAATTATGCTTTATTTCCCATCAGGTGTCTTTGCTAGCTTCAGTAAATACAACTGTACTCTGAATCTGATTTTACCTTATTGGAAAGTAATAATTGAAAAATACATTGGCCACATCTGGTGAAAATTATTGGCTTGTATCAGTGTTGGTTGGCATTTTTCATGCCTTATGGGCACATTTTTATTTTTGTTGTTGGCATTATGCAGATTGAGTAGCCTTTCCATAGCTAGTTTTTCAAAAAGATCTCATTTAAAATCCCAGATTAGCTTCAAGGTCCTCTCTTCACATCTTCACATAGCATTCAGCTCTAAGAAGGAATCCTATTTCAGAATTTATGCTCCAGTATTTGTTGCCAACATGAGAGACTTTCACACCCTCAAAAGACATTTCTGATTTCTTTCAGGACGTCATTTATTTTAAATTGGCCTCTTTATGCATGGAGTATTTTTATTCTAATTCTCCGGGGCTTCCACCAGCCCCCCTTTGTTTCCATCCAGGTCCCCCAGCCGACCCATGCCTTGGGCCTTACCATCCACCAACCTTACAAGAGGCTTAAGGAGGGCTATGAGAATGGGGGGGGGGGGAGGTGGGAGAGGGGAGGGGGTTGGCTCCCTGCCGTACCAGTCATGGGAGTCCCCGAACCTCCTCCCCCGTTCTGTTTCTTTATCCAGTACCTCCTTTTAAGTCCTTTACCAGGCCATTTATCTGGTCACTAGCTGCCTTCCCTATGGAGTACCTGCACTGATCATCCACCCAATATTACAAAATAAGTTGCGACATATGGACTACCACCTTTTCTATTCACCAGAAAAGGTCCATCCTCACACCGATTGTGAGGAAGGTGAAAAAACCCACACTCCACCGAAGCCAATTCTGGTGGTGTGGGAAAAAACCCTTCCCAGCCCCCCTTTAAAAGAGGTGACTAGCGTAATGCCCACAGCAGGTCCAAATCCAGCCTGCCATTCGCCTCCACTTGCTGGCTACTAGGGGAGGGAGGGTGGGTGCTGGCTTCCTCGCTATTTTCACATAGAGACTTGCCCCACCCAGGTTTCGTACCTTTATGCACATTCCGCGGGGGGGAGGTGTAAGTCATTGCTGCAAAGTTGACCACCGAGCACCTTTTGCAGCAGTTTCTGACCTTCTTCCTCTCCCCCCACTCCCCAACCACAAAGCAGAGCTGTCCTTCTTTGGGTAAGCCCACACAAATTCTGCCCCACCTTTAGTTGTGGTGCAGTCAGTCTCCTCCTGTGCAATTGTATGTTTAATCTGTTTGGACATCTGTCAGTCCTCATCCTCAAAGGAAACCTGCACAACACTTTCAAACGATGAGCCTGGGAGATTAAATTCATAACAATGCTAGATACTATAAATTGTGGTCTTAATGAAGACACTGGATTTATGGCTTATTACAAGAATCTGTAACTCACTACCCCCTTCCCCCTTTTTTTGTCCTATGACTACAGGGTGTTAATAAGCTACTTCAGTTTGAATGGTCCCTCTTAGAATATGTACTAACTATTTATGCTAAACTATCTGTTCGATCTTGCATTTCACTGTGACACTCTTAGTACCTTTATCTTAGTACCTGCAGAGCTGGAAAGTACCTAATATCTGATTTATAATTCTTCCTCTAATAGCAACTCTCAAAACATGAAATTGACTGAGGAAGTCAGTGGTTCAAACAAAATATGCTGACAGCTAGAAGACTCTTTTTTGTAAAAACACTGATGGCCTTGTCTTTCTGCACCTAATGTGTGTGTACACACACAAATCTCACTGTTGACACTCAGAAGAAGAAATATCTATGTGTCAGACATGCACAGGTGTATGTAAGGTGGCATATACATTGTATGCTAGCTATTTGCAAAGGATGGATTGAAAGAAGGACCCACTGCAGATAGCATGGTCCACACTTAAAATGTATTTCTTTCTGGTGGTTGTGAAAATGAGGAGACACCACTGGTTAATGCCACCATAGTAATTTCTCAGTAATTTGTTTGCATACCAAAATGAGTTGCATTTTTTTTAGGTGTCCAAAAGTAGTCTGGAATGGTTATGGCTATCTTGGGTTTTTCATCATGGTGTATATTAACCAATCAATTATTTAATAAGCTAAGCAAATATAGTTTTGTATTTAATTGCAAAACTCACTTAACTATGGAGTCATGAATGGCACCTTTGCAGTTATTCCTTTTTGTATTATATTCATTATATAACACAGGGGTAGGCAACCTATGGCACGCGTGCCGAAGGTGGCACGCGAGCTGATTTTCAGTGGCACTCACACTGCCCAGGTCCTGGCCACCATTCCGGGGGGCTCTGCATTTTAATTTAATTTTAAATGAAGCTTCTTAAACATTTTAAAAACCTTATTTACTTTACATACAACAATAGTTTAGTTATATATTATAGACTTATAGAATGAAACCTTCTAAAAAAGTTAAAACGTATTAGTGGCACGCGAAACCTTAAATTAGAGTGAATAAATGAAGACTCGGCACACCACTTCTGAAAGGTTGCTGACCCCTGATATAACACAATAGGGTCTGTGATTGAATTGGTGCAATCTCTTTGAAATGGCATTTTTTCAATACATATTATTATATATGTGCACATACAAAAACATTACCCCCCATGCCCGAGTACTACAAACCCTTCCCCCAAAACTAATCAACTTCACTTACAGCATAGGAAGGAGAAGAGGGAGAGTAATGTTAGTGGGATTTTTATTATTATTATTTTAAGTGTGTGAGAGGCATTTGGATACTAGTGTTGATGAGAAAATATAGATACTTAAATGCTAAATATAATTACATTATTTTTCACATTTAAATCTCAAAATTCTGGACAAAGATCAATGAGCATCTTATCTTCATTGTACAAATGAAACTGCTAATAGAGTAACTGTATTGTCCAAGTTAACACAGTGAGTCAGTGACAGTCCAAGGAACATAACATAAATCTCTTGACTCCATATCTACTTGGATCCACTGCAACATGCTTTCTCCTTGACCTTCATTTTTATTGGTATAGAAGAAATTATCTTAAAAAAAATACTGGATTTCAATTTTCTGACCATATTGTCATAGGTGATCGAGTCCACTGTGTTTTCCCTATGAATAATCTTCCCATTTACTGGGATTCTGTGCTTCTTACTATGGATTAAACCATATTATTTTTGTATAATTTACTCCATTAAAAATATTTTCCATAGCTGATTTGTAAACTGAAATGTAAATAAAAGAACATGCAACAAAATTTAGCATATATATGATTCATTACTACTTTAAGAATATATTCAGTCATCTCTCTTTTGGTAAATAAGATTTTAATTACTGTTGCTTTAAAAATGATTTATGTGAAGCTAGGTTTTTTTATTGTCAAGGAGAACAGCTGTACTTTTATGCTTCTACATACTTCTCGTATTGTTCCTTGGCTTTATTTTTTCTTGACTTAGAAATGAAAATTTTGCATGTTAATCATTGTTATAACCTAGGGGCATTAGAGGTTGCAGCTAGGAGCAGGTGGGAACATGTATTATTCACCTTCATGGTAGTGCCTATAATGCTACTGGTTATTGAAACATAATGCAGTCTCGTGAAGTACACTTTATCTCTGCATACAGCAGATTTACAAATACAGGCTATAAAAGTTGCATATAGTATGCAATAGATCACTGAACTGGAATGCTGACGTATTGCCAAAATTATTTTGCATATGGTTTGGTCATATCATGATTTTTTTTTTAAGAGCTAGGCCTGCTGGCACAACTATAGTTAAGGTTATGTGAGGGGCTCCATTAAACCCCTGCATTTTTAATGGTGTGTAATTCATCTGTAAATAGTCACTCCATCTTGAAACTCAATATACAGAGTATTAGTCCAGGGGCATATTTAAACTCAAGTATTTTAAACAAACTGCATTAGTTATTTTGAATTATAAATCAGCATAACAATTGAAACCTGGGGGAGGATTCAGATATGGGTATTTGGTTCTGTACATTTAAAATGGCTTTCTTCTTGAAAGGCAATGTTGAAGTATATTGGTCTATAATATGGATCAGTGTCTTAATGTTTTGTTTTGTTTTTTACATCTTTATTATAACTGAGTTATTTAACTTAGTATATTCCATATACAATAATTCATTTTAGAAAAACAAATCAAAAGTTCTTTAGCCCAGTGAGACACTATTCATGTCTGGAGCCACAAAAGAAAGCTTTTTCACTACAACAGAAG
This sequence comes from Emys orbicularis, assembly GCF_028017835.1. Classification (NCBI taxonomy): domain Eukaryota; kingdom Metazoa; phylum Chordata; order Testudines; family Emydidae; genus Emys; species Emys orbicularis. The sequence continues at coordinate 44,921,298 of NC_088685.1, read as the reverse complement.
CTGTTACTCTCTGAGTCAATCTATAGATTAAACATAATGATCTTCAGGGTTGTTTCTTTCCACCCCTAAACTATACCTCCCAAAACAAGTCTATGATGATAAATAGTGATTTCAGTGCATCTTCAGAGAGACTTAGGAGTGTCTTCTATGCAACATTTCAAATCCCTACACAGTTATATAAGCTACATGTAGAAACATTTTGATCAGATATGCAAGTGCATGAGAACAGTAACAGGGATGGATTTTAAGCAGCAGGCCACAACTTTATTAAACTTGGTGCCGTTTTCCTGGGTTATTTGCCCCATCTCCCCATACTAGACATTTAAGTGACTCCAGTGCAGGGCTACAGGGCACCTGACCCCCTTCTGACAACAAAAATTACTACACGACCCGGGGAAAAGGGGGGGCAAAGCCCCACTGCCCCGAGACGTGTGTGTGTGTGTGTCAAAGCTGAAGCCCAAGGGCTTCATCCCTGGGCAGGGGGCCTGTAACCTGAGCCTTGCCACCCAGGGCTGAAGACCTCGGGATTTGACTTCGGCCCCGGGGCGATGGGGCTCAGCCCCCAGCAAGTCTAATGCCAGCCCTGGTGACCCCATTAAAATGGGGTTGCGATCCACTTTGGGGTCCCAACCCACAGTTTGAGAGCTGCTGATATAGTCCATGGCTCAGGGTAGATGCTCCACTGCCTCCCCCTAGTATTCAGCTCACTCTGCTGAATCCTATCACTTTCACCCTTGTGAAAGGAAGAGAAGGAGGTACCAGTGAGGGATCTTGGTTATTAGACTTCAGGTCTCCCCTTTTCCCATAGGCCAGAGGTCTAACCATGAAATCCCTGGTCTCTTATTTCTGGGTACTGTCCCTTTAGACTTTTATTAATGCTGGACACTTGCCACAAGTTGAACTAAACATTCATACAATTTTTAAATTAAATTTCTAAATCCTATTCCTAACCTAACCTAATTCTGTCCCCTGATGCTACAAGGAAGGTAAAAATCCTCCCAGGCTTCAGACAGTTTGGCCTCATTGGGAAAAATTCTTTCCTCACCCCTAAAACAGGTGATAAGTGAGACCCACAGCAACATAAAAACACAGTTTCTATACTGGCAATCTCATTACTCTCTGTGCTCTTCTGTAATAGATTATATGTTGCATTACTTAAGCACAATGCTGCTTTAGCACTATCTGGTCTACTAAAACAATCATAAGTTGTTTAACAATAGAGATAGAATACTCAGGAATGGTCAGCCATGCAGGTGAACTGATTGGCTAACCATTCTTGCAGCTTTTTTTTTTGTTAATAGAAAAAGACGTGTTGGTTTAGGCAATAGAAAGATCAATCCTGTGCAATTGTTTGAGGGAGAAAATTGTGTAGCAATACTTTAAAGAGGGCAGAACTTGCCATGAAACAAGCTGGACTAATTTTCATGGAGGTCTCTTACTATTATTGTTGTTGATATAGCACCCAAAAGAGTACTACGTACCGCTAGTATAAATAGGAAGATATAGCCCTGGGCCCAAAATGTTCACAGTCTGGTTTCAGACATGATGAAGGTGGGCAACTGTAATAGCAAGAGAGTTGAAGAAAGAGGTGTTTCAGCGGCAGGATAACATGTTTACTCAGCAAGGCAAATGCACATCTTGTTGGAGGTATTCAGAAGTCCAAATAAATAAATAAATAAATGTCTGATTTATTTCCTTTATACATATTGCTGAAGTGGCTTATCTTCTAGCATGTTGGTGTAGATTGTCATATAAATTCCATACAGTAGTTCAGTCTCCCTAAGGAAAAGTCTCTATCTACCAACGTTCTTTTACAGAAAGATTCTTGACTAGGTAAAAATGCACAAATTCAAAAGCAAAAGTTTTCTTTGGCTTTGGGCTTTAACACATAGCCTGCTCCCAGTGAAACCCACACAGTGCAGAGTCAAGACACAACATGAGTAAGAAAACTCCATCTGAGCAATGGTAGAAAACATGCTTGAAAATCAAAATGATAAAACTTGTTTGATCAATATAAATAACAGGGATGACAAACTGACCTTCCAAGTAAACAACCTGAAGGATCAGATGAAAACAGTAGAGGATGGAGGCCTTGTGGTCCTATCACACCCATCCCATAAAGGAGCAGTAATGAAGTCCTCCAGGCTGCCTAGAGTGGCTGGGGGGAAGTAGCCAATCAGAGAGGTGGCAGGGCCCAGTGGGCCCATATAAAAGGAATTGCAGTACCTGAGAAGAGTCGGTTGCTGCTTGGAGCTGGAGGAGTGAGGATTGTGTTCCTGGCTGGCTGAAGGAATGGCAGGACCATGGACAGATCAGTTGCTGGAAATCACTGTGGGAGAAAGAGCAAGCTCCTGGCTGGCTTCTGGGACTGAGTAAAAGACTTCAGCGATAAGGGTGAAACATTTGTGGGTCTGCGGGTAAGTGGTCCAGGGAACTGTAGCAGCATAGTGACTAGTTAAAAGGGACGCAGAAGTATGTGGCTGCTATTTATAGGGTCCCTGGGCTGGGATCTGGAGTAGTGGGTGGTCCTGGATCCTTCCACCAGCTACTAGGGAGGAAAGTGGCTTACTCCCTGAGGAAGGGAGTTGAGAAGGGGCTGAATATTGAACAGTAAATACCTCCAGAAGGAGATCGGATGGTTTGGTGGCCCACCTGGAGAGCTGGGACTAGAAAGGCCCAGAGCAGGTGAGGACAGTGTCTCCAGGGAGGAAGCCCTGGGGATATGGCCCCATACCAGAGCTGGGAGTTTTTAAAGACTGAGCCCGAGGAGGGCTACGGACACAGATCAATGGATGGGTACTGGGATAGGCCTTTGTTGGACTGTGTATCCCAGAAGGAGTCTGTTTTGTTTCACATACAGACTGTGTGTGTGACTCGGCTGGAGCACTGAGTCATTGAAAACCCACATGAGAAACCTCCAATAGAGGTCACCGCAGACTAAGAGAGTGCAGGCCCATGCACCAGGCCAGGGAGCACTCACAAGATATCCAAGGTATCCTAGAGTATCTGCTATACCTGAAATTATCAGGCCTGCCATTGAGTTCTCTGAGGGTGCACCTTGTGGTGATCTCAGCTATCTAGCCCTTGGCTTGGAACCACATAGCAAAGAATAGAATATGATGGGCAAAGTCAGAGGAGTCTGTTTCCTTACCTCCCATTCCTTCATGAGTCCAGGAAACAATGGGAAATGGGTGGAAGGTAGGGATGTAAAAGGTTAACCAGTTAGCATTAGGCTTACTGTTAACTAACCTTAACCATTAACACCAGTGGCCACGTGGCAGCGGGAGGGACCCCAGATTTGGCTGCGCCGGCCTGGTGGAAGGGACCCAGCCCTGGCTGTGCTGTGCCAGCCAGCCTGCGGGACCCCAGCCCAAGCCGGGCCTGCAGGACCCCAGCCCGGCCACACCACACCGGTCATCTGGAGCGACCCCAGCCTTTGCTGTGCCGCACTGGCAGGACCCCAATCCCAGCCGCGCCAGCCCGTGGAGCAGGACCCCAGCCCTGGGCGGACCAGAGTGTCCCCAGACCCAGCTGCCCTGCGCCGGCTGGCCGAAGGAATCTCAGCGCCCACCGTGCCAGGCCGGCCGGAGCGACCTCAGTTAACAGTTAACCAGTTAAATGATATAATTTTAATCATTTAACCAGTTAACTTTTAAAATCAATATTAAGATCCTAGTTGGAGGTGGGAGGTTTTTCCCAAGCCTTTTTGAGGAGTGGCTCAGAGCCATTATTGTGGTTCTGTCATGTAGGGGGAATACTCAGGGTATCAAAGCCATCAGCTTTATAGCTGCCTTTGCCACAATAGTGGCACAAAACGGCTGTTGCAAGAGCCAGCACAGGTGCTGACTTTCCAAAGTGCCAGGGGGTACTCAACCCGCGGCTCTGACCCACGCCCCACACCCACTCCATCTCTTCCCCCAAGGCCCCACTCCGCCTCTTCCTGTCCAGCTCCGCCCCATCCCTTGAGCATCCTTGCTCCCACCTCCTCCCTCACCGCCTCCTGCACACCATGAAACAGCAGTACGTGGTGGGTGGGAGGCTCAGGGAGGGACAGGGAGGTGCTGATCCATGCACAGGGCTTGCCAGCGGGCAAGAAGCACTGGGGGGAGGGAGAGGTTCTGATAGGGGGGCTGCCGGTGGGTGCCCTTGAGCACTCATGGAGTTGGCACCTATGGGAGCCAGGATCTGACCCTGATACTGTTGTTAGTCCCAAAATATAAGCAAAAAGAGCTCCCTCCTGTAAACAAATTTTCATGGAAATTGGATCAGAGGTTGTCCTGGTGTATCCAATCATCATCAAGATAAGGAAACAATGAATAATGTATTGAGACAGACTATCTGCTGACAACTTGATATACAGATACAGGAAGTAAAAGGAGTAATATTAGTGACTGCAGCAGACTCTGACACAGAGCTGTAATAAGGTCCTAATTCTGGAGTCATATTTTTTGTGGAGCTTTATGAAAAGAACATTTCTGTACTTCATACTATGATTTTCAATGGAATACAATAAATATACAAAAAATTTTGGAGGGAACACTTTTATTTTCTTTCATTACAATTGTAATTTGTGGAAACTTTATATTGAATACTGAGTAAAATCAATTTCTTCATAAGACCGTCTGTGTTAACAAATTTATAGACAGAGTAGTTAAGGAGTTCTCAGATTTCTCTTACTGATGGACGTGTACCATCCCCTACCTCACTCTCTCATGAAGTGGACAATCTTTAATAATATATGTTCATCCTCATCTCCTTTTTTATTTTATATTTCAACTGAAATGGAAAATATTCTGTAAGGTATTTCTGAGATTTTCATATGTATAGTTTCCAAAAATGTGTAGATATAATGATATTTATTGCATTCTATACTTTAGATTGGCTTTCTTTTATGTCAGTGTATATTGTACTTTTCCAATGCTGAAAAATCAGTATCTGTATATAATAATAACTAAAATAAAGTGTTATTTTTACTTATTAACTTTAAAAACTATCAAAGGATGTTACTACCCTTAATACCTTTAGCTGAAGACTTTTCTTGTTATTAGACAACATGAAAACCTTTATTTTTCTGTAGGTCTTGCTCAAATTTAAATAACAATAATTGAAGTCAATGAGAGTGAGGACTTTAGGGTTTGACTCCAGAAGCTAAAGCATTTGTTAAACATATTGCAAATCACCTAATCTGTAGGATATAATTTAATTAAATATGTATCTTTTCATTCTAATAGGTCATAAAGCTAGCTTTTGAAGAGTTTGAACTGGAAAGAGGATATGACACCCTGACTGTAGGGGATGCTGGGAAAGTGGGAGACACCAGAACAGTGTTGTATGTGTAAGTACACTTCTTAAATAGTTATGGTTTGGTATTTATTATCATTCAGATTGTTTTTCTATGTTCTATATATATTAAAATTAGTGACTCAGAAATATGGTTTGCTATGAATTATGCCTGTTAGATCACAAGTCTGAAACCATATCACTGAACAGAAGCTCAAGAATTCATGTACACAAAGCTAAAAGAGAAATTTAAAAGCAATAAAGTATAAATAAATCTTACCACAAAAAAGGAAATGGAATAAAAGAAAACTTTGTCAGCCTTCCTGAGTCATGTATCAATAGTGGACATTTGCATGATGGCAAAGTGGTAGTCCTTTTCCAGACACTGTATCATGTCTCAAGATTCCTGAGTTTATGCCAATTTTTAGAAAATCAATGCTGCAATCTCTTTTTTAAAATAATGTAAAGTCCCACCATCTGTAAGGGAACTGCTGGTGAGTCAGCTACATTGGAAGATATATGTGCACAATCTCTCAAACGAGAAAAAACAGTTACCTCTACAGTAACTGTTGTTCTTTGAGATGTGTTGTGCACATATACATTCCACGATCCTCTCACCTCCCCCACTACTTTGGATATTACTTAGACGGCAGTGCAAAAGAATGGAGAAGGAGGCAGCAGCCACTCCCTTTTTATGCCCTTGGTTCTGAGCATGAGTAGAGAGGGGTGGTACCATGGCCTAGTGATACTGCCGACAAAAGTCTCCAACTGTAGTACATTGGGTGTACATACACCAACAGAGGAATGTATATGTGCACAACTCATCTTGAAGAACAGTTACTGTCAGTTATGTAACCATATTTTAAACTATACACATCCATGATTTGAATCATAAACAGGTGAAAATGGAATGTTACAAGTTCAAACTGAAATTTCAAGTTTAATATAGTACAAAAAATCAGAGATAAATAAATTAGCCATGTATAAATATAAAAACTTCTATTTTTTGTTTCAAAGCCTGGGATGTGGTGTGTAAGAGCTAGATATAAAGGGGCTTTTGGTTAATACGATTTTACTGTATCTGACAACTTTTAGGGCATTTATAAAACTTACCTACCATAAAGAATGAAGGTAAAGTATTTTTTTTTAAATAGATCTATATCACAAGCAGAATTTCTATAGCAAGGCAGGGAGAAGATGAGTCCAAGAAGTCTACTAGTGATCTTACTATGAAAATCTAATTTCCCTAGGAAGCACTTGCATAGCATGGTAGTGGGTGTTACAGAAAAAGGTTGAAAGGGTCTGCTCATTTGTATGAGGCCTCCAACCTCTGAGCAGCATCATGCATCTTGGATGAAAAGCAGCTGCACTTCTTTCCTCCCCCCTTCCTCCCCCCCACCCCCAATAAGGTGATTGTTTTTATGTTTAGTGTGGAGCCTTTGTGCTGTCAGCATATGAGGTAACAGCAGAAGTCTCTTCCTTCTACATCAAAACGCCTTAATTAGTTAACACCAGGAATATTTGAACTACACACAGCACCTTGCATTCAAATCATAAAATGTATACCACACAGCCCAGTGTAACTGATCTTTCTAGAGAATATAAGAAGGGAGAAAATCTTTCCTTCAAACAGTTCTTTTCAAAGGCACAGTTGTTAAAATGTGGGGCACACCAAAAAGACACCGACCCCTAATAAATTCTGAAACACCTGAACTATTATCTATGTCTGAATAATCTGAGTCCTTCCCATGCTGTCCAACATTTTTTATGGCACTAAAGAGGCTCCAGCATCCCCATCTATCATGCTGTTTACTGGAATGGCCACCTTGTTGTGTTTTTTATGAGCTTAGGTCGTTAGCTTATCACTGAACTCCCAAGCTGAAGGACAAGTGGACTGCTTTTTGTCTGGCCCATACCCTTTGAGCTCTCTGACTTAGGTGGCCCTACCGGGAATTAAAACTCCCACTGGCATATCTCTGAGTCTTGAGAACACACAAGCCTTCCCACCACATCAAGGTGAAATCCCCAGGAAAGGCTGTCTGAATGACTTGTCTTATAATACTAATAATTGCGGATTGCCCTGAAACCAGATATTGTTCTGTAATATGTATAATATCTGGGTTTGAATCAATATTCTTAGTATCCTCAGATTTGGGGGATTCTGGAAAAACAATTGGGATCAGCTTTGATATATGACTATTGAGCTGAGCAAGCTTATTGGTGCCTCACCAATTCTGCTTCATGTCTTAGTTTTTCAAGCATTCGTGAGTAATATACTTATATATAACTCATTCTATATACCACTGAAATGCCATGATTACAGTGGTTTAACATTACCTGCACCACCACCAACATCTGGTTAAGACAGGAAAGGAATAATAACTGATTAAAATAAATTGGTAGTGGAAACAATATAATGGAATTGCAATTTCTTTAGGATGTTACAGTGCTTATTAAATCTATAGAATAGGAGATAATTAATTTGATCCCCAAGTTTTTATTATGACACTATTTGTGTAGTTATCAATCATCCACTTGCATCATATCCTGTCAAAACTGTATATTTAACATGCATTGTGGATTTCCTCCATTTTGTTTTAAAATAGGTGGATATAAAGGGACTAGCCTTAGTGCATTATAGACACAGTTACTGATTGTTTCATCATAATTGAAGGGGCTAATATCAAAATGTCAAAGTAATTTTATCATCAAAACTTTCCATTAGTTGGTGTTAATACCTCCTTTTGCAATAAAAGAGATTTGAACAGTGCCTTTCAAGCTTTTTATGATTTCTGAAGGAATGAGGCAGCTTACAGTGAAGCTTCCATTAAGGTGGTTTAATTTATAAGCTCTTAAAATATAATGCAAGGACCTTATGCTGAACAGGTTTCTCTGGGCAGCCTAAAGGCCAAATCTTTATGGAAGTCTCTTTAAAATATCACCGACAAAAACTCATGGTCATGTCTACCTTTCTAGTAGTGATGAAAGATCACTAGGTTTAGAGTCTTGATGGGCTAATTATGCAAAAATAAGTGCTTATCTGAACCCAAACTAAAACTCTTAGCCTTTTGAGTCTTTCCTTACCACACAACGTATCTTCTGTAAACATACAAACAAGCCAGCTCCTCAAAAGTTACTGAATCCCAACCCAACTACTGGAATTGGAGGGGAAGGGAATGAAGTTCCCATTTAATTGCTTCCCCTCACTGCAAAATGCATAAATGCTAGCTAATTCTAGGGTGTGGGGAAAGAAATAGAGTAAGATGCCTGTTCAGCCCTCCAATGGAAAGGGCTACAAGGAGGGATTGGGATTGGATGACCTCCCTCCCTGACCCCAAAAGACTTGTAAGGAAAGTGATGCATGGGAAGAAATAGGCTGCCAGAACTGTGAGCCATTATGTTACCACTCCACCTCAGCAAGAGTGAGTTTTGCTGTGGCTAAACTATGTCTCAACTTCCTGGCACAGCAGCTTATCTGCCTTTAAAGCAAATGCTTCAGGACTCTGCCAGTCCAAACCTTGCTCTACAGGTAGCAATCAGTGAACCCAAATTCCTGAGTTCCCCAGAAATATCTTTCTGCAGTGTTCAGTCGCTCTTAATGGACTGTCACAGAAATTATTAAGTTTGCTGCATTCCAAGAGACAGAGCCCAAACAGCCTGTTAGGTTAGCTAAAGACTGTCATTTCACTTCTATATAATAGCACTGAGGAGGTTTTTGTAATAAAAGAAGAAATTTATTAACAAACCACATATGTTTAAGTGATTTCAAGTAAGAGTGAAAGAGCTATGAAAGGTTACAAATAATGACTTTCTAATGACTAAAACTTAACTTCAGCAAGTTACAATCTGTCTAAGCAGGTTTCTTACCTATATACTCAGTTCCAAAGATTTCAACTCCTTTGGTTGAAGGATCAACCTTTCTCAGATTTCAAGAGCTCTTGTCTCGTTTGTCTCTCAGGTGATAGAAAGCCATTTTGGCATCTATTTCTGCTTATATTTTCCAAAGTCCATTTTCTCTGTATTAAGAGCCAGAAAGTTTAATCAAAAACACTTCGGCCATTGTGAGAATGAGATTAGGAAAACTTATGATGTTTTGCCAATATTAAAATTTTGTATAACAGTTTCATTAAGAAGGTTTGGAGCAGTGACTTAAAAGTAGTGTGTGTCTGTGGGGGTTAGGGTTACTCAGAGATGGGAGTGGTGACTTTTACTGTCCACCCAATTTTGGCCAAGTTATAAGTCTCTGACTATCTCTGTTTCACATCTTCAGTAGAGGCTGGCAGCTAAATTCTCTGAAGATTCCATTTGCAACCTGTTGCTGCCCAGGGCTGCAGGCACTGAGGAGAACTTTCCTTGTAATTTCTTCTCCTTTTTGCTGGGGGCCACTATAGTGCCAGGCGCCAACCCGAGACTGGGGTGAGGCTCTCTCCTGTGCTCTTAATAGTTCATGAATTGAACCAACATATTGGGCTTCAGTGCTTTTACACTTTTTGGTGGGCTTATTCCTTCCAAAACTCTTGGATGTGTTTTATTAAATTTTAGTTTCATAGCTTTACTAATTCTGTCACATCATAAACTCTTTTCTGACTTCAGTGATATAGAATGATGAACAATTTTAATTGTTTGCTTGGTGCCAGCAGTATGAAATCAGGAGTTGGTGAGCCAAAACCCGGCACATTAAGTCATCTATTTGAAAAAGGAACAATGTCTTCATGTACTAGTTTCCCATAAAATAAAGTAAAAATAAAAATCAGTTTTCTGCACTTGAATTCATAAAACTGCTATGATTATCTCCTATGTTCCATCACAAAGATATTTTTATATAATCCCTGATCCTTTTTCTTCTCTTCATGCACAGTTTAGAAAACTAATGGAGGTTTAAAAAACAATCTCAACCTTCCTAATAGTTAAAGAACAGCCAAGCTTCTTCTTTTTTTCTCTCTGCACATAGCTGGGAAACACATTTTAGTTTTAAGTAATCTTATTTTTTGTGGTATTTAGAAAAGGTAAAAGTGAGAAGAGTATGTTTTTGTTTGTTTGTTTGTTAGTTGGTTTGTTTTTTAGGGGTTGTAGGATGTGGAGGGAAGGATTTTTAGTGGTGTTGGAGTATTTCATTTTTTATGTTCCAGTTAGTTGAGTGCCTAGGAAGTTGGTACAATGAGGCTCAAAGTAAAAATAGAGCCAAGCTGAACTGATGATATCTATGGACACTAGCTGCATATAGCAGCATCAACAGCAAAGCTTCAGAGTGTTAGCACGCCATGTGGGTGCAATTAAATATACAAATAGCATAGGTCATTTGTCACCTGTGAAGAATAGAGCATTACTGTCAAACTCAGTCTGTCTCTGTACAAGAGGAAGAATACTTGCAAAATCAATGAAAGGTCAGCCAGTCCAAGGGGGAAAATGCTTTAATGTATTGAGAACTCAAGAAATGGCTGAGACTGAGTTCTGTTAGAAATTTTTACTTCATAATGGAATTTAGTATTGCTGGTGTAGAGATCATTGACTTATAAAATACTTAGCTCATTTTATGCTAATGGAGCTTCAGTTTGAGATATATATTTTTTATAAAATCTCCAAGAATATACAGTTTTTGTTGAACAATACAGTACACAATAAAATAAGTCAGAGACAAAATAGAAGGTAAAGTTTAAACCATTTTTTAAAAAGAATATGGAATCTTGATGGTGATTATTATAACAATAATAATTAATATTACAATAGCAGCCAAAGGACCTCAGTCAGGATTGGATCCCCATTTTGCTAGGTGATGGACAAATAGTAGACATAGTCCTTGCTCCAAATATCTTACAGTCTAATTAAGAGAGCATGCAACAAGTGTAACAAACAATAGGAGGGAAGTGGGCAAGGGAGCCAGAGGTTAAGAATAGGAATATCATATGGCTACATAGGCTAAAAATATACACTTCCCCTTCATTCCCTTGCAACCTGGAAAAAGTGACCCTAGATTCACTGAGGTTTTATATTATTTCATTTGTCTTTGTTTTCCCTTCTGTGTAGCCTGTCCTCAACTGCCCAGCTAAGTAACATTACTAGTTTTTAGAAAACAAACCAACAAAATTATCCCACCTACTTCAGATATTAAGCTCCTTTCCTCTATATAAGCTCCCCACTACCCCACAGAGTGTCTGCCTACTAGAGATGTCAGGATTCACACATTCTCTTTCCTTCTATAGGTCCCAGCAGGCACCAGGTGCAAAATGGCAGAAAGTCCTGTGCTCAGTTATAGACATTGTACCTTGATATCACTGTGATTTGCAGTTACATAGGTGCCATTGGTGGCCTGCTCGCTACCTAATAGCTTCTTCCAAATCTTGTTATCAAAAAGGACATCATAGTGATTTGTAATTTAAATTGACATAGAAATTATCTATATGGGGGATGACTCTCACCTGCTTTTACTTTGGTAGCATTTTACACCCTCTTTATCCAAGTATAAAACATTACACAAGGTGTAATGTGGTAGAGAATCAGGGCACAGATCAAATCATCCACCACAGAAATAAATTCCCCTCTAAGGCAAATATCTTGTTAATGTCTACTAAGGAATACTTCTTAGTTTGTTGCACTCCTGTGTACTCTTCTGATCTGTGATAGTGTTACTGATGAGATTCAGATATGTAAAATCAAACAGAAAGAGTAACTTCAAAAACCAAAACACACCTGGAAGTATTTCTTACATGGAGTTTATTTCCCTCCAGCACCAATTATACCCTAGAATTAACTTTCTCCTCATTGTTAACTGCCATTAGCAGTAATGAGAGCTCAAGGGATAGAATCAGACCTCTTGTATAATATTTCAAGTAACAATTTCTGGTTAGTTAGTAACTCCCATAGGCTCCTTCTAGACAAAAAGTGCTATACAATGGATTTCCTACTCCTTTGTACATACAGTTTTGAGTCCACTATGCCTTCAGTGTGTACAATAATTCCTTTCACTACCTGTCAAGTAGTATTGCTGCTTGTGTTATTGCAGATGCAATCATCAACCTAGAACACAGATGTAAGTATTTTTTTCACAATACCTTTCCAAATTATTTTCCTATCAGAGTGTTCTGTATAGGGCCTCAGCCAAAGCCCTGCCATGTTTACCTTCAAAGTAAACATTTTCCAAAGAAAATTATTTAATATTTCCTTTTATTAAATATATACATTTGACATGTCTGCCAGTCTACTGTGGGTTCTTTGTCTCTGGGCAAATTATGCTGTTAGAAACAGACCAATCACTCTCTAGATCAGGGTTGAACTTTTGATAAATCCTGTACTTCCCTCAATACTAACAGGATGTTGTCAATCCTCCTATATTTACACTTTTTTTAATACAGAAAATTCAGTTGATTTCACTTACATTTCTGAATCAGCTCTTTCTGTGGACTTTTCTCTTATGAGAAGGTTAAAGATATTTTCTCTTCTTGGAAGCATTTCATCAGAATTCCTCTGCCATCAAGCAGTTTCTTAAAATGGCTGACCTGGAAAAGAAAGCTGTGTGGCTGGAGTAGCACTGTAGGCAGTGTTCTACATTCTGTTCTCCTTCCTATCTCTATGTTGAGGGGAATTTAAAAAAAAATAATCTTTTCTGAAAGTAAGCTTTTTACTCAGCATTAAACTATACTCTGCAACAGGTGCCTGACCCTAGACAATAGCAAGGAACAACAACAAAATTACTCTGCTTATGGAAAACCAACAGCTAAATTAGGCAGTTAATGGCAGCACCTAAATACTGTGAGCAATAGTCAAAATGGCAGAAAAAGAAAGAAATCTGTAAACTCATCTACACTATCAAAACAGAAAAGTAGATTACAGTTACAACTCCTTGAAGACTTTCAGCTACTTTCAAGACTGAGAAGTTTCCAGAGATGCAATCAGGCTTTTTCAAAGGAAGTTGGAACCTACCCATCTAGTTGGATTTTGGAATAGAGGTGCCTTTCTCCTTAAGTAGGCCCATCTACACACCAAATTTCTAGTATCAGCCTAATCTGAGGATTAATTTTCCAAATGTGGTAAATGCCAATCCTTCTTCCCTAGATGAGACCTCTTTAGACTGCTGAGTAGTGGAAATTGTCCAGCAAGTAGAATTTAAACAATTCTTTGTAGTTACTTTCATAGTCTGCGTAACCTTATCTCTCTTGCATCTATTGAAGACATGAACACTATTGTTAGTCCCTGAGAGAGACTGCACAGTTAGTACTTGCTATTTTTTGGTTACTTATTCCAAAAAATTCCACTTGCTCCAGTGCTATTCTGAATCTTAAAACTCAGAACAGGGTTTACCAAAAGAAAACAACACAAAAATGAAAACATACATTTTACTGATCTTGCATTAACTACCACAATAATAGCTATGAGAAAGAAAGAGTCTTACATATCTACTGAAAAAAGCTGCCTAACTGAAGAAAATATTTGGTCAGTCTCTGCTAGATTATAGATTATTTACAAGCCATTCCAAAATGATTCCCAGTTCATGGATTGTTAGGACTCTAATCACCATCACACTCATCAAAATAAGAGACACGAGCAAACAAGGTTTCATGTGCACACTGTAGGCAGTGTGCACATGAAACTCTTGACTCACTCAAAGTCAATTACCAGGTTTATGAATCTCTTGCATAGCATCTATTGCTCAGTCACTATGGTGATGGGCCCTGCAGAAAGTTCACACAGATAGAGAGGCTTTTCTTGAATGATACTTCAAATTATGGTGCCATAAAGATTCCTTATACTTTATATTGGCATCCCAGCTCACAGCATTAACACTACTCCTAGTCTTCTAATTTTAGTGCCGTGAAAACAGATTTTTATGTACTGTCAGAATATTGAAGAGCAGTGATCACTATAGATGGAAATGCCCTTAGACTAAGCCTGAATCTGCACTGCAAAGCAATAGGGCTCAAACCCCGGATCCCAGATTGACTGTGGCTCGAACCCTCCACTGCCACAGGGTCCTAGGACCCAAATTCTGAATCCGAGAGATTTGTGTATAAATGGAGGGGGTGTTTGGTCTCAAGCCTGAATGTGAGGCTGAGCCTGCACTTGTGCTTACCTTGCAGTGTAGACATACCCTAAGGGGACTACATCTCATCTCTTATTACATGAGGACAATAGGTACTCCAAAACAGAATCATGCATATCACTTGACTTGAAATCAGGGCCATCTATCTAGCCACCATATAAATTCAGAACTCCTTATCAAATTGCTGCATTGTGGTTATGATAACTCTGACTATAATGTTGTCTATCTACATGATAAAGGAGAGCAAGATGAACCAATGTTTACAAGGAATTTCTCCCTTTCTTTTCAAATATGTAGAAAAAAAATTAGCTAGAGTTCTCCATATCAAGGAATAAATCTGCCAATGTGGACACAAGAACAAATGGATATAAACTAGCCATCAACAAGTTCAGGCTCAAAATTAGGCAAAGGTTTCTAACCATAAAAGGAGTGAAGTTCTAGAGCAGCCTTCCAATGGAAGCAGTCGGGGGGGGGGGGGGGGGGGAAGCTAACTAACTCCAAGACTGAGCTTAAGTTTATGGAGAAGATGGTATGATAGGACTGCCTACAGTGGCATGTGGCCCATCGGTGACTGCCAGTAGCAAAAATCTCCAACACCTGGAGATGGGACAGTAGATGGGGAGGGCTTTGAGTTACTGCAGATAATACTTTCACAGGTATCTGCCTGGTGGGTGTTGCTCACATGCTCAGAGTCTAACTGATTGCCATATTTGGGGTCAGGAAGGAATTTTCCCTTGGCTCAGATTGGCAAAGACCCTTGGGTTTTTTTTACCTTCCTCTGCAGCATGGGGCACAAGTCACTGGCAGATTTAAACTAGTTTAAATGGTGAAATCTCTGTAACTTGAAATCTTCTAATCATGATCTGAGGACTTCAGTAACTCAGCCAGAGGTTAGGGGTCTATTTCAGGAGTGGTTGGGTGATGTTCTGTGGCCTGAGGTGTGCAGGAGGTCAGACTAGATTATCATGATTGTCCCTTCTAACCTTAAAGTCTATAAATATATATATAAAAGCAGATAGCCTCATTGCCAAATTTATCAGTCAAAATGGAGCATATATAATCTTATCACATAAAGGAGAAAGTCAGAAACTCATTTGTGGACCATGAGAGAACACCAAAAGACTGCATGTGAATTTCTTTGCGGTGGGGTGGGGTGGGGAATATCTATGCCTTATTGGAGTTGTTGACGAAAGCATTTCCCTTCAGAACTCTAAACCAGGATGATTTGGAAAATCAAGAACCAACTATACTAACTGAATATACTACAGGATATTAGTTGAAGCTTTGCAGTTAACCAGAAATGACTCCAACAGTAATCCCTGTTTTCCAGAATATGATTAATCCAGTTGTCGTTGGTCAGAGAAATCATTTAGAGAGAGTGCAACCAAAATAAAACAGATTTTACAAGTACTTCAACATGGATTATAATTAGAAATAAGACTAGTTTTCTGAAGATCTATCTTTAGCAATAACCAGTTGTGACCAGGGTCCCAGTGGGGGCCAGCTGAGGTCTCTCAATTAGGGTGAACTGCAAAGAATGGGGCAGATAATCCCTCAATCTGGTGGATATTAGATTTACCAAACCAGCAGAAAAAAGCTTCTTTATTACCTCATTGGTTGCCCGGAAGCCAACAACACAGTTCCCTTGAATTAATCCTGACTCGGGACTCCATCCAGGTACCCAAGACAAATATGATGAAGATTTCTGAAAATCTTATTTCATCATATAAAAGAAAAGGTTCTACCAATCCCAAAAGATCGGACACATTACCTCCTAGGTTCTTACCCAAATACACGCTTACGCCAATTATTATTGACTAAACTAAAATTTATTTAAAAAGAAAAGAGAGAGAGTATGGTTAAAAGATCAATATACATACAGACATGAGTTCAATTTTTGAGGTTCAGATTCATAGCAGAGATGGTGAGCTTTGTAGTTGCAAAGAGTTCCTTTAGAATTTAGTGCATAGGTTATAATCCAATATCCAATATCCCCTTCAGGGAGTACCGGCATAACTGGGATCTCAATCTGGCAACTCAAACTTCCCCTGATTAAGTTTAAGCAGATCTGAGATACAAAGGATTGGAACCCAAACATCTTTTATACAATTTCAAGCCTTCTTTGATAGGTTGGAGTCCCTCGGGAACAATAGGTAATTAGGGTGATTTTGAAGAAGGTCCATCACTGGTACTTAGCTATACGAATTAACATAAGACAATTGCCTGTTTCTTCACCATTGAAAGATGATTTGCTGTACATTTCAAAGAGATAAATACAGCGATATCACATGTTTATAATACATTTAAATGCTAGGAATTAACAGAATACAGCATAGAGAGGGACTGTTGATTACATTGTTGACCACTACCCATATATATACACAAAAACACAAACATTATCTCCCCATATGTCTTTAAGGGTTGAATTTGAATAATTTATTTTGCAGGATGCTTAACCCTTTCTGGCTATGCATCACACCAGCATAACAGGATCAGGCAGACTAAGTGGCACCTCTTCTCATCCTCAGTTTTTGGGTAGTGCCTCTCTTCAATAAGAAACCAGATCATAGATTCCCCTCTGAAACCTTTAAAGGGGTCCTGGGAGTTCACTGCCTTAATGGAAATTGCACTTGTTTGTTCTACAGATGAACTCAGTATGATAGATACATTTGAATAAAGAAAAACATTTTTTAAGCTATTCACTTATTCTGTACTAGAACAAATAAGAAAAAAAAACACCTTGAGAAGCAAAGTCAATTTTTGCCTATTTCTAGTAAATGTTTAACTTCTCCTTCAAAAATATTTATCCTTTCCATGCAAACTCACTGCCCCATCAAGGTTTCTGCTTCCAGACCAACAGTGATTTCGTATCTAATATATTATTAGCATTTTTGCAACTTTGGGAAAATTCCAAAAGATCCCAGGAGTAGGAGCTTAGTCATTGCTAAAAGCATGATTGCTCTGGTTCTGCCTTCTAGTCTCCACAAAGACAGTGTACTAAAGTAGCTTTGGAAGACATGGATGCTAGGAGACAATAAATGATCAGGTAAGGCAAAATATTTTTTAAATGTACTAATCACATCATCTGCACACAAACATCAGTTATAACAACACGCACATAAAAATATAACTGATTTCACAAACTTATTTTGAAAGTAAAATGGCAAAGCCACATGGATATGCTTTCTAATATTTCCAAAAAGTCACCAAATTTGGGATCTGGCAGATCAGCAAGGGAAGTAATTTGAAGAGTCAAAGCCCTAAATAATTTCAACAATTCTCTCCCTGCAAACCCCTAAGAGGTCAAATAATCTGAGGAATATTAGCAAGAGAGCTGTCGTGATGAAGCACAAGGAGAGAGAAGAGCTCTGGAAAGTTAGGGCTGATGGGATGGTACAGGTAAGGGAAAAGTTGTGGAAGAATGAAACCCAGTGCTTGAGGATGCCACACACCACAGACAGAGCCAAATATTACAGGGGCCTCAACCCAGCCGCTAATTCTGTAGGTACATTTTTACATCCTCAGTTAATTGTCAGCACAAATAGTACTGTTTTAGATGACAGTCTACCTGATTTGCCTGCAAAATCAGGGATCTAAATGTTAGCATTTCCACCTACAAGCCTTCACCTGCAGATAATGACATGCATAAAATTAGAAGTAATTTTAAAAATAATCAGGCACAAAATGTTTTTTTTTTAAAGCTATGGAACTAATGTACTGTAGGATCCTTTGAGGAGCATTTGAGTTTTTGCCTAATTTCAGTTATCTTATTTAGCTTTTCATTCAGGTTTTTGTGCTTTCCATGTAAATTTGCTGAAGTTCCTCTATTCCACATATAATTTTGGATGTTCTAATAATTAATATCCAAGTGGAGTCAAAATGAAATAGAAACTGGTCAAAAATGATTTATTTGATTGCTTTAGCCTGTTCTTTTTCACAAAATGTACTTTTACATTTTTATTTTTTTATTTTTACAAATTTGTTCATTATTAATTTTTCAGTGAATAGTTTTCAAGAACTTACTTGAGCTATGGATTATCTGTGAATAGTTCAGGCTGCCTATTCAGTTCTGTTTCTGGTTGAAGTGAATTTCATTTCTAAATTAAATAAATCTCAGCTGTGGACCCAAACTTGCTGTCACATGAACAAAACTGTACTGTTTACTGTATTTGCTGAAAAGCAAACAATACAGAAGAGTGAACAGACTGAATCAAAACCAATTTTTAATTCAGCAACAGTTCATGTACAAGCTTTATGCAATTCAACCAGCTATATTTACAATACATTGTACTTGAATATTGACCTTCATTTAAACCTCTATTGTGATATATATGTTGGGCCAAATCCAGTCCTGGCATAGACAGGTGCATTTCCACTGAAGTCAGTTTGGCCCATTATGTTTTTGAAATTAGT
This sequence comes from Emys orbicularis, assembly GCF_028017835.1. Lineage (NCBI taxonomy): Eukaryota > Metazoa > Chordata > Testudines > Emydidae > Emys > Emys orbicularis. Next base: position 44,902,571 of record NC_088685.1, on the reverse strand, counting down.
TTTTCAGTGAGGACTCCCATTGACAAACTCTCTCTGCCGTTCCAAAAATATAAACTAAAAATAAAAATAAAAATATGTTTTGATGAAACTTGAGGGTTCTTTTTCCCCCTGCTTGATTATTAAGAATTTGCCATTTCCCCCATATTTTGTTGAAATTTTGTCAAATAATCCTGTTCACCATATTTATATATTGTGGACATTCAACTGTTATTTAGGAGATTATCTAAGTTAATTAAGATTTACTAAGCAAAAGCTATTTATGACTGTAGTTCAGTTTCAATAATATATTTTCCCCATTCCAATTCTTAAGTCTTTCATTTTAACTCTGCAACGAAAGTTTCTTGGTATTCAGTCTTCCCTGTTTTGAGAAGAATTTTAGTTCCTTAGAGGATACTTGCCATTTTTATTGTTACCTACAATCTTGAACACTTCAATGTATGTGTAGTAGCTTACTGAAAAACAGCACATTATGCCACAAAATTTCACTGTTTTACTTATTGTATGTTGTATTAAAGCAGTTGCCATTAAAAAGTCTACATTTGCTAACAGTTATCACACATTGCTATCTGAAATACCAGTTATTTCCTAAAAATAGAGACTAGTGTGAATTAACTACTGCCAGATGTGGACATTTTAGAAAGTAGGATAATGTAATTGTTTAAATATCATTTTAACATCAAAATATATTTTCTGTTCATCTATGTCACCCATGCATCTAGAAATGACATTATGGTTTATCCTATCTGCAGACTTACTGGCTCTAGTGTTCCTGATCTCATTGTGAGCATGAGCAACCAGATGTGGCTACATTTGCAATCTGATGACAGCATTGGCTCACCTGGATTCAAAGCTGTCTATCAAGGTATGAACCAAATTAAATTAACTCATTTACATTCATAATCTAGGATCCTTTGATACACAACAAAACATATATGTACTTTAAATGGGTTTTGTGTAACAAGGCAGCCTGTCAGTGCTAGACCAATGGACTAATAGCTAGTGCAGGTGTGGCTCCAGCCTCTTCCTGGTAGAGGGGCTGGGGTGGGCCAGACACTAAATTGGAGGGTTGTGCCCCCTCCCGCCCATGCCACAAGACCCTGCCCTCTCCATGCCACACACCCCAGCTAGGTCAGAGGCTGAAAGCCGTAGTCGGGCAGTGCAGGGCACTGGCTGCTTGTAGCTGGTAAGAGCTGTCTGGGTTGGGGACTGCGGATCCTACACCTGCCCTGGGGAGTGTGCCCCAGCAGGCAGGGACACAGGCCGGGGGCTGCTCTCAGGAACCCCAGCATCCTGCCTGGGCTGACTTCTCCACTGCTGCTCGAGCTGATCTGCCCTCAGAGATGGGCAGCTGAAGAGTGGCAGCTGCTACAGGGGGGCTAAGGCAAATTTTGGGGTCACAATAGCCCCCCAAGCCAGCACTGCCCCATATCTAGTGTTAAGCAATGCCTCACTGGAAATGTTGGTTCGGAATGGCTGAGAATGGGGTTGTTATAAAAGTGAAAGCCAAAACTTTCATACTTGTGTGGCTTAAAAGTGAATGGAAGCTGTAGATCTACATCACTTTTGAAAATCAGGCCACCTTTATTTAGGTTCTGAAGTACAGAATTAATTGCTTAACTTTAGATACCTAAGTTTGCAAATCTTGGTTAGTATTATCAACCTTCAAAAGAGAGTTGGGATGGGTAAAGTATTCATATTGTTTTAATACACCATAGAGGCTCTTTTCAGATTTAACAAAAGATATACAGTACCTGCCATATAAGCCACAGAATGAATGTATTTATTGTGACTGTCAGTAATAGAAGGGCCAGCATATATAGGGGGAAAATATGGTCCAGAATAAAGAAGTCATGGAAATTCTTAAGCCCTGTACTTAGCTAAATTTATTCTGCTACTATGATAAGCAGCTAAGTGCCTGTAATGGGGTGCACTCAACCCTCGTGAGTGCCCCCTGGGCCAAGTGCGTGTGCCTGCGCTCGCACTCTCTCTCCCTCTCTCTGATTGTCCAAGCTCTGGGATAGAGCAGTGCCCCAGGGCTCCCTTCCTGGAGACAATGTCTTTGCCCTCTTGGGCTTCCTGGCTGCATAACTATAGTTCATTCCCCCCTCTGGGGTGCCTCAATGTCCAGACCACTTCCCCGCAGTGGCTAATCGGGGGTGGGGAGGGAACCGGGCCCGCCTGCTACTCCAGGTCCCAGCCCAGGGATTCTGCAGAGAGCAGTCATCTGCTGTGTCCCTTTAATTATGTTGCACGGCTTCTCTAATTCCCTGGGCCACTTCCGCATGGCCTCATGCCGTCTTCACCCTTACTGCAGGGCCATTTCCTAATGGAGTCCAAGCAACCAGCTCAGGGCTCCTTCTGGTAGCGCTGCCCTGTCTGGGGTTCTGTAGCTCTGTCAGCCAGCCACACACCATCCACCCTCCTACATCTCCAGCAAGGAACTGAACTGCCTCTGGTCCTGCAGCTCTACTTATACTAGGCTGCTGGACCCCGATTGGCTGTGTCCCACACAGCTACTTTAGACAGCTTGGAGGACCTCTCTACTGCCTTTAATTTTGGGGAGGGGGGGTTGTTGCAGGGCCATGAGGCCTCCAGCAGAGAGCCTCAGAGGGTCTGGTATATCTCATCACAGGGCCTCTGTAACATAAGCCTTTATAACTATCTGTTTATGGACTTCAGTAATACCAGACTATGAGGCTTCTTATATATCGATTGGGTTGTTACACTCTAGCCTTAACTATATAACCTGGTATTAATATACAACAGGTATTATTTCAGATTAAACACCTTTTTATGATAACTGCAGTTCAAATTTTGCAGTTTATAACAGATCTTAAAAAATGGTATAATACCTGATTTATTCCTGTTAGTTTAGTTTACCTTAAGGACAAGAGACAGTTACTGGTATCGTTAGTGATTTCTTTAAGAGGAGCATTCTCAGTATGTCAAGCAAATTGTTCCTATCTAATAGTTACTTTGTCAAAGTTATTTTCAAGAATGTTTCAAGCTCTTATCCCAGCCTGCCTTTAGCTATTTAAAAAGGATTACTGGGCAGTAGTTATTTCTTCTTCAAGCTGTATACTACCACTAAAGGTATGTGATGCTCTGGTGCCACATAGCCTTGGGAACTTTTTGGAAACCAGTGCACATTGGGACTACATAACTGACCTATCAAGACACCAGAACTTTTGGATCCAAGTTTACAAGAGGTCATGTGGCCTCCAACAGGGTCCTGTTCCTGTGCAGAATCAGAGTAGGCCTTCATCTCTTTTGAAGTCTCCTGAGAAGCTGAAGGCTCTTTGCAGGATATAATTTATCTGGTCCTGGAATTTCTCTAATACTGTGGAAGTCGGGTCCATTATCTGAGTCTGTTGGTGTTAGGGCAACCTTCTTGCTGAGAGTTTTTAATGGTGCCTTGTCCTGCCTGGAACCAACACTAGTGTGTCTGGCATGTTTCCCTCTGTGCCAGAGGCAGCCTTGATACTTCGTCTCTGCACTAACCTCTCCTGATTCCTTTTAGATTACCCCCATTTTAATCCATGAATGAGGTGACAATATTGGCAGGAACTTCCACCTGAGAAGCCTGTTACTTTTCATCTTTCGAAGGAGTCTAGAAGGGGTCGGCTTCTTTCTTTACCACCGTTTGTGAAACCACTCCTTTCTCTTCACCATTGGTCAGCATACATGAAAAACTTGTCTGAAATTGGATGGTGATAAAGCAGGGGCTGATGTCAATTCATCTGCTACAGTGCAAGAAGTTTAATGTTTTCTGCTTCTCTTGATCACACTATCATGCCTGCGTCAGTGTCATCATCTGACAATTACAGACCATTTCTGAAATAGTCAATGTGGATAGCTGATACACACAGTTCAAGAAGAGATTCACTGTTTCTTTGGAGATCAAAGAAAAGGGGAAGATATCAATGAAGAGCTGCTGCATGCTGTTAGAGATCATAGAATCATAGCAGAATAGTGTTGGAAGAGACCTCAGGAGGTCATCTAGTCCAACCCCCTGCTCAAAGCAGGACCAACCCCAACTAAATCATTCTAGCCAGGGCTTTGTCAAGCCATGCCTTAAAAACCTCTAAGGATGGAGATTCCACCACCTCCCTAGGTAACCCATTCCAGTGTGTCACCACCCTCCTAGTGAAATAGCTTTTTCTAATATCAAACCACTGCAACTTGAGACTATTGGTCCTTGTTCTGTCATCTGCCACCACTGAGAATAGCCTAGCTCCATCCTCTTTGGAACCCCCCTTCAGGAAGTTGAAGGCTTCTATCAAATGCCCCCTCACTCTTCTCTTCTGCAGACTAAATAACCCCAGTTCCCTCTGCCTCTCCTTATAAGTCATATGCCCCAATCCCCTAATAATTTCTATTGCCCTTCGCTGGACTCTCTCCAATTTGTCCACATCCTTTCTGTAGTGGAGGGCCAAAAACTGAATGCAATACTCCAGATGTGGCCTCACCAGTGCCAAATAGAGGGGAATAATCACTTCCCTCGATCTGCTGGCAATGCTCCTACTAATGCTCCCTCTGCTGTCTTCTCCTCTGTTTGCATCTCACTCGGTTCGCAACTGGCTGCTTTTTTTATAAGGCTGCTGGCTTGAAGCAGTTGCCCCAGCTCAAAGCCTTCCCTCCTATCAACCTGTAGCTCCTTTCAGATGGTTCCCAGGCAAACTCCCTCAGTTGGCTTCTCCTCTGTTCACAGAGATACCACACCTAACCCAGAATCTGCATCTACTATCACCCGGGCAACTAATCACTTGGATCAGATGCAACAGCAGAGTTTAGTTCTTCTTTACACATTTGACTTTTTCTTCTCCACTCTCACTGGCTAGTGACAAATCTAAGGTCTCCATGGTTGGTCACTTTTCTCTATCTAACAAGGGCTTTCAACAGAAAAACGTACTTCTCAGATACATTGAATATTCTTGTTTATTATCTATAAGCAAAATAAGATGGTGGATAGCATCCTTTCTGAAGGCCACATAATTTTTAAATGTATATTGTATGGTACGTCAGATATGTCTGCATGAACTGTGGGGTATGGCCTGTCTGTAGTGATTTAAAGCAAAATGGAAATATACCTTTGATGTTGAGGGCTTTTAAAAAAATAGATAGATAGATAGCAAGACTGATTAGCATCTGCAGAAGATGGAGGAAGAGACCAAGTTTACTGCTCTGATGTTGGGGTTGACCCAAACTAGTTAAAAAGAAGGAACCATGCTTCATCAATTTGCAGCAGCTTCTCTGTTTCTTTTAATCTACTACTACTACTACAGAAGGCTCAACTGTATCGGCAACAAAATAGGAAAGTTAAGGGGAGACATTTTAAACTGAGATTTGCTTAAAGGGTTGTTTAGCTGTGCATTAAAATTGTGCACCTAATGAGCTCAGAGCTTTCCTGAAGACATAGTCCTGACCTCTCTTTCACTTACGTCCATTTCTTCACATTCCTTTGCACACCATTTTGTCTCTTTCCCTGTGGCATTAAGTAGAATTATTACAGATTCTTGGGTATTGAAGATAATACAATGTGAATACATGGTCCAGTTTTACTCACAAAGGAAATAGCAACTCTGCTCAAAAATGGATTTCCTTCTGGCCTAGGAATCTATGACTCTATTAAGGTTAGAAGTCCTGGGACATAGAAAAGGACTTTTGTTGATACTTTCTCATCCACCGAAAAAGATGATTTTGTCCCATCAAGAACATGAAAAAATTTAAATTCCACATTCTGATTTTATATCCCCTTTCTTTCCGTGTGAGATTGGTTCCAGGTTCCTGACCTAGAGAGGTGTATTTTTACTGTATCTGTCCATCTTATCAAAGATCTCTTTATTTCTTTGTGGGTTACAGCCACTGCTACTATACAGGGCTGTTCTTTGGCTTTACTGCAGCACCAAAGTTGTTCCCCCTGGATGTGGTAATAGTGGCTGTATTGTTCAGACATCTGGGAATACACTGTAATATTGATAATGTTATCCCTAGACCTTCTGAATCAAGATGTCTTGCTCTGCATTTTAATCCTGCGTTATTCTGCCTTGGTCCTCAGAGCATGGGATGTTAACAATATCTTGATTTAATGTGCCCTGTGGCGATTCAGTTTACATAGTTGCAATCCATGGAAATATCTAGTTTGAACTGATTCCTAGAAACGTAAAAGTCTTCTTTGATGGCATCATATAACCTGTTTTTCTTGTCTACTCCAATGTCATCAATTTTGGACTGTTTACAGGAAGTCTTTCAGCTTCTCTTTGTCATTGATCAAAGATACCTATTTGCCATCTCAGCATACCACCCTCTTGATGATAAGTGTAAAATCTTCAACCATGACACTCTCAGAACAGTCTTCAAAGATTCTGTTTAACATCTTTCCACCAGTCAAAGAACCTGTTCCAGCACAGAATCTCATTTCACTGGTGACAAAGTTAATTGATTGCCCACTTTGAGCCTTTAGGGGACTTCCCTTTACTTTGCTGGTCACCAAAGACAGCCTTTTTGATCATAGTTACCTCTGAGAGAAAGGAGAAATGCAGACTTTGATGGCTCATCTTCCCATCACTATGTTCCAGAGGGACAAAGTTGCCTGATCCTTATTTGAAATTTTTACCCAAAACAGTGTCTGAGTTTTATTTAAATCAGACCATGAATCTTCAGGTTTTCTTTCCAAAGCCTTAAGAGCTCCTAGATTAATCTTGGTTTCATAATCTAGAAATTTAAGATGAATTCCAGTTCTATTTGGCTAAAACTAAGGTATTTAGGAAGTCTCTTGGATAATTTGTAGTTTATAGAGAGGAAGGGAAAGGGTAATGTCATTTGTTCCCCAATCCTTTCTGAGTGGATTAGATTATTTAAAATACCAATACATGATGGATTTTCCATTCATTCCGCTAGGCCTAGGGTGCTGCTCAGGCTTGCCTTCACAACATTTTCATATCAGAAATATATAGTACTGCTACATGCAATATTATATGCAATCTTATTCACCCCTACTATCTCCATTTGACATCCAGGGACAATGCTAGCTTTGAGAAGGCAGTTCTTTTTAATTAGTACTCTCCAGCCCACCTTGGTTCTACTCCTAACTAAACTTCCACAAATGTTTGTTTATGCAAATATATATACACAGAAAAAAAAATTAGACACCAATAATTGGCTCTTCAAGAGAGTTGCCTCTACGTATTTCTGCTACCTGCCCACATTTCCCTTTTATTCAGTTATACTCTCCTAGGATTCTGGGGCTTAATGGGTAGAACTGATGTGATAGAGCACAACTCAGCCCTGTATACCCTCAGGTCCAAACATCTGGTGCCTTATGCAGTTACAAAAGGTGTTGCTTTTCTAAAAGGTTTCTTAAGTTCAACTATGTTACAGGGCAGCTTCTCACACATGTGAATATGTAGTGGCATTGCTCGTCAAAGAACTATGGTTGCTGTTAGCTCTTTTAAACAAACAGGAATGATGTAGGTCCCATACCATAACATCTGATGTAACCTGTGGAATAAAAGATAGTACAGGCAACACTGAAATTGGAGTTGGCATGCTCACTCAGAAGGGCTGGTGGAAGCTTTGTTTATTATAAAAAGGATTAATATATAGCTGTATTTATATTACTTTTCAGTAGCATAATCAAGTGGCATGATTAGAAGGACAAAAAATACAAACGTCTTGTTTATGAAATAAGTGAAATGTGTATCAGACTGATAAAACCCCTCCATCATATAGGGTACTTTGTTTTAGAGGTAATGTGAAAATGCTGATATGGGAAAAAATGCTTGGGGCGGGGGGAAGTGGTCTTATATTTCAAGACCTATAAAAGAAGGCTTGTAAATAACTGTCATAGTTTCAATTGTTCTCATTCCTACTAAATTCCCACAAGGAGAAATTGTTACTGAATTTTGATTTTTCTTTTTGTTTTATTTAATTGTGCAATATTTAAATAAAATAGCACATTCCCTGTGGTTGCATTCCTAGGAACATATTTAATAGAATTTGAAAAATGGAGAGGATTGATATGTGGAAGCTAATTCTAGAAATGGCTGTTAGCATGAAAGTAATTTCCCACATTGATTTCCAAATTTTACGTATTAAAAAAGACATAAAAGTTGTGCAGACGCTGCACAAGATTCCATATGTAAAGATTGATATGACTATGCAGAAACCTTAAAGTAAGTCAGATGTGCTTTTCTTTGAGAAAATGCAAAAAGCTAATGTTTAGTTCTTTACACATTCAGTATGCTTGTCAACAAAGGTCCAGAATACAAATACTATTTCTTTAAACAGATACCTGCTGTATATTTTGGGTACCTTTTCAGGTAACCTGACATTTGAGACATTTTCTCAACAAATTAAATTTCTGCTAACCTGCTCCTTTTCAATGGCTTGCGTTTCATTTGAGATAATATGGAGAAATTGGACTCTGGTTAGAGCTGGGGGGAGCTGTGTATAAAAGTGGAAAGAATCACTTTTTGGATACAATAGCGCATTATTTTATTACTTTATTGTTGTTAATTGCTTTCAATATATTATTATGTTATAATTATTTTTGGCAGCTTTGTTTTCTTAAAAATTATCAGGAACTGAGTGCTGCCCCTTATGTTTTAGCAAGTATCTTATTCTTATGTTAAACACAATACTGCTTTATTTTGAAAATGATATTGTAAGGGTAATCTTCAGTATCTACTTTCAACTACATAGGAAGAGAGCTCTTTGTACTGGTTGTCTATGGCTTGTTGTTTAAGAATCCTTCTAGAACTAAAAAAATACAAATCAAACCCAAACCCCAAAAGGTCTAAATTTATCAAATCTTTGATTAAAGAAATACTATTTGATCAGTGCTAATAAAGAATTTTTTTTAAAGAGGATTTCAAAATACCTAAGAATGAAGTTTAAAAAAAAAAAAAAAAAAAGCCTGTCCCTGTAAACTGAACAGTTGATGAAGCCTGTGCATCACCCAATCACAAATATTCTTGGCTATGTTTTTTAGTAAGTTGTATTCATTATAGAAGAATAAGGTTGTATCTTAGGTTACTGCCCCTAAACTCTGTAATTTTTGTATCTGAAAGTCTTCCCTTTCCCTAGAGTCTGTCCCTGAATGGCCTCACAGACAAGAGAATGGTTCAGAATCTTTCTGACCAGATCCTGAGTTACAATTCAGAGGACAAAGACTTAAATATACTCTGTTATTCTAGAAATACATCATGATACAGTACTGAGTTTTACAGAAAATATCTAAAAGCCTGGGTTAAAATCCTTGTTGTGTTGTAGTCAATGGCAAAACTCTCTCTGACTTCAGTAGGACCAGGATTCTTTAGATGTTTTATGTTCAGAGCAGTAATGTACCTCTAATGCCCTTTCATTACTATTTATTAATTAAAATTAATATTGTAGTAGCAGTTCCTGAAGGCCTCAGCAAAGTTGGGACCCCACTGTGATGGGCACTATACTAAAAAATAAGTAAATTACAGTCACTGTCCCAAACAACTTAGTCTAACAGATATTCCATTCAATTATAATAATGTTTGATATATTGACTTACTTGTTAAAACACTTGCTGAAAACATCTTGGATTCTCTTGTAGGAGTCATTGAAAATGCTAATCCATTGGGGAAAATATTTTGTGGGGAAAAAAACGTTGTGGGATGTTGGTTTGTTTTTTATGGCTTGGACTAGGTCCCCTTCTGCTAAAGACAAAATAGAAGAGGGAAATAGAGCTATAATTAGAGAGGTGATTGTGATAGAAAAATAGGAATTTGGGTACCATCGTGGTGGACATGGGATAAGAACCTACATAGGTAAATAGATAGATACATAATGATCAAGAGGGGCTTATTATAAAAGAGAACAGAAAACTGTTTGGACACAGAAGAAAATGGGTCTTTCTCCCTGTCTGTTTTAAACCAGGGTTGAACTGAGAATAAAAATCAGCAATGCTATTCCTGCAAACCAAGCTCTGCCCACGTGCGGTATGATCGCAAGAACAAGAATGTCTCATCTTCTGGTGGATTCTTTTGCTCTTGCAGCTACAATGATCTGGCACATAGATTCTTTGTTCAGGCTGTGCCTGGTGCTTTCTTGCTGCCTTCTCTCACAAACGCAAATGTGCATACTTCCACCAAATAATTCCCAGGAAAAATACTCTGCTTACATAGTTCTAATTCCTGCAAGGACTCATGTGCCCATAGTTTGGTTTGAGAATTCTATTGTTTCTTACATTTATCCCAAATGAAGGGTGGCTGTTACATTCACCAGTTTCAATGACATTTTGCCTACAACAATATGAATATCATAGTTCTTATAAATGAAAAATATGTAATTATAAATAAATCCAACTGCTCTGTAGTTATGAAATATGGTGGCTGAGTGTTTAAGGCACTTCACTACAATCCTGAAGATTGAGTGTGAGTCTTGCTTAATCCCACATTGAAAGTTCACTTAGTTGCTAGATGGGTATCTGATCCATTGAGTTAGGTCAGTCAAAGGTGGTCAGATGTGAGGCTGGCTACATCACTCCCTTGTTTGCTGCTGGCTATGAAACTGATGTGCCTTAACTACATTAGCCCAAAGAGTGATTGGCTTGGCAGAACTTTGACTTGCTTCATAGTTTAAGCTTTCTATAAAGGATGTACAATGTATTTAAGAATCACAAAGGGATGGTTTATAGTGCTGAAATAGTTCATGCATAATATACTGGTGTGAATGTGATACACTGACATATGGAGGGAAATTATACGTTTATTCTTTTAGATATGGAGTGCTTGTGCCATTTTGGAGATTTTTTTTTTATATTCATTATCCATGTATATAGATCAACAATGATAGTTTTGTGGAATGAGCATTGATCCAATTTAATTCACAAGATTGAGGTACTGTTAATAAGTGAACTTAAAAGGAAGGATTGTTTTGTAGTTAAGGCACTTGGCCTGGAATTCAGGCTTGGGTTCATATCTCAGCTTTACAGACTTTGTGTGTGACTTTGAGTTGACCCATAGTTGTTCTATACCTCTATTCTCCCTCTGTATTATGGGAATATTGTATTTGTGTTGCCGGCGTGTTTTGAAGAGAGATACATTAATGATTGCGAGGTGCTCAGATATGACACATATAGAAGTACAGATACATTGAATACAATTTGTTCTGTTGTCCTCAAAAATAGTAGTCAAAATTAACATAATGAATTAGTTCAAGTTTCCAGATGTCAGACATAGGTTTTGCAATAGATAGCCATAAATATATTGTATCAACATGTTAACATTATTTTTGTATTAAATTTAATTTCATGCAGAGAGGATTCACTGAAGCTGTGTATTAATTACACCTCTTGCTCCACTGAATCTCTGTGAGTCTGAGTGAGATTCATCCCCACTGAAGGGTAGCCAACCAGCCTCAACCACTTTTAGGCCAATAGGAATTTTAATAACTTTGGGCCAATGCTACTTCCTCCCCTGGCAGTATTTCTGTCACTGGGACCTGGACTAACATTTATGCTAAAAGAAGCTACAGTTAACATGGAGTGAATCTAACCCACAGAATCCAAATTACCTCCCTTGCAGTTGCAGGCTTTGACAAATCCAGGTAAAGTTAGGGTTTACTGTACTTCACAAATTTGCCAATATATGTTGCAGAAACAATGCTTTACATCACCTATTAAGTTTTGTGAGTTGAGACCCACAATAATGGGGCTAGTCTGACATTTTGAAACATCCTCCATCATTTATAATGCTTATCTTGTCTTTTGTAAATGATGGTATGAAATGAAAATGCATCACAGCAAGTGATTAACAAGAGTTTTTCCCTTGAACAATATTATGATAAATTCCCACAATAGCATTTGATTTTTTTGACAGTCTTCTTTTTTTTTTCCCACTAGAAGGATCAAGCAAGGAAAATTAGTTTGCCCTTCAGTCTTTGAAGTCTTTTGATGCATGACACCTGCATTCTGGTGATAAAAATCAAGCACTACACTTTAAATGAGCAATAAGTCAGCCTTTCATACTGCCTCCCCAGTTGTGCCTTTTACATTAAGTTTCATTTTCCGATCCATGTTATTTTAAGTAGCCATCCTTTCTGTAAGAGGCAGTGAATGATTTGACTAAATGAGATGGTGACTGATACACCTCTGAATGTTCTCTGGCATAGACATTCTCTTTAAACATACCCCTTTGAACAACTGCATGAATGATATGTAGACAATGATAAGTTGACATCATTTGAAGTCAATAGACTTCTAAAGAATCTATTATTTTGAACACCTTGCTTGGTATTTCATTTGCCAGAGTAAGGGAAAATGTAGTAGTATTGCCACAGAGTAAGAAATAATATCAAAAGAAAACAATTTCCTGACATGAATATTAATCCAAAATTGAAAATTGTGGAAACAAATCCATTCCTCAGAGTCAAAGCCCTTTGTGTCTAAGATGGCCATGATCAGATATTGGTCTGTGCTAAATCAGAAACCTAGTTTGCAAGGCTTTCTGCAATTCTAGTTACCTAAATTAAGCTACTTTGATGGAACATATCAGTAGCATTGCTGTCACCTCATAATGAAACAACTTTAATGCATTTTAGCACTTGTTAATTTAACGTATGTTAACACTGAAATCTCAGAAGTCACTTAATGTTTTATAGTAGACACACTGTTAACACTGTCACACTCTGTGATTATTTTAAGTAGAAAGCACTGTATGAAAATGTGTGTTAGGTTGCAGCAAAAACCACTAAAAGAAGGGCTTTCTTTGAAACACATTTGGAATGAAACATTACTTACTGTTTTCAAACCACAGCAATACCTAGGCCTAGTGGAGTCAGTTAAGGAGTTAGTATGGCTTAGAAGTTGTTTTTTACGACTAAGAGGTGGGTAATGGGAGTGGGGAATCCTATATCGTGTAATCTGTAAAACTGTAATTATACAGGATTCAGAAATCACTTAGGTCAAGTTAACACAGGTCTAGGAACACCAGTGTAGAGCTGTCCTTTGTGAGCCTCTTTCCCTCCTATCTTTCTGCTTATACCACTAGCAGAATGAGAGGCTCACATCAGTGCTCCCTTTGTGCAGCAGTTGGAGATAGAGATTGGCAATCTGAAACTGCCAAATATCATGCACAGAGCTACGGATCTGCTGGAATGGGCTAGTGTGCGTCATCAAAAGCACAATATTCCATTGTAAGTAATTTTCAGACCGTTAAATAAAGGGCTTTCAAAGCAGCACAAGGAGCACAGTTATTGAAAATGTATCATAATGATGTTACATTCTTACCATTTTATACAATTATAATGTTTATTATAATCTTTACCAAGATAGAGTGGAGTGAGGAGATGGACGGACAATACAACGGATTATTTGATAAAATTAATATACCCATAGTTTATGCCATTTTTGGTAGAAATTGGCATACAAGCTTACTTTATAAATCCAACAATAATTAAATATACATGACTAATGCAAACTAAAGGATTATATTTGATTTTGTATTTGAATGAAAGTTGATCCAAAACGTAATTTAGACAAAAAGTTGAGCAAAAGCCCTGTTCCTCCGCTGAGCCCTCTTTAACCTTTACATTAGATAATTTTACATCCAAAAATGTATGTGTGTGAATCTATATACACATACAAATACATATAATTGTGCTTCACACACAGATTGATGGGATGTAAGAGCTACTTCTATTTCCTTATACAAGAAGTACAGTTTTACACCACTAAATTTTGCTCTTTTCATTCAAGTCCTATTCTTAACTCTGCTCTTGTCTCCAATGCAGTTTGGTATGTATCTTTTCTGTATACCATGGATCCTTCTTCATGTACTAATCTGGAAAATTAACCACCTGACTTTCCATACATTAAAAATGATTTGTGTATTCTCTCCTCATCATGTTCCCTGATATTTTTTGTGGTATGATTTTTTTTGATAACTGAACTTCTATTCACACCAGAACAGTATTAATTTAACAAACTTTCCTGTTTCTGTAGTATTATCTTTCATAGTATTAGAATAACTACTGCCAATTTTTTTTTGAAATTTTAGAATAATTTGTTTCAATTACATTTAATATTTTATCTATCAGACACAGAGAAATAGATAAATATCAATTAATATTCAATACAAACTCTCAAAATTAATGCTATTTTGATCAAAATCAATGGCAAACTCCAAGAGAGCAAGAGTGACCCTTCTTGTCCATATTGTTCAACAAGCCTCTTACGTTGACTATTTTTAAAAGAAAAACATTCTTTTAATAACACAGTGGATGTGTTATTCCTTGACTTTAGCAAAGCTTTTGATACGGTCTCCTACAGTATTCTTGCTGCCAAGTTAAAGAAGTATGGGCTGGATGAATGGACTGTAAGGTGGATAGAAAGCTGGCTAGATCGTCGGGCTCAACGGGTAGTGATCAATGGCTCCATGTCTAGTTGGCAGCCAGTTTCAAGCGGAGTGCCCCAAGGGTCAGTCCTGGGGCCGGTTTTGTTTAATATCTTTATTAATGATCTGGAGGATGGTGTGGACTACACTCTCAGCAAGTTTGCCGATGACACTAAACTAGGAGGCGTGGTAGATACACTAGAGGGTAGGGATCGGATACAGAGGGACCTAGACAAATTAGAGGATTGGGCCAAAAGAAACCTGATGAGGTTCAACAAGGACAAGTGCAGAGTCCTGCACTTAGGACGGAAGAATCCCATGCACAGCCACAGACTAGGGACCGAATGGCTAGGTAGCAGTTCTGCAGAAAAGGACCTAGGGGTCACAGTGGACGAGAAGCTGGATATGAGTCAACAGTGTGCTCTTGTTGCCAAGAAGGCTAACGGCATTTTAGGCTGTATAAGTAGGGGCATTGCCAGCAGATCGAGGGACGTGATCGTTCCCCTTTATTCAACATTGGTGAGGCCTCATCTGGAGTACTGTGTCCAGTTTTGGGCCCCACACTACAAGAAGGATGTGGAAAAATTGGAAAGAGTCCAGCGGAGGGCAACAAAAATGAATAGGGGTCTGGAGCGCATGACTTATGAGGAGAGGCTGAGGGAACTGGGATTGTTTAGTCTCCAGAAGAGAAGAATGAGGGGGGATTTGATAGCAGCCTTCAACTATCTGAAGGGGGGTTCCAAAGAGGATGGAACTCGGCTGTTCTCAATGGTGGCAGATGACAGAACAAGGAGCAATGGTCTCAAGTTGCAGTGGGGGAGGTCTAGGTTGGATATTAGGAAACACTATTTCACTAGGAGGGTGGTGAAGCACTGGAATGCGTTACCTAGGGAGGTGGTGGAGTCTCCTTCCTTGGAGGTTTTTAAGGCCCGGCTTGACAAAGCCCTGGCTGGGATGATTTAGTTGGGAATTGGTCCTGCTTTGAGCAGGGGGTTGGACTAGATGACCTCCTGAGGTCCCTTCCAACCCTGATATTCTATGATTCTATGAAATCCTTCATAGCCAAGAGGTTAACTACAATGTTAACTTTGGTAAAGATGCATTCTGTAGTAATATACTTCCTTCTCAGCTGCAAACACTTGAGTATCATAAGGTGCAGTTAAAAGCCATAATTAATGTGCCACTCATTTGCTAGTCTTTCTGATAAAACAATTCTCTTTCAAGAAGGGATCAGTTTGCAATTGAACATCATCATAAAAATGACAGAAAAAGATGGTTTTACAAGGCTTCGTTGAACTTTATTACTGTTTTATTAGAGTTCAAATGCAGATTGCTGTGGCTGCAGTTTTGGAGAATTAATAACCATAAATAAGATGCTAAACATCAGTACTCTCTGCTAGTTTAAATTAGATACAACTAGCTGTACTTATGAAAAGAGAGCTTTTTTTTTTCTAGCAAAACTCCTCTAAATTTCACTACTGTTCAGTTTTGTTAAACATACTATGAATTAAACCTACAGCTTGCTATTATATCGCTGATTACTTCTATTAGATGCTAAAAAGGTGTTGTTTGTGGTGGTGGTTTTACTGTTTTATTTGTGTTTCCCTACCCAAATCTGTGCTGGATTCTGAAATGTTAATGGGCCACTCTACCTAGAATGGTCCTTTACAGTATGTGCTAACTACTTATGCTAAACAGTCTGTTCCACCTTGCATTTTGCTGTGATGCTGGGAGTCCCTTTCCCAGATCAGAAGAAGAGTTCTGTGTGGCTTGAAAGCTTGTGTCTCTCAGCAACAGAAGTTGGTTCAATAAAAGATATTACCTCACCCATGGGTAGCGCAAGCACTCCCCCCCCCCCACTTCCACCCCCACACCCCGGTTCGGAGAGGCTAGCTCCCTACCCTGCCCCTTCCTCCCGAAGCCCTACTTCCACTCCGCCCCTTCAACACCATCCATCCAGCCCACTGGGAGCTGCCCTGAGCCCTGGCCACCCAGAGGAGTTCTAAGCCCTGCTGTGGACAGGCCCCAGGGCTGCAGTGGGGAGCATTAGCAGAGGTTTGGGGCTTAGCCTCCCACAGTATTCATTACCCGCTGCCCATTATCTCACCCACCTTCTCTCTAATATCCTGGAACTGACATGGCTATAAGTACACTGCCTACATTTAAAACAAAATAGATTGTAATACTATTGATAGTAATCACCACATTTGTTAACTATGAAGGGCTCCTTACCATCTATTCCTACTGGAAATACCTTTATTTCCATCCAAGATATATTAGTACTTACATTCTAAGGTAGTGGGTGCATTAGAAATGCATAATATATATTGCTGTAGACCCAGAGAAGAATCTGGTAAATATGGCTGGATCCAGATTTCACACAAAGTTTTGAGAGGTTTTTGATTTGAAATATTGCATCTACCTATTTGCAAAATTCACATTTGAATCCAGGTTTAGATTTTTAATCTCTGCAAATTTCAGGGATTTTGGTTCTATAGTTGTGGGGGTTTTATAGACCCATATCTAATGTAAACATTCTTTCCTTACATATTTACTTACAATATCCACATTAAATATCATTCTTAGCTTTTTCATTGTGTCACAGATATCATGCTAATCTGCTTTGTTTATTTTTTGGTTTTTGTTTTGTTTTTTGTTTTAGATCCCTGTTTTATTCTAAGCAGGATGTTTTTACTTACCTAAGGCACAAGACATTCTGCAGCTAATCAGTGAAGCATTCACATTATTACCAACAGAAATGTATCCCTGTTAAATATGGTTATGCTCCGTTAGCATGAGACATAAGAAATAGGATGAGTTCCAGCATGGCCACATCTGCTGGAAACAAAAACGGAAAAGAATGCATTACAATAAAAATTGGCTCATGACTTCATGTTAGCCATTTAGAGCAATGATCTAGGAAAACAAATTTTATTGTTAAGGAAATAAGAATGAAAATGTGTTATATTAATCAGAGTCACAATTTTAAGATTGTACTTGCACATGGTGGTGGAAGGATTAAGGGTTTTTTTCGATTGTTTTTTTGTTTGTTTTTTGGTCTCTCCATAATCTGATACATTGGATGAAGACAGAGGTATTTTAATTGTTTTTGCAATAATATATGTCATTATGTGAACCTCAGGGGAAATGTGTTTATTTAATTTCTGAAATTCATACTCAAACTATTCCTTTTATACAGAGTTCAAACTTAAAACTTTCTTTTTCCCATTTAAAATATATCCTCTATAACATGTTTTGCAAAACGAGTATCTCACAAATGACAAGCTGGGCTTGGGAAGGTAATGCAATCTGTTTTATGATGCTTTTTTATGTCTTAAATACATTTTAGCTATTGTCTAAACATTTAGGACCTGCGTCAAAGTGCATTAAAGTTAATGGGAGTCTTTCCATTGACTTCAAAGGGCTTTGGATCAGACCATTAATAGGGAACAACAACAGTTATGATCAGAACATTCAAAAGAGCCTTAAGGAAAATCAAAGAAGATAGAAACATTTAAACTCTTTTGTAAGATTGCCCCTTAAGAAGTCAGCCTTGTCTCCTTTCTACCATTTAATAAATGTTTTCAGTGTTGCTTTATTAGCTTCCAACAGCCATGTGGAAATAATTCACTGTGATGAATGCTATTTTTATAACGACAATTGAAGTTTATTTCCCACACAGTATTAAAAGCATGATTCATATTACTACTAGTTAATGAACATAGGGCTAAGGAAACGTGTATATTAACAAAGGGAAATGTTCTCTCAGGCACATTGACATTACCAAGTTCCTCAGCAAAGTATTGATTGATTGCAGTGAAGAGTTGCTAGAAAGTTCTTCACTTCTTTACTACAGTACTTAACTTCTTTCCAAATACATTCACCAGCTGTGTGATTTACCAGTTCAGCCTACAAACAGGTGCTAATTTCACACTTTGACAGCAATTGATTTGACATGAGAACACCTCCACCTGTTGCAAAGGCATCCTCCAGAGCAGCATTTTTATATTGTTCTCTTGTTTCATTAGTGAATTTGATTAGAACAGGTTATTATTATCCCTGATGAAATAACCATTTAACTTTACATTTTGTTGGAATTAGCACAAACAATAGCTCATTAACCAAAACATAGCGATGAACAGTTTCTTTTTCCATTCCTTGCTTAATTCTTTTGCTGAGTAGATGATAAAATATAGAAGAAACGTCTCTTCTCAGACTCATTATTAAATTAAGAATGTGAGTTGCAGAATTAAGTCAAACAGTGAAGAGCTGCCACAGTGGCTAATTTGGTATTGTGTGTGCATGCGTGATTAGTTTCATGCCTAAACCCTATTCTGAGGATACAGTGTTGCTCGTTTTTATTGTAATTATGAGTGTAATGGCATTTCCTAGAAAATGTTTTTCCTAAAATGTGTAGAACTGATGTTTTCTGAACATATAACTCACAGAATATTATACTGTGAAGATTTCTACAAGTGAAGGATAATGAACTGTGTTAAATAGGATGTTTTGTGAAAATAAGGCCGCACTGTATGTCAAGGGTGGAGACTATTATTTTATTGTATTATGTGATACGGGGTGCATCACGGTGGAATTTTGGGAAGAAATCAGGGATCCTACACTGCACAACAATGTAATCTGGAATATGATCTTGCAACATTCGAAATTTCTCTGATTGAATTTTATTTTGTAATGTTTATATGGCACTGGTTGGAGGTGGGGAGAGCGGCCTAACCTGCTCTGACCAAAAAAACAATTGAGGAATTCTGGTACATTTGTAATCAATAGTATTAGAAATGGCTTATACAGTATCAGAGGGGTAGCCATGTTAGTCTGAATCTGTAAAAAGCAACAGAGGGTCCTGTGGCACTTTTAAGACTAACAGAAGTATTGGGAGCATAAGCTTTCGTGGGTAAGAACCTCACTTCTTGCATCTGAAGAAGTGAGGTTCTTACCCACGAAAGCTTATGCTCCCAATACTTCTGTTAGTCTTAAAGGTGCCACAGGACCCTCTGTTGCTTTTTACGGCTTATACAGTGAGGTTTTAAAGAAAAGCTAGTGCATGTGTCCCTTAATTACTGTAAATTTTTATTTAATATTCAATATTATTATTTCCAATGTTAGGGCTCAGTCATAACACACACTTTGGAACCATTATAACAAATTTTCCTAATATTTATTAAGCAAACTATCTAAAATTTGTATTTTGGGCCAGCTATAATATTTATATTTTTTTAATGCTGTACAAATTCACAAATTATCCTTGGACAAACAAGTTTGGGGACTGGTTTTGTGTTTAAGGGACTAGACTGGTACTCAAGAGACCTAAGTTCAATTCCTGGCTCTGTCACAGATTTCCTGTCTGATGTTGGACAAGACGTTGGTCCCCGAGGAACCAAAGATCATCACAAACCTCACAACTTTCTTCCCCAAGTGCAAAGCACATTTCTTTGACCTTGCCTTCTCTAATGTAAACACATAGCAACAGGTGCAATCCAACAAAATCCTACTACAAGACACTGCACTGCATGTGCTTCCCACTGTGGCTAGAGGATCAAAGAACAAAAAAGTGATTGATGTATTTTCACATTATTTAATGCACTACTGAAAGGCATCAGATATTATGGTGCTGAGTATGGTTTAAAAACCTATATAGAAGTCATTTAATTTTTCAGTGCATTGGTTACAAGCGGGGATAATATTTCCCCCACCCTTTGTGTAAGTTGTAAACCCATTGGGGGAGATATTGTATGTTTGTACAGTGACTAGCACATCTATCCCTCATTGAAAACCCTTCAACATATTAAAACACAAAAACCCATGTTGAAACTGAAACTTCATTCCCTAGCCTATTGCACTGTGCCAACTTGTCAGAAGGTATTTCATACCATACTGCTAAAATATGCTTAAGCAAAATAAAATATATTTAATCTTGGCAAGGACTTTGGAAGAGACTTAAAAGAATTAGGCACTTAATTCCCATTGAAATACAATAGGATTTCTGCACCTAATTCCCTTAGATGTTAGTTTTAATATTTAGGGTGAGATTCAGTGACATACCTTGTATAGGACACAGAACTTGCTGCACAAGGGAAAGCAGAGCTAAACTGGATTTAAGCCACCATTGTACCCTCCCAATCCTGGGCTAGCCTATAGCCTATGGTACGATTT
Organism: Emys orbicularis; assembly: GCF_028017835.1. Taxonomy (NCBI): domain Eukaryota; kingdom Metazoa; phylum Chordata; order Testudines; family Emydidae; genus Emys; species Emys orbicularis. The sequence goes on along the minus strand of NC_088685.1, from coordinate 44,882,034 downwards.
GACAGCCTTGTGGGGCCTGTCCAAATTACCTCAGTCTGTCCCTTACTGCCCAGGGACCATGGCACTACTCAGAATCTTCACAGCAGTGTATGCTGCAGTTCCGTCCCTGACCCACTTCTCCTGCCCCACCCCATCCTTGGTATACTTTCTATGAGGCAGTTCTCAAAAGACAGTCTTATGGTTGTCTTCTCCAGTCTCTGGAGTGAAGAAGTTCTCCCTGGCTGGATCTGAAGCTTTCAAAGCCTCTTTATTCTACTCCAGCCCTTTTGCCTGGCATAAAGGGGCCAGAGCAAGGGATAAGGATCTTGCCTTAATTCTCTTGCTTTTGTAATTTGAAGTCATAATCTTACATCAAATGGAAAATAATTAAACATTATCTTTAGTACCATTGTTCAAATGTTGTCTCATTAATGCATCTGTATTGTATGTCCATAAGTTACAAAGCTATATTATATTGTTTCTTTGACTGTATCCATTAAGTTTCCTTCATGTTACATTGGTAGATTGTAGAAAGGAATTATTAGCCTTTAAAATATCTTGTTTCTCACATTTTTAGCATTAGTACATAGAGAATAAGACCTTTTAAAAGATTTATAGCAAGAATTGGAAGATTAATTTACTAGTAAGGGCACAGGCAAAGCTTTATGGAACACTTGCATTTATTACAACTTTTATTTTTAGCATCTTGTTTTTTATTTGTTTTTGTCCATATTCACCATTCCCTCAAAAATTCCCTGGAGTGTATCTGTTGCGAAATTCTTCTTCTGCCTGTCAAGTTGTGTGGTACTGAGTACTGATCTGTTTGCTACCACTTTGGAATGTGAAAGTGGATATTCAGATGGCACAGCAGCAGCTTTTCCTTTAAGAGCAAACTATTTAAAATTTTTACTTCTTCCTCACTCTTTGGAAAGGTAAAAGGCAAATTCCTTTTCTAGCCTGTCCTCAGATCTAAATCTAGGAATTCATAATGTAGCAATGAGTTTTCATCTTTGATATTAATATTAAGTGTTGTATCAAGTTCATACATTCTCCAAGATGTGATCTGGATCTTCAGAGAGGAATCTTCTCCCGGGACTTACTATAGTCCACAGATTTTTCTACTGTGATTAAATTGATTCCAGCTAAATATACGGAGAATGTTCAGACTACATGAGAATGAAATGATGAGAGGCCTTGGGTCAAAGTGTGCGAGTGCTTCATGGGTCTCCTGCTTATGCTATTCTTGCTTCTATACCAGAGTAATGAGGCCACTGGAGCTGTGTAAATGCAGATCTGTGGCCCTTCCCCTATCCTGTCCTGATTGTGACTTCCTGCACCAAAGTATGGGATTGATTCAGTGCCAGTTACAGTTTATGGAAAGACTCCACTGGATTTTAATGGGAGTTGGCCTTAAGCAAGGGCCAGCACAGGGACTCTTCATGAGAGTTCTACCCATGGTCAACCAGTGTTGCCCCAATGCAGGAGTAAAATTGAGCAAGTGTGGGTGGCATCTGACAATCATTCATCCAGAACCCACCTTCCCAAATTGAAATCAAATACAGAGTCACCTTAACAAACATTTTGCACAACAGATTAGTAGAAAAATCATATAACTTTTTCAAATAAACCCACTCTTGCATGGCTGATTAGCATCTTGAACATAGGTGTAGTGATCATAATAAGTATTCTCTGAAGCCTGCTCTATTAGATTTCTGGTACTGCTTTGTAGACTTAAAATGAAATTCTGAATTCCAGCAGTGCTTATAAATAATTAGGACACTGCTAAAACTGAGTTTGAAAAATGGTACTCTCATAGTCTCTAAGTGACAGGAAAAAGATGAGTAGCTGTAACATTTCACCTGGAAAGACACATCATGCATTTGTATGATCATAGTATTTTCCAATGTGCAGGGAAACATAAAGAGAAAGAAATAAAAATTACAGACAATATTTTTTTTTGTAACACTTCGGCAGTCAAACACCTTAAAATGCTTACTTTTGTTTTTAGACAAACATCTTTGTGACAAGTTGACATAGTATTTTATATGTACCTCTGTTTTCTTGGAAGACCATAATTAGGCTTGATTATACATAATTGTTATAACCACAGGTCTTTGTAGTAACAATATGCTGGATTTTTTTTCAGAGTTATGCAGTTGATCTGTGCAGATAATAAAATACTCACCACAAATCAAACTGAATCCAGTTTTCACATACTTTTGCAGATCATGTAGACATAATGATTGCAACTGCTTTGGAGGACAGGGTCATAATTCAAAATGATCTGGACAAATTGGAGAAATGGTCTGAGTTAAACAGGATGAAGTTTAACAAAGACAAATGCAAAGTGCTCCACTTAGGAAGAAAAAATCAGTTTCACACATACAGAATGGGAAGAGACTGTCTAGGAAGGAGTACGGCAGAAAGGGATCTAGGGGTTATAGTGGACCACAAGCTAAATATGAGTCAACAGTGTGATGCTGTTGCAAAAAAAGCAAACATGATTCTGGGATGTATTAACAGGTGTGTTGTGAGCAAGACACGAGAAGTCATTCTTCCGCTCTACTCTGCTCTGGTTAGGCCTCAGCTGAAGTATTGTGTCCAGTTTTGGGCACCGCATTTCAAGAAAGATGTGGAGAAATTGGAAAGGGTCCAGAGAAGAGCAACAAGAATGATTAAAGGTCTTGAGAACATGACCTATGAAGGAAGACTGAAAGAATTGGGTTTGTTTAGTTTGGAAAAGAGAAGACTGAGAGGGGACATGATAGCAGTTTTCAGGTATCTAAAAGGGTGTCATAAGGAGGAGGGAGAAAACTTGTTCACCTTAGCCTCTAAGGATAGAACAAGAAGCAATGGGCTTAAACTGCAGCAAGGGAGGTCTAGGTTGGACATTAGGAAAAAGTTCCTAACTGTCAGGGTGGTTAAACACTGGAATAAATTGCCTAGGGAGGTTGTGGAATCTCCATCTCTGGAGATATTTAAGAGTAGGTTAGATAAATGTCTATCAGGGATGGTCTAGACAGTATTTGGTCCTGCCATGCGGGCAGGGGACTGGACTCGATGACCTCTCGAGGTCCCTTCCAGTCCTAGAATCTATGAATCTATGAATGCAGTATGTGGGCAAGTCTGTCTGTCTGAGGGTTTTAGATGGACTTTGCAGGCATTACTTGAAGACTACTCTGACATTATTACCAAAAAGAGAAGCTTCCAAGGATCAACTTTCTTTAAGCTGTTCAAAACATTGGCAGTCTCCAAATGAACGACACCTCTAACCTATTAACTAACTGGTCTTCTGAAAATTCTATTCAGGGGACCTGAGAGTATTTTTGGCAGGAGCACAAGTCAAAAGTTCTGTTTAGAGTGAACCTCAATCCTTCCCCTTACCAGAAATTCTTTATTAACTTTCACCACTGATGTAAATTCTGTAATAAAGCTTATGCATCTGAGGATTGTGTTAGCCATGGCATCACATTGGACGCTCACTTGTTCATTTGGTTATTTACCATAACCCCAAAGTCATCTTTGGAGTCATTGCTTTCCAAGACACTCCTCCACCCCCATTCAATAAGGCAACGTGTTTGTCCTTCTGAATGCACAGATTCTGGGGATAGGCAGGAAGGAAACCTTGCCTTACTCACTGAATGGTGAGCCAGTCCTTCTGCTCTACTTTCTACCCCCTTTGCCTCCACACTCTGGGTGAGATCCTCATCTCTATGCTGTGTAAAAGAGCCAGAGTGGTGAAGAGGTGTCCGAAAGCTCTATATCCAACTGGAGGAGGATTTGCCCTGTGCAGGCACTATGGGAGACAGCTATAAGGCTGCCACCTGAAGGTCATCTCCAAAGTCCAGGCATAGTGTGCATGCTGGGAGCAAGTCTGGAGTTGGGAGGGTATGTCAAAGGCAGTTCTGCAGCTCACAGAACTGTGGAGATTTCAGGCAGCGGTGTGGCCCATAAAGCAGCCCAGGAAGGCTGTTGTATTAGACAGGTCCCCTAGGGCTGCATAAATTATGCTAGTTGCCTTCCCAGCATCCAGAATAGCCTAGGATTGGGAAGGCACAAAGGTGGCTTACATACATCTTAGCCCTTCCTCCTTCTGGCCTGATGGTTCAGGGTGGTGGCACCTCTGAGGTACAACCCATAATCTCATCCCTCTTTGACAGGGCTGGACGCAAGGCCCAGGTTAAGTTAATTTTTAAGGCAAGTTAAGTTCTACCCACTTTAGTACCAGGATCAATGTTCTTGTACAGATTTTGAACACTTTCATAAAAATGATACAATAATTTGGTTTTGACATATTAAAAACCATGTAACAATTTCACCTTTTCCTCATGTTGTAGATTTTTTTAGGCTTCCCAGCACAATAAAAATGACGAATATGAACAAAGTTGTCTGAAAACATTGCAAAAATATAGGTTTCTGACACAATATAATATTAAGTGGTTGATCACTGTTTCTTGTAGGGTACTATTTTGAAGAGGAAGATTTATTTCATAGTTAGTTTTCCTGTCAACATTTTTTTCACTCCATAAATTGGAACAAGTTGTACAATTAATTGTGAGTGGCAGGGCAGATTTGAAGAAATGAATGTGTTTATTATTCCAAATAAACAGGACTCACAAACGGTTAACTTTAAATTGTAGAACACAGTTACAAAGAATAAACACAATCAGCTGATAGCTTATTTAGTGGAGATGAATGAATGATGGAAAATAATGACCACAGATATTCGTTCTATTTTAAAAAATGGCTTTAGCTTTGAACATAGTGGTGTGGAAACCCCTTTATTGTTGGATTTCTGTGATCCTTTGAGTGTTCAAAATTTGGCAGTACAGATATTAATGAAAAACAAGTTTTAAAACTAATATTTAAATATTTCCTAAAGTGAAGTTTGAATTGTATATTCAGTTGTAAAATTCACAATTCATAGTTTGCAAGCCGCAGTTCAGTTAATTAGCCACGTAATCAGATCAGGGAACAAAAACAATACCAAATTGACATGTCTGTACTCCACTGTCAGTAAAAGTCAGTATATGTCAGTACTGTATTATTGTCAGTACTAAAAATTGTCAAAGCTATATCGTAATTTTCACTGTTAACATAGTATCCAGTCATGGTAGTTATCAGTGATGGCTCCTACTCTTCTTCTCCTAGCCTTCCTGTTACTTTTTCTTCTCTCTCCCTTTGGCGTTACATCTTTGTTAGGCCATATCTGTTATTAGGCAACATGTTCACACATACTTGAGTATGTCTGCCTATTACATTTTCTTCAGTAGAAGGCAGTATTTGGGAAGATGGACATACACTCAACATAGTGTTTCTTACAGGTGTCTTAAGTTCAGTCAAATGTAATCAGGTGTCTCAAGTACAGTCAAATATAATCTAATTGATTTTTTTGATAATTTGAATGTTTTAAGTTCTGCATTTTACATGATTGCTATTAATTTCTTTAATGCACATGCACAGGTTATTTTCCATAATTTCAAGTCTATCAATATATCGAACTCCCATTTTTCATTAAATTGACTAATGAATTGTCATTGATTTATGCATGTTAATGTGTCTATATTTATTCAGATACCAATAATATACCATACATTAGAATGTCCGTACTGGGTCAGACCGATGGTCCATCTAGCCCATTATCCTGTCTTCTGACAGTAGCCAATGTCAGGTGCTTTGAGGTAATGAACAGAAAAGACAATTATCGAGTGATTCATCCCCTGTTGTCCACTACCAGCTTCTCGCTGTTGTAAGCTAGGGACACCCAGAGCATGAGTTTGCATGCTTGACCATGTTGGCTAATAGCCATTGATGGACCTATCCTCCATTAACTTATCTAATTGTTTTTGAACCCCTTTATAGTTTTGGCCTTTACAACTTCCCCTGGCAATGCGTTCCACAGGTTGACTGTGCATTGTGTGAAGAAGACTTCCTGTATTTTCAGATTCTTCCCCATCTATAAAAGAGGTCTAATGATACTGTCCTCCTTTATAAAGTGTTTTGATATCCATGGATGAAAAGTGCTATATAAGAGCTAGGTATTATTATTTGGTTTTGAATCTTAGAGTAAATTTTTAAAGTGCCAAAGTGATTTAGGAGCCCAGTTTTCAAAAGTCACTTAGGCATAGAGGAGCCTAAATCTCATTGACTTTCAGTGACTTGAACACTGAGGGCCTAAGTCACTTCTGAAAATGGGACAATGCAGGTCACAGGATGGATGGTGCTCACTTAATGAGCAGCAATTTAATATTTTGTTTTACCCTCATTATTCAGTGTGTGATCCCCAAATTTATTGACTGCACACTATTCAAACCCTGCTTTGAAGACAGAATTATTTACTTCCTCATATACTTTTCTGGGGTGCTTGTCACTATAGTATCTGAGTTCTTCACTAATATTCATTAATGTATCTTCACCAGGTGATTGGATGGTATTATCCCCATTTTACTGACTGGGAATTGGTACAGAGAAAGAAAGTTGAAGAGCATCCCCTGAGTTTGAGTGCCCAAGTTGAGACCTGGAACCTATTTTTTGTTCAAAGTACTTAGCCTAATATAGCAATATATATGTTCAAAGCATAGGTCCTATTGACTTCAATTGCAGCTGTGAGCGTTCAGCCCTTCTGCACATGAGACCCTAAGATCTCAGGTTGGGCAATCAGATAATAGGGAACACAACTAGTGACCACCTGTGAAAAGCTTGGTTTAAGTGAGTTGCCAACACAAGAACTATGTGGCAGAGGCAGGGATAGAATCCAGTTTTTCAGGGCAGCATTCTAACTGTCTTAACCTTGAGACCAATCTTTATCTCCCTGCAATACCCTCCTTCATTTGCTACTCATCTTCCAACTTGTGCAACACATGAGCCTTGAGTTACAGTTAACAGCCTCCTTCACTACACAAACATGTTTAATCTCCAGAGCAGATCCATCATGTGCACTGAAGGAGGCAGGAGTCCTGTGAGAAGAAATAGTAGGTGATCATGTAATTGAAGACTTACTATAATATATTTGCAAAAGGGGTCTGAATTAAGGTGCACAGGCAATCTTAATTCTGGCACCTCCTAATTATTGAGAGCTTGACTTAGCAACCAAAAAGTTCTTTTAATGTCATTTCTGTGTGTAGTACATGAGTAAATTGCCTTTTGGTTTTGGTTCAAAAACCTTTAGCTGGCAAGCAATGCATTTCCTGTTTTCCCCTCCTGCTTTGGCATATCAGGTACTAATGAGTTTCTCAGCATGGGCTCTGGTTGTAACATATGTTAAGATTTGTTATTTTAACTAAACTTAATTATAAATTAATTTAACCTTCAGACCATTTAAAAAAAACTGTATGGTAATGGGAAAGTACTGTAAATGTGTAATAGCAGGTAGTTTAATTTTAATAGATTAATTCACATGGACATTGACAAGTTTACTTTTTTCATAAGTATACTTTGTAAGTATTAGAGAGATTTAATATTTATCTCTTGTTTTGAAAGTAATTTCAAATTGTGTGATAAATTTTCTGAAACGATTTTAATGGTGTTCTTCAGGGAATAGTAATGTGACATCATCACTGTTTGCCAACTACATGGTACTATTTATAGAATGTATTAAACAGTTTAGATGGTTCTTTTATGTGTATTTATGTGATTTACAGATTCAGGACTATATAGAAAGCCATTATTCTTATAATTTTTAGAGGATGTCAGAAGAGCCCATATGAATCTTAAATTGATGTACTAACAAATCAACATTTTTTTCTGCATACAATGACCTTTCTCTAAATGGAATATCTGAATAAAGTGCACATATTGTGTGTTACAAATATAGAACAGATTTGTTTAATTTTTTTTTCATTCTAATTTGTGTTGTTACTTTCAATGATACATTCCTTTGGTTTAACAACAGGACATACCTATTCAGTAAGGCTGAAAAGCCAGTTTTAATGGTGTGCCCTTGAGGCATAGTGTGTTGGCTTTGAGGAATAATGCCATCTATTCATATGACTGACCACTCTGTTTGAAGTCTAGTTGGACTTTATAATTATCTTTTGTTCTTGATTTATGGATACAACAGTTCCCAACTACAATAGAAATGTAAGAATTTGCATACTAGATCACACCTGTGGTCCATCTAATCCAGTATTCTGCCTCTCTCAGTGGTCAGCACAGGGTGTTTTAAAGGAAGGTGTAAGACATCCCACAGAAAGCAGATATAGGATTATCTGGCCCAAGGGAGTCTCCTTCTGTCCTCTAATAGTTAGAGATTTTCTTAAGTCTGGAAACATGAGGTTTTATATACCTTCTAAAACTTTCTATGTATTTGTATAAGAATGTACATTATAACTATGATTTATCATGAAATCAAATAAATATGATTATTGATATTATTCACGTATGTCTGATCGCTCTTTGAATCTTGTTCAGTTCGTGGTTTCAGTGACATCCTGTGACAATGAGTTCTGCTTATTTATTTATGTAGACAAGGTGGGTGAAATAATACATTTTATAAGAAACCACTGTTCAGCTACACAGAGCTCTTATTCAGGTCAGTGTATCTCAAAACTTTTCTGTTTCACCAACAGAAGTTGGTCCAATAAAAGATATTACCTCACCCACTTTGTCTCTCTAATATCAGGGGTCCAACATGGCTACAACAACATTTAAAACATCTAATTGTGTTATTTGAAATAATATTTTTATTAATATTAAATTTTCTACTTTTCAGTTTCATTGGATTTTTTTTTTTATTATGAGACAGGGACAATAGAAGTTCCTGATATATTCTCTATGTACTGTTCATTATTTTATATACTTTCATCACGGTTCCTCTTATTCATCTCCTCTCTAAAGTAAATAACCCACATCTTTTCAATATTTTTCATATGAACCTTTTCCCCATTTCCCTAAAAATATGAATCACTTGTCTTTGATCTCCCTCTAATTGTGCAATATTTTTTGAGATGGGATGACCAGTACTGCACACAGTATTCTAAGTGAAATCCCAACTACTGATCTATATGACGTTATAATATTTTTCCATACTATTCTTCATCTCATTCCTTAGATTCTCTAACATCTTGTTTATTTATGACCACAGGTGTATATTCTATTCTATATACGTTTTTATACCATGCTCATCATCATAGTATTTTAGTGCCTTCCAGTAATGAATTAAGAAATATTTGTTCTCTCATCCTCTCCCCAGAAGGAGAAGCATATGCAGGGGGGGTCTTGTTTTGGTAATGTGTATTTTCTTGTAGAATATAAAAATCCCTGTTGCTGTGTGTTTGTTAGAGGAAGCAAGGTCAAATAAATGTACCTTGCACTTGGAGTTGAAGGTGGTGGTGATTGTGATGGTCTGTAGTTTCTTGAGGAGTTTGTTCCATAGTCTTGAACTGCCCTGAGAGAAAGTTCTGTCTCCTACACAAGGCGTTTTAGTCTTTTGTTGAGAGTTCCATTGTGCCAGAGGAGCATAGTTGTCAACCACAGTCCCAGAGCTATAGAAGAGCTTTTAAATATCCTGAGCCCGGGTCATGCAGTGCTTTAAAAATAAGGAGTGAGTGCTTTGAAGATGAGGACTGAGTCCTAGAATATCATTCAAAATGCTATGGGAAGCCAGTGTAGAGAGTGGAGGACAGGTTTGATATGTCATAATAGTCTGTGTTGCTAAGGAGATGTGCTGCAGCATTCTGTACTAACTGGAGTTTCATAAGAGCTGAAGGCCCCATACCCAAGTATGAGAGGAGTCAAAGACATGAATAACTGAGCCAGGTCTTCATCCACCAGAATGAGATAGAGTTTCCTAGCCAAGCAAAGAGAGAGAAAGCATTTCTTATGGATGCTGTTACATAACAGCTCAGTGGCAGTAGGGAAACAAAGAGTACTCAGATACTATGGACTGAATAGACCAATTGTGGGTGTGCATCTTCAATGAATGGAAACTGCACAATAGCTACAAGCTCTTCAAAATACTTCCCTCTGCTTACCAGCATCACCTCTGTCTTGCTTGGGTTCAGCTTCAGCCAGCTGTTCTTCATCCAAGAGCTGATCTCATCCAAATTTTAGGCCCTCTTGGTGATAATTGTGTGCTCATGTCTCGTGAAGGACAGTAGAACTGTTTATCATTTGCATATTGGTGGCTCTTGAGTCCATGCTGTCTGACCAGTTCACCTAGAGGTTGCAGTAGGTGTTGTAAAGGACCAGTGAGAGATTTGATCCTTATGGAACTGCCCAAGTGAGGGTTCTTGTAGTGGAGGTGCAGTTTTCTATCACTACTTGTTTGAATCCTTTCTAGGTGGACACATCCAGCCATTTTAGTGCAGAGACAGCAGAATCTCATGTCAACAGTGTCAAATGATTCTGGGAGGTCCAGGAACACGAGAATGGATTTCTGTCCTCTATTCACTGACAGGAGGAGATCATCCATCAGTGCCACAAAGGCAGTTTTAGTTCTGAATACAGGTTGAGATGGGTCTTGTTAGTTAAATGAGTTTGTAGTTGACCTTTTGCTAGCTTCTCTGTCAGCTTGCTCAGGAATGGGAAGTTTGACACTGTGGGAGGGGGGTAAGTGTCTAGGACTGATGTATACAGGGTAAGTGTCTAGGACTGATGTATACAGGTTTCTTCTGTGTTGGTTAGACTATTACATGTTTGAAGGATGAAGGGAAGCTTACGTCTCTGAGGCGTTGGCTGTTTCAGTCAGGAGTGGCACCGGTTCCTGATTCTCTTTCGTAAGTTGGGAAGGGGATTGGAGGATTCACAATTCTTGGGTCTAGACTCCTTTACAGTGTCCAGAATTTCTTAATGAGTGAATGCACTGAATTCTGGGAACGTTGACTGGTGTATCTAGACATTCTAGGGTGTTGACTGGTGTATCTAGGCAGAGTGAGTCCCTGCTGTTTTGAGACTTTCCAAATGTGCATGATCTTTTCAGTGAAGTAGGATGGTAGTTCTTTGCAGCAGCTCAGCTGTGATGCAGGTTGTAGGCATTCAGTATTAATGAAGCAGTTTATCACACTGGATTGCTCATTGGGGTGGGATTTGAGGAATTCACTATTTCATCCTGTCTGAATCAGTCTTTGTTTTTTGCCATGGGTGCTCTGGTTTTTGCCCCTCCCCCCTTTTTCCAGTGCAGGTTGTCAGAAAACCAAGGAGATTTCTGTGGACAAGGAGGAGGAGGGGGCTGTTCAGGAGCCAACATGTCAATGACTAAAGCCAGTGTAAATGGTACTAATTCACCAGGCCCTTGACGCCTTGTCCTGTGGGTGGGGTGCTGTTGTTCGTTATCAGGCTTTGACATTTTTTGGAGTCTGTGAGTCTTCTTGATATTCATATTGAGCAAAGGTCCGCATTGAGCTGCCCACAATGATGTTCCAGTCCTTTTCCTGAGTGATGTAGTTAATTTAGAATGCAAGTTACTGAGTAGCTCCCATTAGCTACACCTTTCCAGGTCACTATGGTTTACAGGTGAAGCAATAAGAAAGGAAGAAAGGTTCAGCAGTTAGAGTGCTAGTCTTGGATATGCCAGCCACGTTCAACTCCCTGCTCCACCACAAACTTCCTGTGTGAACGCTGACAAGTCACTTAGGGCTAGAGTCACAAAGGGACGTAGGTACTTAACTGCCACTTTAGGTGCCTAAATCCCAGATTTACCTGCCACTGGTATTCACAAAACCCCTCTCAGCAGCTGCTGACCTACGTAGGTGATTTTCTAGGTGGCTAAACGGTCCCTTTGTGAATCTAGCATTTTGTCTCCCTGTGCCCTGTTCCCCATCTGTCAAACAGGCTAATATTATTTCTGAACTCCATAGGGATGTTGTGAGGATAAGTATATTAAAATATGAGAACAGATATGGCTAGAGCCTGGCAAAAGACCCAGAGGACTGGGTCAGTAATTGGTTAAAAGGCAGGAAACAAAGGGTAGGAATAAATGGTCAGTTTTCACAATGGACAGAGCTAAATAGCTGTGTCCCCCAGGGATCTGTACTGGGACCAGTGCAGTTCAACATATTCATAAATGATCTTGAAAAAGGGGTAAACAGTGAGGTGGCAAAGTTTTCAGATGATACAAAATTACTCAAAATATTTATGTTGAAAGCAGACTGTGAGGAGTTATAAATGGATCTCACAAAACTGGGTGATTGGGCAAGAAAATGGCAGATGAAATTGAATGTTAATAAATGCAAAGCAATGCACGTAGGGAAACATAATCCCAACTATACATATAAAATAATGGGCTAAATTAGCTATTACCACTCAAGGAAGAGATCTTGGAGCCATTGTGGATAGTTCTCTGAAAACATCCGCTCAATGTGTAGCAGCAGTCAAAAAAGCTAACAGAATGTTAGGAACCATTTGGAAAGGGATAGATAAAACAGAAAATATCTTAATGCCACTATATAAATCCATGGTATGCCCACACCTTAAATACTGTGTGCAGTTCTGGTCACTCATCTCAACGCCCCTCCCCCCCTCCACCCTCCAAAAAAACATTAGAATTGGAAAAGGTACAGAGAAGGGCAGCAAAAATGATTATGGGTATGGAACAGTTTCAATATGAAGAGAGATTAAAAATTACTAGGACTTTTTAGCTTGGAAAAAAGATGACTAAGGGCAGGTATGATAGAGGTCTATAAAATCATGACTAGTGAGGAGAAAATGAATAAGGAAATGTTATTTACTCCTCCACATAACAAAAGAAGCAGGGGTCACCCACTGAAATTAATAGGCAGGAGGTTTAAAACTAACTAAGGAAGTACTTCTTCACACAATGCATAATCAACCTGTGGAACTCATTGCCAGGGGATGTTTTGAAGGCCAAAACTATAACTGAGTTCAAAAAAGAACTAGATAGGTTCATGGAGGATAGGTCCAGCAATGGCTATTAGCCAAGATGGTCAGTGATGCAACTCCAGGCTTTGGGTGTCCCTAAACCTCCAACTGCCAGAAGCTCAGACTGGATGACAGGGGATCGATCATTCAATGATTGTCTGTTTTGTTCATTCCCTCTGAAGCAGTGGGTCTCAGCCAGGGCTACATGTACCCCTGGGGGTACACAGAGGTCTTCTGGGGGTACATCAACTCATCAAGATATTTGCTTAATTTTACAACAGAACATAAGAACATAAGAACATAAGAAAGGCCGTACTGGGTCAGACCAAAGGTCCATCTAGCCCAGTATCTGTCTACCGACAGTGGCCAATGCCAGGTGCCCCAGAGGGAGTGAACCTAACAGGCAATGATCAAGTGATCTCTCTCCTGCCATCCATCTCCATCCTCTGACGAACAGAGGCTAGGGACACCATTCTTACCCATCCTGGCTAATAGCCATTTATGGACTTAGCCACCATGAATTTATCCAGTCCCCTAACAGGCTACATAAAAAGCACTAAGAAAGTCAGTACAAACTAAAATGTCATACAGACAATGACTTGTTTATACTGCTCTACATACTATACACTGAAATGTAAGTAAAATATTTATATTTCAATTGATTTATTGGTAAAAATGAGAAAGTAAGCAATTTTTCAGTAATAGTGTGCTGTGACACTTCTATATTTTTATGTCTGATTTTGTAAGGAAGTAGTTTTTAAGTGAGGTGAAATTTGGGAGTATGCAAGACAAATCAGACTCCTGAAAGGGTACAGTAGTCTGGAAACGTTGAAAGCCATTGCTCTGAAGCACCTGACATTGGCCACTGTTGGAAGATAGGATACTGGGCTAGATGGAACATTGGTCTGACCCAGTATGACCATTATTATGTTTATAAGACTATGTTTATGTGGCAGGTAGGAGGTAAAGAATGGTTTTTGTTTGTTTGTTTGTTTGTTTTGCTTCTCTGTTAGCATCTGTCAGTTCTCACAAATACAACTGTTCTGGGCGATGGATAGCCTGGTTAATCCATGTTGCCTCCCCTTGGTTACAGAAGCAAGTAACTTTTGTGGATAGAATAACTCGGATATGAACTCTTTCATGCTTGTGCTTACTTAATGTGGAAATGACAACATTAGCTCTGGATTTACTTGTTTTACTTGCAATATTTGGTTTACGGATGTATAACATTTTCATTGTGAACTAAGAACTCAGTTCATGACCTTAATGTCAGGGGAAAAAATCTAAAATAGTATAATGTTCTTTTATTATGCTATGTTTTAGCTTCATGACAAAGCACTACAATATTTAATAGAGAGGGTTTCATTGTTCAAGTATTTAACAGATATGTGACAATATACTAGGAAAACAAGTTAAATATTGTTTTGCTGAATACACTATGATCATGCATTTGAAGTAATTAGTTCATTATTGAATTGCACTATGAGATGACAATATTTAACAACTTGAAAAAATCCATAAGCAAAGTTCACTACAGTGGTCACCTTTAAGGGCACTTTTGGGCTACATCCAGACTGAGCTCAGTACAGCTCTTGGAGACAAGAGTCACAAAGGGGACTTTACCTCACCTTTTAAATCCTCCTGTTACTGTGGCTGTCTGGTTGTTGGGTTAGTCCCTGTTATAAATTAGAGCAGCCTCAGAGGTGCTGCATTTTATTCTCAGCTGTTCACAGTCCCAAGGGATCATTCCAATGGAGGGAGCGGGAGGATATGGCTGGGATGGAGAAATGTATAGGTTACTCTTCTTAACCTGTGTGAGAGGGATGGGTGGTATGGGACCAGCTATTTTGTCCTTGCATTATTTCAAGATTCCGCTACACTGATAGAATCATCCACTTGCCATTTAATCTGGCTTTAAGGATGCTTTGGACCACCGAAGCACCCTTAATGAAGCTGAAACTATGACTCAACATGTTTCTATTCATTGGAAAAATGTAACCAGTTTCTAGCTTTCAAACTGGTAGAAATTTTTTGTGTGCGATCACTATATAGCAAAGTGATTTAATTTTTATGTCAGGATCTGCATACATTGATTAATCCTGATGTTTTAGCCTGCAACAAAGTATTGGTGTGTACATGGGATTAAAATGATATATCTCTGAGCTTTGCTCATTTTGCTACATACTCTTACAATTCATTTTCCACCATTAATTTTACAAACAAACAAACAAACCAAAAACAGATTTTGGAAATTCCAAGTTGTATTCATGAAAAAGAATCCTTTATTTTTGGATAATGCTTTATCCCTAGCAATCTTGCTTCTGGAAAAGGAAAATTTGGACCCAGTTCCCTCAGAGCCTTTAAAGGCTGTTGCTGAACCATAAAAATTGGCTGCCAAGGATCAGTGATCTCAGAGATTGCTGTGTCTAAAGTAATGGATTGAGACTGAATTTCCTCTATTCCTTAGCAGGGGATTTGCAGGTGTCTGCCCGCACTGCAGACAATTTAGAGCATCCATGTTCAGGAAGGATCCTCATTAAATTTCCTGACTACATGAATATTTATTTCCAACTGTCCAACACACTGTTTTTTAAAGTTACCACTTTCTAACTCTCAACCTCCTTAAATACTGTATTGACTTATTTATGGTCAATATGGAATTCATGAATTTGGTCCTTTGAGTAACGAAGCTGAATTTTGGAAAAGGTCACAAAACTGTAAGGGTATTTGTCTTTGCGGTATCTTCTAAATTGAACATCACAACAAAAAATATGCTTTGTTGCATCTGCCACATTGTTTAAAATATTTATGAAGTATAGAAGAGTGAATATTCAGTTTGATTCAGTTCCATTTATGCAAATACATCATTAAAATGTTATATGCTATTAATATTTTTAGGTTAAAGTTGTCGTAGTAGGTATTAATATTCCCTTTACATGTGATTTATTGTCAGATTATGGAGTTTGACTAAAACATCAGCTGAAATGTTTGAAAACATAGTGGTAACAGGGGCTTAATCGGAAGTGTGCAATTACAGTCCAGCAACAGGAAAAAATGTTAAATTACTGCCATAACTAACAATATCAAAACCACAAAAGTTATAATATGGAATCACCGATCAACTACTTTAATCTTTCAGTTTTGTAGATTCAAGTAATGCAAAGACTTCTCATCTAGAAAGGCTTGGTTTGTAGTCTAACACCTTCACATTACCCATAGTTCTTCCTTAATCATAGGTTAAACATTATTTTGAAACTGCCATAATTCCTCTCTTGAAAATAAAACAAAATGGCAGAAAAGAACTTTGATTAAATTTAAATGTGTACAATCTTCTCATCTGAACGTGTGGGAGAGTTTAATCTTGTCACTCTACCCACATAAGAAGAGAATATGCCCCCAAAGTTGGTTATTATTGCTAGTTTACAAACAAGATGAAAAGCCTTTCCCCAAAACACTGAAAAAGAGAACATAAAAGCTGGAAAGAACTGAATAAGATTCACGTTAATATTCTAGGTAAGCAGAGGAAGCTGGTGTTTCAAATGGAGTTTGAGAGCCTATTTGCAAACGTCATGAAGTTCACACAGCTCTAATCACTTAGATCAAAAGAAGTCTGGGATTGAATGAGTACAGAGAATAATCCTAAAGGAATGGAGTTTGTATTGCCACTTTAAGTAGGTTAACAAAACAACACTGAATAGCTTTTATTTTGATGTTCTTCACTTTAAGAGTTTTCTATGCTAGGTTTGAATTATGCAAAAGGAGACAGGCTCAGCACAGCTCCTACTAGGTTGGCCGGAGGGAGGCTCCCTTTTCATACATCTGGTGCAGCGGCCGCCTGCAAACCACAGAATGGGGTGCTGGTTTGAGTTTGAGTTGAAATAATGTGCAAGATTCATCCTCAGTTAATTCAGTCACTTTGCTAATTAGTTCTTTAATCTAGTGCCTGACAATCAGCCGATAGGCACAACAACAAACAATGAAAGTAAAGTTTGTAACAAAACAAAAGTATATAAAAAGCTTTGGGAATAATTAAATAAAATCTAATACTTGACACAGAGAGCAAACATAACCAAATAATATTCCTTATGTATAAATATATAAGGTCAGATTTTTGCAGAACTCTCTAGTCCCTTTGCTTTGCTCTGACAATGGAAAAGGGACATAAAGCTGGTTTAACAATCTTCTTGGTTTGGGAAAATGGCTAGGTGGCATACACCTGACGTAACCTGCTCTTTACTACCATTCCATTCACAGCACCTGGCATACAGGGCACAGATGAGCAAAAGGGATTGTGGCCAGAACATCACTGCTCTGCTGCTGTTTGTGGCTTCCAGAACATACCTAATTTAGAACAGCTCTGAGGCTGTCCCACGGTCAGGGAAACACAAACAGAGTCGGGGTTATAGTCTTTGTTATGCTCTTTAAAGCAATTAAGAATAAAGAGAACAACATTACAGGAAGAGACATAAGTCCTAAATACTCTGTTCTGCTGCCCATGGAGTTTTGGCCTGAGACACACATTTATACTTATTCTTTACAAAAGAATTATCAACAAAAATCAAGTAATTATCTTAGAGTTTACTACTAAAAACTGGCAGCTATTTATAACAAAGCTTTGTCAGTTTTATCACTCCAGGACTATAGGTGAGTCTATTTACAAGAAGAAAAAACATCTTAAATAAAGTTTTCAGGAACAAGATTACATGGAAAGATCTTTGGAAGGAGATTCAATAAGAAATATATATAAATACTACGGGGGCGGGGAGAAAGAGAGTGAGTTCTAAAATGTTTAGAATTCCTGTTTGGTTGTGGGTTGGAGTATTTTGGTTTTGGTCATGGCAATTGTGAGAGAAAAATCAGAGACTCCTTGACAAAGGTAGAAGTTATTGATCTATTTTTAAAAATGTATTTAAAATTAAAGCAAGTAGAGGTCATTTTCATTGTTCTACTTTAAGACTAATAATACAGCATGATGTAATAATGTTGAATACTTTTGATAGAGAAAAATAAATTTAATATAGATTTCATAGATTTTTGAGGCCAAAAGAGACCATTAGTTAATCTAGTATGAGCTGCTGTATAATATAGGCCATATAATTTTGACTGGTTGCTCCTGTATTGAATGTTTGTCTAAGCATATCTTCCAGAAAGGCATCCAGTCTTGACTTGAAGGTTTCAAGAGATGAAGAATCCACCACTCCCATTGGTAATTTGTTCCAGTGGATAATAAACATGTGCGCCAAATTTCTACTTTGAAAAGTTGGGGGTGAGGGTGGTGAATGGCCTCCCTGATCTCCCCAATTCTGTTGCCCCTGGTTCCAGCCACTTGTCCTTGTTATGCTTTTCTGTTGATTAAAAAGCCCTTTAGAATCTGGTATTTTTCCTGAGAGATATCACTTATACACCATAATGAAGTCACCTCTTGATCATCTTTTTGAAAGAAATACTAAAATGTGGAGAAGTTGATAATCCTATTTTTTTTTTTAGTAAGATAATAAAAATCAGGACTCCTGCTCTTGCTACTGACTTGTTGTGAGATTTTAAGTAAATCAGTTCTCTACTAGCTGTAAAATAGCAATGATAATATTTATTTACTAGAAGTGTTGCAAATATTAGAATCTAACTTTTTAGAAAACCCTTAAAAGGCTGGAAGAAATGATAATATTTAGGTATCTGTCGGTTTCTGTCTGCAAATCAGGTAGTAAAATAAATATAAACATAAAAAACCTAAATCATATTTGCACCCACATCTAATTGCTTCTACAGAATTAGGCATCCTTGGATGAAAGGTAATTTGTGTATGTATGCGCAAAGTATGCCTGTTACTTTAGGTAGTCCTGTTCTTCTTTGTCCCTTCTGCATCTTCACATATTCTTATGTGAAAACTCACTTTATTGTAGAGCCCTCTTCTTACCCATGTCAAGTAAAGGATGAGTCACTCAAAACAATTTCACCTGCTTCCAGCGTGAAGGCATAGGTAATGGTATCTTAGAAAAAGCCAGGCACTCCTTTGCCATCACCTAAATTAATGACAGCACTCATTTTGTGTGTTTAACAAATTAATCTTACAATAAAAAGTTGATTATAAGAGTAAACATATAATAAATGAGATGCTGAATTTCTAACCCCAGCACTCAGCATTCTGTCTAGCTATGTGGTGAAGATATAATGCACTATCTTTGTTACAAAAAGAAAGACATTTACTATTTAAGATAGTTAACTCTATGTAGCTTCTGTGAAAATCTTAGTTCTCTGCCCCAGTTCTCTGATATCTGTTCAATTTGGGTAATGCAAAGTTGGTCGGACATGGAAGGGAGAACTCACAGCAATCTCTTAAGGAATGAGTCATCAGCTGTGCTTCTGTGAAGCTCCGGCAGGAGTTGTGCTTCTAGAGCTCCTTCTGAGGCAATGCAGCTCTGATTTGCCCCAAGGCAGGATAGAGTTTTTGGAATGTAGTGCTTAGGATAATTCATTGCAAAGCCATATCTTGAACTGAGCCTTTAGCTTCTACTCTACTGCAGGCTATAATAATTCTGTATTGATTATTCATGTTTGTTTACCATTAAAATGTGTTGACTCTCATTAGCATTGTCAGGTTATATTATAGTGTACAACTGCTTGTAACAATAAAGATTTAGTGGATCAGTGGTCATGGCATTTGTTGTAGGTATTACCAGTTTTTAAAAGGTACAGTTCCTCATTTATAACTGTTTATATATATTCATGTACCAGTCACAAAAGGTGAACATTCTTTTAATGCTGGCTTCTGGTGTGATTTAGATTTCTAGTGATACAGATGAGGGTTTTTTTACATACAGCAACTGATTTCAAAACTACTTAGAGCTCCTCAATGGAGCTGCTGCTGATACTTTTTTTTCTCTCCAAAGTTTAATCTTGCAATTGCCAGGAAAATATGTATAAATCCCCCTTTGCTGATGAACTACATGTACTCTGGTGATTTGTATGTCAGACATTTCTGCGTATTTGTCAGCAATCTGATCATAGATGCTTTAAAGGCTCTAAACACAGTGGATTGACTACACCTATGGTAATAAATCATACCTGACGAACTTTTGCATATTAAATATTTCTGTTGGAGAAGGAGAATGTCATCATATATCCAAGCTGTTGGGATTTAACACATGGTAGATTTAGCAGTATTTGACAATAGCCATCTTTTTAACAGAGTTTGGAGAATCAGTAATATTTAATAATATTCAATGAGGGTGGAAGTTTGTTGTTATCCCTGATAACATTTCTTATAAAGACCCTTAGGTAAAACCCTGCCCTGTTGAAATGAGGAGTTTTGCCATTGACTTCACTGAGGCCAGGATTTCATTTGTTATGGATGTAACAAAAAAGTTTACTTTATGTATTGTCGGAGAAAAACACAGTTCTCACTCTTTGGTTGGGTGCAGCAAAGTCAGATACTTTATTATCTCTAGCAATTGTGTGGAGGGAGAGAACTATACAGGTCTCTCTACAGGTAAACAATTACAGCAAGTATTTATACCTTTTGTTACATACAATAATAAGCAACAGCTGCATTTTGTTTATACATAGGTCATCCTGATATCTTATTTTTCTCACTTATTTAGACTCTAGTCTACATTCCATATTATCTACACAAGGTCGCAAAAACTTCTCACACAGTTCTTTCCCACTCGCCTCACACAATCCTCGCTTCTACAAATCTCGCATTATTAGGGTTACAGTTAGCCTGACAAAATTCAGTGGCAAAATTCCCTTTTCGTTTAATGGTGTAGATAGAATTGGGCATTAATTGTCAGTAACTATCATTTTAGTTACTGTACTGTAATACTACTTCTCTCATTATTTAATATTTATATTTCATGCATCTAATGTTCTCATTTAACATAGGTTTCATAAGAAAATATTTCTGTATTAATTACTAGCTGATAGTTACAAACATATTTGATGTTTAGCTTCATCCGACATCAGTATTAGTTAATCCTCAGCATGCCTTTAATTATAATATTTATGACTACTCAACATTGACATTTGACCTTAATAGGAACCATCATTTAAAATATTGTTCTATTTCCAGTGTAGTTGGTTGTATTTGGAAAATATTGTGGTTCTACTTTTTAGACTATAACATATTAGTATTGGGTTTCAGCTTTATTGTGTTTCATTGATTAAATAGCAAGCTTCTTGGACTGTCCAGTAAAATGCTTTTTGTTTTTATTTTTTAATACTGTTACTAACAGCCCTGCAAACTGAAATTGGGGTTTGAGAGTCAAGATGTATTCTTTGTTGCTAAATCATCATCACTGAATCTGCAGACCCACTTTTAACCATGGTTATATCACAGCAACTGCTGTTGTTTTAAATTCTGTCCTCAGATATAACCAGGATTACACAGGTGTAAATATGGTCCCACAGTTTGAAAGAATTGCTATTTAAATTCTATGATGCACAAAACAGAATATAATCCATCTCTTTGACTGTACTGGATGAATTGCTACCAGGAGTAAAAGTGGTGAAACCTCTTTTGTCTCAAGGAAGTGAATACACATAATGGGAAGCAAGGGCCACAATCCTTTCCCTTATGAAATCAGTGGGAGAACTATTTATTCACTTCAATGATGCAGGATTGAGCTCGGTAAGCAGATCTGCTGAACAAGAAGGTGTCCTATCTACTTTTCACAGTCACATCACTCCTAAAGGGAATGTAATATCAGTTAATGCAATAGGTTTTGATTATTTGGGATAAAATTTTCAAAAACACCTAATTCCCATTTCCATTGACTTTCAATTAGATCCTAAGTCATGTCAGTATGTGCTTTTGAAAATTTAACTTTTGGTCTATTATTATTTTTAAATGTTATTTCTGGACATACTGCTAAATGTCTGAAGCTGTTTCTGGTATTGAAATATGCATGAAATGCAAATATATGTTTAGATTCAATATTTTGTTTATCTCTTCCAAATTCAGAAATTGAGAAAGGAAGTTGTGGAGACCCAGGAATACCATCATATGGAAAAAGGACTGGCAGTAGTTTTCTGCATGGAGACACACTTACCTTTGAATGTCAGGCAGCTTTTGAACTTGTGGGAGAGCGAATGATCACGTGCCAACAAAATAACCAGTGGTCTGGCAACAAACCCAGCTGTGTTTGTAAGAATTGCTTTGATTTTTTCTTCCTACTAAATTCTTGACCTAAGCCTATTCCTTTTTTTGGCACTTGCAACTCACCAGCAGGGAAACATTTCAAAAGACCTTGAAGACGTGTTCTGTGATAACTCTACTAGATAGCTTAGTAGTAGCTCATTTACAAGGAACATCACGTAGAGCCATTTTAGATTTCTTTCCTTCATTTTGTATTTAATTGAAACATTTAATACTTTTAATGTAAATGTGAGTTAAATAAAACCCTAATTGAGAGATTGCTAATAGCACATAAGTGTTCAGTAGGATATCATAGCACGTATCTAGTGATTCTGGCAGGGTGAAGTACTCTGCATATACACATCAGTAAAGTCTTTCTTTTTTTAACAACTTAATAAGGTTGTATAATAATTTAAGCAATATGAGGTTATCCAGCACAGAACATGATAGGCAAGATCAGTGGATGCGATTTTATTTCTTTTAGCCAATAAAAAATATTTATAGTCAAGTTTGCACTTTGGATGGATTTAAATGATGTCAGTTTATATAATTCAGAAGTAAAACAGAGTAAATCTTTGCAAGTGGGCAGGTAAATTATGCTTTTTATCTATCTTCACCATTTTTAGAAAATGAACACCTTCTTGCAGTTTTACAAGTAGCACAGGGACTTATCAGTTGGGGGCATTTTCAAAAGCACTTTGGAGCACAATTCCCAAAGTTAATGGGGCTTGTGTTGCTAACACTGGTCTACACACAGTTTTTGTACAGGTATAACTGTGTTGGTTAGGGGTGAGATTTTTGTTTTACTGAAATAGTAATACCAGTACAATCCTTAGTACTGTTTTACCAGTGTAGCTTATTCCCCATTTCGTATATGAGTAAGCTATGCTGGTATAAACAGATTTATATTGGTGTAACTACTTCCACACTAGGGTCATAAATAACTTTGCTTTAAAAAGCATCTAGTTATTTTATGTTTCCTTGTTTGTGTGTTTCAAAAATTATAAAATTTATGTTTGAGACAAATAGGTTATTTAAATAATTTAATTATAATTATTGAGGGTAGAAGAAGTGGATTTTTGCAATTTTTCCTTTTAAAAAACATGCCTACTTTTAGTAATGGTGAGAGTGATGGTTCACCAAATATTCAGAAAACATGAAAACTGATGCAAATCTGGGTTTTCATAGTTCACAAACAGTAATCTTGCAGTTTTCTTTTTAAAAATAAGATGTATTTAAAATTATAAGCTGCTTTAAAATTGAGATCAGGCTTTTTTTTTTTTTTTTTAATTTTTCTAACTCTGCTATATACAGTGGGCCAGGTTTTCACTGTTGCTTCAACAGACCTCCAATTGTGTGCGCACAACTTTGCACATGCATTCACCCTTTTTCCCCCAATGTTCCGCCACAGGTCAGAGGACATGCACAGGTGACAGATTCTATTACTTGTGCATTCAGCTGATATAATTTGCATATGCAGTACCCTTTGGAACAAATGGGTTGTGCAGAAGAGTGAAGCAGCCTTTTGAGAATCATAGTGTGTGTGTGTGTATGTGTGTATATGAACATATATACACAGATACATTTCCACAAAAGTGTAATAGCACTTTCATTTCAATAATCAGTTTAGCTTAACATTTTAACTCTTGGAAACATTTTCAAAACAAGTTATTTAAATCCTATAAAACAAGAGAAAATGTATTATTAAACAGTCAAAACATTGATTTCAATTTGAAACATGGTAAGGGATAGAAAAGGTCCAGCCCTTGTGTGGGGTGCAATGAACCCTCCTCTTACTCTATGTTCTCCCTGCTCAGATACCAACCACAACTCTGAATACTGGGAATTGGCCCTGGTTAGTGGTGTTTGGAGTGTAAGCCATCCCAAAAGTGTAAGAATGAAACAGAATCATGATTCACTCCTTTTCTCCCACTTGTACCATTTACCAGAGTTGGCCAATAGTAGAGGTGAGCATATATTGCCTTTGTTTTAGAAGTGGATTAGGCCATGTCTATACTACCACTTATGCTGGCAACATTTATATCACTCAGGGTTGTGAAAAAACAACCCCCTGAGTGACAGAAGTTTTGCCGGCATGAATGGTAGTGTGCACAGCGCTGTCAGCAGAACTTCCCCCACCAACATAGCTACCGCCGCTCATTAAGGTGGTTTTATTATGTCGATGGGAGAGTTGAGGTGGTTTTATTATGTTGACAGGAGGCTACACGAGCGATCTTACAGCAGCACAGCTGCATTGGTACAGCTATGCCACTGTGAGCTCGCTAGTGTAGACATGGCCTTAGTGAGCATTCTTCTTTGGAACCTTTTAGACCACCACCTCACACAAGTGGAGACTTACAGTATCTGCAACATGAGCTTATGCTTTACTGGCACAAATTGGCTCCACGTGTCATTTTTGATTGTCACAGGAGTGTTCACACAAATTCCATTACTACTCTCAAACCAGCAGACATGCATCCAGACTCCACTACTTTTATGCACATTCACTTAGCTCACAACACTATTGTTCTGTACTCTCTTGAAATGGATTCTGTTTGTGTTTCTAACAATAAATAACTTGAAAGATCTGATAGTGTCATGTAGCCACATGTGAGGAACTAAAAAATCATAAATGCATAAAAAGGCGGAAATAAATGCTAGACCAGGGAAGTAGTCTGACATTATTAAACATGATCACATTACAAGCTCCAGCTAGCAAGAGTCATGATTTGTTAGCCCAATCTTCAAAACCATCCATTTTCCACAGAAAACAAAAGTAAAAAGAAACATGTTTTGTATTATTGCTAAATGTTATTTTGAGAGTCTATTATTGTCTCTCTTAGTCTCATGCTTCTTCAACTTTACTACACCATCTGGAATTATTCTTTCACCAAACTACCCTGAGGAATATGGGAACAACATGAACTGTGTGTGGTTGATTATTTCGGAGCTAGGAAGCAGGATTCATCTAATTTTCAATGATTTTGATGTGGAGCCTCAGTTTGACTACCTTTCAGTGAAGGATGATGGGATTTCTGATTTACCAGCTCTTGGCACTTTTTCTGGCAATGAGGTCCCTTCCCAGCTGGCTAGCAGTGGGCACATAGTAAGACTTGAATTTCAGTCAGATCACTCTACCACTGGAAGAGGCTTTAATATCACTTATACAAGTAAGCACCTGTTTGTCTAGTTTAATTAAAATGTTATATTTAATATCAAACCCTTTCTTTGGTCACAATAATACAAAGATGAATTAAGAATGTGTGTGTTTAGACAAACAAATAATTAAATTTCCAAAGGAAAACCACTGTATGTGTGATTTTAAGATATATGAGGTCTTAGTCTTTTATGTAAATTGCAAAAATTATAGTATCTATATAACATAGATATGACACCCTTACTCTTTCACTGAAGATTTACTGTTTTCAGTTAGTTTTCCAACATTCTGTGTAATCTCTTATGTTTGTTTACTCTTACTATATATACAGCTCAGAGCCAATAACTCTTAATTTGAAAAATACTGAAAATAAGAAACTAGTATGATGTGTGTAAAAATGCATAATTGAATCTGTTACTTGGTAACCCCTCCTTCATATATCTATTGAAGTGCCTAAGTCTAAGGTGCTCTTTGTTGAGATGTCTGATAACAGATGCTGTCTTGTAAGTAACACTGCCACACTTGCTATAAACTACTGGCCCTTTTGGAAGTTTTGGGTGAGGTAAGGATAGAGTAGGCATGGAGACTGCCCTCTTAGTCCAAGAGATGTTCCACTTAAGTCGGAGGTAAATTGGCAGTAAGGCTTGCTCTCCTGCAGCCTGTGATTTTTCCTGTCCTATGGATAAATCAGTCTAAAGGCTTTCAATATGGTGCCTTGCCAAGCACTAAATACACGTTAAAAAAAATCCCACCTATTTTAAGTGTACTTTGTGTTAAAGTAGGTAGATTTAATGTAGAATTTTTGATGTCATTTTTGCACAAGTAATCTGGTGCTTTTGTTCTATTTTCTTTTTTAAATCAGCCTTTGGTCAGAATGAGTGCCATGATCCTGGAATTCCCATAAATGGAAGACGTTTTGGAGACAGATTCCTTCTGGGAAGTTCTGTTTCTTTTCATTGTGATGACGGCTTTGTTAAAACCCAAGGCTCTGAGTCCATAACCTGCATTATGCAGGATGGAAATGTTGTGTGGAGCTCCACTGTCCCACGCTGTGAAGGTAAGGGACACACTCCTTCTTTTATAGTTATTGTCTTACATAGTATAACTATTTTATTTTTTATTGCCTTTTCACATTTAGAACATTATCAAGACTGTTTTGCCTTTTGTTTATCACTCTTTTTTTTTTACAATAGTTTCAGTGAATAGAGAATAGCATGTAATATCTCAAGACAATATACACATCTTTCAAAGAATAGAGTATCACTTGAAAACTTTTTGTTGTAAATGTGTTGAAGTTTTGACCACCACCTTTGTCTATTAGCTGTGAGTTATGGCTAGTGAAAGGATATGGTAATTTAGATATATATGGCATATAGTGGAATGGTGGTAGCTGCCCTATAGTTTAGACTGAAGCTAGCTTCCTATTATAAGCCTGATTTGTAAATTCTACGTATAACTTCCCCAAAACAAACATATCCCCCTGAAATTTTGAATGTCACATGTCGTCATGGGGCAGATTCCTTCATTTTTACCAAAATTCCAAGAAAAATACATTTTTAAAATTCTGGTACTTTGAAAATGTACGTGTGTGTGTGTGTGTGTGTGTGTGTGTGTGTGTGTGTGTGTGTGTGTGTGAGAGAGAGAGAGAAATTCCTAAATGTTCATTATGTCTCCAAAATTACTTGGCCTGAAAATTCCAACTTTGTTTTCTTAGCCTTGCCTAGGAAAATATATTAATTAGATCAGATATACAGAATACTATCTCACTGTGCTGTGCCAAATATAATATAGAAATATAATGGTCATAATAGGCCAAATCCATTATTTTCTAATAGCTAAGTGGCAGGGCATTACACAAACTTAAGCCAAGAAGCAAGTAACTATTTTTCTTATGTAAACATTATGGTCAAGAAGTTGCATGGCCTCTGACCTCAGATAGTTCCAGATACTCACTGATATATTTTTGTAGATATAGGGCTAGACCTTCGTGGTGTAAATTGTCATAGTTCTATTGATGTCAGTGGAGCTACACTGACTTACACCAACTAAGGATCTGGCCCATATTTCTGTCAGTATTCTGGCTGTGCAAGAATTCATTTCTTGAAAGATAGTGTGCATTTTTAAGAAATTTAGAGATACTGAGAAAAGCTGGCAGCAATTTGATAAGATGTGTTAGATGTAAGCTTAAATACTGCACTAGCAAGATTCATAATCTTAATAGGGCCATGTAATCAATTGCTCAATGGAGCAGTTTTTGCCTAGAGCAAGAACAGTCTATTCCGAGGGGGTTTCTTCATCAAACAAAGTTTTCTGATTTTTAAATTCTATACACATAATTGGTTCAGGATTCAATATCCTCTTCGTAAAACTTCATTAGAAAGTTTTCATAGGTGCACAAGCAAAGAAACCATGTTGAGAGCACAGGGAAAGAATGAGCAGGGAGAAACAAATACTGAAATGATTGTCTTTAAAGAAATACATCTGTAGGGTTTTATCCTTCTCCCACTGAATCTTGTAGGACATTTGTCATTGATTTCAATAGGAACAGGATTAGGGTCTTAATTCATCAATCTAAAAGACTAATAGTTTTTCAGTAAGTGCAGTTCTTTCAAATTAAAATAAAAATGTCATTTATTGAAAAGCTATTTCTTAGTGTAGATTTTTTTTTTCTTCTGACAAAAGGTTTCTCTTTTCTGATGGTAGTTATAAACCAAGTGTCCATTGCTTCAGGCTAGTTTGGAGATAATCTGGTCTGATTGTGCAGGCCCATGACTTGATTGAGCTACTCTGTTATGTTCTGCTTTCAAGCACATTTAGCAATCATCGTAATAAGTGATGTATGAAAAGTTCTTCTGCACAGGATAATGCTTTATCTGGTGCAGATCAACAAAGTTTTAATAAGACTAAATTGATTTTTTTAAAAGAATATAGGATAAATTGCACTTTTTGTCAGCTTTAAGAGAGTACAGACTAGTAGCATTCTGCTAGCTAATATTTCATCCATGGGCCTGAATCTGTACTTATTTGAACTAATGTAATTCAGGGAAAACTGTACTGAGATCAGTAAAACTATACTAGCATAAATCTTGAGTAAAATCAGAATAATCCCTTGTGAATTCAGTTTCTGTTACAAACAATATAGTAAAGATATGACCATTAATTCACTTGTCATAGCTTCATATTATTATTAATTTGTATATGGCATTATTGGTGTTCCTGGCACTGTTTGAAGAAACTGAAGACTTGGAGTAAGATTTTGCACAGTGCATCACAGAACTCTCAGTCAAGAGGGAGGTGGAGCTAAGGTGCCTTTAAGACATCTTTAATACCCTCCAAATCCTGGGCAGCTCCTTGGCCCTTGGTGTAACATAAACAGCCCTGGGATAGCATATCTAAATTATGGCAGCCTATCCCATGATTCCTATGGGCTTCAGTGGTGCTTGGAATCTCCCCAGAGCTGTGTGCTGTGATCCACTCTTGATAAGCTTCTCTTGCCCCCAGCCTCACCCCTAATACATACTCTACAGCACAGCTTGGGAGGGGTTTTTAGAAGACCGCCTTACAGCTTCTTCCTCAGTTCCTGTGCTGGGGCATTTCTCCCCTGTCTGGATCTGAGGTTTTTAGAGCCCTGTTACACTGCTTCCAGACCTTTTTATAAGATCTTTAAGACAAGCAGTTCCATTGACTTCAATTATTACTCACCCAATAAGGTACTACTCAGTATGAACAATGGTGGCAGAATCAGTCCAATAAATTGTGAGTCCTTGTTCTTTTATCTGTGTACCATTCCACACAAACCTATGGTGCATAGTCGAACAAAATCACTATTTATGAAGTAATGTCCTACTCCACATACTACTCAGAAAGGTTTGAAGAATCAAGTCCTAAATGAGCTCTGACAAGACATGATGTCAGGAATTATGCCATTCAGAGAGAGGGGTGTGGGCTCTTTATAAAAAAAATAAGTAAGCAGGATTACTTTTCTCATATAGTACATGTCATTTATTCTTGCTTGTCAGATTTTCTTAACAGTTAACTGAACACTCTCTGTGTGTGTGTGATTTATCAGCCCATTTAATTGTAATTTATAGGTATATATTTCACTACATATATATGCTTTTATTTCCCAGCACCATGTGGTGGACATTTGACAGGATCGAATGGGGTTATCTTGCCACCAGGATGGCCAGGATATTACAAGGACTCGCTAAATTGTGAGTGGGTGATTGAAGCAAGACCAGGACATTCTATTAAGATCACCTTTGACAGGTGAGAACAAGAGAGAAGTCAAACAACAAGACCTATCTCAACACAAACACAGCACCCACATGTTGAAAGCAAAAGGAAAGGAGTGGGGGATATGGAGGAACACTGCATTAGCTGCTTCTAGTAGAAATCTCTGATTTTGTGCTCTGATTTAAGAATTGTGAACTTTCAGTAGACACACACACATGCACTGTACCAAATTCTGCTCTCATTTGTGCCAATGTAAATCTCTTGAAATCAAGAAAGTAGCATTGGATTTACAATGGTACAAGCAAGAGCAGAATCTTACTCAGTGCCTCTACGTAGGTGACTTTGAAAGTACAATTAGCATCTGACTGAGCTACTCCAACTTTACACCAGCATTACTGGGAGAAAAATTTGGTCCCCTTTCCTTGAAGGTTCAAGTTGTAAATCACTATTTTTGGTCTAGGCACTCTTTTCTTTTTTAATGGTAAGGTTTAGTTTTAGTTTAGTTTAGATGATGGGTCAGTCTTCCTGGCAGATTTACAATTAAAGACCTGTAATTCTTCATATAGAGTTTCTTTACAACTGTTATGCTTTTGGAAGCTAATGATAACATAATTGAGTCTGTTTCCTGTCAAGGTTCTTACTTTTTCTGCCTAACACAAGTGCTGTAATAACTATTGAACCCCAAGAAGGGTAACAAAGATATGTTGCTTGTTCATTTAGCCTTTGCTGCCCAAACAGAACAAGACTCAGATGGAAAACCTTAGTACTTAAAAAAATAATCTTGCCATACTGATATCATCTAAGGTTCATAAATTGTTACATAGATTAATAAGATCAGTATCTAACAAGGCAAAAGTATAAATTTTATAGGTAATTTAAGTATTTTCTCTAGATTTGGAAAATAGAGGATTTTATATTTTACTATAAGTCTTACAATCCACACCTTCAGTTACCAAAATAAAATTCTCTAGCCCTTCTGACAGTGAGAACAGCATTTGATATGTAAATGAGCTCACTAATGGTTTTGATGTTGCCAGATCAAATGCACCTTAGCAACCCAAAGTGCATTGAAATAGTCCAGAGGTAGTAGCAAAGGATTGGACACTCCAACTTACTGTTTCATAGTGAAACCTCTGCAGTTCAGGTCATCTTAGTAACTCCTGCAAGGGCAATGAAAAATCATTGGCTGATTATATGTTCAGAATGAGTTGGCCTGGAAATTCTGATTTGTCTTTCATTCTGAATATGAGTGAAGGATAACGAGTTCCTTTCAGGATGCCATCCTCTGGAGGGGCCAGGCACAATACAGCAAATCAAAAACAGGAGAAGCTATGATGCAGGGAATCACCAACGCCAACACCCTCAGCAGCACAAGCTGACACAGAACTCATCCAGCCTCTTCATGACTAGCTTCCCAAATACACAACTGTTAGTGTGTTGCAACATAGATAGATATATAAATTAATGATTCAGAATAAAATAATAGACCGGTCCCACTGATCAGCCAAACGAAAATTAAAACAACATAAATGATATTGGAGAGAGGCTTTGTTTGAGTAGCTGGTATATGTGTCATATAGCTTCTCTCTCTCTCTCTCTCTCTCTCTCTCTGATCCCCAATAAGGAGAAAATAATATCCTTGCATGGGGTGTTGTGACAAGAAAAATAACAGTTGTCTTCTTTTTGAATATTATACTTTTCTTTGGTAAAGATGGCATAGATCTTTTTTTTTTTTCTTTTTTCTGGCCATCAGCTTTTTCAGACTCAGCTATTATATGGCTTAGGGCTGGTCTACACTAACCCCCCCACTTCGGACTAAGGTACGCAAATTCAGCTACGTTAATAACGTAGCTGAATTCGAAGTACCTTAGTCCGAAGTTACCGCGGTCCAGACGCGGCAGGAAGGCTCCCCCGTCGATGCTGCGTACTCCGCTCGCCGAGCTGGAGTACCAGCGTCGAAGGCGAGCACTTCCGGGATCGATCCGGGGCACTTCCGGGATCGATCCGGGATCGATTTATCGCGTCTTAACCAGACGCGATAAATCGAACTCAGAAAATCGATTGCTTACATCCGGACCCGGATGTAAGTGAAGACGTACCCTTTGTGTGATGGGTGGCAGGCAGATCATTTTGCTGTGCCCAGTGGTGCATTGCTAATTACTTATGCCATGGTTCTTATGCTGCAGTAACCTGAGACATTTAGATTATTTCCCAGTGAATCGTGGGAAACTTATCTGTCCTTCTGGGACAATGGCTTTTCTCCTGTCTATGGGCCTTCTTTTGTTGAATAGGCAATAACACCTATGATGGTAAACTAGTATTTTGCACTTGGTAATGCTCGTCTCCTGACTGTGGGGTTTACAGTTTTGGAGCAAACACTTTTAAAGTTACAGAGCAAACATTTAAATATGACCTAAAAACATAGGGCTCAGATGTTATAAGAAAGATTAATGCCTGCAGTATCCTACAAACATTTCATAAAGTTGAAACACTAAACATATTCTTATAACTGTAATATCTGTTTTAACAATACTAACACATAGGTGACTTGTTTCCAGCTATGTATTTGCCTGTGTTCAGTGAGTCCTATGGGCCTTGGCATGAGCTGGCACCTGGTCTGTCAGCACCACAGGGTAAATTGTGGGAAGGCACTGCTGGACTGTCAGCACTCGAGCCTGCACCCTCACTGCAAAGTGAGTGGATTACCAGCCCAAATTAAAGCATCACCTGGGTTTTAGTATCCAGCACCAGACAGCCTGGGTTGAAAACACCACTGAACTTGGATTAGAGAGTTTTGTGTAGGGGGCAGGGATAGATGAAGGGCAACACCTGAGTAGGAGACCAAGTTAACTCTGCAGTAAAGACAACCCCTCAGAGGCTCAGGACAGTCATTTACTTACCTTTGTGACAGTTAGGAGAACATAGAGATTCCTTTAATTCTGAATGAGTTTGTTTCTCTTTTTATGGGCTTCTGAAAAGTAAGAAATATAAATTGAGTGGTAAGAGAAAACTAAGCTAAGACCTAAATATCCTTTGCCTGTTGCTGATTTTTTTGTGTGAGGGATAGTTTTTAATGGATTCATACTAATAGATATATAAAGTATAATGGGTCTGACTGGGAAGTTTGTTCTTGTTATATCATCATTACCTACAAAACATAATTCGTTCTTAACATAATTTTTGGTTACTTGTTAAATTAAAACAATTTACAAAAAAGAGTATTATTCTCATTTGCTCGGTTGACACAATTCCACATATTCCTTATTTTCAGTCCTCTGTAACAACAAGAATTCAGTTTTCATTCTCCCTGGCCCACTAATAATGTGTTTCTCATTTTGTTAAGACAGTTGGAGGATATTTGCTTTCAAAAACCATGTTCTTTTGTACAGGAACACAGGGTTTCTTGCCCCCAGAGATTAAACCAATCATCTCCATAGGAGAGTTACATAAAACGTCAGTTATAGTATATTTTTCATACCTGGCCACAAAATATAAATCTTACAAAATGACAGAAGTCTGTTTCTACATGAATGCTCTCAAACTGACATGTACAAGGTTCAGGTTTCCTAGTTCATAAGGCTATCTGATATAACCACTAACAGTTGAGAAAAGTGTTTGCTGTGCAGCATGCCTGCCAATGCTGAGGCTAGAGATAGGACTAACCTGTGTTCATTTAATACAGGAATGGCTAGCAGAGAATGATTGCATACTTAGCCACCCTTCATGAATCTGAACTCAGTATGCTTAGAAGCACTGTGGTCTACTGGATATGGGACTGGGACATAAGAGACTTAGATTTTATAGTTAGTTAGGACCTGCTGTGTGATCTGGGGCAAATCACTTTGCAGACAGACAAAGATTTGAATGGGCAAAAAGGCACAGAAAATGTAAAGTGATTTGCCTCAGATTGCCCAATAGGTCAGAACTGAGGGAAGAAAGGACTAGAAGGGAGGAAGAAAAAACCTGACCCTGCCTTAGTTTTAATTATTTTGATGTGTCTGTAGACATTCTGAATTATATATTATCTGAAATTCTTGGTCACAGTTACATTGGAGTTCTAACATTTTCTGAAAGTTACATTTTTACTCTGTTTATACACTAATTTGGTGTGTTCCTTTTCAGATTTCAGACGGAAGTTAATTATGATACTTTGGAAGTCAGAGATGGGCCAGCAAACTCATCACCATTAATTGGAGAATACCATGGTACACAAGCACCACAGTTCCTTATCAGTACTGGCAATTACATGTATCTGCTGTTCACTACAGACAATAGTCGTTCCAGCGTTGGCTTCCTAATTCACTATGAGAGTAAGTCTGAGATTTCTCTGATATATTTTTATTTAAATATTAAAAAAATAATAGGAAATATTATATACAAATAAATTATCATAAATATATTTGCCTAAGATCAAATGATGTTTACCCCATATCTTACTTAGGAACAGATTCTGAAACCTATAATCATGTTGAAAAATTTTACTCACTGGCATGGAGTAAGGTGCTAAGCAGCAAGAATAAGGTGTCAGAATCTGGCCCTTGGATTATAAACTCTTTGAGACAGGGATAGTCTCTTCATTTTATGTGTGATATATAATAGCACAATAGGGCCATGATCCCTGATTGTGCCCTCTAAGCAATACCACAATGCAAATAAATAAATGATCTCTTCTGTGAATCCCACAAATAACTGTAATGATGTGATTTTTAAGGATTGTCTATAGAGCTTTATACATGTAGGTGCTCAGCATCTCTGAAAGTCAGGCTAATTTTAATGTAAGAGTATAATTTTAGGCACCTAGGTTTGAAAAATGCTGTCCTATGTAGATAGTTACATACATGTAATTATATTATGAAATCATATTTATATTCAAGAAATACATGCAGTGTATTTACACATGTGTGTATTTTGTGCAAATGTAGGCCAACACTTTCTAACCTAAAAATGACAGGGCAGACAGAGGTAGCAATGTGCCTGTAATGCACAAAGTTTTATTTACACAACAGAAATCAATTGAATGCTTAAGCAGTAAGATCTTATCCAGCATGAGAATATCAAAATCTGTCCAATAATAATAATAATTAACAATCTTTACACTAAACATGGAACAGGACTGAAGTACCGGAAAAGCCTGAGTACACTACTCTACAACCAAAATGCTTCTGAAATAAATGTAGTCAAACTTTACTAATTCTGGGTCACTGAGAACGAAAATGATGCTTAAAATTGTTGATTGGCTCTAGATTTCAAGATATGCTATTGGGTCAGTATATACGACCCTTGACTTGGGAATGGCGGAGGATAAGTGAGTTATAAAGGGAAGGGATCTCAATTTAAACCAGAAATGACTAAAATACATCTTTGACTGGATCTATGAATAAATTTTTGACTGGGTTTGGACAGTACTTGCTTTTTAGGCAAAACAATGAATGATGCAATCTGAAGCTGGTATTGCGTCATACATGATATGAATTGCATCATGTTATTCCTAGAAGTCATGGATGATGCAATCATAACGAAGCTTACATCACTCTGCTGAACAAATTGCCCTATATCAGCTCTAGAAATCATACAGTGTCGTGCTCTCTTATTTGTCAGTGTTTGATTTTGCAAAGGGACACATTTCTGTTTAGCCAAAGTGAGCAGAGATCATAGAATCATAGAATCATAGAATATCAGGGTTGGAAGGGACCTCAGGAGGTCATCTAGTCCAACCCCCTGCTCAAAGCAGGACCAATCCCCAACTAAATCATCCCAGCCAGGGCTTTGTCAAGCCGGGCCTTAAAAACCTCCAAGGAAGGAGACTCCACCACCTCCCTAGGTAACGCATTCCAGTGCTTCACCACCCTCCTAGTGAAATACTGTTTCCTAATATCCAACCTAGACCTCCCCCACTGCAACTTGAGACCATTGCTCCTTGTTCTGTCATCTGCCACCACTGAGAACAGCTGAGCTCCATCCTTTTTGGAACCCCCCTTCAGATAGTTGAAGGCTGCTATCAAATCCCCCCTCATTCTTCTCTTCTGGAGACTAAACAATCCCAGTTCCCTCAGCCTCTCCTCATAAGTCATGTGCTCCAGCCCCCTAATCATTTTTGTTTCCCTCCGCTGGACTCTTTCCAATTTTTCCACATCCTTCTTGTAGTGTGGGGCCCAAAACTGGACACAGTACTCCAGATGAGGCCTCACCAATGTCGAATAAAGGGGAACGATCACATTCCTCGATCTGCTGGCAATGCCCCTACTTATACAGCCCAAAATGCCGTTAGCCTTCTACTTGTGTGAACAGTGCAGATGCCTCGTACTTGTGTGAACAGTGCAGATAACTTCTGCTATGTTTGTGGTGAAGTGACTTTTGCATCACAAAAGCGCAATATAACCACTATGGTTAAGAAAGCCTATCACCTTTCTTTTGGCTGCAAAATTGGAGATCAGGACAAGAGGTGGGCCCCACACATATGCTGCAACACTTGTGCAACAAATCTTTGCCAGTGGTTGAACAGGAAAAGGAAATCTATGCCTTTTGCAGTGCCAATGATTTGGAGAGAGCTAACAGATCATACCAGCAACTGTTACTTCTGCATGGTGCCTCCAGTTGGGAAAGGTGTGTCAAAGAAGAAAAAGTGGACTGTGCATTATCCAAACATTCCATCAGCTATACGCCCAGTACCCCAAGGAGAAGGACTGCCGGTTCCTGATGCACCAGAATCATTCTCACTTGAGTCAGACGAGGAAGAGGATGAAATTTCTGGTCCTGAACCATCAATGTCACAGGACCCACATTTTCTCCCATCCTCCTCCTCTGAACCACATCTCATAACACAAGGTGAACTGAATGACCTTGTCAGGGATTTGGAACTACCCAAGAGTAAGGCAGAGCTGTTGGGCTCCAGACTACAGCAGTGGAATCTCCTGGCAGGTGATGTTAGGGTTTCCATGTTCCGTGACCGTCAAAAGGATCTTGTCCCATTCTTCTTCATGGAAGGTGATCTTGTAGCCTGCAACAACATCGATGGTGTGATGGCAGCCCTCAACATCGTTCACGATCCAGATGAGTGGAGACTGTTCATTGATTCATCGAATACGAGTCTTAAAGCTGTTTTACTGCATAATGGCAATGTTTTGCCATCAATTCCAGTTGGTCATGCAGTCCATATGAAGGAAACCTATGACAACATGAAACAACTTTTGAGGTGCATAAACTATGACCAACATCAGTGACAGCTTTGTGGTGATTTGAAGGTTGTTGCTCTCTTGCTTGGTCTGCAGACTGGATACACGAAGTACTGCTGTTTTCTCTGCAAATGGGATAGTCGTGCAAGAGATTCCCACTACATCAAGAAAGATTGGCCACTCCAACAGTCATTGGAGCCTGGGAGGAAAAGTGTTCAGCATCCACCACTTGTTGAATCAAGGAAGATTTTGTTACCACCCTTACACATCAAGCTGGGTCTGATGAAGAACTTTGTCAAGGCCATTGACAAAACACAAGCAGCTTTCAAGTACCTCCGTGGAAAATTTCCAAGGTTAAGTGAAGCTAAGATAAAGGAAGGTGTCTTTGTTGGTCCTCAGATTCGTGAACTTCTTCGAGATGATGCATTTGACCATGCACTGCGTGGCAAGGAAAAGACGGCATGGAAAGCCTTCCAGTTAGTGGCAATAAATTTTCTTGGAAACAACAAGGCAGACAACTACAGATTGTTGGTGGAAATCCTCCTCCAGGCATACAAAAGCCTTGGTTGCAACATGTCACTAAAGATACATTTTTTGCACTCTCATCTAGATTTTTTTCCACCGAACTGCGGAGCAGTGAGCGACGAGCACAGCGAGCAATTTCACCAGGACATTGCAACAATGGAGAAACGCTATCAGGGCAAATGAAGCCCATCAATGTTTGCAGACTATTGCTGGACAGTGACAAGAGATGCTCCATTTAATGAATACAAGAGACAAGCCAAGAAGCGCCGAGTAGACACTGAATAGGACTAAACTATGTACAGAATAGTTTTTTGCCTTTTGTTTCATAATAAATTTTATTTATATAACCCTTTTGCTGATATTTAAAGTGTTCCATAAACAGGACAGGTGAAATATTATCATGTAAAGCAACCATAAACACATGAAAAGACCTAGGTTTACAATTTATGATTAAAACTCTACTATCTACACAATATACATAGACATAACATGTAAAAACTTAAATATCTTAGAAACAGTAGCCAATCAGTTGTTTTAATTGTCATATTTGAATTCAGCACATCAAAATACATACTAAATAGCACATTTTATCTCTGAAGCAGACGACTTCTCAAAAATTGTAGACCAGTGGTATTCATGGGATAAGACAATACTAAAATTCCTGTCTCCTCGTAATGGCAGTTCAGCTTCTGTGGCACTTTTTGTAGGAGCAGAGGTTTATCCTAATATCCTTGGCCAAAATGTCCCATCTTCTACTCTTGAACACTGTGCTGTGTTCCAGTTGACTTCAGTACTCCACTCCAGAGAGGACTCTGTTTCTTAGGGCCTGTCTGCATGGCACAGTCCGGAGTCAGAGCGGTGTGATTTGTAGAGCGCTCTAAAGTCTTGTGCTTTACATGCCCCATGTAACATAGGACTATGTTAAGGTGAACTAGGTACCTTTTAGTTTGCACCATCAGGGTCTAAACTGGGCAGTTAAAATCAAGACCTGCATAGTCTGGTCTGCAGTGCCGTGTAAACAAGCCCTAAGGTACTGTTTTTGTGTGTGTGTGTGTGTGTATAAATGTGTAGTATTATTTTCAACAATCAATATTGTCTGGAAACCTCTCTGTAATCTATAGGAAATCTAGAGCCACAGGGTTGTATGCCAGAGTGTCCATTTCATGGCTCCACCCATACCGAAAAATTGCTTCTGAACACTCATTTCTGATTCAGGCATGAAGGGGAGTGAGTTTGAAACTAGTGTCAGTGCTTGAGTGGGTTGTGGTATTTAGAAGGGGAGCAATAGCACCAGATTGGTGTGGCATGTTGGAGACAAAGAACAGTAGGTAGGTGTTTTTTATGGAGGGAATCAGGTCGGGTTGCTGAGTGGGAAAGGGGAGGGGGAGCAGCTACAGCTGCTTGTGAGACAGTGAAGGACAAAAGGGTTTGAGCTGAATGACTGTCTGTAGGATTTGGCCAGTGGCGTTAAGAGACTAGAAATCAGGCTGTTATGAAGATCAGAGTTGAGGCGCTCCAATAGCTCTGCAAACTCTTTAAATTATAGGTCCTGAAGTGCCAACAATAGCACTTGAAAAACCAAGAGGTTATCTAAGAAATACTATATAGAGAAGTTCTGGTATCAAAATGAATCTGCCTTCAATAAAGTAAAATACTATTTCTATTTATTTGTTAGAACAATTTCTGAAAAGCTTTTAAAACCACATTGGCTTTCTGTATTGGGGTGTTTTAGCTAGAAAAGAAACATTTAATGTAGAAGGTTATAAAAACATACAGTTTAGCATTTCTATATTTTTTCTGTATGTCTCTACAGCATATATATGACTCTTCCTGCAGCATCTACAGTAACAATTTTATCTCTGTTCCAGAATTAGACTGGAAAAACTAGTGCCCATTCTAGCATTTTAGTAATTCTTTCGTATTGTCGATGGTTTGGTCTTTTTCTCTTTCAACACAGAAAGTACAGTACTGCAGCAGTGCTGAAGCTCACTGTATTCTTATATAGGTTCAGTGCCTGGTATATTCCTAGGTAATAATGAAATACTTTGGGTTAGCAAAAATATACCAAATATGATTAATGTTGAATCAATCTAAGTTAGATATAAGCAAGGGAAATCATAGTGTTTTGCTCTTTTTATGATAATATCTTTCTAGTGATCTACATTAAGTTTATAAGTTTAGGTAGAAAAGTGGCATTATGCCTATTATATTTTTATTGTTACACAGAAAGCTTTGAAGAATAGTATTTCTTGTGGGTGGGTGGGTGGGTGAGGGGTGTACAGATTTACAAAGACACAATATGGAGTTTATAAAGCACTGGTTTTCAATAGGTATGCAAAGTATGAAATCTATTTCTATTACAGTTGTCACTCTTTAAAATATTCATCATGGTTTAATGCAAATTTTGAACTGTATTTGCACTTTTCTCTGAACTTAGAATAAGAAATACTACAAACGTTATAATAGACTGAACTACTGCAATAAATGGCCAGCTTTTAATAATAATATGACACCCCGCAGGGTACAGTCTGGGGTAGAGGCTGCACCCTTTTTTCTGATACATCTCTCACCACTGTAGTTCATGTCTTTGTCACCTCCTAATTTGATTAAAGCAATATACTCTATGAGGGACTACCTTAAGTTCTTTCAGAAACTAAAGCTTGTGTAAAATGCAGCAACCTGCTTTTTGCCAGCTTGTCGAGTGTTTCACCATAAGCATATTAAAGCAGTGCTTCTTGATTTCCAGTGGCTATCTATTTAAAC
This sequence comes from Emys orbicularis, assembly GCF_028017835.1. Lineage (NCBI taxonomy): Eukaryota > Metazoa > Chordata > Testudines > Emydidae > Emys > Emys orbicularis. The sequence continues at coordinate 44,842,253 of NC_088685.1, read as the reverse complement.
ACCTTTAATTCCATCTGGAAATCTATAAAGTGTTGCTATTGACCTTAAAAGCCCTAAATGGCTTTGGATCTACCTACCTGAGAACTTGGGAACATTATAACAATACCATACTGTTGTATGGGTATAGCTCCCCACGTGGGCTTTCATATTCTGGATTTAGAATGCCTTGTTTAATTTTAGTTTATGTCACTTTGGAAGAGGTGTGTTTTTTTTTTCTTTTTTTCTTTTTTTTTTTTAAATCTTATTCTGGAATAGGTGCTTCCTCATGAGAAGTTACACTGGTATAAATACATTGATGTAACTATAATAATATAACTATATTGGTATAACTCTCCCTATAGACAAGCCCTGAGAGATTTCTTCTTGGCCTTGCCATGTTGCTGCAGGTGTGATCTGCAGTGTGCTCAGGCTCAATGTCCCTCAATATAAAAGAGAGAGGGCTTCTGCGGAGGTGTCAGGGGTAGTGCACTCTATAAGGGCCCCTTTCCTTGGAATAGGCCTTCCTTCTTGACCTGAAATAGCTTGAATCTATTGACTTGCAGAACGTGGTGGAAGGCCCATATGTTTAAGAAGGCAGTGGAAGAACTAAACACAGCTTGAGATGTTTTGTAGAGGAAAAGTGGGGGACTTCTTTCATTGTATTCAAGTTGCAAAGTTATTTGATTATTGCTGTAATTTCTGAGATTGGTGTTGTTTTTTTCTTCCATATTAAAACACATTAATTTATTGTATTTGTAACCATGTCAGAAGTTTACATAGGTATGTCTCTTTAAAAAAAAAAAAATGAAAACAAATAAATAATTAAGAAATAAAATTTGGGACCTACTCTATCCTGGATCATTACATAATTTTGACCAGCTTTATTATTAATATGAATATTCTGATATTCTTTTTCAGTTATAAAAAGATGAATTCTTGACCACAGGTAGCATCAGTTTTTCAAAGCTGTTTCTTGAAGTAGTCTGCAAAAATTGGCACAGTGAAATATTAGTGCACAGGGACCCAAGAAGCTGGGCTAGGTCTTTTGAAAGTATAAAACTATACAGGGCTAATAAATGATCCTAGTCTTCTTTTATATACAATTCCCATAGATAGCATTTGAACAAAGTTATTCTTTTGATATCAAAAGCAGCAGAACTCCAACTTGCAAAGTTTTTCACATGGGCTCCTGTTAAGCACAGATCAGAGCCATAAATGAAGCATTTTTTTCTTCCTTTAAAGGTCACCTGCAAACAAAACGGGTTTGCTTTTAGTTGTATGGAGTAGGTATGAACACTTATTTTTCCTTCTCCCATAGCTATCTATATCTATCTAGGTAGCTAGATAGATATCTATAAAACTTCAGAAATATCAGGAATATCAAATCTATTTTCCTTGTTTTTGCTGGAGGACCAAATACATGGAGTGAGACTTTCTCAGCCCAGCATGTTAAATCTTTCAGAAAGATTTTTTTTTCTCCTAACAATTTGCCAGGCATTTGAGTTAAACATGCATTAACAAAAATAAGCAAAAAGCAGTTTTAAAAAGTTTTACTAAAACTCCCTTCCCTTCTCGCTTGTTCATGTGCCACTTTTAGTAAATTTGATGTGATAATGCCACCAGCTGTCCATATTTTTCAGAGCAGGGCTCCCATTGGTGAACCTTATCAAGTCAAGAGATGTGTGCAGGAGGCAATGGATGAGGAGAGAAGAAACAAGCATAGGTTTAGGGGCTGGTTGATAATGCATGTCAGCAATCTGCAGTCAGAAATGCCAGCCATCTATCCAAAGAACTACAGACTATGCCCCAGAAACAGATCTGGGGAGAGGTAGGGAACAGGTTTCCGGATCAGGGGTCCCTTATGCCTGGCCTATATCCATTCCTCACGACAATCAGGGGCTGGCTGGATTCTCTATGTGAGGCATGGAGCCAGAGAAGTACTGTAGAAGATCTTGAACACGTGGCATACACAGTATATTTGTCAGCTTTTCTTGGTGTATGTGAAAAAGGGTTTGTCAAAGGAGGAGAATATTTTTTTCCTATTTAATTGTAATATTTCAAAAGTGGTTTGTGTCCAGGGTATCACAATAACAGGTGTGTCATATTTTGAGTTCCTGTCAACTGCTGCAAAAAAGTGTCAGGGCTAAATTTAAAAACAAAACAAAAAAGAGAGTAATTGTTTTTCTTCTGGAAATGTTAATACGTATTTTATCCAGAAATGTCATGGGAAATTCAGTTGTTTTCTAAACAATATTTGTAGTAAATCTGAAGACTGAACTCAATCATTAAACTGTGAAATTTAGGTATCTTAATACTGCTTAAGTGAAAAATTAAAACTTTAGTAAGTTGATACTGATGCCACCGTAATATTAATTAAAGTAAAATATCATCAGAATAAAGCCTTAAATAAAAATGTGAGTCTCTAAGACTGAATATATCGAAAACTACTTAAGATCTGTAGATAATTCATTAAATCCAAATCTTTAATATCTGCAATCTGGCCTTTTGATGTCATTTATTAATATGTCTTATGGAAAATTAATGAAATGCCTTGTAGACCAACTACTATGTATCTCAACCAAAATGTTAGTACAGTGTCTGTACGTTTCTTAGGTAAAACTACTGGTAAATATTTCAACATTTTCAGGAACAAGTGATGTGCATTTTTGTGATCTTTAAAACCTCTTGCCCCACTTTGCCCTCTTGGGTCTCTCAGTTGCCCCTTGGTAAATTGCCCACTTTTGCAACTCACCCTTCTTTGGGCTGGATCCCTCCCTCCTAGCCTGTTCAGACCAAAACAAAGGTAGGTGCTGATGTCCATTGACTCTTGTGACTTGTAGCCCTCTGCACAGGTTACCTGGAAGGATATTTCTTCTTGGAGAGAGAATACAGAGTAATTCTCTAAGACAAATCAACAGTTAATATAATATAATATAATATAATATACCCATCTCATAGAGCTGGAAGGGACACTGAAAGGTTGAGTCCAGGCCCCTGCTTTTACTAGCAGGACCAAGTACAGATTTTGCCCCAGATGCTTAAGTGGCCCCCTAAAGGATTGAACTCTCAACCCTGGGTTTAGCAGGCCAATGCTCAAACCACTGAGCTATCCCTTCCCATTTTTTTTTTAAGTGCAAGGGCTTTTTTTTTCTTGTTTGCTTGTTCTTTTTTTTCCCATTTAAAAGTTCAGAAGCTGTTTTTTTATTAGGGTTTTATCAATTCCTTTGTCCTAAGAGTATATATAACAGTTTCTAGATGGCTTGATTACCTGCCTCCACACCATGCATGCAAGTCAAGATCACTTGAACAAGTTCTGAGAAACTCCAGGCTGGACAATCAAATGTGAGTGGCATCAGCTCCTCCATTTTTTGGGTGCACAGACCCATGAATCTTGGGTATGTTCACACAGCAAAAAGAAAAAAAAACGAGGGGGTCAGGGTCTCTGAGCCAAAACCTCTACACTGCTGATTTTAGCCCCATGGGGGGAGCACCGGTTTCAGCCACAGCATTCCCCCCATAGCTAAACCCCTGAGCCATGGCACTCCCACCCCCCCCCCCACCAGCTGAAACCAGGAGCGGAGCCCCGGGGAGTCCTGCGCCCCCCACAGGGCAGAAGCTGGGAACGGAGCTGTGGGGCTGAAGCCCTAAGTCATGGTTCCCTCTCCCCCCCCCACGAGGCTGAAGCCAGGACCGGAGCTGTGGAGCTGAAGCCCCAGAACTCCCCCCAGGTCTAAAGCCCTGAGCCCCGGTGCTCCCATGGGGCAGAAGTCCTGAGCCCCCCCACCCAGAGCCACACTGCCCCCAGGATCAGAAGCTCTGACTCCCCCCTGCTGCAACTAACAATTAAATGATTAAGAGATTGAATGTAAACAAAATATTTCTGATAGAGCTATTATGGAAAATAATGTAAGGTGAGTCCATGTTAGGATTGCCCTAGCTTTCATTATTCATATAATAAATTGTTTTTCATGCCCAGTGTAAATAGACATCAGTGAAAAATTTCAGATCTGCAGGTTTTTTCCTCCTCAAATACTTAGAGAGTTACAAATTTGTAGAGTTTCTTCAAGAGGTTTTCCATTTTTGTGTGTGCTCGTTTCTTTTTTTATTTACCTAATTCTGCTCTTGTGATTTAAGACCAGATATTGTAAAGAACAAGATTACTCTAATATAAGGTAAATAGATACAGGTCACATGGGAAGGGCAGTATTAGGAAGATTTTCTTTGTGCTGTGCCTATTTTTAGGGGGGGAAATGGACTTCAGTCTCCAAGACTGTCATCCCATGACCTTTCTGGAGTATTAAATTCACTAAAAACAGATAGCAAACAAACAAAGTTCACTCTAATACACACACACTGACACCAGTTTAATAAGTTCAGGGTGTAACATTAAAGTGCCTTTGCATGCTGCCTTCATATTATAACAACAAATTCCTGTTTCCACTTTAGAGCTCAAATGATTAAACCCGTTACTAAAATAATTAATTTTAGTTCCAAGTCATTAAAGAATGTTTAATTGAATCAGTAATGAAGAATCTCTATAGCCAACACAACAAAAAAGTTTAAAAATATGTCTAAATGCCAGCATCAACACACCTCTTTAAAATACCATACCAACGCTTGAGTTCTAAAGATCACTGTCTGTGTTTTGCAGTGATACTAATCATTAACTAAAATCCCATATGTTTTGGGGGAGATATTGGTGTTTCAACAGACATTAGCATTTTTTGAGAAATGGAAACTAAGTTATAAATGTTAATGTCTGGGAAGCTAAAAAGATATTGTGGTTTTAAAAACCTATGCAAGAGGGGGAATTATTTTATGGATAATCAAGATCCCCGTATTCAGAGTTTAAATGTATTCTTTTAAAAATACCTTATGAATAGCTTGCCATTTCTCTTCTTGCACCTCTTCGAATACATCTATATCTTTGTCCATTCCTCTTCCTGCTTTTGTTTTTTGTCCTTCACCAAAGATAGTCTCTTTCAGAAAGAAAGCACAATTAATTTAAGTTAGCCATCTCATTATAAAATCCTAGTGGAGACAAGACATCAAGTAATTTTACCTCAGTTTAGCTAGCGGAGGTAAACCCTGGACATTTCCCCCTACCCTGCCCCCACAAACTCACTTCCCCCTGTATTTACCTCAATGTAGTACACTGAGATTAAATACCCTCTTCTTTGTCTCCATTAGGATTTTACAGCAAAATAGCTATTTCAAATTAGTTATCTTGTAAAAACAGTTTTTCCTAGTGAAGACAAGCCCAGTGGCCCTTTTGTAAGACAAAAGGAAGCCTACTTTCATTCAGATATCAACAACCTTATTCCATCAGCATAAAGGATCAAGTGTGTTCTTCTTAATGACACATCCATTTTCAATGCACTTGTGTTGTACCACTAGCCAGTAAGTATTCCATTCATTTTATTTGACACTGGACTGGGTAGATCTTAGTCAATGTTTACCTCATATGTGTTGACTCTCTTTTCCTCCCCAAAATCCATCTCAAATATGATTTAATGCAATAGGTGTTTGTTTAATATTGTCACCACTACAGTATTTGCTGAGATTATGGGTGAAATCATGAGCCCAAAGAAGGCAATGGGAGTTTGCCAGGATTTCACCCAAGACGATAATATCCAGCAGTAACTTAGCTCACTAAAACTACAAAACCATTTGAGTTCATGTGGCAATGTGTGTTTTGGTTACTTGAATTATATGTGTTGAAAAGAATGGGGTTTCTAATACGTTCACAGTCAACTGTTAAATATATAGAGAGAGTTAAACTACTCTTTTCAGAACTTGAATCCACAGTGCATTGCTCTGATACCAGTGTCTAATAAGATATATCAACTTACTACTAAGTAAGATATATCAACTTATTACTGCTTTTGTTTACTCCATTAGCTCAAGTGGCAGAGGTTTAACCCTGCTGATGAACTATGCGGGTGTGCATATGATGCTACAATATGATGGAATTTTTGGTTCTTTCAATTTGCTTTTTAGAAGACCTTTGAAATTAGACACAGAAAATAAAAATTATGTAAGAAGAACATTATCCAGGTTGAAAAGGCAAGCACTGAAAAGATAAGGAATGCTACAATTATGGTTGCCTATGCAACCTTAATTTGGCCTCCTTTTGTATGGATGCATTATGATGCAGACTTTATATGATCACATTCTATTTTTTTCCACAGGCAACCCTAATTTTGGCATTTTCTAACTTTTGAGTGCTTGAATTTGCAACCTTAATGTTGTTGTAATTGTTATTAGTTTTCTGTTATTAGCAGGGTATGTCCAGACTACCCGCCGTATCGGCGGGTAGCAATCGATTTATCGGGGATCAATATATTGCGTCTCGTTAAGACGCGATATATCGATCCCCGAACGCACTCCCTGTCGACTCCAGAACTCCACCGGAGCGAGCGGTGGTAGTGGAGTCGACGGGGGAGCCGCGGCCGTCGATCCCGCGCCGTGTGGACCCCAGGTAAATCGATCTAAGATACTTCGACTTCAGCTACGCTATTCATGTAGCTGAAGTTGCGTATCTTAGATCGATCCCCCCCCCCCCAGTGTAGACCAGCCTGCAGTGTCTGATTTTAAAGCCCACTGAATTCAGTAGAAAGACTCTCATTGACCCTAATAGGCTGTGGATTAGGCCCAGGTCAGACGGGAATTTGGAGCTACTAGATCTACAAGAAAACAATGTAAATGTTTTGGTGGAATCAGAGTGAGGGTGGATGAGGAGAGGGGCCAGTGAAATAGTAGAGTAAAGGAAATAAAAATTTAGAGATAAGAAAAGAGGGCGGGGGAAATGACAGAAGTTATTCTCACCTTCTCCCTAGGCCTATTTTGCTGTGCTCATTCAGACTTTTAGCTTATACTCCTTTTGCTCTGCCTTTCTTTTTGTCAGTATGAAATAAAAATACATTTTAAAGCTTTAATCATTTGATACTCCAGTTGGCCTTGGTCCTTTTTTATGTTTTAAGTCTCAGAAATGAAACACTGTCTTTGGCTTGAGACATTGACAGCATTTACAAGAGATTCGGATGCCACATCACAGACCAGAAATTATTTCCAAATATTTTATTTGGAATACAGGATGTTTCTTCATCCTCTGTTACCCTTCTCTTTCTGTTTTTTTTTTTTTTTTTCAGTAATTTCACTAAATTTGTATATTTCAGGTGTTACACTGGAATCAGATTCCTGCCTTGACCCAGGGATTCCTGTGAATGGCCATCGCCATGGTAATAACTTCAGTGTCCGATCTGTAGTAACTTTTAGCTGTGATCCAGGATATACACTGAGTGATGAGGAACCACTCATATGTGAAAGAAATCATCAGTGGAATCATGCATTACCCAGCTGTGATGGTAGGTACCCTATGCTTTAAATGACAATGTAAAAATCCAAGCAAGTGACTCTTCTGATTAATAACTAACCATGTCATTACTGCTGTTACCCTCCCTTCCATCACACCAGAGTCCAAATATTTTTAAAGTGATTCTATTAATAATTGAAGCAATACTTAATATTTCTAGATTGCCTTTCAAGTAAGGAACTTAATTTTATTTACAAATAGTTTAATTTGCAAATTGTAATCAATTAATGAATCACATCCCTGTGAGTTAGGTAAGTATTATCTTCATTTTACAGATGAGTGTGCTCTGAAATGCAGACAGATTTTGTGACATGTTGAAGCAAAAGTTCTGGGAATAGAAAGAAGGGGCGAAATACTGGTCCCATGGAAGTCCATGAGAGTTTTGCCATTGACTTCAGTGGGGCCGGGATTTCAACCCAGAGTCCTGACACCGAGTTCTCTGCTCTAATTAACACCACTTCCTTGTTGTAATGTCACAAAATACAAAATAAGTTGACCAAGTTTGTGAGACTCTATACTCAACTCGATGGCATTTTTCTGCCTATAACTTGATAAATTATGACTGCCATATCTGATCAATTCCAAAATTCCAGGAAATGTATTACTCATCAGTGGGCAGAACCATATGAATAGGGGTGAAAATCAGAAAAGTAGAAGGGTAAAAGTTGAGGTTACATTAAGCCCCTGGCATCTGGTTAGCAGACCCTTTACCGTCAATCAGTTCTGAACTGTGTATAGATCAAATAACTGATTGATGGTGGCACAAGAAAACTCCCATCTCAACACAGTGCATTGTCCCAATACAGTTTAAAGTGTTGATAGCCTGAATGAATGAAAGAAAAAAGAATAATAATGATGGAGAGAGCAGGAAATGAGGGGGCACACAGAGCCCCTGGCATGGAGGGCACAATGGGAGACCCTGATATTGGGGGAGGTGAAAATGGGGGTTACACAGAGTCCCCGGAATGTGAGGATGGGGATAATGAGAGGCACAGAGAGCCCATGGTAGGGGAGAATGGGGAACCCTGGCATGGGGGGAGCAGGGGAAGGGAGGAATGAAGGGCACACAATCTCTGATGGAGGGGAAATGGGAAGGATGCTGGCATAGGGGAAGGAAAGAATGCGGGACACACAGAGGCCCTGGCATGTGGGGGGAGGAGAAGAGGAATTTGATGGGGGTCCCTGAAATAGTGGGGGATGGGAGGAAGGCACACCAGGAGCGATGGAGGAGAATGGAGGGATGCAAAGAGCCCCTGGAGTGTGCAATGAGCTCAGCCAACAGAAGCAACAATGTGTGCACTCCCACATTATAGTATATTATGTTTTTTCTACTTGATTTATGTCCAAGCTGAAATGGTTGAGTCCAATTTTAGAATACAAACTTATCACTATGTGCAGGCTCTCAGATACTATGCTCATGGGTATATATTAAATACCTAGATAACACTAAGAATAAAAACTTGCATTATAAAGCATAACTGGGAGGGGGAAAACATATTAACTATGTAGACTTGGTATATGCTTGATCTAGAAATGAAAGAGCTCATTTTCACTGCCTTATGGATTAATGCAATATGTGTACAGGAATATCTAATTTAGGTTCAGTTTGTGGTACTGTGTGAAGTGCCGCCAAAAGCATTCTCACAGAGGGTCTTATCCTACTCCAAAATATATATTGCATGGTACACAGCTGCCAAACTTGTAAAATCAATGGTGAAAGATATGAACATAGAGTGGGAAAAATGTCTCTTCATCAAGATGCTCCATCTTGGAAAGGTTGAGGTGTGGTGACAACACAGTGTTATCAATGTGTGTAGCTACTCTACACTGAAGCACTGTTTGAAACTGGAAACAATGTATTCAGACTGGAGGCCAGTGAATATTACAGTATTCTGTCAACATATATTTGAGTAAAAAAAGAGAATTTGCTTTTCCTGCATTTTCACCTCTTTTGTGTTCTTCCCTCTCCCACTCCCCACAGGTGTTCTAGTTATCAATTATTGGGAGAAACAGCAAATTTTAAGTGAATTGCATACCGTAATATTCAAAATTTTAAGCTAAACATATAGGTATGTACTTAAGCAACCTGATTCATCCTATCTGGGAAAGAAAACCTGCAACCTAGATTTCCAAAGAAAACTAATCAACACAGCTCACATTTTGATTTTAGAATACTGAATATGCTCAATACTGAAGCTGCTCATGAGCAATCTACAGACTAAGTATTCTTTGCAGAAATTATTCCTTGAATAATTTTGAACAGCTCATGGACCGTTTGTGAATGAAAAGAGAGGCAAAAGGTATTGAAGCAATTATTAACTGACTTATTCACTGAGGTCTAGTGAAATCACAATTCAGACCTGGTTCCTGCTGAACCATATTTTAGCATAGTTTGCCAAGCTACAATGGACGATGTACAGTTATGTTCAAAGACTGTATTAAAATTCAGTTTCACAGTAGCAGCCGCGTTAGTCTGTATCCGCAAAAAGAACAGGAGTACTTGTGGCACCTTAGAGACTAACACATTTATTTGAGCATAAGCTTTGTGAGCTACAGCCCGCGTCATCGGATGCATAGAATGGAACATATAGTAAGGAGATATATACACATACAGAGAACATGTGTATATATATATCTCCTTACTATATGTTCCATTCTATGCATCCGATGAAGTGGGCTGTAGCCCACGAAAGCTTATGCTCAAATAAATTTGTTAGTCTCTAAGGCCACAAGTACTCCTGTTCTTTTTGTAATAAAATTGATTTTCAGACCTCTAGCATATTTACAAACACTCTTCTAACACAGTTGAGCCCCATCTACTTCATATGGTGAAATCCAATTGAAAATGGATCAGATAGAGCTGTATTTTTTTAAACAATTTCCAAACATTGTACTCTGGTGTGAATTTATAGTCTTGGCCTCCACAACATCCTCTGGCTCTGTGCGTTGTGTGAAGAAATACTTCCTTTTGTTTGTTTTAAACCTCTGCCTATTAATTTCATTTGGTGACCCCATAGTTCTTGCGTTATGAAAAGGAGTAAATAACACTTCCTTATTTACTTTCTCCACACCAGTCATGATTTTATAGACTTCTATCATGTCCCCCGTTAGTTTTCTCTTTTACAAGCTAAAAGTCCTAATCTTATTTATATCTCCTCATACGGAAGCCATTCCGTACCCCCTTTAGCATCTTGATCGTCAAGTGGCCCCACTGGTTCTTTAGCAGACTTCCTGCTTCTGATGTACTTACAAAAAAAAATTTGCTATTACTTTTTGCTTCTTTGGCTAGCTGTTTTTCATTTTTTTTTTTTTTGGCCTTCCTAATTATGGTTTTACACTTCACTTGCCAGAGTTTATGCTCCTTTCTATTTTCCTCACTAGAATTTAACTTCCACTTTTTAAAGGATCCCTTTTTTGCCTCTCACTTCTTCTTTTACTTTGCTGGTCAGCCATGGTGGCACTTTTTTGGTTCTCTTACTATGTTTTTTAATTTGGGGTATACATTGAAGTTGAGCCTCTATTATGGTGTTTTTTAAAAGTTTCCATGCAGCTTGCAGGGATTTCACTTTTGGCACTGTAACTTTTAATTTCTGTTTAATTTACGTCCTCATTTTTGTGTAGTTTTTTTGTGTGTGGGATGGCCACATTACTCATAAATAGAAAATTACTTTAGTAAGAGTTTTGTGTGGTCACTAGCTTTGACAATCAGCCAGGGTTTTTTTAATTGACTAAAAATAAATTCAACACCCAAGTTTGAACAGTTTGGCTTGATTAATATGAATAGTATATACTATTTAGGTCAATTAAAATATACACTAAGTAGTTAGACTAAAATTGTCATCATGCCCTTGTGGGGTATGCAAATCCCATAAGATGGCAATATGCAGAGTTAACTTTTTTTTCAGTTAAAGTTTGTCCTTGTGTCCAAGATCCAGCATCCACATTATATGCTAGGGAATTGTAGAGACCTTCTGAAGCAGGGCAGAAGAAAAGCTAAGGTAAATGAGTGCCACATCACTTCTCTTTTGTTTTTCATTCCATCGCGCTCGCATGCACGCCCTGGGACGTGGTATATCTCTTAGACTCTAGAACTCCCTTCTATAACTCCATTTTAATTGGGCAGAGAACAAGTCCTGGGAGGGTATTTTTCTTTTTAAAGGTCCTAAGGTTATCTTTCAGCTAGGAAAGAATACAGTAAATATGGTTAGTGGTTATTGACAACACTCCCATGAAGACAGTCTGTCACTCCAACTCAGGAAAAGTGGCACATTTAGGTGACAACATAGAACTGATTGCAATCAGCAAAAGGTAGCCACATCGAAGAGACTAGTGATATTGCTGGCTGAGGATTTTTCCACAAAACATGTTTTAATTGGAAAATGCCAATTTGTCATAAAACTGTTCATGTAAAAGGGTCGCTTTCAACAAATTACTTGTTTTGAATTTTTTTTTTGTCAAAATGGCCTAATTTGACTTTCTAAAAAAAGTGAGTTTCAGTTCAAAACTACTTTTTATTTTGAAAATTAAGTTAATTCAAGATAAAGATTTGTTTAAAAAAATTAAAAAGTGAGGGAATGAAAATACATTTTTCAAAATGATTTACATGAAATGTTTTTAGTGACATTATCTGAAATATTTTCAGTTTGCAAAATTTTTTGAGATTTCAACTGTTCATCTCAATTTGGGATGGGAAAATTTTACAAAATCTCAAGAATTCTTGCAGGGTAGGAGAACTGATTCCTGCCCAACACTACCTACTGATGATTTCATAGACATCATTGCAACTTTAGGTAGGGAATAAACAGAAGAAAAGTCTAATGGAAAAGTACATTACCCTGTTTCATGGCAATTTCCTTTGTAATATAAAACAGACTATAAAAAGAACTACATGTACTGGGACCCAATAGTCAAATATCCCTCCAAATAATATAATTGGTAGTAATGCTTTATGTAGTTTTCAGCTGTGGCTCCATAGTTAAGGATGAGTTGAAATTTTGCACTTATATCTAGTTTTTAGTCAGGGGGGAGGGAGAATGTGTGTGTATGTGTGAGTATATGGGCACATATATAATATATCAAAACAAGTTCACTGTTATCACATATTTATAAATATAAGAATTATCGCTTCTTCATGTCTGAACTCCTTTTCCTGTTTAAATGGGGTCAGAGGTGCCCACAATTCTGGTCCATAGCATGGGTTCATAAATATATAAATTATGTTTATAGAATTATTCAAAAACATCTCAGGATAATTGAGGAGAATTAAAAATGGCATTTCAGCTATAATGTTTTGAGCACACTACCACTGCAAATTTATTGTATGTATTAATCTAGCTGCTACTATTTCATAGAATCATAGAATATCAGGGTTATAGGGGACCTCAGGAGGTCATCTAGTCCAACCTCCTGCTCAAAGCAGGACCAATCCCCAGACAGATTTTTGCCCCAGATCCCTAAATGGCCCCCTCAAAGATTGAATTTACAACCCTGGGTTTAGCAGACCAATGCTCAAACCACAGAGCTATCCCTCCCCCATTTATTTACTACATTTAGTTCAGTTTTAACAGACAGAAAACAAAAAGCAAGCTAGTACTTCATCATATTATTTGTTAATATTTAGTTTACTAAAATTTAACTTTAAAATAAAACAAGGAAGAGATAGACATCAGAGGCAACCACAGTATAATTATGAGATCAGTGAGCAATTTACCTGTATATAAATACAAATCTCAAATGATACTTAATGTGCCATGCAAATTTAAGAAGCCTACTTTAACAAATGTTAGTATACATGTTTTCTAGTCTAGTTTTTTACCTTTGAGAATATTCAGCTACAAATAACTTAGTGATGATGGCACTATTCACATTTCTGGAAAAATTGGAAAAGTCTCCATATCTATCTTTTTTTCTGCAGCACATGGAGGGAAAAGGCGTAAAGGCATATTATTTTTCTGAAGAAAGTTGTAAAAGTTTTAATGTGATGCAAACTGACTGAAGTACTCTTCCCTTTAAGTATATTATCCATTAAAACTATATGTGAAAAGTTTCATACTCTGAACTAGGTCATGCTGAAGATAAGGTCCATCCTATTTCTCATTGGTTCATGTCACAGTATGGTGCACCTGTTGTTTGGTATTCTTGTGCGTTTTTGTTACACTTGATACTTTACTCCACCTATATTAAAAGATAACAGTTGCCATATTTGTTATCCTACAGTACAGTAATTATCCTTGTCTTTATCACTGTTCAACTTAACTGTGCTCTCTAAAATGTAAAACCCATTTCTTCAATTTGCATTTTCCTACAATCCATTCCATGCCCAAACATTCATGCTAAGACACCTCTCCCAGAAGGGTTACCAAGGAAGCCAGTCACTCTCTGGTAACTTTGTGTCTTAATGCAAGCATGCATGTATTACATCTGTTGATATTCTACTGTGCATTGAGAAGTAACTATCTTAAAATAAATCATAATTTGTCTCTGGGTCACTGTACTGATAAATTTATCAAGCAAAAATGTCCAATAACAGTATCTGAGTTTTAGTCTCTGCAGCAGAGTGCCCAATATAATGACTTTCTTTCTTTCTTTCTTTCTTTCTTTCTTTCTTTCTTTCTTTCTTTCTTTCTTTCTTTCTTGTTAAGCTCTATGTGGTGGCTATATTCATGGGAAGAGTGGAACCATTCTTTCACCAGGTTTTCCTGATTTTTATCCCAACTCTTTAAACTGCACTTGGACTATTGAAGTGTCACACGGCAAAGGTAAGAATATAATATGAATTGAAAATGTACAGAACAATATATCACTAAAAAATCTCTGCTTCAGACAGAATTAAATTGATTTTTTTTAATCTGTGGAAGAAGGAAATCCATAATTAATTTCCCCAAATAAATACTTTTAGATGTAATGACCTTACTTTTGTTGTGTTAAAAAAGTTTCCTTTTAAGAGTGACAGACCTGAAACACACTGTTGGTACTAGCCTTGTCAGATATTTGTGGTTTATGAATGTTATAAGATAGAGATGCAGCAGGAAGAGGAAAAAAGATTAAAATAACACCAGTGGCTAATTAAGAGCACAATTAAAATATACATTTTGGGTTAAGTGTAGCAAGGGCTTACAATCAAATTGATGGCATTTCTCTGTTTGTAACTTTTGAATGCTACATGGATCAATTACAAAATTTCATGCTTGAAACATTCTCCAATGTGTTGCAGTATAGGGATTGTGGACTCTTTTAGGCTGCAGTCAGTAATGTAAAACATTTTTCTCTTTGTATCACATACCTGCATGCAATAACAGTATTGTAGTTAACAAATTAGTTCTGTGTTTTGCAACTAGAATTTGGTATGTTGATATACACTTAAGCAAGTATAGCATTCTATCCAGCAAAGAGACGTATGTGTGTATATTAAACTACAAAACCCTGGAGGAGGTATAGTGGGGGTCTGTTACAGATCACCAAATCAAATTAAAAATAGGTTGATTTACTCCATAAGTACCTGTCTGTTATCTGTAGAAAGAAAGTTTGTGTTCAAGGGGACTTCATCTGGGAGTCCTGCTGCAAGTCTCACTCAGCCAGTAGTGAGTAAAACATTATTAAAGTTTCTAAAAATTAAAAGTGATAATCACAACATAATGGAACTATTTTGGACCTCATTATAATGGATAAAGGTAAATTAATCACTGGAATGAATGGTGATGTTTACCTAAGGCAGTGTTTCCCAAAGTTTTTATTAAGGCAACCCACCAAATCTGCCATTTGTCTTTTTTTGCGACTCACCATTACATATATGTACCCTCTGCTCTGGCATCTGGGTGAATGAGATGGGTGGTTTGGAGAGCGAGCCTGCCCCACACTCACTTTGTAGGCTCTTGTCCTGCAATGCTGGGCCTAGCTTGCTGCTCTGGGCATTGCGACTCCCTCCAGACCTTTCCCTCCACGCTATGCTGAGAGAAGTGTATGTTTGCCTAGGACAGAGCCCAGTGTCAGGTTAATCAAGCCCTTGTCATGGTGCCCCATCTAAAATTTTCCTGAAATCCGCTGGTGGGTTGGGACACATCATTTGGGAAATACTGGCCAAAGGACCAGTGATCATGACCTAAATACATTTGATATGGGAAATAGAGGACTGTCCCATATGTATTATATATAATTAGTAGTTCAAAGGGCTCATTTCACAAAGCTGAGGGAAACTATGGGAAAAAACACATTGGGAGAAAAATGTAGACAGAACAAAGATTGGAGTGCTTTAAAAAGAGTTAATTAGATGATCAAAAAGCCTAGATTCCAAAATGAAAAACAAAAACAAAAAAGTACACATTTGGCTAAAAAGCCACCCTGGTTCAGTGGCAGCGATGTTGTTGAATTAGAAATAAAAAAGCAACTGTATAACAAATGGGGGAAAACAGGAAAATAAATAGCAATCAATATAAATTAGAAGTTATGAGATGTAGAAAATGGATACTGGAAGCCAAAGATATCAGGGAGAAATCCATGTCTGGCAGAGCTAAGTACAATAAGAAGAAAAATGTAAAATGTATGAGGAACAAAAGAAATCCTAGTAATGGTATGTGCCCATTACTAGAGGGAGAGGATAAAACTGTTAATAATGATGCAGAAAAGGCAGAAGTTTCCAAGACCTATTTCTGTTTTTTATTTGGAAAGAAGGAAGATGAAGTGTTCATATCACATGAGGAAGTTGAAGTGCCTTTCAATATATTTGTAATTAAAGAGGTCATTAAACAACATTTACAGGATAGAAATATTTTAAAATCAGCAGGCTGGATAACTTTACCCTAAAAGTCCTAACAGACTTGGCCCACCGATGTTCATTTTTAATACATCTTCCAAGACTAGGGAGATTCCTAAAGACTGGAAAAGTTCTGGAGTTGTGTCAATATTCAGAAAGGACAAGAGGAATGATCTGGGTAACTATAGGCCAGTTCTTCTTCGAGTGCTTGCTCATGTTGATTCCAAGTAGGTATGTGCGTGCCACATGCACAGTTGTTGGAAGGTTTTTCCCCTAGCGATACCTGTCAGGTTGGCTGTGGAGCCCCCTGGAGTCATGCCTTCATGATGGTGTATATAGGTCTCTGCCGACCTACCACCTCTTCAGTTCTTTCTTACTGCCCATGACAGTCATTGGAGCTGCTTTCTTCTCTCTTGCTACAGCAAGTGATCCCCCAGTTGACTTTCTCTTTGTACCTGTAAATAGTTAACTTAGGGTATGTCTACACTATGAAATTAGGTCGATGTTATAGAAGTCAATTTTTAGAAATCGATTTTATACAGTCGATTGCGTATGTCCCCACTAAGCGCATTAAGTTGGCAGAGTGCGTCCTCACTACCGTGGCTAGCATCAACTTATGGAGAGGTGCACTGGGGGTAGCTATCCCACAGTTCCTGCAGTCTCCACCACCCATTGGAATTCTGGGTTA
Source organism: Emys orbicularis (assembly GCF_028017835.1). NCBI lineage: Eukaryota > Metazoa > Chordata > Testudines > Emydidae > Emys > Emys orbicularis. The sequence continues at coordinate 44,825,462 of NC_088685.1, read as the reverse complement.
AGCTCCCAATGCCTGATGGGGAAAAAACATTGCCGCGGGTGGTTTTGGGTACATTTCGTCAGTGACCCCTCCCTCCGTGAAAGCAATGGCAGACAATCGTTTCTCGCCTTTTTTCCTGGGTTACCCGTGCAGATGCAATACCACGGCAAGCATTGAGCCCGCTCAGCTCACCATCACCACTGCTGTTGTGGGCAAGTCTACTGTGGGGGCTGCTGTGATCCAAGTAGCCAATGCAGTCGTTGGCGTTCTGTTATCAAGGGTTAGTGACTCTGGGAAATGTGCGGGCCTTTTTAGATTTTAGGTGCATCATATTCCTGTCCTTTGTCGCTGGTGAAGAAGTCTTGCAGCAGTATATTCCAGTCCAGTCGGCGCTGTAACACCCCATAGCACTTCTGTGGTTGACACATGTAACAGCTCCAGGGCTCTTGCTCTTTTGCCTTGGCCGAGGTACCTTGCTCTACCAGGACCTCCAAGCATTTGACACAGAAGCACCTGCAGCAGCTGACATTGCTACACAGCAGCAGCTCCTTGCCTTCACAGCAGATGGTGCATTAGGACTGGTATCCATCCTCGTCGGACATGTAGCTTAGCCGGGGGTTCTGGGAATGTCTTCCCTGCCCAGCTCCTAGCAACCTCCAGGGCATGGTATGGCTCCACCACTTTCCCTGCAACTCTGCTCTCCTGCTCCCCAGCGACGAGCTCAAGGGATCTGTTCTGGTCCTTCTGGGTGCCATTGCAGCAGACGGCGCAGTAGGACTGGTACCTGTCCTCGTCGGACATGTAGCTTGGTCGGGGGTTCTGGGAATGTCTTCCCTGCCCAGCTCCTAGCAACCTCCAGGGCATGGTGTATGGCTCCACCACTTCCCCTGCAACTCTGCTCTCCTGCTCCCCAGCAACTAGCTTGGGGGATCCGTTCTGGTCCTCCTGGGTGCTGCTGGTAGACGTGGTACTGCTGCTCTGGGAGGACTCCTTGGAATCCTCCTCAGTGAGGTTGATCAGGGATGCCTGGACAGACATGGCCATCCTCCTCTTAGAGCACTGAATGGGAGCCAGAGACTCCAGGTCATTCTCTTCTTTAAGTTTCGTCTCATGGAGATTCAGTCCTGCCTGGAATATCATGCGAGCTGAAGGCTTCTGCCTCAGGCTGCTCCGCCAGCTGGCACCACCGCGTGGTCGCACCTACCCCAGCCTACCCCTTGCTCCCAGGGCTCATGAAGCCTGGACAGTAGTAAGGAGCAGTTCAACTATAGGCTGAACAAGTGCAGAATGGTGGTAGAATGTGCCTTTGGATGTTTAAAAGCTCACTGGCGCTGTTGGTCAGACCTCAGCGCAACCAACATTCCCATTGTTATTGCTGCTTGCTGTGTGCTCCATAATATCTGTGAGAGTAAGGGGGAGACGTTTATGGCGGGGTGGGAGGTTGAGGCAAATCGCCTGGCATCCGATTTTGAGCAGCCAGACACTAGGGCGATTAGAAGAGCACAGCAAGGCGCACTTCACATCAGAGAGGCTTTGGAAACCAGTTTCATGACTGGCAGGCCTCAGTGTGACAGTTGTGTGTGTTTCTCCTTGATGCAAACCCGCCCCCTTTGTTGATTTTAATTCCCTGTAAGCCAACCACCCTCCCCCCGTTGAAATAAAGTAACTATTGTTTTGAAACCATGCATTCTTTCTTTATTAATAAAAAAAAGAGATAACGGACAAGGTAGCCCGGGTGGGGTGGGGGAGGAGGGAAGGACAAGGCCACATTGCTTATTGTAGCCACACTACAAATCAAAACTGTTTGAATGACAGCCTTCTGTTGCTTGGGCCATCCTCTGGAGTGGAGTGGAGTGGCTGGGTGCCCAGAGCCTCTCCCCTCTCCCCCCCCCCCACGTCCTTGGGTGTCTGGGTAAGGAGGCTATGGAACATGGGGAGGAGGGTAGGCAGTTATACAGTTGATGCAGTGGGGGTCTGTACTCTTGTTGACTTTCCTGCAGCTCCAACAGATGGTTCATCATGTCCGTTTGCTCCCCCAACAGATGCTTCATCATGTTCATTTGCTCCCCAATTAGCCTCAGCATCGTGTCCTGCCTCCGTTCTTCGTGCTCACTTAATTCTTCCCTGGCCTCTGCTACTGAATGCCTCCATGCAGTAAGCTGTGCCCTATCAGTGCAGGAGGACTGCATGAGCTTGGAAAACATGTCATCGCGAGTGTGTTTTTTTTCACCTTCTAATCTGCGATAACCTCAGGGACAAAGATGATAGGGGGAACGTAAAAACATTCTACTGTCTACGATTCTCGGGGGACTGCATGGTGACCTGTGCTGCTGAGTTTGCCATGCTGGCCAAACAGGAAATGAAATTAAAAATTTCCCCGGGGCTTTTCCTGTGTACCTGGCTAGTGCATTAGAGTTCAAAGTGCTGTCCACAGCGGTCACAATGGAGCACTCTGGGATAGCTCCCGGAGGCCAATACCATCGATTTGCATCCGCACTACCCCAAATTCATGGTCAACAACACCCATTATTAGTTTACGGTTCTTCCTTTCGGGCTATCGTTCGACTCTCGGGTGTTCACCAAATGCATGTCGGTTGTAGCCAGTTGACACTGAATGTGTCAAAGTCAACTTTAACCCTCACCCAGAGGATAGAGTTCATCAGGGCTCTCCTAGACTCAGATAAAGTCAAAGCATTCCTTCCAGAATCACATTTTCTGATGTGGGCGCCATCATAGAGGACTTACAATGATACCCCACTACTATGGTGCAAAATTGCCTGAAGCTGCTCGGTCATATGGCCACTTGTACATATTTAGTACAGCACGTGAAACTTCGGCTCCAACCTCTTCAGGCCTAGCTGGCCTCAGTGTACAGGCCAAACAGAGACCACCTAGACAAAATAGTTACACTTCCTCCTCTGGTTATCGAGTCCCTCCTGTCGTGGCTCAACCCGCAGGTGGTGTGTGCAGGAATTTCCTTCTCCTGGCCCCAACCCTTGTTGTCTCTAGTCACAGATGTGTTGGCGATGGGATGTGGGGCACACCTAGGAAGACTCAGGACTCAAGGCCTCTGGTCGCAGGCAGAACTTTTGCTACACATCAACATCAGGGAGCTAAGAGTAGTTCGCCTTGCCTGCCAAATGTTCCAAGCCCATCTGGAGGGCAGGTGGCAGCAATGTTCTAGATAAACAGACAAGGTGGTGCTTGCTCCTCTCCCCTATGCCAGTAAGTGTTCAAGCTGTGGGACTTCTGCATTGCCCATTCAATACATCTAGAGGCATCGTACCTTCTGGGTTCTCAGAATGAACTGGCCGCTCATCTCAGCAGGTCATTTCCCAATCATGAGTGGTCCCTCTGCCTGGATGTCATGAACATCTTCCAACAGTGGGGATTTCCCCAGATAGATTTGTTCATGACAAGGCACAATAGAAAGTGTCACCTGTTTTGCTCCTTCCTGAATCACATCCCTCACAGATGTTTTCTCTTCCCTTGGAAGGACCACCCACTATATGCGTTCATACCCTTTCCCACTTGTACAGAAGGTCCTGCTGAAGGTCAGAAGAGAGGGAGCATTAATGATTTTAATTACACCAATTTGGCCATGCCAGCACTGGTTCACTATGTTTCTAGACCTGTTGGTGGACACACTGATAACCCTGCCCCTGGTCCCGAACTTGATCATGCAGGATCACAGCTGCCTCCAGCATCCCAATATAGAGTCTCTCCACCTCATGGCATGGAACTCCATGGCTAAATCCCTTGGAGCTTACATGCTCAGACCCTGTTAGAGAAGTTCTCCTTGGCAGGAGGAAACCATCCACTAGGGGCACATATTTGGCTAAATGGAAGAGATTCTCTATTTGGCCATTACAAAAGGACATTCCATCTTTACAGTCATCAATTCCCTTTATTCTGGACTATTTACTATACCTGAAACAGCAAGGTCTGTCTGTGTCATTAATAAAGGTGCAACTGGCCGCTATCTCAGCTTTCCATCCCAGTTCAGCCAGTCATTTGGTTTTTCCTAACCCATGGTTGGCCGCTTCCTCAAAGGACTAGATAGACTGTACCCTCAAGTAAGACAGCCAGTCCCTGCATGGGATCTCAGCCTGGTGCTTTCAAGACTGATGGGCCCTCCCTTCAAGCCCCTAGCAACGTCCTCTCTTCTCTACTTTTCCTGGAAAGTAGCGTTCTTGGCGGCTATAATTTCAGCCATGACGCTGCTTGAGCTTAAGGCCTTGACTTCTGAGCCCCCATATACTGTCTTCTATTATGACAAGGTGCAGTTGTGGCGACACGCAGACTTTCTCCCAAAGGTAGTTTCGCAATTCCATGTGAACCCAGACATATTTTTTTCCAGTGTTCTTTCCTAAGCCTCACACTAGCAACAGGGGGTGAAGGTTCCACTCCCTGGATGTCAGGTGAGTGTTAGCCGTTTACACTGAAAGAATAAAGCTGTTTCAGAAATCAACACAACTCTTCATTGCGATGGTGGAGCGGATGAAGGGGCTTCCAGTTTTGTCCCAAATAATCTCTTCATAGATCATGGGCTGTATCAAGTCATGCTACAACCTAGCAAAGATACCTACACCCGCACTGACGGCATGCTTCACAAGGGTGCAGGCATCCTCGGCAGCGTTCCTGGTGCAAGTCCCCATTCAAGATACCTGCAGGGCACCGATGTGGTCATCAATCCACACCTTTACATACATCACACTATGCCATTTTGCAGCAGGCCAGAGACGATGCCGCCTTTGGCAGAGTGATGCTGCAATCTGTGACCGGTTGATCCCTCCTTCTAGGAGATGCTTGGGAGTCACCTACTTGGAATTGACATGTGCAAGCACTTGAAGAAGTGTTACCTAATTTCTCATAATTGTTCTTTGAGATGTGTTGCTCCTGCCCATTCCAAGACCCACCCGCCTGCCCCTCTGTTGGAGTATCTGGCAAAAAGGAACTGAAGAGGCGGTGGGTCTACAGGGACTTATATTCACTGCCATGAAGGTGCAACCCCAGGGAGCTCCACAGCCAACCTAATAGGTACTCCTAGGGGGAAAACCCTCTGACGACTGTGCATGTGGCATGCACACACCTACTTGGAATGGACACAAGCAACACATCTCAAAGAACAACAGTTACAGGAATGTAGGTAACCATTTTTTTAGCTGGACATCACTCTTCAGGCAAAATAATGGAAACGCTGATATAGAATTCAGTTGATACTGTGACAGACCCAGACCAGTTGGGTGCAGGAATCTGGTAGAAGGCAAATATACTGGTCACTGGATGAATAGTTTTCTGTTCCCTGAGTGACCAGAGTAGGGGCTGCCCTAGAGCAATCAGGAACCTGCTAGAACCAATTAAGACAGGCAAGCTAATTAAGACACCTGGAGCCAATTAAGAACTTGCTAGAATCAATTAAGACAGGCAGGCTAATCAGGGAACCTGGTTTTAAAAAGTCCTCCCGTCAGTTAGTGGGGGGTGCACAAGGAGCAGGGAGTGAGAAGGTGTGCTGCTGGAGGACTGAGGAGTACAAGTGTTATCAGGCTTCAGGAGGAAAGTCCTGCGGTGAGGATAAAGAAGGTGATGGGAGGAGGCCATGGGGAAGTAGCCCAGGGAGTTATAGCTGTCAAGCAGCTGATACAGGGGGCATTGTAGACAGCTGCTCTCCACAGGGCCCTGGGCTGGAATCTGGTATAGAGGGCGGGCTCGGGTTCCCTTTATCCCCTCAACTCCCTAACGGACACATGAGGAGTTGACCTGATCTGTGAGAAACACCAGATGGGAAGGTCTAATTTGGAAAGGGATCTGGCCTGTCCCCGACCCACTAGGTGGGACAACAGAGCCTGTGGAGATTGTTCTCCATTTCCCCCATGCTGGCCAGTGATGAGGTTAGCTGAGTGAATGGCAGGTTTGAACCTCTAGCAAAAATGGCTAAACTAGGGGCTGCCGTGAACCTCTGAGGCAAGCAAATCCGCCAGAAAGCGCAGGACTCACCAAGGCAGAGGAGGAACTTTGTCACAATACATATATTCCTATCCTTTAATTCTTTAATGTCTGTCAACAGGATTTTATATTAAATAGGTCTTTTCAAACAAACCTGATTTCTTTCTTTGAGATTACAAGTTTGGTTGATGAAAGCAACTGCACTGATATACTAAGGTTTTGTAAGGCATACTACTTAGTACTGCATGATATTTCAATTAAAATATTAGCACTATAAAATATCAATAAAGCATACATAAAATGGTTTTATTATTGGCTAACAGAGATCTCAAAAAGTGGTTGTCAATGGGGAACTGTCATCAAATGTTTAGTGGGGTTCTACAGGGATCAGTACCAGGCCAGACACTATTCCACATTTTCATCAATGATCTAGAAATAAATATAAAATCACTGCTGATAAAATTTCTGGATGACACAAAGATTGGTGGTGTGGAAAATAATTGTTAAGACAGGACAGTCATACGGAGCTATCTTGATTGCTTTGTAAACTGGGCCCATTCAAACAGCATATTTTTTTTAATACAGCCCAATGAAAAATTAAACATCCAGGTGCAAGGAATGTATGCTATATCTACAGAATAGAGGACTGTATCCTGGAAAGCTGTCACTCTGAAAAGGATTTAGGGGGGATTTAGTAGACAGGCAACTCAACATGAACTTCCAGTGCAATGCTGTGAGGAAAAAAGTGCTAATGCAATCGTTGGGATAAACAGGAGCTGAGAGGTGATTTTACCTTTGTATATGGCATTGTTGAGACCAGTACTGGAAGAACGAGTACAGTTCTGGTGTCCATATTTTAAAAAGGATGCTGTAAGATTGGAGCAGGTGCAGAAAAGAGCCACAAAAATTATTCAAGGAGAAAATGTTTTACAGTGAGAGACTTGATCTCAAGTGTGTAGCCTATCAAAAGAAGATTGAGAGGTGACTTATTAGTAGAGCCATTCAGAACCTTTTTGTCAAAGTACGCTGTTTTGTCAAAGCTGTATCAGTTTCCACAAATCTTTTGTTGTGAGGAGAAGAAAGAAAGAAAGAGAAGTAGAGACAGACATGCTGGCTCTTTCTCTATAACCCGGGGGTTAGGGTGCTGGTTTGTGATGTAGAAAACCCAAGTTTAAATCCTGTCTTTGCCTGATTTGGAGTGATCTGTCATGAAGTCACATACACTGCAGAATGAAAATAAATTTCTAAAATTGTCTTAAAATGGAATTGTCTCCCTTTGGTTGACTTTATTGATTAGTTTGTTGTTCATTGTGAGAATATAGTGGGTATTAAAAGTTTCTTTAATGTAGCAGAGAAAGCCATAACAAAAACTGGTGTCTTGAATCTCACCCAGACAAATTCAAATGGGAAATAAGGTGCAATTTTTTAACAATGAGGGTGGTTAACTAGTGAAACAAACTATCAAGGGAAGTGGCGGATTCTCCATCCTTTGTCTTCAAATCAAGACTGGATGTCTTGTTGGAAGATATGCTTTTGGGATATTGCACTCAATACTGGGGTAACTAGATGAAATATAATATATGGAGATATACCTATCTCCTAGAACTGGAAGGGACCCTTCAAGTCCAGCCCCCTGCCTTCACTAGCAGGACCAAGTACTGATTTTGCCCCAGATCCCTAAGTGGTCCCCTCAAGAATTTAACTCACAACTCTGGGTTTAGCAGGCCTATGCTCAAACCACTGAGCTATCCCTCACCCCTGTGGCCTGTGATATTGCAGGCAATCAGATAGATGATCTGATAGTCCATTCTGGCTATAAACTCTATAAATGTATGAAAAATGGGAAGACAGAGAAATGTAGCATATTCTATATATACCTGGAATTATTAAAAAGAGCATTTTTAATTGCCATAAAAATAAATGCATTAGCTGCCATTTAAACAAATACCAAACCAGTAAGGCCATAAATTGTTATTTTTGTGTTGATTCACATTAGTCTTCAACTGAATAACAACTCTTCTAGGTGAATTATAGACACTTTTATCAATGAGGGACCACCCTTTGAGATAATTCTATAATTGAATATTTGAGCTAGTCTGTTAAAGTTGATATCATTTCAGAGAAGCTTTCTGATTTTATTTCCCTCATACTGAGCAGCAGAAAGGATTTTTTGTTTTTCAAAGTAATTCAAGACTATAAATTTTGCAAACATTGTAAAACACTGAAGTGGGGAGATAATTGTCCCAACAATGGTACAGACTCTGCAGTAAAATTGTTTTAAAGTGGATAGAATGTGATCATAATACAATGTCAGCAATTGACTCTTCAGGCCAGAAATGGAAGGACTGACCTCAATAATGAAATATTTTTATTCCTAGATTATGGGGGGATATCTGGATAGTCTAATAAATTGAAAGTTGGCCTCACATAGTGCTCATGACAGCCTTACTATAAAGAGAAGAAACATCAGTCTCTAACAATTACAGTAATTATTCTGAAAAGGCACTCTTTCAGCATTTCCTTTTCTCTTCCCTCTCTCCAAAGGAATTGCATCCAGGGAGTTCAGAGGATGATCACTGTAGGCAAGCACCTGGGACTTAGGTATAGATTTAAGGATAAAGGGCTATTAGGGAAATGAATACCTTTTTGGTATGTGTAGTGGTAGGAATGCCAGTGTTAGAGATCTTGATTCAGATTTCATGGAGCCCCTAAACCAGTGAGGGTTTCAGAATGGCCAAGTGCAGAACATTGGTTTAGCATTTGATGACCTTGAAAACCCACCCACCTGAACAAATTGTTCATATTTATGGATACTCTTTGGACATAGAGCATATAGGTGCACTCATCAGACATGCACTCAGATATCTGTATTCAACCATATTGTATTCATGCAGTTACACATGAATACCCTGTGCATATGAAATAATAATAATGCTTTGTATGCCCTATATATATGGCTTCCATTTTTCAAAGTGTTGTACATAAATTAACAATTAATTCTTACAATTTTCCTGTGTGTCAAGTAATATTATTATTTCTCTTGTACAAATGGGGAAAATGAATCCCAGGGAAGTTATGTGAGTTGCCCACAAAAACAAGCAAGCTAGTGGCAGTCTAGTGCTCTGTCAACTAGACCACAATCTCTTGATTGTTTTTCCTTCCATATCTCTTGAAGGTTTTCAGTCTGTATCACCTGTGTGTAAAGCGAATAACCGCATTGCACATGAAGCAGGGGAGACATTGTCTGGGCTTGCTGGAGGAGGGGTAGCAATGCTTTATGGTGGAGGGCGGGGAAAGAGATCAGAAGCTGCTGCAAAAAGGTGGGTGAGGGTCAGCGTGGTGACGCTGACTAATCCCCTGGGAACGTAAGTGTGGAAGCCTTTAAAAGGGTCAAGCCTGGGCATTAAAAGCCCTTTCACCATGCAGCAGGCAATGCAGCACCCTCCATCCGTCCTCTCGAGGTGCTAATATCAGGTTGGGTTAGGACCTGATGTGGGCATTGCACTAGTCTCTTCTTTTTAGGGGGGCTGAGAAGGCATTTTTCCCTCAGCACTATAGTGGCTTCAGTGCAGTGGGGATTTTCTCGCCTTCCCCAGAGCGGGTGTCAGGGAGGACCTATTATAGTGAGGAGAAAATGGGGTTAAGTTATATGTCGCAACTTATTTTGTAAGTATGGGGTGGATGTCAAGTGCAGTTACTCCACAGGGAAGGCATCCAGTGACCAGATAAATGGCCTGGTGAAGGACTTAAAAAAGGAGGTGCTGGTTAAAGGAATAGAATGGGGAGAAGGTTTTGGGGCTCCTATGATTGATACCCTTTCTTATAGCCCACATGAACCATCCTAAGAGGGGAGGGTGGATGGTAAGGTCCAAGCCATGGGCTAGTTGGGGAACCTGGATGGAAAATGAAGGGGGGCTGGTGGAAGCCACAGGTATTTATTTGAATGAACATGGAGTTGCCTTTACTGTACACTTTTAACTGCTGGGTAGTCCCAGATATCTAATAATAAAGTTGTGCCCTGATTAAATCCATATAAAGTGTATCTTGTCCTTCTTTCGGTATAGCCAGACAAAGAAAACTAGCTCAGATACAGCAGCAAATAACTACCCTATATTCCAATTCTATACCTTTACCTTTTAACACTCCCTCACTTTTTTTTTCTTCCAGGAGTGCAGTTGGTCTTTCACACCTTTCACCTTGAGAGTTCTCATGACTATTTGCTTATCACTGAAGATGGCAGCTTCACAGAACCAGTGGCGAGATTAACTGGCTCAGTGTTACCCCCTACAATTAAAGCTGGCCTCTTTGGAAACTTCTCTGCACAGCTTCGATTTATATCTGACTTTTCAATCTCCTATGAAGGTTTCAATATAACATTTTCAGGTAAAGAATTCAGGACTAACAAATGGTTTGAAAATAACTTCAATTATTGTTTTACATTTTAGTCAGAACAAATGTTACTAAATAGCAATAAAAAGAAGTTGTTTGAGGTGTTTATAAATCCTGGTTTCCAGAATAGGAGATAGAACAACAATGAATAAATTACCTCGAAATTAGCAAGTGTAAAGAAGGCTAACAGCATCAGAGGGGGAGATGACTTCATTAGTGAAGAGGAGGCTGTTTGAGATGTGACCTGCTCCAGTGAACACCTGGGGCTACGGGAGTAAGGATGAGCTCTCTCCTGACCAGACAAAGAAAACTGGTGAGAAATGGAGAGAAAGGGTGCAGCTGAGGGAGAGAACCATCACTGGCAGAGGAATAAAGCAAGGGATAAATGTGTGAGCAATAAATGGAAGAAAGTATGTCAGAAAGGCAACAGCAACAGGTGGGAGTAATGGAGCAGTCACTCATGCCAAAAATGATCTGGGATTGGTATCCATGTATTATGTAAAAAATAAAAAAGAATGTTTGAATTATCAGGCTTTAATGTATCAAGAAGTTCTGGTAATTATATCAACTAATATTTGAGTGGAATTTAAACCCCATAAGTCACAGTTGCGTGTTATTTACTCTGTATTGATGTAACAAGAGTGCACATATGGAACGGATAAATTCTTCAATATTTTTCTGTGCCAATTCCCACTTCTGGGATGTATAAACCCGTAGAGCTGCATGATATTACCCCTCTAGAAAGCAGTGATTGTTTAATCTGCTCGTTCTCCCTTCTTGGATCTGAATATTTAGTGACAGGGGAGCTACTGCTCCAAATGTTGTTGCATTATTTTTCAAAAGTAGCAAGTTGATCAGTTAGAGATTATGCCTTTCCTTCTCTGATTTACAACAATATGCACCTTGCTGTTTTCAAGTAAAATATAGTGACTGGATTTCTTGTTCAAAAGACTTGTTGGTTACAGCAGCAACAATAGCTTTACTTGTCAGATGACTGATTTTACCCATTGCAGATACTGTACATTAATCAAGCAAGAAGTTAGCTGTGGTAAGATGTTGTAATGTGTATCAAACTATTTGCATGATCTATCTATCTATTTTTAAATAACTCACAAAAGGAACTTGAAGATAAATACACAAAATAAGGTCACTGATGCAAGGAAAAAAGTTCTTGGGTAACAGTTTTGTGAAATATCAAGTGAACACTCACAAAAAGGGCTCACATCTTGTCTTCAGCCAATACACCAGAATTAGATAGGTAGCAATAATATCATAAATATGCATTTTACAGGACAAACGACTGAGTTTAGGAATATTATTTCCTCACTTTCAGACAAGTAAAATGTACTTCTGCAAAGTGAGAATTGTTTACTGAAAAGAGAACAGTTTGAACTGAATGAGCTGAGACAGCAGTTTTCTCCAGCGTCACTAAAAACTGAACTGACAGAGGTGATGGAAGTCTAGAACACAAATAGAAAATGATGTATTAAGCATGCAAAGCAATCACTTTCGCAGTTTTGATCTGCCACATGTGAGCTGTTTTGCTGTATTCTACTTTCAAAAGCATTTTTTCTTTGACTACAAAGTGACTGTACTACTAAGTTTATTTTTCAGTTCCTCTACAAGGGAAAAAATATCCTGGAGGGGTTATTTTGACTTCCCATTGAACTTAAATTTTAAAAATTGCAATTTCAGTATACAGTAAGTAAGTATGCAGGTTGCAGATATAAATTAATATGTGCAATATAAATGACTAGTAAAACTGGAAATATGAATGTTTTATGTACACTGTTGCACATGCAAATAGGCAAAATTTCATCTGATTTTTATAATAATCAGGAAATAGATTTTGTTTATGCTGCACAGTGTCACTCCTGCTAATTATGACTATGTATTCCCTCCCATTTGTATCTTCATTGGTGCTGTCCAATTGGCATGTAAAAACTATTCTTTCCCCTGGAAAACAATAAGTGTTTAAGGCGACATCCTCATTGTTATTTGGTAGTATCTGTCACCCACTTTGCAATCACAATGAACAGGTTTAAATATATTCCCAAGGTGTGAGAAAGTGGAGAATTAAGCTACGTCTACAATAGCACTTTTGTCGGTAAAACTTTTGTCGGTCAGGGCTGTGAAAAAACACACATGTTATACCAATAGAATAAAAACCAGCAGGATCTTATTAAGAGGGATAAGGCAAAGATGCCACATTTATTGTAAATATAATGATAAAGCAAAAGATAAAAGTAAACAACGTTGTTTGAGTACTTATTCCTTAAGAGAGAGATTCATTCACACAATCATTCATTCAAGTTCTTTATAGGTGTTATAGTTACCAGCCTAGAAGTTGCTCATGCCAAGTTACTGGCCAGGTATCTTGGTCATGAGGATGGAGCCGAGTCTGTGTCAGGTGCACCTGATGCTCCTGGAGGTTGGCAGCAGAACCAGAGACTCAAAGTCCTCAGTCTTGAGAGTCCATTCTTATAGGATTTAATTCCTATGTTAGTTTATGGGAGCTGTTTCATTCTGCTGTTGCTGACTCAATCAGCAGATGGCACATTCCTGGACACATTCCTGGTGGTTCCAAACTGTCCAAAGTTTGTGTTTCTCATCCTTCCAGGTGATGGGGTGGATCCCAGTTTACCCTCCGGGGGTTGTCTGGTCATCCACTTGACACATTCTTCGGCCGATGGATACTCCCTTTCTAGGCTGGCACCTCCCTAACCATTCATGTATATCAAGCATTCATCAGCATACATTCCATATCTTCACCATATTTTAATTTACTGTTTCCACCACTTTCAGGGTGTGTGCTAATTCATTTGAGACTCCCGGCCCTTTAATCACAGAGGGTGGGGGTCTGTCCTAGGAGCTGTTGAATGAAGTGAAAGTCACTTAAGGGGTTATAGTGTTTGTTTACATTGTATCAATTACTTTAAGAACAAAGTCAATTAACTTGTTTGTAAGTTTTACATAGTAATAAAGTATCTTTCACAGGATAGATATAATCAATGGTTTCTACAGACAGTAGCTTACAAGTTTTAACAGAAGACCCAAGAGATTTTTGTACTTGGTGAAACTGTTGGATTTTAAAGTGTGGAGGACAAATTATTGGGGGGTCACTGTCACTTGGGGGAATCACTGTTAGTACCTTCTTTAATATCCCTACACACACACCCGACCGACAAAAGTTTCACTGACAAAAGTGTTGGTGTGGGCAGCGTTCTGTTGTTGGGAGATGCTCTCCTGCCGACGTAGCTACTGCCACTCGTTGGGGTGGTTTAATTATGCTGGCAGGAGTGCTCTCTCCTGCCGGAACAGAGCAGCTACATGGGAGACCTTATAGTGGCACAGCTGCAGTGGTATAGCTGTAAGGTCCATAGTGTGGGCATAGCCTTAGGCCTAAAGTCTCTTCTTTTTCTCTGTAAATCTATCAGTCTTCTATTAGGAGCTTGGTGGGGACGCCATTCAAAAACAACAACAACAATTAAAAAAATTACAGAAGTTCTCTTCCTTGAGTCATTTAAAATTGAGCATGGCAAAACAAGAACTGTCATCTCAAAAAACTGCGTTTCAAATACATTAAATTAATGATACAAAATAGACTTCATGGAACATCTATGACACATGCATCACAAATTGACTGAGCAGAGTGGTTTATTTCTTTCACACTTATTACTATCACAGACGAGGCAAATAGAATACACAGAATAATGGAAGGTGTAGAGAAAGTCAGTTAAGTGCCCCATTTACCTTTTCCTGGAATACAGGAATAAGGGAACACCCAATTAAATTAAAAGAAAAGACATTTAAAACTAAAAACACCTAAATTACACAAGACTAATTCACTTGTAGAACTCATTGCTACAAGGCATTATTGAGAAAAATAAGTGGATTTCAGAATAGGATTAAGTCATTTATATAAATAGTAAGCATTGACTGGCAGTTACATTGGCTAGGATAAAAATGTACATGAAATACTAATCACCATTCTTCACAAGTTAAGTAATATATTAACTTGGGGAGGGGGGCGGGACAGTGGTGGTTGAGGGTGGGGAGAGTTACATCACCTCTGACCTAGAGGATCTGATCCAGAAGTCTCCTGAACATTAAATGCTGACCAGTCACAGGGATAGCACAGCAGAATAGATAGAAGATTGTCTGAGCCATGTAGTAATTCATGTGTTCACTTGTTCTCCATTGTTCCTGTTACCCATTTTTTGTTAACAAAGTGGTGAGCAACTCTAGCCCTGTCCCTGCAATGTGCATAAGTACATACAACGCTGAAGTTGAGGGGACTACACAAATGGTTAAAGCATGTTCTTATGTGCTTTGTTAGATTGGGGCTAGAGTGCTCAGCACTTTACAAGATTAAGCCCTTAAACTGTAATTTTTCCAACCAGATCCTGGGCTGTTGCCACTCTCCTCTGCACCACCAACAGAAAGGGATCCTGAAGCTGGCAAGAGAATGTTTTCCGTAGTGTAGGGGAATTATAGGAAGCTTTTTAGTTCCTAAACTTACATTGGGTGACAGGTCTGGTATACTTCTGACCCAGGATCACAGAAGCCCAAAATATGGCTTAAGGTCACCTTATCAGTTGACCCTTGCACCCCTCTGATACAAACTATACTGTGCATTCTTTGTCTGTAGCAGTATATCTGAGATACCGTCTTTTTTTTGCATATTAAGTATCGTGCATATTTATGTCACTACATAAATATAGTAATACCCTCTAAAGAATAACCCTGATACATGAACTAGGAGGTCTAATAGATGTTTTCTGTTTCTAATTTCAATTATTCTATTACTCATACTGTGGCATCTGCCACCAAAACAAAAGGCACCATAGGTGGAAATCTACCTCTCTTTCTACTTAGGCAGAAATGTTAATTGTGTTGTACTGTAGTAACAACATTTATTCTCTAAATCACTTTTTAACACTTTACAAATATTAAGACAAATAAATAACTAAGGATCGTTTATTTCTCAAATGTACACTTTAAAAACATTTTATCAGGAAAGAAATGTAAAGGAAGAAAAAATAACTTTGTCTCTATTCCCCAGGCCTTGGTTATGTCAGGTTGTAACAGAAAGCCTCAGAGGGCCAGGTGGGCTAGTGGGTAACACATCTAGTATCCAGCCTCAACTCCCAGCGGGAAGGTCTTTCAATCCAATTCCTCACCAGTGTATGGGCTTAGCTACACTTTGGGTTTTCAGCGTCCTTGCCCTTTTCTTACCAGAGGGGGAGTGGGGTGGGAATGAGGGTTGTGCCCTTACTGCAGCAGGGGAAATTTGTAAGGGAGGCCAGCCCTTCAGCCCCCAGGCTTTGACCCAGGGCCCTTTGAGAGCCAATCACTTGGAGTGTCTTCAGAGTTACCCCTGCAGGTCACTTCCTAACATCCATCTCTCCCTATGGCTCCAAGTCCAATACAAGATAAAAGAAAAGACAACTAAACCTTCAGCCCCAACCGGACTCTCAGAGATGCTTCTTTTGAAGCCTGGTTTTGGAGCCCTCAGACTAGGTTTGTCTTCGTCCCTCCTTCTAAGCTGGGTTGCACCTGTTTAAGCTTCCTCTCCAGTTGGAGCATGCTTTGCAGGTCTGGCAGGGTGGGGCTACCTGGGCTCAGTGTTGTCCTTTAACCCATTTGGGCCTGATGTGGGGTATTTACACCCCATCACACAGGTGTGGATGCCATGTTGCTAAATTTTTTACTCAGTGCAACTGTATGCAATTAAAATATCAGAGTTTTCAGATTTATGTAGATTGATTTGATATCCATTTTATATTTAATTAAACTTTTATGCAAGTTATAATTTGAATTCATGACTCTATCTAGGACTAAGGATGCTATCTATTCTTATCTAAATAAGACCTATTTGTTATTAACTGGTTAGACACTGAGAAGAGATAGTCATCATATTACAATCTGTTAGGTATGATTTACATTTTTCATGTTATACATTTTTCTTTAATCTATTTTGTTGTATGTATATTATCTCAGTTGACAGGGTTTTATATTTGTGATTGTCTTTTCAACTTTGTAGAAATGTAATTAAAAGGAAGTTTAAAAAAAAACGCTAAAGAAAATGTGTTCAGAGTGATTTCAAAACCCAATCTATCTCCTCAGTAATTGGATTTGTAGGACTAAAAGAACAAAGTATAGCTCTTTTAAAATAAATCCTAATTCTTTACAAGTGCAAATTAAATAACTAAGAACTATATACTCTCCTTGATCTGTGAGCACAATTCCCTTTGACATCAATGAACGTTCTAGTGCAGTACATGGTTCTGTGTGTGCCTGTGCGGTTAACATCTAGTTATGCTGAAAGAGCAATTACATACTTATAGAGGCCTATCCAGGAGCCTGATTTTACTTTCCCTTAAACCAATTTTACACTATTGTAGCTCCACAGTTTTGGGTGGAATTACTCCTGATATACAGTGTAGGTAAAAGGAGAATCAGACCCCAGGCATTTTTCTTTTATTTAGGTGTACAATTGTTTCTGATTAAGTGACAGCATTCATGATTTTCAAGAGCAAGCAAGGGCAGTTTTTCACCTGATTAGGAGTGCAGTTCCACTCTTTGTGCATGAAACTCAAGCACATCTTTAGAAAATGTGATGATGCATCTCTACATCAATTTTATCTTTCATTAGATTTGAGTAAGCTTTTTCCATTTTATTATAGGTTTGCAAACTATGAAGTTCATTCCTAATGTTTGGTAGTTCAACCGAATTGCACTATAATGAGTTATGTTCAAGAGATACAAACAAATTGTAAGGAACCTCTCGTGGTATGAAGCTGATTAAAGTCTCTGAAGTTAAGAAAATCAATGTAACTATGTATCTACATATCCCACTCACATTACTGTACCATAACTAAAGGATAAGGAGCAGACTGGAAGAATCAAGCAATATTTGTAGTGGAGCCATTGTTAAATAGACTTGGATTATGAACATCTGTGGAAGAATATGCTTCCCAAGTGTTTTATACCAAAACTGTACCTTTCATTTGTTGTCTATAATTTTTAAGGTATAGGATTTTCCCATTTATTTATATATTCTGGTTTTTTGTCAGCAGAATATAATCTGGAACCATGTGATGATCCTGGCGTTCCTGCCTTCAGTAGAAGAATCGGTTTTTACTTTGGTGTTGGAGACTCCTTGACCTTTTCTTGCTTTCCTGGATATCGCTTGGAAGGTGCTAATAAACTTGCCTGCCTGGGTGGTGGCCGTCGTGTATGGAGTGCACCTCTGCCAAGGTGTGTGGGTAGGTGGTCACATGCTTTCATTTCATTCATCAAATCGTTGATAGCACATGGCAGATGTCAGAATAGTGGGCAGAGAAAAAAGCTCTAGAAGTAAAGGGACAGATCTCCAAACTTTATGTACTCATAGGTCAGCCAGAGTTAAAATTTTTAGTACTGCATGACCATTGTAGTTAGAGGAGACAAACAGAAAACAAGCACTTAAGGATGTTTTAAATTAACATTGGGGTTTGGAACAATTATATTTATCAATTAAAATTATAATACTATAAGTCCCAAAGGTATAGTGAGATAAAATGCAAAGCAGGTTTCAAAACTCAAGTTTGAATAAGGAATGTGTGATTCCTGAACAAAGAATTCATTGTGAGAATTAGCAATGGAATACAACTGGAACCAGAGTTATACTGGGACAGGTTCTGCCTTTGTAAAGGGATCACTCAGGTATAAGTGAAGGCAGAATTTGATAAATTATCTTTCAGGGTAAAGAAATAATCACTAGATTTTTGAGATGAAAAAGCTTCTCATAGATTCCCAAAATTGACTTCTAAAGTGATTTTCAGTTTTTTTTTCTTGTTGTGTTTGAAATAAAACAAAAAAGTGCTGCTTTTAAAGCATCTGTGATTCTAAGCACAAAGGCAAGAGAATAAATAGTTCTTTGTGAGTGATATTAAAAATGGAATTTTTACATGTTCAGATTTGAATTATATTTGAATTGCAGAGGTACTGTATTTGATTTGTGGGTTGATTTAATGATATGGTGATTGCAAACTGGCCTGCATATACATTGTGAACTGCTTGCAACTGAAGTGATTCTGATCAGTTGATATTGACATAATAATCCTGAAATGTCAAATACATCCACTCACCTCTGAGTGAATTGGTTTGAGAAGGTTCATGTTTTTTATGATTTTATTTCATGAGGGGGAAATTCAATTGTAGAATTTTGATTTTTGTTTTTTCTTTTTTTTAAAGAGCATAATAGCATATCAGCATAAAGACATAAGATCCTCTTCTGCATGAAAAATCACACCAAAGGGGAAAAACTTAAAATTAAATTTTATCATGATTGACAAGGCTTACTGTGTTAACCTCTCAATGGTGCAAAATTAGTGGCATGGCCTGGGTGGAAGGGACCTGAGAGTCAAGTGGAGCTTGAGGATATGTGGAAATTCTTAGCTCCAGGCACCTATTAGGAGAAACTATCCTAACCTTCAACATGATTCCCAAGACCCTATCTACTCCCAGGCAGCATGGTTAAATCAGTGACTGTGCTGATATTGTTTCACTGCTGCTGGTGGTACACTAAACATTCTGCACTATACACCATTTTATAAGAGTGCAGCTGAACCTAGGAGAACATCACACTGCACCCAGTGTCATTATGCATTTGAGTCCTATTCATTTGAAAGGGCAGGGAATTATTCTATAGTACCTTTCAGATTGGCTATGTGAGCTGAAAAATTAGCTCCTTATTTCTCTATTCTTAATAGAAAGATGACTTTATTAGCTTGGCAATTCTAAAACTATTAATAAGTAATGTTTTCCACTAAGTTTATCAATATGTTAGGCTATGTCTGGATTCAACAGAAATGGAACATAAAAGTTGTTGCTATGGTATATTGTGTCAATGAAAATGATACACTAATTTCTTTGCGTTCTCTTATGTTTGATCTGAAATTAAGTCAATTCAAGTAATTGATTCAATGCAATCAAAATATTTGTTCCTTCAATATGCATATAGGTAGGAAAATTAAGTGTGTATGATTAAAAAGCATTTGACTATCATACAAAACAGAGTTTGATCGCTTATGATATTCCTTTAATATATTTTCCTTTAGTCAAATCAATATTAGGTCTGACAGAAAGGAAGCTTTTGCCTCAGCCATTAGCCAAAGTTCAGGGTCCTGCAGCTTGTTTCCATTAAGAGGAGAAGTGATGATGGAGTCAGGTATCTTTGATGCAATCCTGTCTATATACAAAAAATGTTCAAAATATTATTTTCTTGAACAGAGGAGGACTGAAACAACAGGAGGCAGTTTCTTTGTTCACAGCTAGGGCCCTACCAAATTCATGGTCCATTTTGGTCAATTTCACGGTCATAGGATTTTAAAAATCATAAATTTCATGATTCCAGCTATTTAAATCTGAAATTTCACAGTGTTGTAATTGTAGGGATCCTGACCCAAAAAGGAGTTGTGGGGAGGGAGGGGAGGAGTCACAAAGTTATTGTAGTGGGGGGTTGCAGTACTGCTACCCTTACTTCTGCAATGCTGCTGGCGGTGGCGCTGCCTTCAGTGCTGGGCAGCTGGAGAGCGGTGGCTGTTGGCCAGGATCCCAGCTCTGAAGGCAGAGCCACCACCAGGAGCAGCACAGAAGTAAGGATGGCATGGTATGGTATTGCCACCCTTACTTCTCCGCTGCTGCTGGTGGGGTGCTAGCGACAGAGCTGGGCGCCTGGCCAAAAGCTGCCACTCTCCAGCCGCCCAGCTGTGAAGTCAGCGCAGAAGTAAGGGTGGCAATACCGTGACCCCTCTAAAATAACCTTGTGACCCCTCTGCAACTTCCTTTTGGGTCAGGACCCTCAATTTGAGAAACACTGGTCCCCTTTGAAATCTGTATAATTTAGGGTAAAAGCACACAAAAGACCAGATTTCACGGTCGATGATGTGTTTTTCATGGCCATGAATTTGATAGGACCCTATTCATAGCTCCAAGTCCCTTTCAGACAACTTCTCCTTCTAGGCTTCTCTTGGTTCCATGCTCCCTATGCTTGTTTAAGTGGTATCTGGTGCATCCTTGCTGCCTTCTCTGTCTGTTTCTGTAGTATTTCCATGCCTCTGTCTGACACAGACACATACCCCCTCCACCAAACAATATCCAGTGAAAAAGACTCCTCCCACATAGTTCCATTTCCTGGTTAGATTCGCATGTCCCTTTGTTTTAGTTTGAGACTCTTATTGTTTCTTACATTTATCCTGAATGAAGGGTGCCTGTTACACAGATGCCAGGTTTTTATGTTATCTACAGAATGAATATTTCTATTTGAATAGTATTAACTTCCGTGAAGTCATATAAAATTAAAATAGAATATTTATACAACTTCAACTACTTACATGACAGCTACATAAGGTAAATACAAAATAGCTTACAAATTAATTCCATCCAATGTTTTCAAGCTATAAAACAAGTAAAAACCCAATCCTGTACACCCTTACGCACCTGAGTGGTACTTACTGATGCAAGTAGTTCCGTTAAAGCCATTTCTCTCAAGGATCTCCAGATTGATTTGCATATGGTGGACCCTTCCCCCTGCTTGGAGATCCATTGGTTTCAAAGTGTACATAAGAACATAAGAACATAAGAAAGGCCGTACTGGGTCAGACCAAAGGTCCATCTAGCCCAGTATCTGTCTACCGACAGTGGCCAATGCCAGGTGCCCCAGAGGGAGTGAACCTAACAGGCAATGATCAAGTGATCTCTCTCCTGCCATCCATCTCCATCCTCTGACGAACAGAGGCTAGGGACACCATTCTTACCCATCCTGGCTAATAGCCATTTATGGACTTAGCCACCATGAATTTATCCAGTCCCCTTTTAAACATTGTTATAGTCCTACCCTTCACAACCTCCTCAGGTAAGGAGTTCCACAAGTTGACTGTACACTGCGTGAAGAAGAACTTCCTTTTATTTGTTTTAAACCTGCTGCCTATTAATTTCATTTGGTGACCCCTAGTTCTTGTATTATGGGAATAAGTAAATAACTTTTCCTTATCCACTTTCTCAACATCACTCATTATTTTATATACCTCTATCATGTCCCCCCTTAGTCTTCTCTTTTCCAAACTGAAGAGTCCTAGCCTCTTTAATCTTTCCTCATATGGGACCCTCTCTAAACCCTTAATCATTTTAGTTGCACTTTTCTGAACCTTTTCTAGTGCTAGAATATCTTTTTTGAGGTGAGGAGACCACATCTGTACACAGTATTCGAGATGTGGGCGTACCATGGATTTATATAAGGGCAATAATATATTCTCAGTCTTATTCTCTATCCCCTTTTTAATGATTCCTAACATCCTGTTTGCTTTTTTGACCGCCTCTGCACACTGCGTGGACATCTTTAGAGAACTATCCACGATGACGCCAAGATCTTTTTCCTGACTCGTTGTAGCTAAATTAGCCCCCATCATGTTGTATGTATAGTTTGGGTTATTTTTTCCAATGTGCATTACTTTACATTTATCCACATTAAATTTCATTTGCCATTTTCCTGCCCAATCACTTAGTTTTGTGAGATCTTTTTGAAGTTCTTCACAATCTGCTTTGGTCTTAACTATCTTGAGTAGTTTAGTATCATCTGCAAACTTTGCCACCTCACTGTTTACCCCTTTCTCCAGATCATTTATGAATAAATTGAATAGGATTGGTCCTAGGACTGACCCTTGGGGAACACCACTAGTTACCCCTCTCCATTCTGAGAATTTACCATTAATTCCTACCCTTTGTTCCCTGTCCTTTAACCAGTTCTCAATCCATGAAAGGACCTTCCCTTTTATCCCATGACAGCTTAATTTACGTAAGAGCCTTTGGTGAGGGACCTTGTCAAAGGCTTTCTGGAAATCTAAGTACACTATGTCCACCGGATCCCCCTTGTCCACATGTTTGTTGACCCCTTCAAAGAACTCTAATAGATTAGTAAGACACGATTTCCCTTTACAGAAACCATGTTGACTATTGCTCAAGAGTTTATGTTTTTCTATGTGTCTGACAATTTTGTTCTTTACTATTGTTTCAACTAATTTGCCCGGTACCGACGTTAGACATACCGGTCTGTAATTGCCGGGATCACCCCTAGAGCCCTTTTTAAATATTGGCGTTACATTAGCTAACTTCCAGTCATTGGGTACCGAAGCCGATTTAAAGGACAGGTTACAAACCTTAGTTAATAGTTCCGCAACTTCACATTTGAGTTCTTTCAGAACTCTTGGGTGAATGCCATCTGGTCCCGGTGACTTGTTAATGTTGAGTTTATCAATTAATTCCAAAACCTCCTCTAGTGATACTTCAATCTGTACCAAGGCACGCTGGTGTGAAGAAAGATATGGGTGGGTTACCAATATGGGGAAGGGAAATTCCCCCACCCCCCAACTCAGCAGCCAACCAGAACTCCAAGGAATATCTTCCTCCCTACCAGTTTGGTCAAATCATGTGGTAGAGGGCTTTCCCTTCACCCCCTTCCCTGGTTCTTGTGATGCACACAGAAAGCAGAAGACCAGAAGTGCGAAGTGCAGGCAATGCAATGTTTGTTGGGGTTAGTTTCAAGTAAGCATATCCATAGCTCTACATGCTGGCAGGGTCTGTTAATCAGTGTTCTGTTCCCAGCTCTCACGCCGGAGAGCCTTGCCTGTGTCCCCATTCCCCCCTCCTCCTTCTTAGCAGTTCCAAATATACCTGCAATGCACGCCCCTACTCCAACCCCTTACAGCTTATGGTCATGTTCTGTTTTGAAGGGTCATGAGTCTGGGGTCTTTGTCCCAACTCTTTTGTATCCCATGGGAGGGATAAGCAGTGAGGTTGTGTCCTGGACAATGCGAGGCTTTTCTTTGGCCTTTAGTGTTGCTTATGCCTGACCCTTAACTGGTTGCTTGACCTTGGCTTGAGAAAAGAGCCAGGCAGTCTTCCAATGTATGCTCATATATTACACTCCCACCATACCCTGTAACACTTTTAACTCCATCTCTTATCACCCCATCTGCTTGTGGGCAGATGTAAAACAAGGTGTCTTTATTCTTTGTTTACACATATTAATAAGGATATAATAGCATCAAAAAGGCAAACCCAAAATTCTTTGCCAGGCTAACAAACAGGCCTATATACTAACACCATCTTTCCCACTCAGAGGGGGTGAGGGTAGGGGATAGAAATTCTTTGGCTAAAATGCCAAAGAATGATTTCCTATAACAACTGAATTAGCAAAGGAATGCATACATGTAATTTTAATATTCAGTGACTGAATATTGATAGGTTTCAGAGTAGCAGCCGTGTTAGTCTGTATCCGCAAAAATAACAGGAGTACTTGTGGCACCTTAGAGACTAACAAATTTATTAGAGCATAAGCTTTCGTGGGAAGTGGGTTGTAGCCCACGAAAGCTTATGCTCTAATAAATTTGTTAGTCTCTAAGGTGCCACAAGTACTCCTGTGATTTTTGTGAATATTGATAATAACTGTTGAGCCAACATTTCAAAAATATGGAAGATATTGTTCACTGTCATATATAACATCATGAGGAATTAATGTAAAGTGTTGAGATGGATGTATTCAAAGTACAACCTACGCAGAGTTTTGCAAACAGTTTAAGGATATAGAGAGTCATGAAATGTATTTGTTGCTTAATTTACATAAGCTTTCTCTTGTTCAGATGTGTTTATATTCCAAAGTTTACTCATAGGTATATTTTATTAAAAATTTCCTCTGCATCTGTTGCTTTGTAAAAGCCTTCTTTTTGTTATGTGTAGGCTTTCAGTCATTAACTGTTAGGTGAATTTTAAGTTTAGGGTTCCCACTGAAATTAATATTGTTAGTTTCTACTCTTGGCATATACTGTATGAACTGTTGTGTGCACTTATAAAATACTTAATCATTGACTATTTCAATAGAAACTGTACTTTAATGAAAAGTGGCTAGATAAAGGTTTTTACTTAAAATGTCAGGCATATGAACCAGGCTTCATAAACTACAGTTTTTCATGATAGAATCCCTTTATTTGTTTGAATATATGATGACTGTATTACTCAGCTGTTCATTCTCCATTTGTTGACCAATGTTGTTTATGGAACACTTATTTTAAAAAATTATACAGCCTACATCTTGCAGAACTGAAAACAAAAATCTTCAGCCATTCAGAAGGTTCTCAGGATGATACTTTGTGGATTGTCTAAATTTGATGTTAAACAGCTTCCGTATTTTACTTTGTTCTTAGTACTTGTTATGCAGACATTATCTTGTTTTTTTCTTGAACTTAGGAATCAAGGTGCATGACAGCAGTAAATTAAGTAACAAGGGAATTGGTAATTTTTTGTTCTCAGTCTGAACAATTGTATCTTCTGACCTACTGAACCATCAGTATAATATTCTTGGTTTTTCTGAAAGACCTATTGTAGTTTCCTTTGTATCTCATTCCAATATTCTATCAAATTTAGTAAAAAAAAATCCCAGATTTATTCAGCCAGGGGCAAGATTTAGAACTATTGATGTGGAAGAGGAGAATTAACCTGGCTTAGTATCCTGGGACCAACACAGCTAAAACAACTTAGAAGGGAAAAGACATTTTACGTGCTTTTCATGTAATCCTTCAGACATTTTCTATCTTAACCTTTTAGCAGGTCTTTTCTTCACTATATTTTTAATGAGGGATTTGCATCTGAAATCTTGACTAATTTCCCAGAGTAATTTGTATAATCATGTTTTGCATTGCAATTTTTTTTAAAGTTACAAAGACACCTACAGTTGTTGTAATAATTAAGTATCCAAACTTTGAGTTAGCCATGTGGTTGTGTGATTGGATCTTCTCCTTATTGTGACAGAAACAGGTTTCAGTTTCTAGGTCTTGTCTCTTGCACAGCTTTGGGGTAGAGAATTCATCATGTTGGTCTGTAATGACTCCCCTTAGTTACTTCATAGCAGTTTTTCATGGATTTTAAAGGTCTTTATTATAATGAAATCTGGTTGTTGTGATGTATGGCCATGAGGTTAAGACGTGTAAAAATCCTTGAGAATACCTAGTATTCCAGAAGCATGAGGAGGACAGAATAATATTAGACAATATGTATTTTCTTTGCTAATGCCCAGGCATTGGAAAAGTGATTCTGAATTAAAATATTAAGGAAGGTGCCAACATTTAAAATATTATTTCTCAAGTTCATGTATCCATTTGATGTCCTTTTTTCCCCTATGTGGCTGTAATTCCTAAAGAGGAGAGGGAACTCCATGACTGGTAACTTGGTATTTCCTACTCTTTCTTCTGTTTGGAGGGCAGGATTCCCTAACCATGAAAAAAATCAGTCCTTCTGCCCCATACTCCACAGCTCACTTGAGACTTTGCAGGTGCTACCTGAGGCACCAGGTATCCATTTGAGTGCCGCTATCCTTTGCTCTGCCACACAGACCTACAGGATCCTGTTGTTACCTAAAAAGTACAGCTCCTGCCTCCTAAATTTCTTCCCAGTGGAGGGTTCCACAAGATGGAAGGGAAAACAGC
Source organism: Emys orbicularis (assembly GCF_028017835.1). Lineage (NCBI taxonomy): Eukaryota > Metazoa > Chordata > Testudines > Emydidae > Emys > Emys orbicularis. The sequence goes on along the minus strand of NC_088685.1, from coordinate 44,799,624 downwards.
CCAAACTGATGCAGACTCAAGTTTAAATTAACTTGCCATGTCTTTTGCCATTATTTTTGTGACTGAAGAATACAGGAGTCTAGTCAACTCCCCATCTGTCAGTCACTCCCCCCCCCCCCATTCTAGAAACCAGTGGAGTTCATAAGGGCTCAGATGAAATCAGGAGCACACCACTTATATAGAATTCCCCTATATCTATGGATGGCAGTTCTTCTTGGTTTGATTACACTGGAGGAGGATGGGATCATTAAAAAAAACAGTTTAGTTAATTTGGCGGGGGGGAACTAACTAGGGGTGTGTGGGTTTTTTCACACAAAAGAGCTAATAGAAATGAGTGGATCGATTTATAAATAGATTACACTTTTATTCAGTTCATAGAACAATAATAGTATATCTTTCATTAAAACTATCACTGAAATGCACTATGACAGCAGGCACATTACACTTCCATTTCATTTATGTATCCCAATTGACTAATTTTGCTTGTGTCTACATGGCCGATGAAGTGAACTCATTTTTTGGTACTGTTTTATGCCCTACATAGAATATTCCTAAAACAGGCTATGGGACAGCACAAAGTTGCTGTTAAAAAGATACAGAAACTGGGTGTTACATTATTTCATGTTTAATTAGTGTGGCTCCATTATTAAATTGTATGTGGCAGTTTATTTTTAATGATACATTAATGCTGAATTACAGTGGAATCATTATGGAGGCACTGTTCATGTCATATTCACATTACTATCACTAATGTATCATGCTCAGTGGTGTTACAGTAAATACCACATGAATAATTAATAGTGGGGTGCTAACATAAATTGACCACACTTTCTAATAAGTAGCTCTTCTTTAATAATTTGTTTAGTATTCACTGTAAAATACTTAATTATAATGAATCTATTTTGTCATGTTGTAATGGTGAGTTGCAATTTCATAGGAATTCCAACATAAGTGACACCCCTGCCAGCCTGAACAGGACTGGAGAATTCTTTGGTATTATCAACCCTTAGGATTTGAGTTTTATATTGCTATTTTTACTTCCCTCACATCATATGATTTGAAAGACCTTCATCTTTGAGCAATTTGGACCAAATCTGGAAATTCTTATTCATCTATAATTCAGTCCTCAGTCAGACAAAGCTCCCATTTAAGTTCTGTGGAAGCTGTGCCTTAAGGAAGAAATCTTTAAGGATTTGAAACACGCCGCCGCCCGGCCCAAGGCTGTGCTGGTATCTGGAAGGGAGGTTCTGTCACGATCTATAAGGCTAGAGACAGCTGTTGTCAGATTTAACTTGCCAAATGTTTAGGTAGATTTATGACAAAGTTTAGCAAGGTAACTCAAATGACATTGATTTTATAGCAGTCTTTAATAACCACATCTTATAATTTTGGAATTTTATAAACATGGACACAATTGTAGGTGGTTTTCAAAATCATTTTGGGTCAGAGTTTGATTTCATGAAAACAAATGGTGATTTGATCAAGTCATGATCAAAGTCTCAATATATTGGAACCTCAAAATGGTTTCAGTTTTGAATCACCTGTATCTCAGCGAGAAAAAGACAAAATAGAAGAAACTAAAGAGAATTCAGTTTTGCAAAATGGAGTGTTAGGATATGGTCTGCAAAAGTAAAACAAGGGTTGGTTTGGATATCGCTCTCGTTTTATCCTAGCCACAAAGTTCAGAGTAAGAGAGCAGTTGTATGAATGATCCCTGTTTTGACTTGTTTCTAAACATTAAGCTATGCAAAATGTATCACATTTTAACATTTTTTAAAAGTTTACTTAAGAAGCCAGGTAATTTCATGCATATTAGTCTAGATACTTTATTGACTGGTAATGGAGAGAAAAAGAGCAAAGATCTGATGAATCTCTGATCTTTATATTAAAAACAGAAAATTCCATCTATCCTGTTATCCTCTCAGGCCAAAAAATGTGACCAGATTCACCCCGAGGACAAGAGTTGAGAACTGGTATGAGTGACGTCTAGATCTTGAAACCAATCAATAAAAACAAAAAGCACAACTTTGCCGCTGTGAACACAAGGGAAAAGCTCTTCCCTCAGTCCTGGGCAGAATTGGTGGTGCAGAGCAGTTATTGGCTTGGGAGCAAGAAATAACTCTGCTCTCACTGGCACCTTTTTTAACCCCTGCCAGTATGAGGGATGTGCCATGTGCATCCGTACGTGCCTGGGCTTACCGCTGCACACATCCTTCCAGTCATAAAGGGTCACTAGAAGCCCATTCCAGTCACCCAGAGATCAGCCTCCCGACTCAAACAAGAAAAAGGAAATAGAGAGAAACATATAGGTCAGGTGTATATTCATTCTGTAATGAGTTAGAGATTCTCATTTCAGTGCACATTTTAAATTGAAAGCTTGTTACTTCTCTTTAATTTTCTCTCTTTGGATCTACTTAAAATATTTTCAAGCTTTTTGAAACTATGCAAACTATTGTATAAACCTTATTGTTGCAATTTTTACATGAAATGTATTGGATGTTATTTCAATTTGGATTTTGTTGTTATTGGTAAGTCAGCATTTCAGTTTGAGTGTTTCTGTGAGTATACTTAGCATTTTGTTTGTTTTATAGATTTTATACTTATATTCAGAAACTGTTTGATAGCCTTCAAAAGCTCATTCTGCCATGGTTTCTTTTATCCATTTCAAGATGCTAAAATGAAAAAAGAAACAAGTTACTTGTTTAAAGCATGTTTACTTGCCTCCCAAATAAAATAAGAAAATAATCTTGTTCCAGCCATGCTTTTCTCAATACAGGAAAAGAAGAAGTTTAAGAAGGTGACTTTAAACCACCATCTTAATACTTCCTCTCAGAGCCGGATTAACCCATAGGCTAATAAGGCTATAGCCTTAGGCCCTCCTATTTTTAGGCCCTACTGTAGGCCCTCCATTCCATACTGAAGTAAACAGCTGAGCAATGGTAGCGGGGCCATCAGAATTTTTTGGTCTCATTAGATATTGCTTTGTACAAATTAATCCATCAAGATGGTGAATTCAATTTATGGTTGTTGTGACTTTGTCTTTGTGGGCTAAGTAAGTGTTTGTGGGTCCAAGCAATATTGAACTTTTTACACAGTAGGCCTACACTTGACAATAGAAACCATGTCTAAGAAAGGAGGATGGCAGAAATTGAAGGAGGCCAAAGAAAGAGGGCAAAGACAAGATGTAGTGTTGAAAGGTACTCCTTCTCTCCTAACAGTTTTTCTCCTACTAAGTCTGGTGGTGAGGAAGTCCAGGCGAATACCAGCCCAAGTGAACAGGCTGCACCTGCACCTGATGAAAAGGAGCAGTCTCCTGTGCTTCTCTAGCTGCAGTCTCACTCTACTCATCTGAAGACTTTCCCAGTGATAGTAATATAAAAATATCCTTCTCCACTGATCCAGGCAAGTGGGACAGGACTTCTCAAGATCTCCTTGCATATTGGACTGAGAAGGGCCCACAGAAATGCCAAAATTTAGATGACAGGTTTCATAGTGGTTTCAGGTTTCAGAATCTAGATGCTGACTTTTCATTGACAAAGCGAGAGTACACCAATGAGAATCGCTACCTGACCACATCAGTGTTTGAATATGTTAAGCCTAACAAACAGATTGGCAAGTGAGAATGGCTCATCTATTCTAATAAGAAAGTGCACAGTTTTTATTGCTGCCTGTTTTCTGATATCAATAAGTAGGGAATGTTCTGCAAAGGCTTCAGTGATTGTAAGAATACTGCATACATTGCATACCATGAGTGAGCAGCATACATTGTCAGTTAACAGCTACCATGCCCGAAAGAAAGTTAGTGACACAATTGATACCCAAATGGAAAACCAGTTTTTGGAAGCTCATGCTTATTGGAAGAATTTCCTCAGACGCATTCTCAGACGCGTAGTTGAAACAATTGTTTTTCTTGCTGAGCGTGGTCTGCAATTCTATGGCTCAGATGAGACTTTTGGATTGAAACACAATGGCAATTACCTTGGTGTTCTAGAGCTAATTGCTAAGTTTGATCCTTTCTTAGCTCAGCACATCAGTGAACATGCAAATCGTTGAAAAGGCCATTCATCATATCTAGCAAAGTCTATTTGTGATGAATTCATTGCACTGCTGGCAAAGATGAGGCTATCAGCCATTGTAGATGAGATCAAAGATGTGGGATATTTTTCAGTGTCTGTTGACTCAGCACCAGACATGTAGATCAGCTGACTGTCATCTTGCATTATGTGCTACCTAGTGGACCATTTCGTGACCTTCATAAACATCACCAGCCACACAGGGGAGAAATCGTACCTACTCGATTTCCTCACCGAAAATGGGATTGACATCAGCCTTTGTCGTGGCCAGAGTTATGACAATGCAAGTAATATGAGTGGCAAATAATCAGAAATGCACGCAAAGATAAAAGAGCACAATGCAACTGGCCACTCATTCAGTGACAAGGAGGCCTTCAGAGTTAATACCTTCACACAATCATTGACAAACTGAAGAGGTCATTAGAACATCATATCAAGGCTTACGAAAATACTGACAAAACCTTTAGTGTACTGATAATTTTTTTGCCTAACATTTCAAGTTCCGAAGTCAGTGATGGTATCAAATGTTTGTGTCAGAAGTACCCAGACGATATCCCAGTAAATTTTACTATACTAAAGAATTTCTTCAATTTGTTGAACTCACTTCACTCTCAGATATAGATGAAAGCAAATCTATTTGGATGTACCAAGTTATCACTGAATCCATGTAACAGAATGTTTCCTAAATGTTGAAACTGCATTACGGCTGTATTTGTCACTAATGATCACTAGCTGTAGTGGAGAACGTTCCTTCTCTCTTCTAACAAGGGTCAAAAATGTCCTCCGATCCACCATGACTCAAGAGCATCTCAGTGCTTTGTCCTTCTTGAGCATTGAGAATTAAATCGTCAGGTCTTTGAATTACGATGACATCATTCATGACTTTGCCACATGAAATTGTTTGTTTGAAGAATTGAGTGTAGTGAGAATAGAATAAACTTGTTAATTTTACAAAAATAAATATGTGCATATGCATGTAGATAAATGTTTGAGCACTTTATAATTTTTTTTTTTGCAATATGTAATTCATACTTAGGCCCTTGCCAACCATTAGTCTTAGGCCCCTCATAATCTTAATCCAGCCCTGCTTCCTCCATTCTCTGCTGGCTGTGGGCCTCAAGAGTGTTCTGACATGCCCCAGTGCGTATGTCTGTAAGGGGTCATTTATGCAGACTGGAGACACCCGAACACAAATGTAGGTAATTCAGAGCTGAATTCAGCAGAAACTCCTTCCTCATATAATGTCCCAGTTTAAGAACAACAGAAATTCAATAATTCAAAAATAGCAGCTACTATGAGTTCTCAGTCACTTTTAAAAAAATCAATTTCGGGCAACATTGAGGTTTGTTCCTTTTCTCCCAATTCCTTTTCAGCATCCCACTTCTCTCTCCTTTGTCCCTTTTCCACCTATGTACAAGTAGTAGAGCACCGCTGATTGGTTCAGCAGGAGCACTCATGAAGTTTTAGCAAGGGAGAAAGAGACATAGATGGAAATCAAAGCAGACTTTATGCCCAAGAATGCAGCATTCCCCTGCCCACACAAGGACAGCAAGGACCAGTTAAGCAGCATGGCCCACTACAGGGCCAGACCCTCTGCTCCTCATCCTCAGACTGAAGAACAGACTTTAGCTAAGCCATTAAGAAAGGCGTTCACTGTTCCTAAATTACCTGGAGGTGAGAGGGTGTGGGAGAGGCTTTTAATAGAAACACTCATAAATCCTTAAATTCATAGATCACATTTGAAAAGTGCTCATGTAATACAGGTTGAAAAATAAGGAACTTAAGTCAAATATGACAATTTGAATGTGAGTTTTTCTGAGCTATTAAACAATAAATTAATTCTAATATATATATTTTTACAATCTAAATACAGTTCCATGCCCAGAAAAGTCCTTCGTACTTTTTTACATGCAGTGTATATATATATTTTTAATCACTGCCTCTTCAACTCACACTCAAACTCAACATGCTACCTATATGGTCTGATGAGAACAAAGTAGTTCTATTTTCAGTCTAAATCAGGAATAACATGCTGTTTCTTTCTTTTTCTTTTTTTTTCTTTCTTTCTTTCTTTTTTTTGAAATCTTTAAGCCTCAAACCATTGTGAACAAGTTAGCAGACTCCCCCCTATGCCCTTCCTGGAGCATATCTCAAGAAGCAGGTTGCTTTGTCCTTTTGGATGCTAGTTTCCTTTCATTTATTTTGACTTGTAAGGAATTAGCATGGTGTTGGCAGCTTCAGAGCAAATTCCCTACTAGTTTCATGTATTTATGTCCCACTTACCAAAGACAGACTTTTACAAATTTTCCCAATGCCTTTATTAAAACAATTCTCATCACTCAGTGTTTAGGTTTACTTGCATAATGTATTTAAGATACTTGAACAAGTTGAGAGTGTGGCAATAATAATTTATTCTAACTACAATATCTAACGTGCAAATATTATTTGATCCTAAATACATAAGGTGAAAATGAGAATTAGTACATAGAACTTTTCCCTATGAGAAGAGAGAGAGAGAGATTACTGACTGGATTGATTTGCCCAAACTGTGGGTCTTCATGAGCCAGTTTTCAAAGTGATTATTCACTGGGAGAAAATTTATATACAAAAGAGGAGAATGTGAATGACTGTATCAGTTATTTAGTAGTTGCATTAGCTGCTTTGCACAGGTGTTGCTGCGGATGGCAGTAGCTTTAAACAAAACAAAACACTTCTAAATTAAAGAAAAATGAGAAGACAGACTAAGAGACTTCAAAGATAAATGTTGCAGCAGTTGTAAATTTTAAGAAATCTACCTTATGTTATTTCATATGTACCTCATGTGGCTCTGTACATGTACACAGTACTATATAGTGGCAGATCAGCATGAAACAGATAATACATCCATGCCCTGAAGGGCATAAAATGGAAGGGTCTGATTCTGCAAATATAGAATATGGGACCAGATCCCCAGCAGGTGTAAATTAGTGTATCTCCAGTAACTTGACTATAGCTACATTGCTTTGCACTAGCTGAGTCAGTGGCCCAAACTGTTTATAGAATCATAGATTCCAAAGCCTGATGGGCCCTTAATAATCATCTAGTCCTACTTCCAGTATAACACAGGTCATAGAACTTCCCCAAAATAATTCCTAGAACATATATTTTAGGGGGGGAAATCTGATCTTGATTTAAAAATTTTCCGTTAGGAACTTTAACGGGTTTTTTGAAATCGTGAACTTTTAAAATTAAGTGAATTTCCCAGGAAATCTCTAGAAGGAGTGGGTATGCTAATATAATTCCTCTGGTTATCAGCTTCTTTGAAGCTTCACCCTGGAGTGTGGACCCATTGTCTTCCTGATGACCGATTCAAAGAGCCAAACTGGATAAATGAATGGCTCTCTTACTCATGAGGTTGCTTGTTTTTAGCTGAAGTTGTGATGAACTTGTGACCACAGGAAAAACTACTAATCATCAACCAGAATCCATGTTGGAGTTTGGGTGATCTCTAGTAAGCTTATTAGCACGTGTGTGTGTTCTTTTATTGTTTTTAATAAGTCCTCTCTATTTCTTGTATCTTAAGAATAAAATGTGCTTGCTTAGAAATAGCTATGTGGTAGCTTAACTGTGAAAATTACACTGTGCCATCTCTGAAGAGAAGGCAAAATAGCCTCCTTAGGTAGCCTGTATTTTGCTGGGAATATCATAGGGTAGGCTGGGAATCTATCAATCTTCAGCCTTGAAATACCTCAGTTGGAAGGGATAAATACATGTCTTTTCACCCAAGAGAGGCAAGAGCTGGGCAGCTGGAAGCATGACAGTGGGTTCCCCCTGCTGGATCACTGAGGGATAATACAGGTGCAGTTGCCCTGAATTGTGATAGACTTATTATTAGAATGGAAGACCAATGAATTCCAAAGTTTGTGTACCAAGCAATAAGACTTTCAGCGGTGGACATAAACTGAATATACAACCAGACCACCTTAAGTACCTTGCTAAAGAGTAATTCAGGTGGTACTCAATTGACAAGAAGACCATGCCTCTGCAATTTTCCATGATGATGATGGAATGGGATCTGGTTAAGGGGAACTTTGCCCTAGTCTGTGATTTTAGTAAATTAGAGGGGTCAGGGAAGAGGGTATGGTTGTAAATATTGTGGAACATATTTTGGAAAACAAAGGGGTCATAACAACTTGGTAAACTTGTTTTTTGAATCCTCATCAACAATCCTTATACTTCCCCATCTATTGTTTCCAGCTCTTGGTTGCTGTCATGTCTACCTTTAGATTGTATACTCTTTGGGGTAGGAAATGTGTCTAGACATATCTTCAATAAAGCCTCTTGTACACAGTGGCCACTAAGAAATAATAATGATCATGGTTTCTTCCCCATTAAAATAATAAGTCTTTATACAAGTCATCTTCCTAATTGGGAATCATATTTAATAGGTTTACAGTTGTTATTGCTTTTCGAGCTTAGTTCAGTGTTAATTTTATATTACTTCACAGATATTAATACTGCAGGGCTATAACTGTTTTGTTTGTAATACCTACTGGTATTGTGTATGTCCTCCTGGTTATCATTTGATTACTGCAGGAATATTATTTTTAAAAAAGTACTTTACAGCCAATGAGTTTTAGTTCTTTGGAGAAGATAGAGAGGCAACATGAATTGGGCCTAAGGAAACAAAGATATATGTATTCCTCAAGGAGTATTTTCATATCAATCTTTATCTGAGCAGACCCCTCTTTGTGGAAAAGTTTGTATAGGGTACCTGAACTTTCTACATGAGATAAGATTTCCTCAGTCTACTGCCAGAATTTTTGTTAATTATTTACAAACAGAAGTCATCTGCAGTGATTCTTCACTGGATAAGTACTAATTTAAATGAAATTCATAATGTTAAATTAAATGATAAATTCAGAAATATATGAAGTTATCTTTGGGTCAACACGTTGGGTTTTGCATCTACTGACTGTAATAATGGCACTGTATAGAATTAATTTTATATACTTAATTAGTTCCTTTCATAGATTCAGTAGGTTAAATTAGCATATCTATGACCATGTATAATATCTCTTGTATATGTGATAGAGCTTTTGTCAGGAGAAGATATCTTGCCCTGACTTGGCTTGTGGAATTTATCTAAGATATCTTTTCTACCTATGACTATTAACTCAGTGGCAGATTCTCCAATCTACTAAAACTTCTTTGTGCCATATATGCAGGGCAAAGTGGCCTTAAGTTTGGCTGGAGATATCCATGGGAGAATCCCGCGGATAGGAAAGCTATCTGCTGGTGCAGGTGGCTCTGCTACCTACTCTAACTTCAGTCC